>NC_137628.1:13205463-13859603 GCF_963383615.2 Lipophrys pholis
GAATGCAGACGTTAAGAATCCCGGGGAGCACGGGTTAAAAATCACACCTCTTTTCTTTTTTTTCTTTTCTTTTTTAAATGCGGTATGCCTGTGAGTTTTTCGAAGGGGTCACAGGTTGCAGTTTTTTGTCCCTATGCAGGGCAGCTAAGTCTGAGCACAGGTTTAGACCCAAAGGTTGAGCGGGGCCAGAGCAGACTGTCGATCGTTGTTTATATTTTCATTTTTAAGCGTTTAAAAAGTTGGATCGCTTTGTTTTTACAGGTAGTTTTCTGTTTTCTACAATTTGAACTAGCGTACTGTAGTTGTTGAAAGTTCTTTTTTTTAAAGGAGATGCTACTAATAATTCGACATTAACACCGGTTCATAGAGTTGCCAAGTTGTTCTGGGGAAAAAAAGGATGAAAAAAAAAATAAAAAAATAAATAGATGAGATGAAAAAGACATGGATAGCTGTAAAATAGTTTAGTGAAAGAGAACCACATATTTTTGCATTGCGATTGTTGTATGATTGAGGTGCTATGGGTGGGGAGGGTTGTGGGTTTGTTAAAATGCTGGACCAGATGGGTTTTTTTTTTTTTTTTATTTGTTTTTTTTATTTGTACTGTACTGCAGTTCCTGTTGGGGTGGGACCGGGCGGGGGGGGGGGGGGAAATGGACGGACGTTCGAGGCGAACGCGAGGCTGCCAGGCTCACTTCATTGTAAGGCTTATCCAAGTCTGAATGTCTGTTTTCAAAACAAATCTCTTCACAGCTAAAAAAAAAAAAAAAAAAACCGTTTGACAACTCAAACAGATTTCCACGTCATAAACTTACATTACAAGTCGATCCAAAGTAAGTTTACTTGACCTGGTTCTCGGACCAGCTTTTCCACAAAGAATAAGCTCCTGCTGCTTGAATGTTTTTTCTGTTCTAGTTTTTATTTTATTTTTTTTTAAAGACACCTCCTGGTGGTGAAATACGGGTACTGCAGCTCAGAGAAACGTGGGGGGGGGGGGCTCTGTGGTTGCAGTACCAGATGCAACCACCAGATGGTGCGATCCCGAGAAGCAGTGAATCTGCAAAAAAAAAAGCTATGATTGTAATCAAAGAGTCTTGATCACTGTATTCATCCCAGCACCTTAACGGCGGGCCGCCGGAGGCCTCCGCTGTTCATTTCTACGAGACGAAACAAAAAAAGAAAGTAGCCGACGCAAACCCGCCAAAACGTCCACAGCCTGTGGGCCGCGATGCCAAATAGAGCTGTCGGCAGATTGACAGTGCGCTGATGTGACTTCCAAAATAAAGAAATACCCGCAGAAAATGTAAAAGAAAAGAGCGCTGCAGCCTCGACCCCACGAAGTCGGTCCGTCCGTCGACCCGCCCCGGGCCACAGAGAGCGAGCGGAAGTGAGGAGGGGGAGGGTGGAATAATCTTTTTGAGAAGCACCTTTGGGCGAGCGCTCCACTGTCCCGGCGAGCCAGAGCCCTCTGCACCTTTCCCAGCACTCTCGCCCTCTCACTTCCTGTCTGTGGCTTTGGACGTCGACGAAATGTTTCTATTTCCTTTTTTTTTAGCTTTTGTGGGCGGGGGAGGGGCGGGAAACATAGATGTATTGTGAGGGGTTTTTTTGTTGTTTTTTTTTTTGGTAAGTTTCTTATATTTGTTGTTTTTACCTTTTTGTACTATTATGCCTCTTTTTTTATTTTGTATGACTGTTGTTGTTTTTTTTGCTTCTTTCTCGCTGACATTTGTTGTTTACTATAAAATGGACGATGCTTGTCGACCCGCCTTCCCCAGGTGGGAAGTTGGCAAACGGACTGTGGGGGTGAGGAGAGGGGGAGGGGGAGGGGCCTGTGGTCGCTGCAGTTCCACTGGGTGATGGGGCTTACCAGTAGAGGGCAGTAATAGCAGGTGTTGGTAAATCTAACAGGGTTCCTACAGAGAAAATGGGCTGAAAGGATCACATGACAGAAGAGTGCCGCGCTCACTGGCTCAATTCAAACAAGCACAACAGTTTTTCAAAACAAAGTGAATTTGGCAGCAAAACACAAACTCTGAGGACCTTTCAGCCACAAATTCTCCCCAAATCTTGTGGTTTTTGAATGTTCGTTATCCTCTACGAAACAAACATTTCTTCCAGTCAGAATGTTAAAGGGGGAAAAAAAATCCTCCCTGAACCTCAAAGCAGTTTGGATGTTTACGTCACATATCGCCAGATCTAGGAAAAGTACAAAGTACAAAATGTTCCTTTTTGGATACTTGGGAGGGTGACGCTCATCTGGGAAACCCTCACGTCTTAAAGCGTCAACCTTCCCTACAAAACTGATTAAAGCGCGTCCTTACGACGCTCGTGGGTCCCCCCCCCCCCCCCCCCCCCCCCCCATGCAGATCTCCTCGCCAGTTCTCCACAAGAAATTTGGGACGTCTGATTTGAAACGTTCACATGACAAGCAACGGTCTTTCCTGCAAATAAATGACAAATGAGTCCTAAAAGCGGAGGCGGATTTAAAGGAAACCTGAGCACAAACTTCCCTGCGACATAGTTAACGTTTCGCACCACAGGGTAAACCTATAGCTTCTGGATTCATCAGCTTGATGTCTCGCTGAGGAAAGACTTGGAATTATGCAACGTTCCCCTCTAAACATCTCATGTAGACCCCAAGAAATACCCAAATTGAAGATGATCTTGCAGAGAAACGAACTTGCCAGGAAGTGTTGCCGACCTGTGGCCGTTGTGCCTCCAGTTGGTGGAGGTTTTGAGAGGGTGTGTGGGGGGGGGAGGGATTTTTCCCCGTGTAGGGACCCTGCTGAGATCTGGAGGAATGTCTACAGTCGTGTTGTTGTGTGTATTTGCAAAAAAAAAAAACTCTAAACTGGCTAAAACTTGAGAACGGAAGTGAGCGGGAAAACGGGAGGTCATGACTCTTGTTTTCACTCCAGGTTGGAATCTCATGGCAACACCTTGTGGTTTTATCCCCCGCCCCCTCCCCTCCCCTCCCCAATCCCCCTTCAAACGCCCCCTGTCCTCCCCCTACATTGTCTTTCCCCGCTCATCTGTTACTTCTTCTATCCAGGAACATTAACTCTGCCCCCCCCACCCCCCCTCCCCCACCCTCTCGAGTCCCCACACACCAGAGACAACACACAGACAGACAGACAGGCGTATATATATATATATATGAATATATACTGTATATGTATACATAAAATACAAAACGGGATAACCTCTGAGACGCGGAGGCTCGCGCCCACCACCTGCAGACTCTCAGGAAGTGTTGCAGGACGACGCGTGCGGCGCGTCTTCGCGTTGGCGATGCAGTTTAAGAAAAAAAAAAAAAAGTAAAAAAAAAAAAGTACCAGTTTACCTCGGGAGCTCTCAGCCATAGCAGACCTTAATCCCTACAGAAACCTCGGCGCCGCCGGCTGCCGCTACAAAGCAGGTACATCATTTCTTTTTGTTATTTTTGTAGCTTTTTTTTTTTTTTCTTTTGTCAGGAACAAACCCAGCGGGCCTCAGCAGAGCGCCGCGCCGGGCCATCCCAACGCGTACCAGTGCAGGGTTTTTACAGGAAATAAACGGGACACGAAGCCGAGAGTCCACGTCAACACAGTCTTACCTCAGAATCCTACCTACAGAAAAAAGGGGAGGGGGGGGTGAAGGGAGGATGAAGGGGGGGTTACACATGATCATAGCTACCGTGAATGACTATTTTTTACTCCTTCGCTTCCTTGTCTCTGGTGTTGTCGGGTGAAACTAGTTCGCAGAATTCCTTTTGTTTTCTTCTCTCTTTTTTTCCCCCCCGCAATTTCTTTTCCCGCTATAAATATATAAATATATAAACTGTACATTACGACATAGAAGCACTATCAAAGTTTGATTGTTAGATGTGCACTCGCAGCATGAGGTATTATTCTTTACTATTCTTCATAATCCAGAAAAGTGGAAAAGGTGAACTACAAACAGCTTTTTGGAAGTAAAAAAAAAAGAAAACAACCAAACAGACAAAAAGGAAAAAAAGAGAAACTATGAACAATGCAGTAGCGTCTACTGATGTCAAAGAAAATACCCGACCTCACCCCAACACACACAACCACGTGCACACCGCCCGTGTGCCCACCTCAGCCCCTCCCCCCCCCCCCCCCATCATCTGACAGATTACCCCGCCCCCTCCTCCCGCCCCGCCCCCCCGTGTACATGCCAGTGTTTCCCTCATGTGTTCCAAGTGCCAATAACTTTGTGAATTCCTAACTGTGACCCAGTAATAAAGATAATTGCACATTAACTACTGTAAAGAGAAAAAGAAACCAGGCTGATTAAAAATGAGGAAAGAAAAAAAAAAAAAAAAAGAAGTCGGAGTATCTTAATAAAAAGGTTTGTAACAAACGGGACTGACCTCATGGCTTCGTTGTCTTTATTGTAACGTCCATCCAGGTGATTCTGGGGGGTGGGGGTGAGGGGGGGGGTCGTCTGAACATCGGAGTTGCCAGATTTCAGCTCTCTTGCTCTTAGTTTAAACCGTCTGCTCGACTTGATATCAGTGATAAGCATTGAGTCATCAGTGTAACGGAACATTCACTGTCGGCCCTACTGTTGTTTCCTACTGCTACCATGGACCTCAGGTCCCTCGGAGAACTTCCTGCTAGAAGCCCCCCAATGGTGAAGTGCAGTTGATGGTCCTTGGTCTCATGATGTCAAACTGACCGGCGTGATGAGGAGGACGGTTTAAATACCCTTTCTAATTGACCGGGGACATTTATTAGTCCATTCACAGATCAACCACATTGTGAATTTAGCCTTTGCAGGGTTGGTCGTTCTAAAGTCTAGAGAAGGTCACTTCAGGTTCACCTGAACGTTTTAGTGCCTTTTAGGTTCAACCTGAAAATGGTAAGGAAATTTTAAGTTATATCTTGAAAACGATGTAATTGGGGGGGAAGAAAGAAAAGGTCAATACAAAACTTTCTACATTCTAAAGTGATTCTGATTTTAATTCTGTGTTGTTTCTCTCTCTATTTTGATCTTTTTTTTCTATCTTTACATTTGACCACAATAGACTTTGTGTTTATTTAGGTGACTAAATAGAAGTCGCACCCCCTCCGTCCAACAGGCTCGTGGAGCGCTGGAGTCCATCAAAGCCATCATGAAGTGAAAAGCTGCCGTCACAGTGCCAACACGGAGAGACGCCATCACTCACAGCCACTGACACGTTTCGACTCTCCTGACGACTTATGGAAGGAAGCCAGGAAGAAACTCGGACGTAGGGAAACTGCAGAAAGGCCTCGTCAAATCAGAGATGGTGTGAAGCAGAAGGTCTGTTCTCGGGTCAAATTCACTTTGCGGTGACACATTAGACCAAAAGAAACGGCGCAGCTCTTGTGACGTTTCAGGAAGTGGTGGCGGAAGCAGGGTTTCCTCGGTTATTGACCATAATCAATGAGGAGGCGGAGCTTCTATTTGTTCTGCCCAAAGCTGTTGGGCATTTCAAAAACCAACTGTCGAGACCCTGTTAAGTGTCCATGCACCAACCATGATGATCCAAAGCAACATTTTTCTGGATCTATACGTCCAGCGATTATTTCCTCCCACAGGAAGATGTTTTATGTCGGTGCAGAAGAATGTAAGTCACCATACCCGGCCAGAGCTGAAGTCCACTCGTACCGTCTGGATGGAAGCTCCTTTGTCTCCTCGAGAATAGAGTCATCGGAGCTGTCAGGGCCGGTCTCTCACTCAGACGGAGTTTCACAGGATGTCTTAACGCATGTGACGCCGTCGGCCTCCTGACTGGTTATTTTCAGAAAGTGCTGGAGCCGCTTTTGGAACAGGGTGCGGCCACGTTTTAGATTTTGCGGAGAAGTTGCGGAGGGAGCTCGTTGATAAGAGATTTGAACCAGAATAACACGACATTTTGTTGATGGAGCACGTTTTATTGTAGCTTCTAAACACACTCAACACTTCTAAGAAATCTTATAAGATCTGGATCTGGACGTGGGGTTGATGCCTCCTGCTGTGTGCAGGTTCTCGTATACAGTCGTGTGGAAAAAAATAGCAGGTGAACAACAAAAATGAACCTTGTTTTACTCATTAAACAACAAAAATACAGATTGTAGCTGAAGAAACAGTGAGGACACTCTGCTCACTAATAGTGATATTTCAGGGTTCCATGTGTTCCGGGTGAACTTACTTGTACGGCCGGACCTGGTCGTGTTCGCAGTTGTTTTGAATGTCCTCCACCATTTCCCGGACAGTGAAATGGAGGAGTTGAAATTGCTTTGAGATCTTTTGAAATCACTTGGCAGACACATGAAGCTGCTATAATCTTCTATCTGATGACCCCCGGGGCAGCTCTTCGGATCTCACCGTGGCGTTCACGCTCCGTTCACCAGTCAGGAGCACCGGACTGCAATCCTGAGGTTTAAAGAAGGCGAGACTCCTCAGTTACCGTGTTCTAATCCTGTGCGCCTGATGTGATACAACTGTGGTGGATTTTTTTTAGCCAAAGAGCACCCAAAAGGCAGTTTATATGCTCCAACCCTCCGAAAGAAAAAAAAAAAAAAGCCAGTCCGGGTTTCACCAGAGTACCAAAGTCAATACGGCGGTCAAGTTATCAAGAACAAAGAAACACTGAGGAAATCTCACATTTTAACTTGCATAATAAGTTAACAAGAGTTCAATGAAGTATTGCCGTGCAGTTTTTCTGAATCACCTAGTATTTTAAGGAAGGTGTCATTGTTTGCTGTGGATTCAGTCCGGGCCGACGTTTTGCTCTCCATCGGGCCTCTCGGCTGATCGTTTCTACTTAAATGGAAAAAAAAAAGTAGGCAAAAAATGATTTTGGTTTGTTTATCTCTATAATTAGATTTTCTTTTTGAAAATGTCAACTCTGGAGAAAAAAAAAAAAACTTTTTTATTTTGACACAAAAGTTCCCCATGTCTTTTTACAGGACCCTCACATCAATACTTGGAAATCGAGTTTCCATCCCCGGTGTTGCTGAAGGGATTTGTGAGCGTTCCACGAGGCTCCAAAACTTTACAACTGTGTACTAAAGTAGAAATCTCACACAATCGAACTCTTGACACATTGGTTCTAGATGGTATGAGAGATCTTGAATGTGACTTTTCCAAACAAACATTCTGGAACTCACACCTCCTCCGAGGTCCGTCACACGTTCCAGAACGGTCGGATATTCAACAACTGTCACTGGTCACATGTGAAAGTATCTGGTGGATTCAGAACACCTGAGGAGGGGTTATTTGAATGAAATAAGCATTACAATAAACTCAATAGTAAAATCTGTGGTTTTATTTTTTACTTCCCCGGTGCGATGGCAGGCTGGGCTGCTATCAAAAAAGTTAAAAAAAAAAAAAAAAGAGAAAAATTTGGGCAAAAAGTTCAAGCGTGGAGATAAAATCCCTTCACGAGTACATTTGTCTTGAAAAGTCCGTTCCTGCACGGCACACATATATTCTCACCACTTTATCAATATAAAAACTTACCCTCATTTCTCTGTTTGACAAAATTTCAATGAGCTTCAGTCTTCATTTTTTTCACTCCGCAACTTTATTCTCAAAATATTGAATACCTTACAAATAAACCCACAATTCACAATATTCTCAATATTAAATTTCAAAAGTCATTCAGGTTCTATTCATTTGTCCATTTCTTTCCTCAACATTGTCATAATGCGACACAGGTTAAATCATCTTTTCTCTCTCAGTATTCTCACAACGGCCACATTATGCAAACGTTCACATGGCTTCAACCTTTTTCTTAACCTTTCCCCATTTTATTCTCATTCTCAGACTTTGGTGAAGGATTTTCTTCTGAAACATTGCAAACGTTTGGTTTTATTCTTTCCTCAATCACCTCTTAGAACTGACTTTACTTGGGAGAATACAAAAGTAAAGCCTAAACACAGTTAAATATGTTAAATACTGACAGATCACAGAAAAATGCGAGTTGCTGCGTTTCCTCTGCTTGTTTTATGACGAACTCTTTCATCTGCAACCGTGAGACAAAAGTTTGAGTTTCTCCAATTTAGAACATTTTGTTGTGTCGGTAATAATAATATTTCTTGCTTCGTTTCGGAAGCGGTGTCGGTGTACGCAGAAAGCCAGAACCATTGATAAAGATGTGGCGTCAAAGGCTCTGAGCACCGTTGTCATGGAAACGGGGCCTCAAAACACAACGGAAGTTTGGCGGTTTTCACTGAAACGTAGTCGCGTAAATGGGGCCTTAATTTGCTCACCGACACCAATAAAACCATGTTACACACACGGCAACATCCATTTTCCTTAGTCTTCTCACATCTTTGTTCTTCAGGGTGCAACAGACTCCGACGGCTTTTTTTGGTTTTCAAACGCCAGATTTGGTAAAAAAATAAAATAAAATACATGTCAGTCTCATGAGATAAATTTAAAACTTCTCCAGGTGAAAAGACATTTTTCTAACAAACCTCCTGTGTTTCCTAACCTCCAGAGCGTTGCTCTGTTGGCAGAAGTCTTTGCAAACCACACGGCTGCTTCTTTCCCTCCCACAGCCACTTCTCCCAAGGTTTTAGTTCATATCCCTCCACTCCATCCTTCTTGAATATGCAACAGCACATTAAAACACACATGAAAAGCAGTGGGAGCTGCTCTTCACCCCCCCCCCAGAAAACAGAATCTGACCCCAGTGAGGGAGAAACAAAAAAAAAATACATTTACTGAAGGAACATAAAAGCAAAAATTCATATTTGGATAAAAATAAAGTAGTGATGAAGCACAGAGATCATTCGTATTTACATAGAAAAAGGAAAAAAAAAAAAAAAAGCTAATTTAATAATGAAACACTGCAACCCTCCATTGAGTGTGTGTGTGTGTGTGTGTGTGTGTGTGTGTGTGTGTGTGTGTGTGTGTGTGTGTGTGTGTGCGCGCATAGAAACAAAGAAACAAGATGAGGCGGGACATCCAGCAGGGGGCGCTGTCAGCCTGACTCTGGGCCTTGTGTGCACGCTTCCTGCCCAGCAACTATTCCTCCTCTCGTTCGCCAACACTTCTGGATAAAAGAGGCTGCTTCTCGTCGCCCGTCGAGAGAAACGGAGCCTCAGCCAATCGCGTCGGGCGGCTGCAGACCTGACTTCACCTCAAAATGAGAGTGTGTGTGTGTGTGTGTGGAAATGAGAGCGTTTGTTAAACACTAACAGCCTTCATACAGAGCGGCTGGATGATGATGATGATGATGATGATGATCACGGAGGCGTGTATACCTGCAGTTCTCGGTTGGGGGGGGGGGGTCGATCTGACCGTACCAAAAGAAGCCGTCACAATTCTCGGCCGCTCCCTCGTTTCCCACCCTGATTCCTCGCTAGGCACGTGAACATAATGCACATTTCAAAAAAAAAAAAAAGGTATAAAAATATAATTAAGGCAACACTGAACCCCCCCCCCCCCCCCCCTAACATTAACTGGTAGGTAACAAATGCTCTTTCTTAATGCAGCGGCGGCGGCAGTGTCCAGTCAGGTACCGTGGTTTATTTTCTTAATGTTAGTTCACCCTCCCCACGTGAAAAACTACAGCAGCTTTTGTCCTTGGTGTGAAGAAAGGAAGGGGGGGGGGGTCCCCTCCGATCTGTCCGTCCCACCTCGACAGGAGGATGAACTATCGGCTGGAGGTCAGAGGTCGCTCACGTCAGAGCACAAAGAAGAGGATGAGGACCACGATGAGGATGGCAACCAACACGCCGATGGCACACCACTGTCTGCGACCTGCGGGCGGGGGAGGGGGAGGGGGGGTGTTTACTTCAGGTTAACGGAGGTGAGTGGGGATGTGACGAGCCGCAGACACCGAGTCATGCAGTCTGCGCGGCGTCATGACGCCAGCGTAACACAATTCTCTTCCCCAGGTTTACCTCCTCGACGAAGGAGGAGAACTCAACACAACCTTCACCACCACGGCGGAGGACGTCCGTTCCCCCACTCAACTGGGAAACTTCAACATTTTGAAGTTAAGCCACGTCTTTTACCGGTCGGACTGAAGATCAGCTTGTGCAGTTTACATGAAATAAGTGATCAGATTGACGCGAGTTAATAATCATCCAATTGAGATGATGGATCAATCCCACAATGCTTTGCTCTGTGACACCTGACATTTCAGTTTCTTTTTGAGTCTCTTCCAAAACTGCCACCTCATGGAAAGTTTGATCAGGAAGAGAAGACAATAAGTTACTGTGTGTGAACGTCACATTATGCAACAGACACAAAGCTCCGGCTGGGAACCAATCGGATGGAGTTTACATGGAAACTTAAGATCAGAAACAGAGTTACACAACCACGATCCAATCAGGTGGAAGAGTTTACGTGACGGGATTTTAGTGGGCCTGATGTTTCATCCTGTTTATCCGAGGCCACACCCGGTACAATCCCATCTGGAGTGGGCCGAACGGAGAAATAGAGTCCTAACGCCTCGGACCCGAGTCGGCCACCTGTTGCAGCGTCCTGCGCTCCGCTTCTGGCCCACAAACCTTATGTTTGACACCCCTGCTCGAGACAGCGACTGATTCTCAAAACTCTGGCACACAGACTACCAGTGGTATTCAAGCACCATCTAGTGGTGCAAAAAATGATTATATACACCAAGTATCATAATTAGCTATATAATGTTATTCTCCATATATTTCTGAGTGAGAACGAGGCGGCAGCTCATTAGGATGAACTGAAGTGTTTTAAAGCTGCTGTGTTTCTACAGTTTGGCTGTGGTGGACAAGAACAATCACATAATCATATTAAGAGTAAACAACTTTGAATAAACCTCCTGCTGGTTCAGGTGGGACCGTGGGCGCTACATCGAACTAGTTATTCCTTTATAAAACCGAATCAAAGAGATATTTCTGTGTGTGAACTCACTGCTGGTCATGTGTGACACCTTCTCCAGCTTCTTGAGCACCGAGTCCATGCGCGACGACGTCTGGTCCATCTCGTCTCCGAAGTCCCCCAACATGCTGCGGTGAAGAGACGCACGCGGCTTTTAGATCAAACGGTGAGTTTTAAGCTCTTCTTCTTCACAAAATGACGACGGCGAGTCACTCAGAGTTACTACAAGTGGAATGAAAAGTGTCTGAATGATTTACAAACCCTTGCGACTGTGAGCGGCCTGGAAGGCGAGAAACTGCTCGATACCGAAGATCGAGTGACCACTTTCCTTATTCGGCGACCGCTCCAGTCCTATTAAGCAAACTGGTCGCAGACCGTCGATTGATTTTAAACAAGTCATCCTGCGTTCCCTGGAATGTCTTTTATCGCCGAGCTTCACTGAGTTATTTATACTGTTGTCATCTGTTGTGGACTTCACACAGAATCCAGCACTTCCTCCGTTGGCAGACTGCAGCTGTCGCATGATGAGGAAACTAACTGCTGATTAATTCTCTGCCTGACGGACTGACTAATCGCCTCGGCTCGTGCCAGAGTGTGACTGAACTTGACGCGTGCTGCTGAAGTCTGCAGGAGATTTTCACGTGGGCGATGGGAGGCTGCAGCGAGGGAGGAAACTGGTCGAATCCAAAACGCTGTGGCCAACTTTTGGCTTTCCAGAAATTCAGAATGAAGGACGACACTCGTGACTACATGTCTGCATGTGAAGCTGAAAAGGAAACGCACTCTCCACTTTGGGTTCATTGAAAAGGTGTTACGGGTTCCAACTCACACAGCCTGCTCATCCAGCTCGTCTCCGATCCGCCCCGACATGTCTTTCAGGACTCTGATGCTGCCCGACACCAACTCCAGTTGCTCGTCCTGCTCCTGAACGATCAGCTACACACACACACACACACACACACACACACACACACACACACACACACACACACACACACACACACACACACACACACACACACACACACACACACACACACACACACACACACACACACACACACACACACACACACACACACACACACACACACACACACACACACACACACACACACACACACACACACACACACACACACACACACACACACTTTTGTTGAACACAAGAAGCTACCGAGTTGATCAACACACTTTACAGTAGTTTGAGTCAAGTTTGTAAACCTCCTATTAGTGTTTGCACTCTGAACATAAACATGAGGGGGAAACCATCCAACACCTCAGGAAGATTCTGTTTATCATATATTCTTGGCTGAATAAAAAACAAAAAAAACAAAACAAAAGGGCACGTCTGAAAGCAGAAAACGTTTGCGGTGTTTTGAGTGTCCGTTTCCACGACAACGGTGCTCGGAGCGACTGAAAATGCAACCGTTTTAAACCACTCCGACTCCTTGGAAAACCAATGAAAACCCAACGTTTGGATGTTTAAGAGAGTATTATTCTTTGCGTGTGCCAACAACAGTGCCAACTCATGGTCTGATATGCGAACGACATCACTTTCATTTTTTTCTGCCGTCGCCATGTAAATGGACGTCGTTTTCAGAACGTTGCCGTGTAAACGCGAAACTTTTCTGAAACGAAAACGCCCAAACTTGGCATTTTCACCTGAAATGTCGTCACGTAAACGCAGCCTTAGAGTGGAATCATTACGATGAGCATAAATATAATTGTAGAAAACATAATCATAAAGTATGCCTCCGCCTGGACTGTGTGTGTTGTCGCTGACTGATACCATCAGTTCATCTGGTTAGATTAGGAGAAGTTGGTCACAGTGAACTTCCCATGTGGTTGTACAACTTTCACCTCAGTCCTCCAATAGACCTTTTGTTGATGTATTACTACATGTGTTTGGATACTCAGCAGGTCTTTTTACTCCAGATGAGGCGACATAGTAATGTAAGGAGGAGCAAGAAGAAGAAACTTACACACATGTCGGCATGCATTGTTTGCTTCTGACTGTTAATGCGGGTGTGACAATAACAAGTCAAGTCGGCTCGTAACTGACGACAGTATCCTGGTGATCAAAGAGGCGAACGATGCCGACACGTGCTACTAAAGCTGGTGACAAGTGAAGAGTTAACTACATGACAATTAGTACATTATTCCTGTTTCGATCTCTTTAATGCCGGGGTGTCAAACATAAGGCCCGTCGGCCAAAAGAACCTGCAAGAGGCTCCAATCCAGCAAGAACATTTTACAAATTCCAAAGAAAAGATTGACTTAAAAAAAATTCTACAGAGTATCAAACACAAACACAACACTGAGACTCGAGCTGAGACATCAGTGATGCTGCCGTGAAAGAGCGACCTGGTTACTAGAAAATCAGTCTGAGGGCCAGGCTGCCAGGGAGAGTTTGTAAAAACATGCATAATGCAACAGCGAGAGGAGACGTTTTGGGGACAATTCCCTGAATTTTCCATAATTAAAATTGCCTTTATGTTGAGATTGTACTCATTTCCTGGAGTAATTGGTTTGGTGAAAATATAGATATTTAAATCAACTCTGCCCCACAATAAAGAAAAACATGAACGTTTAAAATCAAAGGGCCTTATCTGAAATGTGTTAAAATGTGCAAATACTGTATAATGACTTTAAAGATTCTAAACAGACATGTTTTGTTTATAGTACTGTACTGCATGTTTTTCAGAGTGTATACTAACCTTTAATGTTATCCTCGTCACTAACCTGCCTGTTTTGTCTTTTTGTTGTTGTATGTAATCTGCTTAACACTTGAATTTCCCTCTGGACCAATCAATCAGCAGTTCTGCACTATCAAGAAGAAAGTTGGTTGTATGTGGCCCCCGAACTGAAATGTGTTTAACCCCTCTGATATAGAGGAATCTACATCAAGCTAGAAAAGGATCCAGACACAAAAAAAAACAAAAAACAGAAAATGTAAATAAAAAGTCTCAAATCACATCTCCCTTCATTAATTCAATACAGGCAACAGACATTTGAAGTTGAAAGTACAGAAAGCGATAAAGAAAAATGAGAACAAAATAGCAGAAACCACACAGTAAACACCTGCTCCGCTGGCACACGTGATGGAACAACACACCACTGGGGTAAATTTCCACGAATCAACAATCCATTTTCAAAAAAAAACGACTGCAATCGAAAGCGGCCTCTATTTGTACGTGCAAAAAGAACGTTTATTTAAAGCCAGGTCACACCACTTTTAACCTTAAATTATACCAGGTGCAAATCAAAGGCGACTGACGCAGCTCAGGAGGTCTTGAGGTTTGACCCGACGACCTCACAGTGCGACTCAAAGTGAGTCCATACACAGGAATGACTCATTCTCACAGGCTATAAACTCTCCCCCTCACGGACTGTCGTGTCACGCTGACTTTCGAAGACATCACACCTTCGACTCACTCCGCTTGCCCGAGTCTCCTCTGTTCTCGAAGCACATCTTTATCTCGAAACTTAACGATTTATATTCAAGGGAGGCGGGCGGAGCGTCGCCTCTTTGAGCGATTGCACATGCACGGTATCCGGGAGAGCTGATGAAACGCTACAAGGTCAGACATGAGAGCGCCTTGTTTCGGGGGAGTTAACGCTACTACCGGCACCACATCTTCGTTTCATTTCCCGGTTAAAACCGCAGCCTGACACAGGATGTGTGATGACACAGTATCCTCGTCGCGCGCCGCAGTCGGCCCACACCGCAGGAAACCCAAACCGACACTGAGCACCTGTATTTAAATCTCTCTTCTCTCGGTGTGAAACAGACACAGATCTCCTCTTCGTCAGGATCATTTTGTTAAATCCTCTCGTTCATGACAGGATGAGATTCACTTTTTTTGTAAACTGAACCGGTTAGGCCTCATGCGTCTCGTCATTTGACTTAACACTTTCCCTTATTACCCTTTTTCGAGCCCCTCCCACAATGCAGCTCTTCCCTTCCTTATTATTTCCCTCTCTCTGGTTCTACCTGCTGTTGTTCCTGCTGCTCTTGGATGTATCTGGAGTTTGCCGACACCAGATGAGGCTCCAGTCCGGTCGATCGGTCCTGGCCCGTGGAAGCCAGCAGAGTCTGGACAAACACAAACACAAATAAGAGCTATGGTGAGAACACGAGTGTGTTAATGAGGATATGTGTGCGTTTATGATTGGACCAATGTAAGTTTTAGTGTGTCAAAACTTCCAAGATCAAATTTCATCCGTAAAGTGCTTCCCACAATAAACACAAATCCTCTCCCCAGCGCAAACAATAACTAAAGCTTTGTTTGGACGACATTGCTTTCAAGTGAAAACTTTGGGAGGGTTTTGGGGTCCATCGACATGACGATGGTGCTCGGAGCCACTGAAGACACAACTTTTCGAAAAAGCTCAGTCTCCGTAGTTTCATTTTAAAAACAACCATCAACGGCTTGTCGTGGCCTTGAATGCTAACTACCTTGTTTTCAGCATAGCTGCGGCTTCTGTGGAAACTGACATCTTTTTCTAAATGTTGCCATGCGAAACTTTTCTGAACGTATCTTACAATGGCTTGTTATGTGGCCAAACCTGAAAGAAGGAAAAAAAAAACAAAAAAAAAAAGTGTGTTCACAAAATGTTTGAGTTGTGTTGTTTTGACACTGACCCACCTGTCTGTTCTTCTCCTCCACCTGAGCCACAGCAGACGGGCTGGACAACTGCTCCTTCATGTCCTACAAACACACAAACAAATCTTTTCCAGCTCTCCCGTTCTGATGCTTTCATTAATGACACTGAGGCTGTGTGTGGACGGCAGGCCGGTAAGTCCACATGTCAGACAAGCCTTTTGTTCCCGCCTTTGTTTGGCGAGGATGACTCAGCGCTATTTTAAGACCTTCGGTTGGAAGTTGTGTTGGAAAGGGACACTTAAATTTTCTCTTATGTCTGCAGCGTGCACATCATCCCAGATCCATCACTATCGACGAGCTGATCATGTGGTAACGTATGGGAAGCGGAGCGCCGTGTCCGCACAATTCATCGGGGGGTTTCCAAAACACGACGACAATCTTCCAGGCTGTTTGCGTAACTGTCTCCAGGCCAAAGTACTTTGTGGTAGCTAATGGAAACCAGCTCCAAAATACAACACACCAGTCCACTGCAGCAGGCGGTAAACTACAGAGCGAGCGAC
Source organism: Lipophrys pholis (assembly GCF_963383615.2). Lineage (NCBI taxonomy): Eukaryota > Metazoa > Chordata > Actinopteri > Blenniiformes > Blenniidae > Lipophrys > Lipophrys pholis. The sequence continues at coordinate 13,221,458 of NC_137628.1, forward strand.
GCCGACGTCATCTGCAACCAGAGGCTGAGCGCTATCAAAGTCCAGCTGAAAGAAACTATGAGACACTGAGCCAATTAGCTCACGAGATAATATCTTTTTAAAACACACAGGAAGCTTTTCTGCACGTGTGTGAGCAAAACGACAACAACAATGGAGGACTTCAGAGTGAATTTAACAACAAAGTGTACATTTACATTTAGAGAGAGAGAGAGAATAATATGTATGTGTACTAACAGTAAACGTGAAAAAGTATCAACAAAGTAGGGGCAATAATTAGTGAATGTTTTGATAAAGTGCGAGGATTGCTGAAAAGGTCTTAATTAAGTACAACCAATAGTGGGAAAGTATCAATAGAGTAGCAGTAATAGTAAAAGTCGTCAGTATTTGCACTGCTCACATATCATCACAGCAGATAATCAGAACTTACTCACGAAGACTTTCATGTGTCTTTTCATTGAATTAACTGAAAGCTCAGTTAATAAAATCGGGCCTTTGTTGTCGGCCGCTGCGGCAGTTTGTTGAATAATCCTGCACTCATGTGACTTTCAGTTGACTCCTCGAGTCTTCTGGCTGTTCGGATGCTTTTACTACTGCGTAAACAGGATGGACCGTATCCGATGACTCTGGTGGAGTTGGACGGATACGGTAAACCAGCATCAAGAAGACGCTTTGTCTTCACACTGTTACACTTTTTTAAAATTCAGACAGAAAGGTCTTCTATCGAGATAACAAACTGTTGATCACAGTGAGGCATTATGAGGGAGAGGACGAGCACTGGAGGCTCCTCAGGAGCAGGAAGTGGAAGGTTTCTCAGAAATGCACCACATTCTTCCAGGGTAGCAGTTTCCAAGGTTCTAAGAATTATGGTAAGACTTCCCTCTTGAACAAAACTTCTTGAAATGTACACGTTGTCAATTTGATTATTGAGCATTCACGCATTTTGAAAGCTTTACATTTTGGATTTACCTGCACAGATTTCCGGGTTCGCTCCACAAAGCCTCTTCTCTCTTGGAGTTCATTGTCGCCCAGTTTGAACTTCCCCGGGTTGGACTCCACGATGCCTGAGACCGTCAAGGATTCGTATCTTTAACAAAACTCGACTCTACAGAGTACTGAACATGGACGTTAGTGGAAAAACTACACGGCCTTCTCAAGTGAAAACTGAAAACTATTGTTGCTTTTCGGTTGACAATGATGCTCGGAGTGACTGAAAATGCAACTTTTTTTAAAATGGCTCCCAGGGTGGAACTTTTCGATAACACTCTGACGGCGTTTCCGGAGAAACAAGGGGAAATGGAACTTTTCAAAAATGCTCCCACTTCGTCTCTGTGGAAATGGTGGAAAACACAACTTTGGTCTCCATGGAAACGGGGAGGGAACGCAATTTTTAAAAATGCTCTTAGATTGTCTCAGTGGAAATGGGGGAAAACTTAACTTTTTGAAAATGCTATGACTTCATGGAAACAGGGCAAAATAAAATTCTTCAAAAATGCCTTGACTGTCTCCGGGGAAAACACAACTTTTCCAAAAATGCTCCAACTCCATCTCTGTGGAAACGGGAGAAAATAATACTTTTAGAAAATGCTGCAACTACACCTCCGTGGAAATGACAGAAAACGCAACTTTTCCAAAGCGCTCTGAGGAAACGGAAGAAAATGCAACTTTTCAAAAATGCTCTGACTTGTCTCCGTGGAAACGGGAAAGCACAACTTTTTGCAAATGCTCCTAGTCCGACCAAGTGGAAACGAGGGAAAACACAACTTTTCAAATAATGCTGCACCTCCATCTAAGTGGAAATGAGGGGAAAAGCAACTTTTCAAAAACACCAGGTCTCCATGGAAACGTGGGAAAACGCAACTTTTCCATGCACATTGTTTTCACGTCACACAAACGCTTTCTCAAAGAAAAATGCAAAAACGATGCGTTTTCACTTTAAACATTGTGTAAACAGGTCATGAGAGTAAAACTTTGAAAAGATTTGATATCCGGATCAAAATCAGGTTAGTTTAAGCATTTCTCACATTGACAGGACCTTTTAAACCGCTGTCAAACAGAAGCAGCTTCCTGTTATAAAGTATATAAACCACAGTTATGAGTCTCAACTAAAACTTTTAACAAACAGCTGTCGGCCCTCCTCCAAATGTTTGTCTTTATCCAAACATTCTCTTAAACCAAATACTGACTTTCTTTTCATGTTTCTGACCTTTAGTGGATTAATAAACCCTCTGAGAGAAGAGGAAGGGAGGGTGTGAGCACGATACAAAGGCTGTGTTTGTTTTTTCCAAAAGTGGTCATGTGAAGATGTGGGCTTCCAGTTTTGAGGATACTGATGGTTTCACTGAGGTCCTCCAGGTCCCAGTCGATGGCTCGCAGACAGTTTCTCAGCTCGTTGGTGCTCCAGTCCAGCTCGTCTCGACTCACCTGAGAAACACATGAGGATATTCACTCTGCATAGCTTGTTTAATACCACCGACACAATCAATCAACTGGACACACGTGCCTTTTAAATACACTCACAATCCACAGAAATGTAATTTCATCGTGCCACGCTGAACAAAATGGGTAAAAAGGGAACACGCTGGCAACAATACAAGTCATTGCATAACAAGATGATGCATTCTTAATAGCTTTCAGGTTGAGCAATATGCCCTACTTTTAAATTAGATCCAGGGCCTGAGGTGAAATGTGATATGATGAATGGGAATATCAGAAACTATTTCTATTGCGAAATACTTTCTCAACAGGATTCAGCTTGCAGATTACATTTGCATCTGAAAGCAAATGATTTCTTCTTTAAAATGTGTCTAACCATTTGTTGTTTAAGCCTGATAAGGAAAAAAAAAAAAGCATTTGGAATCCCACACAGCCTCTGAATGATAATCATTAAAGAGGAATCCTATCATTGAATTATGAAGCTGCTGGAGTTTTGTGATGAGTACAACATGAGCTCTGAATTAGCATTCAGGTTTCATCCAACAACTCACTGATGTAGCGCCACAACAAACCCTGCTCATATTTATTAGCTCCTAGAAATCATGTCCTGTACCAATATCAACATGGATCAATATGTAAACTCTAGATTAATACTTTCTAGAGCTTGTGGTTGGAGGTTTGTAATTCAGATAAAACATCTGACATCCACCTTAAAAAGTGCACAGGAGCGTTTTGCTTTGTGAGCATTTCATGAACTGAATTAACATTTGATTGATCCACACAGAGTGTGATCCAGATGTGAAATTACAAAATCAAACAGAAGACATGTGACTTCTAAAATTTAGTAAAGCAAAGGTTAAAAAAAAAACCCACAACAACAAATTAAATCAACATAAAGCTCAAAGAAACACACAAGTAAGAGCAAAAAGTCAAAAAGTATTTGGATGAAAATAATAGCCGATTGGCAAAGGTAATTCCAATCAGATAACATAAGCCAGCATGTTTTCAACAGCAGTGTGATCAGTTAGAAACTCAGGTTTGGGAAGCGTAAATGATTAAATACTAGAGAGTTTGACGTTATTGGCAAGATCACCCAAGAACAGATGATTAAATAAAGTGTCCCTTGGTGCGGGGAGCAAATGAAATGCCTCTATCGGCCCTTCTGTAGACTGGTGCGCCCAGAAAGAAAAGGACACAAAGCAAAACAACCATTTAGTGATTTGTCACATAGTTTCTCTTGTGTCAAGTTCAAGTCACTTCGTGTATTATCGTGTCTCATAAACAGCAATCTGGGGTCATTTATCGAGACAATATGGTTGCGTGGAACATTTCACATCAATTTCCATTATACACTCAAATGTTTGGTCAGATTGAACCATAGTTTGGATTTGTTTGCTGCCATGTTTTCACTTAGAGGTCACTCTGCATTCGGAAGCTTTTAAGCATGATCATCTAGTACATAAAGATAGTGTACATCCATTCTCTATGTATACATTTTCATATCTTTGTTTTATACCTTTAGCTATCTTACTAAGAATATTCGTCTCAGTTTGTCGGTCTGTTGACCTGAATAGCCCATTATACAACTCTTTGGGAGTTCGTGTCACGTTTTGATCCGTTATTGTCGTTTTAAATGGAGAATCTTAGGACTTTTTAATTGGAAAATCAGTGTTTTAACCGAGTAATGACACTGTGTCCCTTTCAGTGTGTGTTGATTGCAATATGTGCACTTCAATATGGTTGTAGCATGATTGTACGTACCTGTGTACCCTCCTGCAAGAGTTCCTCCCATCTGTCATACAGGCCCCGAGCCCGGGTCAGGGCTTTCTGTACCTCCCTGGATACACAAAGAGACATAAAAGAAAGAGTTATCAGAACAGAAACTTTTAAGTATTTACCTCCACCGACCACCTGGCTCTGTGTCGGGCTGCACTCTCTCGCCACATCTGCCCCTCGTTTCACCCAAACAAACACCTTCCCAAACTCCACAGCGGATTGCAAACTACGTGACAGCCAAGCCAAGCAAACACAAACACAAATCTCGGCGCTTTCGATGTCCTTAGTTGTAGCTCCGTGAAGCTTTAGAAACATAAAAACGCATAACCACCAATTAGCACTGATGCTACCTAGCACAGCTAGCCGCGGAGCTAACTCCTGTCGTGTAACTTTTTCCTTGAAGGAGACAACGCGTCACCGACCAACGTGGCTTCTCGCGGCTTAACGCTTGTATTTAGCGTTACTTCCACGTATCAATTTATTGTGTTTCTCACCCCTTCACGACGAAAAACGGGTCTTCCAGCGACATGTTTTCTCTGTCTTCCTATCTGAGAGCGCATGCGCACTGTGCAGGCTCGTGGCCGGATGGAAAGGCCTCACCCGTTGCCATGGCAACAAACTGTGCACAACCTGTAGCTTTTTTTTCCCATCTATTTGAAGCATAAAAAGGGAAAAGCACAAAGCCAAGGAGTAACAACTTATTATCCCATTCATGACGTGGGCTCGCAGTCGGTGTGACTGAAAATGCAGATCATTTTGTGTGGATGGAAAATTCCGACAGAAACTAGGCCAAAGTCCGCTAAGGACCATAACAGATCACTAAACACTTCACCGTTGTCACCAAGGTGACAACCCAACAAAGCTGCACACAATTCTCCCGTGGCATGTATAACAAAACCAAATGTGCACAATCTTCTCTTCTACGTACAAATCAGAAATGCAGGCGTGCAGATGGGAACTTGGAAAATTACAAATTGGGAAAGTCCCATTTCTCAGTTGACAACAACAACGGAAAAAAAAACAGCTAACAAGCTCACTGCGAGGAAAAAAAATCTGCAGAAAAAATGGAGATGAATTAATCTTGTAATGTCAGTATCATTCACTCCTAGATATCTGGGAAAACTGCTGATTTTGGCAGCAAAATAGGTTTTTCTCACTTTATCTAGGATATGATTGCAAGCCACATGGTGATGTAGTGGTTGGCATACTTGTATTGATAAGGGGATGGTTTTGAGTATGGGGAGTTTGTTAGAAGGGACATGGCGATGTAACCAAAGAGATTACTTGTCGTGTGCTCTTCCCGGACACGCACCTCAAAACCTCTGCAGTTCAACTTTTGCTTCCCCCGAAAAGGAAATGGAAATCTGACCGAGATTGGTGGATGGATTATTTTCAGCACTCATTAAAAATGTATTTGAAAAGGATACACACAAATGGACAGAATGGATCAATGTGGGGTGTTACTAGGAAAAAAAGGAAACATGCACACTCAGCAAACCCTCCTCTCTTACTGTTTGCACATCTGTCCATCCTGTTCCACCCATTTCTCTCTATTCCTGGTTTTTCTTTTCTTTTCTTTTTTTTCTCTCTGGATCCCATCCTGGCCTGGCCTGGCCCGGCTCCTTCCTTCCTTCTTGCCCTCATCCTGTTTCCGCCCCTCCACTCCTGGCTCCACTTCCTCTCATCCTGTCCTGTGAAAAAGTCACAGCTGGAGTGATAAACGTCACTCTTGACACTAAAAAAAAAAAAGACAGAAATATCACACTGGCTAAGATGTTTCTGGACTGAAATCAAGTTTGTTGCAGGTTCTGAGCTGCATGTCAGCAAAAATGTAAAAAAATTTCAGTTTCAGCCATTTGAGGTCGTTTGGCTATTTTTCAGCGAATTGGGACATTGAGGTTGTTTGAGGTGTTTTACCTGTTTTTATTCTGATCTTCTGAACCTGTTCTGAACCTGTTTACAGCCTGTTTTAGTCTGTTTTGGGCCATTTTGGAGCCTGTTTTGAGACTGTCTGACCCTTGTTTAGTGCCTAATTCTTTTTCTTTTTTTTAACCTGTTTTGATCCTGTTTAGTCTGTTTTAGCCTGTTTGGGGCCTGTTTTGAATCTGTCTAAACAAACAGCCTGTCTTGAGTCTCTTTGGAGTCTGATTGAAGCTTGTTTTAAATCTGTTTTGAGCCTTTTATTCCTTTTTTTCGCTGTTTCATTCAGTTTAGCTATTCAAGCTGTTTCAGCATTTTAGTACTTTCAACATTGTGTTTTGTTGTTTGACGACATGTTGGGATGTGATATCTGAGAGTCCCATTTGTCTCCTCAGAGAAACTAGTTAAAATCAACATTATAAATCAGACTTTTTTTTGTGAAAGCTACAGGGAGTCATAAAAAGAAGAAGTGACATGCTGCAGAGCTTCAGCCCACTGGCCTGGGATGTATTAACAATGTGTTGTATCATTATAGCCTTGTTGTGACACCTTAGCTGAGCTGCCAGGATTGTGTGGGTCAGTGTAAGAAATGATTCACTCATTGAGCTCATCTCAGGTTATGTCAGTCATTTGGGAGTCAAATCGTGACACACATATCATGAGGTAGCTATGGGGCATACTCCTTTGAGGAGATAATAGCAATCAAACAGCTGAGATAAACTAACAACACGCAGATAGCACTTATTCTGATAACCTAAGATATTATTGTGTAAACGGAGCCTAAGACATGATCTTGGGTAGTGCTCATGCGAATGGAACAGGAAATAGGACAAAGAGACAGCAACTCTACAGCAGTTTTTGTGTGAATGGCTCCTCTAAAACTCTTGTGAAAACGTCTGTATTTTAAAAGCAGAACCAGTTAGTGACATTACATTAGGATATTACTCTATGTTGCTCCAAACACTGCTCATAATCTAAAATCCTTGAAAACGGACTCGCTGTGTCATTTTGCACTTGATATAAAGCCATTCACCACATTTCTCAGTGTGCTGCATTGTTCCCAAAGTAAAAATATTTTGGTGTAATCATAAAATACAAAGATGATGAGTGAAGTGATATCAAGTGTTCCAGACTCTAATTGTAGCTTGTAGATTAAGTTTTCAAACTGGACTATGCGTGACAGAGGCGTTTGTGATTCCAAGCTTAAACATTAGCTTTCAACAAAGGCATCCCAACACACTTCAGGACAATCGGAGGTGGAAATGACCCATTGTGAATGCTGTGAATGTCAAGGTTGGCTCAAAGAGAATTGTAATCTGTGGCAAATACAACTTCCTGCATTTCTTTCTTTTCTTTTTTTTTTAAACCACCTCAAAAAACCTCAGTGTTGCTCATCTACTGTAGGGCTACTACAGCTGAATGTGGATCAACCTCACTGGAAAGACTGAGTCAAATTCGGTGATGCAGCAGGAAAATGTTTTGAGTTGGTAGAAATAAACAACACGTGCACTGAGCCAAGTCATCCCAGCACTAACAAAGAAAATCAGACTCAGAGTAAACATGCAGGAGAGAAAGAAATAACAGTCAGGGTGAAGCGGTGAGTCTAATTATAGACACTTTGACCTGTTCCTTTTTGGTGTCTTGAAGTGTTCCATGTAGGGATGACCTATTTTCTTTTTTGGAAGCTGTGTGTACAACTTGCTGCTGCTGCTACTGCTGCTGCTGCACTCATTCACATATCCAAGTCACCTATTTTTGGCCAAGCTTCACTTCAGACCACCACCATAATCGTTGGAAGTAAAATATTCTGGTCTTACTGGAAAAGGTCCCACTTCTAATTGAGGAAATTACATGTCAAAGTTTTTAAATTCCCATGAGAGAAAGGGGAAGTGACAAGTTCTGGAGAAAGACTAAAGCGAATGTGACAAAGAAGTGTTTTTGGAAAGTTGCAATATGTAAAATGTAAGTCCTTCCAATATAATCATTAGGTTCCTACACTTACAAGCTAATCTGGCCCATGTTTTCTTTTTTGTGTGTTTATTTGTGTGGTGGGTTGCTCGGAGTGACAGTGACATCTTGAAACCAAAGCCCTGTTCACGTCACAAAATTTCAAGAGAAAAGGCATATTTTTGGTGGTTTTCGTTTTCAGAGAGGTTTCGTGTTTACACAGCAGCTTTTTGAAAACAATGTCCGTTTTCGTGTAAACTGAGCCCATATTTGAAAGATTTGTGAGAATGGAGAGGCCGGGGCTTGCTTGTAAACTTTAGTAGCCATACCTGGATGGGATCGAAGTGTTTTAATGCCTTTTTGCCACAACAGAAAATCACCTCCCAATGACAATTGAAAAGGAATACTTACAAATGATGCCAAGGATCATTGTGTCACCAGTAGTGTTTTAGTATTATAGAAATTACATTCTTGGAAGAAATACTCATGATATACAAGTACTCCAAATAACTAATAGTTCCATCACTGTGTGTGGGTCGACATGATCCTGTGATTTGCATTGAGGAGTTCATAACTTGGTTTGAAGCCTCACAGAAAAGGAAACCGTTTTCTGCACAGTTTCATTGAAAAGTCATTGTTGCGAAGTAAAGGCTCCGCGATTCAAAACAGACCCTAAATCCTTCCCCTGAACTTTTCCGTGCACTTTAAAATCCATTAGTCACATGTTGTTAATAAAATGGATCGCTTTTGCTGCAGTGAAATGTTAATTGTGGCAACAGTTTCCATGCTTTCCTCCTGTATATGTCATATTTTGGCAACTGGGTCATCTCCCCGGTCCTACCAACCACTGTTTATACTATAGAGGGAAATAGTGCAGAGTGAAAAAGCAGGCCCCACCCTCTGGTCCGCACACACGCACATTCATACAAGTCACACAATCCACCGCCCATTTGGCCTCAGGCTAAGGCAGCGTCAAGGATAATCACACATAACAGTGTCGCCATGGTGACCGGCCGGGTACAGACCTGAAGTGAAGTCATGTTTGGTTGTTTTTCTTTGCTTAAAGGTTCACTGAACAGTTCGAGCTGTGATTGAAGCTGCGAGTGTGCAACAGCAATGACAGATGTCTTTATAACTCATAATCCCTCTTTTAAATGCATCAATGTCAAAACAATTAAAATGTTCAACCCACAGTTTATTTATTTTTGATAATACATACATATATTAGTTTCTTTTTTAATTGAATGTAAATCATACATGGTATTCTGTATTCTGTATAGTAAGCCTGTAAAGTTGTAAACGGACGCAGGTGGCTATGTTTTGTTATGGCATATGAATAAAGTAATTACATGTTTGTCATGGTTACAATTGCAGGGTTGCAATTGTCCCTGATAACAGGTGCACCCTGAACACTGAATGAATGCTTACACAACGTGTCGTAACAATGAATGACCAGCCAAGTCTCTCCTCTGATTCCCCCCCAAAAAAGTAGGCTTTGCCCTGAAATAATGGAATTTGCCTCATAAACGTTTGTCAAACATGCTATTCCCGGATCAAAACTGGCCAACTAAACAGTCCCACTGTACAAAGAACTAAAATTGCAATGAAAATATTCAGTTTATACAAGGGCTTTTCCTATAATAAAACCTTGATGTAAGCAGTCAATTGTAGTGAAATGCATCAGTTTTATTATTCAAACTATATAACTATTTTTTCATATTGTAAAAAAAATAACAAAACAAGTAAAGACCTGAGCACCCAAGACAACGACTTTAAGGGGACAAGACTGAATCAAGAGCAATACTTTAAAAAGGTTGCCTCAAGACTGGTCCTTAGGTAAAATGGCCAAAATTACAAAATGGATAAAAATAACAAATTGGTTAAATTTAGCTGAAATAGATCAAACTATTAAAAGTGCTAAAATGGTAAAAACAATGAAACTCCACCAAAACCAAAATGAATGAAACAGTCAAACATGTATAACTGTGAAAATGCTAAAAGTAAAATAACTTAAAATTGCTTAAATGTCTATTATAAACAAAACAGCTGAATTGACAAAAATCGCAAAAATGCTTAAAACAGCTAAAATGGCTAAACGGATGAAAACCACAAAAACAGTTGAAATAGCTAAAACTGCTGTAATGGTTAAAATGGCTAAAACTGCTAAAATGGCTGAAACTCGGAAATGTATCCAAAAACTAAATGGCTAAACCACGTATAACTGTTAAAACACTAAAACTAAAATAATAAAAAATCACCAAAAAGGCTATTATAACCAAAACAGGTAAAATGACAAAATGGCAAAAACAGTTAAAACTATTTAAAATGCAAAATCAGCTAAAACAGCAAAAATAAAGTGGTATACTGTAATGGCAAAAAAATAGTTAAAATATCTAACATTCTTAAAAAACAACAACAACAACAAAACCTACATTGCTAAGCTAAAAAGTGCAGTCATAAAGTACCTATAAGATTATAAGTGTTGTTTTCTTGTTTTTGAAAGTTTAAACATGTATTGTGGCAAAATAATTTGGCAAAAATGCCTCTGTGGGCCATAAAGATTGCAGAGAAAAAAAAGTCGTCGTCGTCCCCCCCCCCCCCCCCCGCCCCCCAAAAAAAGAAAAGAAAAACCTCTTATTAAGTATCTCTATAAAAAAAAAAAAGATAAACAAACATAAAAGCTACATGCATTGGTTAAATACACCATGTTTCCTTTGCTTTCTGCAGCATGTGAGCGACTGTTTTTCTCCATTAAGAAAAAAAACCTACATTCCCAGTGGGACATGAACGCAGCACGCTGTCGTTGACCCGCGCCGTGCTGCTGCCTGGTAACCTCACTGACACCGGTGACAACTCCATATATGGACTGCGACTGACGTCACCGCCGCTGGGCCCGCGGGGACGAGCGGAGAGGGCGCGCGAGAAAATGGGAGGGGTTTTGCGGTTTGCGCGTTCGCGTCATGGCTTTTCCACCGTGTGCGCGTCCCCACGGGGATTTACTACCGGATGAGCCTTTTATGGAGGCGTGTGAGTGAATGACGTATACCGTGTGTGTGTGTGTGTGTGTGTGTGTGTGTGTGTGTGTGTGTGTGTGTGTGTGTGTGTGTGTGTGTGTGTGTGTGTGTGTGTGTGTGCAGAAACTCCCGGGAAGCAAGAGACGCTCGTGTTGCTCTCCCACGCAAATTCTTATATCAGAATGTAAACACTGACTTCCATCAGCTGCTGGACTCTTAAAAAACCAAAAAAGAAAACATTATAATTTTTACTTTATTAGATTAGTTTGGAGGATGCACAGCAGAAGAAAATGTTTAAATTTAATGTGTTTTAAAAAACTAAAAAAGAAAAAACACAATAAATTTAAACATTTTCTCATGCTGTGTATGAGCCTCCAATCTAATCTAATAATGTAATATAATCTTGGGGAGACTGCTGTTTTCAAGCATTAAAATACAAAGGAAGTGTTTTTTTTGCGACATAATGTGATAATAAAGAATGGCCAGGCAAAGGTAATAGAAGTGTAAAAAAATTTAAATTACGATGTAAATAGATTGCATTTCTATTAATACAGTAGTTCATATGTTGTGACATATTCCTGAATCCTTGTATTGCTGTAGTCCATTCAGGAAACTGCAGTCCCTCGTTCTCTCTCCCTCCCTCTCTCCTGGAACACAATGTGCTTTAGATAATAACCGCCTATTTCGCTTGATTTAACTTCGTGTGCAGGCAATTTGTACACACAAAACAGCAGACTTTTCTTTTTCTTGATAAATAAGAATTATTTTTATGCCTTTTTTAATTTCTTTGCATCTGTAAATTGGGAAGATATGTGATAAATGTGCAAATGGTTAATCGGATGTGCCAAATTAGACTTCAAAACGAGAAAAAGACGAGCACCAGGACTAAATAAGCACCAGGATCTAAATAATAGAACGGTTTAAGTATGAGGAAAAACGGTAGACGGAACAGATGGTGTGTGTGTGTGGGTGTGTATGTGTGTGAGTGTGTGTGCGCGCAGGTGTGGGTGGCGCCTGTTTGTCACATACTGAGGAATGAAGTCCACATTACGTCAGAGAGCAAATAAAACGCCACCCTGCTCCTCACACGCGCTCATTTCTCCGAGTACAACAGTTGGAGATTAGCTGAACTGACACAGAGAGACTAAAGAAAAAAACTAAGAAGTAAAACTCACGGCAAGAGGAACAACAACAACAACAACAACTAAACTTGTCGACTTTGGTGAAAGTGCCTAAAACAACCGTGCGTAATTACGCATCAGAAACAATGAATGCCTCAACAGCCATGGAGGTGAACGTGGAAGCCAGGCGGATCCTGGCCGTGTCGATAAGCAAACTGTACGCATCACGGACTCAGAGAGGGGGACTGAGGCTTCACCGGAGCCTCCTGCTCTCCCTGGTCATGAGGTCCGCCCGGGACATCTATCACTCCTCCCAGGAGAGCGACGCGCCGGACGACGCGCAGCCCGCTACAGAGGAGCAGATGGACACCGGGGAGCAGAAACGGCTGCCCGAGCCGCAGCCGGAGCCCCGACCGGCCGAGACAGCCCCGGAGGAGCCGGAGGACGGCTGTGAGAGCGACATCACGGAGGACAAAGAGAACCTGAGCCCGTCCAGGCAGTCCAGGAAGCGCCGGGGCAAGGCGTCGGCTGCGCCCGACTTCCTCCCCAGCAAGAGGGCGAGGCTGGAGCCCGGTGAGGAGAGGTATGCGGCCCCGCCGGCCAGCTGTCGCGTCGGGGTCGCGGACTCTTTGGCCACTCTGACTCTAAATCGGGTTATACCTGCTTTCTGAACAGATGGAGGAAGAAAATAGCCTCCAATTGAACTTTGGAGTGATACCCAACTCCTCGTGAGCCTATAAGGGCCGTTTGATCCCTTCTGCGCAGCAGGGAGCTGACCTACATCAGCAAGTCCCGGGACAGGAGGGATTACCGGGGCCACCCTGCGAGTTCTCCGGTCAATCTCAAGTGCGCCCGCCGGGGGTTTGGAACAGCCCCCCAACGGAGATCAACGAGAGGAATAAAAGGAAAGCAGATCAGAAGGAGAGACTGGACTGGAAAAGACTGAAGAACGAAACTGGTTGTGTCGGGCTGTTTTTCACTCAGTGATTCATCTTCAAGTTGAGTCCGGACAAGTGACTGGTGCTGATTCAAAGTGTGTGTACCAGGTGAATCAGCAGACACATATGAATCAGTCGGGGAAGAAGTGAAGTGGCTGACCACAAAGAAACGCACTCACATACAGAGAGAGAAAGAGAGAAGTTGGACTTCAGGGAACTTCCTGCCTTCAAACCAGGACTTGAACACTGAAAGAGGGCACACGTTTCCATGTGCTGCTGTGGACTTTAATCAGTCGATACCACTGTCCTACATACTGCATTCACATGGTGCTTTGAAAGAAAGAAAAAAAAGGAAAGTCCACAATATGTTGGAAGCCTGTTAATTTAAAAGTAAAACGTGTGTTTTTCATGTCAAATCTGTGAAACATTACCTCACATTCTAAGCTGCTTATTTTTTTTCTTTCGAAAAGAAAAAGAATCTGATTTGATCAGTGTTGTGAACATTTGTAATAAAGATTTTTGAATTGTAACTGGCTGCTTTTGAACTTTTTGTCTCAGATTATGAAGTTTTTTTCAGGGATTGGGTGCTAACATATTAATTAAAGGGTGTGTCGTTCCACAGTAGGCCACAGTTCACTGGGTCAATCCTTTCGGAGGAGCGTGGTACAGGCTCACGCCAGTCTGGCCTGCCCACCTTTAATCTCATGCTTACTGTTAAGAACAACACACACACACACACACACACACACACACACACACACACACACACACACACACACACACACACACACACACACACACACACACACACACACACACACACACACACACACACACACACACACACACTTAAAGCCAACCTCCCCTGGTTGTACCTCTTCCGGTGGATTATGACAGAATTCTGAATCTCCTACTTGTTTTTTTTTAGCAAAGGGGGGAAATTAGAAAGAGTTACACAACCTGGCAGCAAGAACAGCTGGAGGCCAAATGCTGCTGCTGCTGCGAACTGAATAACAGCAGGTAAGTTTACAGCCGGAGGGCTCCTTCATCACCCTGCTTCCTGCCAGCTGCCGGGAATCCAAAAACACACAAGGACGGAGATCAGGTCGATCTGGTTATCATCATCATCATCATCATCATCATCATCATCATCATCATCATCATCATCATCATCACTATCATCACCATAGTAAAACCTCCTACTCACTTCTCGTTTCCCCGTTTTGTTAAAGCAGCGCAGGAAGGAGAAGTACTAACGAAAGAAACACAACACACTGAGAGCACTTTGATTTGAACTGCAATATACAATCAGCAGCTTTTTACAAAACTGGACTAGAACTAGAATGTCTATGTTTATGTAAGCGGGGTCACTTAATTAGATACAGTTGGAAATCATTAAAACAACTCATTAAATGTTACAATTAAAAAGGTAATGATGGTGATGATATGAATAACAATTGTGCCTGAGCTCTTCAGAGAGGTTTGGATTAAACGACACGTGGAGGTAGCAGCGGGACGACACGGTGGTCCAGTGGTCAGCACTCCTGCCTCACAGTAAGAGAAGATCTGATTGGAGTTCTCATGTTTTTTTTGTGTGACTCTGACACAAAAACTTCCTTATCAGTCTTAATCGTAATAGTATCCAATATCCCTGACAATAACTAACATTTACACACACTTTAGAGGGAGTCTTTTTTGGGGGGGGGGGGAGAAAAGTGCATCATAAACTTCATCAATATTTATTTATCTGTAGAAAAGTAGTTATTTGAACCTGTTAAAAATCGAAATCACAGATGGAGAAACCAAACGTGAGCTCATGAGCATATCGGAGTGTGCGAGGAGTGAAGGAAAAAGAGAAGTGGATAATGTTCAATGACCTGTTTACCTTGTAATTCCCAGTTCCAACTACAAGTAGTGAGATTACATTCTGCAACATTCTTTTAATGTTGATTCTCTTCATCAATGAATCTGTTGAGACATTTCAAACAGTTTAGACTTTTTTCTAACAATATCGATGTATTACTACAACATTTAAATCTCATTTCTGTTTTATCCGTGAACTCAGAGGTTTTATTAAGGTTTTATTTCCTCTTTTAAACGTCTCTTGTCTGGTTTTTATCCTCTCATATCTTTACTACTTCAGGAATTTCCCAAAACACACACAATTAAGATAGTGGTTTTCTTTATATTTTATTTATTTATTTGAGGCAAAAGCATTTCACAGAGGATCACAAGTTTCATCTGAGTGTGCTTGTATGTTTGAGTGTGAATGTACGAGAAGGATTAGTATTTATTATTTTGAGTAAAGCTCTATGTTTTGCATCCTCTACAAAATGTGGCAAAATAAATTTGATCAACTTATGTCAAATCCTGAGCCCTCTTTGCGTCTTTAAAAAACACACACACACCATACTAGTTAAAAATCAAGTTTATAACAAATAAAACTGAAAAACCATGATTAAAATGCACCATAACCCAACAGTAACTTCAGCCTCAAAACCTTCTTAATCCCCCAAAACGTTGTGAAATGATCCTCAAAAGACTGGACAGACTCCTCAAACACAGCACGCAAAGGCAAGTAAGCACTTTACAAGGGCAAAGCTCCAGCAAGTGTCACTCATGTTAAAACAAAACACAGTCAAATGTTTCCTGTTCACTGAACCAGGCAGTGTGTGTGTGTGTGTTTGAGTGTGTGTGTGTGTGTGTGTGTGTGCGTGCGCGCGCGGGAGAGAGAGAGAGAGCGAGAACTGGAAAAACAGGAGGGGAATTCTTAACAAGCACCAAGTGATGACTTCACGAGTCAAACTGATGTCACAACCTACAAAAAGCCTTCCAGGAAGTCCAACAGGTCTCTGAGACTTCTACTACGTGTTGTGCTTACCTGTGTGGAGGCTCACACATTGAAGGACATTCACAGAACTGCGTACTAAAATAACTAACACTACAGCACCACAAGCTGAAAATAACGCCCCCCGCCCCAAAAAAAAAAGAAGCGTTTCCTTTGACAGTATCACTGTGAAGCTTTTACTGGAAAGCGGAGGGTCAAAGTTCACCTTTACTCGGACTTTTCCAGTGGTGCCACTTGGTCTTATCAGCAGGTGGAGTTTGTTCAGTCGTCACAGAGCTCTGTTGACACACCACGTCGTAATGTAAGTATGTTGATCTGACATCTGAAGGGAAAAAAATACTCCCATCAACCAATGACTTTTTTGTTTTTATTTCTTTCTGAGTTATAACTAACCTGACTTAGAATGAAAGTACATATGGTAAAGTTATACTTTTCGTTAAGACTAACTTTTCTTTAATTTATTCCATAATTTACATCAGTACTTTACTCAACTAAAAAACATTATTATTATTATTATCATTAATAAAATAAATGGTAAATGTATGTCACTTCACTTATAGGGCTTTTCCACTGCTAATCACATTCAGCCATTCACACACACATTCACGCACCAATAGAGGCGGCCGCCATTCAAGGTACTCACTCTATCCATTGGGAGCAGATTGGGGTTCAGTGTCTTGCTCAAGGACCGTCTTTGACATGTATACATGGGGGGGGTGGTGGGGAATCAAACCTGCAACCTTCCGATTGGGAGAAGACCGCTGCACGGTTGGTAGAGAAGACAAAAGAAAGATGGTGGTTTGGCGGCTGGATTGGAGCCTCTTGTGGGTCGGTTCTGGCCCAGGGGCCTTACATTTGACACTATAGCTTTAACGTGTCAAAGAAGTCCTTCATCTGCCGAATAAAGTCTTTTGAAAAGCGTTGAACCAAAGTGATGCACAATTTCGCAAAAATTAGAGGCGCAATGATCTACAAAGTCGTCATGTATTTGGATTGTTGAGTGAAACTGGAGAGAAATTCACAGAAATCATAAAGATTTGAGAAAATAACTTTGTTTCCAACACCATTTCCACACTTTCCAGATTCGTTCCCTCATTTTCTTGGTTTACTGAGATTTCTGTGTATCCAAGTGCAGATCTAAAATGATTTCAGTGGCTAGATGTCCTCTAATGTTGTTTTCACATACAGAGGCTCAGCAGCTGCATTATCACACTGCCCGTGTTAAATCCAACACACGGCTCTCGATTGGTCACGTAAACCCACAGAGCAGAGTTTTATTGTGTTGACCCTGATCTGCAAACTACATCACAGGCTTAACATAAAAAAAAACCAACATGCGGATCTGGGTCAGGCCTCATGTGGGGGGGCTTTCATCCCCTTTATTCCTCCCATGTTTGGCTCCTTATAGTAGTTATTCAGCTTGTGTGAATGTGGTGTTGTTTACTTGACTCACTCTGTGTCAAGTACAAGTCAAAACTAGAACAATAGAACTTCTGGAGAAATTGAAAAACACAATAAAAAAATACATTAAATAAAAAAAGTAGCACCTCATTTTGAATTTAATTGCAACATATCTCAGTAAATTCAAGGCAGGGGAAATATTAAAATGCGAGCAGGTTGCCAACATAGCCGTAGGGCGTGGGTGTCAAACCCGGGTCCTTGGAGGGCCTCTGCATGCTTTCCATGTCTAACTTCTATAACACACCTGAATGTCAGGATGAGGCCATCAGCAAGTTCAGAAGAAAGCCTGATAACAAGCCACTCATTGCAATCATTCATTCATTCAATTCAATTCATTCAACACCTCCATGATTGGAAGGGAACAGCCAGAAGGAACAATTTCTTATATTTAGCTGCCTCTTATGTGACAATGAATAATAATAAAAAAAAAAAAATACATACATACATTAGAGCATAAATTACTTTTTAAGCCTGAATTTCCTGAATTTTAGAGATTTTATCTGCCTCAAAACTCAAGATATGACATTTGTGGCTGACATTTTTCATGGACTACAGGGATGTCTTCCTTTCCACCCATGATTTGTTGTTTATGTTCACGTTCTCCAACTGTATTCATAAATTCATTGTTGGCATACTGCCTCTATATTTATCCTCCAGCTTGTTGCTCAGACATACAGGTCACAACCTATGTTACCAGGACGTCATCAGTCTGTGTTCCTTCAGTCTGTACAGACAAAAACTGATTTCTCTTATCCAACCTGGAATCAACTCTAACAGGATTGGAAACTGTCCGATATGATTACCCCGATGGAAAGCTGATTGACCAGGTCAAAGAGACTCTCTGATATATGTCTTTGTATTAAAACCCTGTTTACACGACATCGTTTCAAGTGAAAATGCATCGCTTTTGTGTTTTCGTGTCAGAAAATCTTCGCGTTTACATGGAAACAGCAGAAAACAATGTTTTCATGCCAGGCCACTAGTGGGTGCAGTTGTTTGTTTTCGAGATGAAACTGCGCACATGCAAGTAGAGAACAATAAACATTAACAATGGCGTAGTACAGCGACATTTGTACGAACAGACGACCAAGTTGGATTATAATTCCAGGTGACTGTCGGCTATATGACTATCAAGTCCCAGGAGAATATGGACGGGAAGTCATGACACTCTGGAAATCACCATCGTTGTTTTTGTTCAGAAGAACTATTTACTACAGCCATGGTGCGCATGTGCAGTAGCAGCATTTCAGAAAAGTTGCATTTTCCTGTTTTCATAGAGACACAGATGGAGCGTTTTCAAAAATTTGTGTTTTCCTCAGTTCCCACGGAGATGGAATTGGAGCATTTTCGAAAAGTTGCATTTTCCCTTGTTTCCATAGAGAAGGAGACACAGTATTTTCAAAAAGCTGTATTTCCCCTGATTTTATGGAGATTGAGCTGGTCTGTTTTCAAAAAGTTGCTTTGTTTGTTTGAGCACCTAGAAACTCAAATACAAATTTAGCAGTTTCACTTGAAAACGTTGTGTAATCGAGGCCCGAATGAGATCATGTCTCGACAACTTTAGATAAAGGTGAAATCGTAAACCATCTTTTCATTCACATTAATACACACCACCCTTTTTGGAATTGCAGCTTTGTTTGTAATTGCCAAGTGGAAGCACAAAATAAAGGATTCTGTTCATTACTCATCAAAACTCCAATTAGTCGTTCACATTTTTCATCCTTGAGTCATCCTGATTCTTCAAGCACAGGCGGGAGACAGTCTAAAGCCATCAATCATCACCTCGCCCTCATTGCAAAAACAAAAAACTGCCATCCTCTCTGCTCTGGAGCAAGGTTCTTCGGTCTCAGGTCTGTCCATCAGATTGAGATGGATGACATGTTGGAGTGAGTCTCTGTGCCGCGATCTGGAGGCAGCTCGCCTCAGAGCTCCTCACTATTCAGCGGCGGTACACAATGTTCCCACAGCCTCTTAAGGAAGAATACAACGTGTCCTTAGATGGACCACGTGTGCTGATCAAGCACTCCGATCCTCTTTTCAGAGACGCGCTCATTGTGGCGTCGTCCTCTCTCTCTCTCTCTTGAGCTAAACCGTGTTTTCAGCTCTCAGTGTTGTTATTGTGTCGCATCAATTTGCAGACTGGTGTGCTTGATGTGCTTAATGTGCTGAGAAGAGCCTCATTGAACCCAGATGTACAAACCTTCCTTTGAGAGAAACTGTAATTTTTCTTCTTCTTCTGTTTTTGTGTGACAAAGACTGATTCAAATGGATTTTCTATCTCTGAAAACACATTTTCCCCTGCGGGTACTTACACTGGACATGACCTAAGCACCATTAGGTAGTTATTATCAGTGAGAGCCTTTTCACTAATTATGGCTTGTAAAAAAGTAAACCCTTCATCAACATTTCTGAATAATAGAACAATGTAAGCTGAGCTGTGAGCTGATTCTACTTTTGTCCATCGGGTGGCAGTAGTGAGTTACCGTCTTCAGGCCGTGCTTGCGTGACGTTTTCACGTGAAAATAAACCTTTTTGTAGCCTTTAGGTGCCATTTTTCTTAAAATGCTGCTCCTGCTACTCCTACTGGAATTGCTACTGCTACTGCAGCTGTGCACCACAGCTGTTGTAAATAGTTCTTCAGCCCATGCGAGTAAATAGACAATAACAACAAAGTTTTTTGTCTTGACACACAGTCCATATTCTCCTGGGACTTGGTAGTTTTATAGTTGAGAGTCTCCTGGAATAGCAATCTAACTTTGTCCTTTGTTTATCCCGGTTTGACCCGGAGTCGGTCAGACCAACAAAACAGTCCTATCGTCACCTTTAGTTATGAATTTTCAGCTATATTCATAATGGTTTCCCTTTGTTTAAGCTATTCAATCATATTGAAACAATTTGTATTTCTATTAAATATAAGGTGAAAAAAAAAGAGCAGTTCCAATATACTTTTGTAAGTGATCCGTCAAAATACACTGAAATGTTTTTTATCAATCCATCGTCACAGTGCGGCTTTGACGTTAATGCTCCTTCATCAACAAGATAACTGACCGATTGGCCCACGTCTCAGTATTGCGTCAGCTCTGCTACACTGCCATCCCTACCATCTACCGTCTCCTCACCATATGTTTGACTGCTTTACATTGATGCATCGGTGTAGAGTGATATTACAGGAAACTTTAAGAAATAGAAGCATGTATCACCTTTATAGTTATTTCTTGTCTGTAATTTCACACAGTCTTTTTGTGTGTGTCTTTAAACACAAACCGACAGAGTAAGGTCCATTTACCATGCAATACCGACGCTAGAGTATTCTGCATGATATTTTCTCGCTACAGATAAAACCGACTAACACCATCCAGGCTGGCGCAGTGATGAAGAGAGACGCTCTCAGTGATGGATTCCCTGGCTCGGCGCACACGTGAAGCAGCCTGATTAAGATGCAGAGTGCAGAGGCCAGACAGTCGCAGTGACGTGGAGCTCCAGCAGCCTCGAGCTAAAAAAAGAAACTGCGCAGGAAATGTCACAGGATGCATGCGTTCATCGACCGACGCCACTCCGCCCGTTATGGAGGCAGATAGATCCCCGGGACCAATCAGGTGTGGCTGTGGGCAGATGTGCGTGGATACAGGCTGGCTGTAAGAGAAAACTAGACAACGCTGGCTGTGGCGATCACATGTGTGGAGCGGAAGTCAGCTTATTGGTATATTGATTGAACACAATGTACAGAGTGTGCTGCTTTTGAAGCCGACATGTTGGAAAGTAAGAGAGGAGAGGTAAAATGACACCTCATCCACATACTGCAGCTGTACCACAATCACCACTCATTAGCACAAACTGTTTCCTCTGTGGACCCCCTGTCTAATTTCTGAACACTACAGTGAAGACAAAGACGGTGGAAACACACATCCTTATGAAAATTAGGTTCCCAGGTCAGAGCCGGATTTTAGAGATTGTCTTATTGGGTAAAACTCTTTCATCATAGAATTACTGCTGTTACATCTCAATTCCAATATTACTATTATTCAATTAGTGAGCAATTAGTAATTATCTGTTGGTATTTGGCCACGTAAATATAGTATCCGGGTATAAAACCACAAATCTTTGAAACAGAACTTATAAAGAAATAATAACAGACCAATAAACTGTCCGGAGATGTTTGTTAATTTGCAGTTTAACTTACCAAAAGTCTACTCTGTGACGGGTCCCTGACAAATACGGAACGACTGCCCATTAAAAGAACAGAACCACATTATAGCCCCGTTTACATGACATTGTTTCACCCCATGAAATGCAGTTTTTTGCGTTTTTGTTGCAGAAAAGATTTGCGTTGACACAGCAACATTTTGAAAACAATGCCCATTTACACGGAAACAGAAGCAGAAACACTGAAACAAGTTGGCACTGTGTGTTGCTTTTGTGATGAAACCACACACACATGCACGCAAACAACAATATGCTTCATACAATGGAGAGGACACGGACATTCGTTTTCAGTGGCTCTGAGCGCCATTGCCATGTAAACGGAATCTAAATCTCCCATATTATCATTATCGTCATTGCCAACTCAGGCAAAAACTGTTTTTGTATGCTGTGCAGTATTTGAGTTTATCATCCTCCTACAGCCCAGAATAACTATATCGGAGTGAGTTTAATCTGCGAGCGTGTGTGTGAACAGGAAGTTACACTTAAGTTTAATTGTCTCATGGAAAGAAGTGACTGTCAGTGATCACATGACACCGGGCTGTCAACACACAAGCCCATTGATCGCACTCGCTGGCTGTGTGACTGTCGAAAAATGTTTCGTTCCATCCGAGGAGAGAACAAGTATGAATGAGTAAAGATGGTGTGTGTGTGTGTGTGTGTGTGTGTGTGTGTGTGTGTGTGTGTGTGTGTGTGTGTGTGTGTGTGTGTGTGTGTGTGTGTGTGTGTGTGTGTGTGTGTGTGTGTGTGTGTGTGTGTCTGGCAGAATGAACAGCAGTGCTCGCCGAGACAGGAAATGATGCGTTGAAGCCAGTGGACGACAAAATGTGTGGGAGGAGGCTATTTTAAGACTGTGCTGCAGAGTGATGGTGCTCTCTGATACATCTGTGTGCGTGTGTGTGTGTGTGTGTGTGTGTGTGTGTGTGTGTGTGTGTGTGTGTGTGTGTGTGTGTGTGTGTGTGTGTGTGTGTGTGATGCAGTGGGCAGGCTAATGGCCTGAAGCGATGCTTTTAGTGCTCGTAAAGCCCTCACATAACTACATCTTTCTGCAAAAATGTAATATAGAAGTAATTCCCGAGGTGTTTTTTTTTTGCGGGGGGGGAGGGGGGGGTTGGTGATCTCTATGTGTCCAGTCAGATGCTCTCCATAATATGCCACCCAGCGTGCGAATGTGGGAGGTAGGAGACAGACACAGGGAAGGAAGGACAGATGTCAGAAGAAGAGCGGCTGCAGGAAGAGCTGCAGGCCTTCAAAGAGAGGAAGAGGAAAGAGGAAGGAGGTGGGAAGCCAATAAAATGTGACTGCACGGAGTGTGTGTCTGTGTGTGTGTGTGTGTGTGTGTGTGTGCGTGTGTGAGTGAGTGAGACACAGTAAAAAGGCTGGCGTGAGAGCATGCGTAGGTGTGTCTTCCATGGCCCACAGGCAGTGACGTAGCTCCAGACGTAGACGGGGGGAGGGGGGTGGGGAGGCAGTGTGAGGACGCTCGCTTGTGTGGGTGTTTGATTTCAACATGCTTTAAATTCTTAACTAGACAGAGAAGCAGCTCACAGCGTTCTCACCTGTTCTGTTCTCTGCCTCTCTCCTCCGCACAGGAAGATGAACTAACGATCGCCTCGGCAACAAGGACGTGTTTGCCGCGAGAATTTACATTCAGACAGGCAGGAAATTCAGCACAGGGTGTCCCGGGAGTTACTTCGCGTTGTAGATTTTCCAGGTATCAGTTGGAAACACTTTGGGCTAAATGCATTTGACAGTTTCGACATTTCTGTTGGAAAGTCCTTCCCATTGTCACTTTCAGTCCCCATCTGTAGTTCAGCTTGAGCTTGAGGATCCGTTGACACGACGTTTTCAAGTGAAATGGGGAAAACCTTTGTCGTGTTCACACGACGGTGCTGGGGGCCACTGAAAACGCAACTTTTTAAAAATGTTCAGATACCGTCTCGGTGTTAACGGGGGGAAAGGCAACTTTTCAGACACAATGCTGCTGTGCATGAGCAACATGGACAATAACAATGTTTGCCTCCGCCAACTCCTCGTCTGGCATTTTCAGCGTTTCTGCCATTTCCGTGTGAACAGGCATCATTTCAAAAATATAAACGGGAAACTTTTCTGGAAAAAAGCAAACAAACCCCGATGCATTTTCCCAAAACAACAACGTCCTGGAGCACGAGTTCCCGCAGAATCAAGGAAAGTCCAACAAAGCTTGATTAATCAAACTGACCTCCACCGACGTCGGGTCGTTCACACACTTTAAGTGGACGATTAAGAAGAAGGCGGCCATACTTTCTACATCCCCTTTGGGGAGTTTATTGATCTGGATTCAATCCATCGTAGCTCACTTCACTTACCTCAAGGCCACCGCTGATGAACGTGTGTGAATGTGTGAATCACTTCAAAAGGCATTTTTGATCAGGATCATATTTGAAAATAAGAAAATCATGTTTAATGTGTGATGAAAGTTGAACTTTGAACTATTTACATGTAAGTGTGTCGAGTGAGCTCTGGATTACTCATTTGGATGAATGTCTTATTTGTATTCATTCTCTTTGTTTCTTTTTTGTACATGTGCCGAAATAAAATGAAAAGAAAAAAACAAAAGCATGCCTCTGAACAACAGTGACTTAATGAAATAATAGGACCTCGATGCTGTGGGATGTGCTCGCTGCTCTTCTCGCCTCTCACTCTGGAGACCGTCACTGTGCTCGGTGTTGTGTCGGAGAGTATCGAAGAGTCTAGACTGTCCATCAATCAAAAATGATCACAGTAATTTAAGTGATCTTCAAGTACTCTCTTAAACAGGAAGATTTATTGATTTATTCACACTCTCGGTGACGTTTTTCCTCTTTGCTTCTCGAAGATGTTTAATTCAATATTGGATTTATGTCAAAAGCGACATCTTGTTGTCATTGAATTGTCCTTATATCACCTGGATTATTGGAGAATTACACCAGTCATATGATTATGGCCCCGTTTACATCACAATGTCTGCAAGTGAAAACAGAACATTTCCGTTGAGTTGTGAGCGCCTATTTACTGCGACGATACTTGCAGCCACTGAAAACACAACTTTTAGAAAATGCCTCGAAAGGTGGAACCTATTGAAAAAAGGATGTTTCACAATTACAGAATGCCTTGACATTGTATTTGGTGCTATTTAAATAAAAGTGCATTGTTTGTATTCATCACAAATTATATTATTATCATCAGACTCAACAATATAATTGCACATTGCATGTTCACCTAAATCTGGATTTATGGAATCTGAAACACACGAGAAAGGTTGGTAATACACATAGCAGCAAACGATATTGAAATAACATTTAGCCAATAATTTAACAATTCATTAAATCTTTAGCAGGTTGTAACATTGTTGAAGCAGCATTGAAAAATTCATTGGAAATGTAATAACTGCAGCTAATAATGTGTAAAACATTGGATAAGACTGCAAATCTTGGAAATCAAGTAAAAGTTTTTTTGGATGTTTTTGTGCAGTTTTCTTGTCATAAATAACAGGGATGCGCCAATATCACTTTTTAAGGGATGAGTACAAATACTAACCTTTAACTACTTGCTGATGCCGAGTACCAATACGAGTAAATGCCATTGCAATAGAAAAAAAACTAACAAAAAAAAACAAAACAAAAAAAACAGCCTCCACGTCCATGCAAACATACACTTCCATCATTTTCGGAGGAGAGCGGACCAAACATGTGGTCTGCTTACTTTCCCTCGCTTTCTGTGCTGTTGTGAAGGTGTAGATAGAGGCTGTTGTTGTTGATACTTCAATTCTACCATTTTCTTTCTATATTGAAGACACTTTACTACATAATTGTAAAAAGAATTGTACAATCCGCTGTACGTTATTGGTCATTATTACATTATTAGTCAATTTTGCATCAATAAACAGGTTTATAATCAGGACTTGATTCAGGTTCTGCTACTCATCACTTCACGTTTGTTTTAAATCAAATATATGTACGACAGATTTCCCGACTCCATGTTTGAAGTACCTTATGAGCAGAACGCTTTTAGGCATTGTCCACATTCTCCAAGATACTGAAGGGAGAAAACACATAGACCAGTGTCCTCACTTAACTCCCCTCCCACTGTTTGTGCTCTGTTCCCTGCGCAGTGCACACAAAGACACCAAGAACATCAAGTCTTAACACGTAAATGTACAATCTGCAATGCCTGCTTGGAGTTTATAAGCTTAATTCAGCCATTTCATCTCCACCACAGCTATTAACTCAGCATTGTTTTCTTATTTTTAAGTATTTCATGCCAATAAACAACCACAGCTTGAAAATGGTTGTGACAATATGTATAATTTATTCATCATTATTATTTAGCCCAGACATGAGAAACTGGGAAGAACTTTACATTCTTGTCTCCCGAAATCTAAATCCTTCTGAATGATGAACTTCCATCCAGTTTCACTCCTGTGAGACGTTGCCTCTCTAAAGTGTTTCCTTCGTACCACTTACTTTTCCACCTTTTCATTTCCGCTGTTCAAGCTGATAACGTCTGCAATATAATCACGACATACACAAACATGACGACAGCTCAATTCAAATGTTGGTTCTTCTTCCCGCTGCTCCGAAAACGTTGTGGATGGGACAAGAAAGCAGACTGCAGGATGGGTAGAATGCATTCTCTCTGGTTTATTCAGGTTCTTTAGGAAGAGTTCTGTTTGAAATTACAAAATGCACTGGTAGAAACAGCAGAGATAGAGAAAGAAACAGAGGGAGGGGAGAGAGATGGTCAGAATAAGAGAGAAAGAGATAGGGGAGGGAGAAAGAAGGGATTTCATAGCCAGAATAAACGGGAATAACATCACCAGATTCGGGTTCAGGCAGCTCTTTACTCTCAAAGGGATTGTTTTTCATCCAGGAAGAAAAAAAAAAAAAAAAAAAAAAACGTTTTGGAATTCCTTCTCCCTCTTTTTTAAAATAATTTTCTTTTTTTTTAGTTGTCATGTTAGTAAATGTTATCTATCCTTGTTGCACCAGTTTTTTTTTTTTTTTTTACCCCCCCGCCCGTGAAATAACTGGCAAATATAACAAACAAACATTCTTTGATTTCATCACCAAAATCATTTCCATTTTTTTTTTTTTTGTCAGGATGAGTTTTTTTTTTCTATTTTTCGTTTCTTTTATTTTTTTTGTCAGGTTTTTTGTTGTTGTTTTTGTTTACATTTTTTGTTTTTAAAAATAGAAGAAAAAAAGAAACACATTGCTCTTAAAAACATCTATCTATATATATTTTTACATATATATATATACTTTTTTCTTTATATTTAATATTTTTTTTAATTCCTGAAGTTGACTTGTTACCCCACATAGTGGCATGCACATTGCACATGCAAATCTGTAATTAAATACTTCTCTTTAAATCTTAAATTGCCATGTATGGTTTTTTTTTTTGTTTGTTTTTTTTGTTCCTCTCTCCCCCCCACATCTTGCTGAGTGAATCCTGTATGGTTTTCTACTGTGGCACTGGTTCGGTTTTCTACTGGGTCGAGTGTCGGATGGCGAGCCGTGGCGATAGGATGGATGGATGGATGGTTGCTTCAGAGAGTTTTTCCCCACTCGATCCTAGGACGCGCCTCCGTTTCCATCTCAAGCAGCTTCTATCTGCAGATTGCAGGCCTTTTGTTGCCTTTTCACTCAAACTTTAAGCTTGTTTGGTCAACCGGCTAATTAATTCTGACCTTCTTGGTTAATCTAAGACTACTGGGACCTTAAACGTTAGCTGGGTATACCCTAGCTAGAAAGCTACACACCAGTTCAGATTGAACTCACTATTTAGCTATGTTCCCGAGTTAACGGATCTTTTGTAAAACTTGACTTTCCGATCTTTCACTGAACTTTTTCTGACCCCGAGAGCAAAACTTCTGGAAGCAACTGGGTCTCCACTGGGTTGATGAGCGATGGGTAGAGAAAGTGAGAGCGACGGATGGAGACGGAGAGGCGGGGCTGCAGAACGGGAGACACTTTCTCCACGTCTGCTTCAGACCACCGAGCCGAACAGGATTCAGGGCTTGGTAAGAATTAAGGTTATTCGATCTAATTATTACTGTTGAGCTTTAATGGTCACAACAAAGACAGTGTCGAGCAAAGCCGCTACCACTTAGCCACAGTTCGCCACTCATGGCTTCTCTTGGTGTTGTAGCTTGTCTGTCCATTTATGGCCAGAAGGAGATTTCTAATAAATGTTTTATTAAAGTGAAACGAAACAAATTGAATACCTTGAATACCTGCTCAGCTCTAGAATGAACACACACAAACACACACACACACACACACACAACACTGAATGTATACATGCAGCGTTCATCATGAGCACCACAAGGTGAAAGCTCAATCCTGCCACCTTGTGTTCATGTGAGGGAAAGAGGAATGAGGGCGAAACACAAGTGTGATGGACACGATGAGTTTTTCCAGAAACTTTATGGATTATATACACAAGAATTACAGAGTCAAAATTTACATCAGACAGCATGAGGGAGAGGAA
The DNA here is from genome assembly GCF_963383615.2 of Lipophrys pholis. Classification (NCBI taxonomy): domain Eukaryota; kingdom Metazoa; phylum Chordata; class Actinopteri; order Blenniiformes; family Blenniidae; genus Lipophrys; species Lipophrys pholis. The sequence continues at coordinate 13,249,629 of NC_137628.1, forward strand.
TGGGTGAAGACAAATGATTATCCAACCCATCAAACACACACACACACACACACAGACACACGCACACACACTTGGCCCTCCACCCGGGGTGGAGCTGAGGAGGAGGAGGGAGGAGGAAGATGAAGACAGCGATGGGAACACTGAAACCTGACGTGTGCGTCATGATTGTCTCTGGTGGAGAAATAAAGGTGTCCTGTACAGTGTAAGGCACTGAGGGTAACCCACTGTAGCTGATGGTGTCAGGACACGCGCACACACGCACACACAGACACACACACACACACACACACACAATATTAGAGCTGAAACGATCAGTCGATTGATTTATAAATGGAACTATAACATATAGTTGGATAAGTTGCTAATTAAAATGGTAATTTAATTACTTGACTTTGAATTGTTCCTATTGTCAATTTTAGATCCCCACACAGACTAAATTTACAAATTATTTTTGGGACTCTTTAACGAGTATTGCACACAATTCTATCTCAGAGGTGTGTAAAACACATTTTCTAAAACATGTGATTAAAACTATATTTTCACAAAACCAAACAATTACTGAAAATGACTATAATCTCAACATAGTCATTTCTAAAGAAACGTCTGCTTGCGTTATGATTTGGCCAGATTAGAGCCTTTTGTGGGCCGGTTTAGGGCCCACGGGCCTCATGTTTGACACCACTGCTCTATACCTATGAATAAGTCATTTTTCATAAGTCAGAGTAAAACCTGGAAACATTTTGTGTAAAGCTTTCTTTCAGACAGAGCTTTGCATACAGAATTATATATGTGGACATGCCTAACTTTTAAAGTAATTAACACATAATGCTTTTTATTGCCTTGTGATAACTGTGAGTGCATTAATGTGTCACGTGAGCTTAGAGACACAAGTGTGAATTTCACTCTCGATGTGTGAGTCTTAGTAGCTTTAATTATATATATATATATCATGTAAATTCTTGAGAACAAAATTTTTATGACTACAAGGGATCAATCCTACAGATGTTTCACTCACACGCTCGCACACACGCACGCACACACACCCACACGCACACACAGACACACACACACACAGAGTGGATGTCTCCGTGCTGCAGCGGTAGCCCCGCCCCCTCTCACAATGGGACACAGCATGTGTTGGGTTGACGGTGAAGGGAAGGATGGCCTTTGAGCATGAAGATGAGCCTGAAAAATGTTCCAGTGCCATTGTGAAATTGTGTATTAGCATAACTCTGCTGCTGCTGCTCCCCCCCCACACACACACACACCTCCACCCGCCCCAAAGTTCCCACCGTTTACTCCCCGATCCATATCACCAATGCCCCACCCTTCTAAAATCACTAAACTCTCTCTTTCGCTCATCACTTTTAAGAGTAGCCCCCCAACCCACCTCACTGTTGACACACACACACACACGCGCACGCGCACACGCACACGCACACGCACACGCACACACACACACACACACACACACACACACACACACACACACACACACACACACACACACACACACACACACACACACACACACACACACACCACCGAGTGCTGTACAAAGGGGGAGACCACAGCGTGGCTTCAGCTACATAAGCACGACTTTTGGCAGCACTACTGTACATTAAAACCCACGGTGCAGTTTTTTTTTTTTTTAAAGTTTTTTTTTTTACTTTAAAGAGAGCCCTTATTCGTGTTTTTTTGTCGACACGTTCCCTCGCGACTGACCCAGAGACACAATTTCACAGCCGGCTGAAAGGATGTGTTGGTGCGTTGTTGTTTTTGTTTGTTTGTTTTTTTCTTTTTCCTTCATCTGAGAAGGAACAGGAAAATCAAAGTGATTTGTTAGATTGACCTCCAGCAGAGAGGTGAAAGACAGAAAGCAGATGCGAAGAGAAGTGATGACTGAGCAAAAACCTTGCAATCCCCCCCCAGTCTCATTCAAAGAAAACCAAACAAAAAGGAAATAACAACAACAACAACATCAAAGAAACAAACATCAGATGCTCACTTATTTTTCCAAAGGATGGGAGTTGTTCTTGGAAAAGCACGCACACACAACATGCGGTCAAACAAGTGGCAGTGTTGTGTGTTGGCCATTTTGGATCCGCTGTTACAATTCTGGACAAGCGAGTTGGAGTCATGGAGCCAAAATGGAGGCGTTTTCTTTCTTTTTTTTTTCTGCCTGTCTGTCAACACGCTTTAGCGTCGAGTGTTGGTGCGTCAGCAGGCTGTGGATGGGGAGGTGGTGGTGGTGGTGGTGGGGGGGTGTCGTGGGTTAGTGATCGGAGGAAGGGTGAGGGATCGACAGTACAGCGTCTGATGCCATGCCAGGTGAAACCATACAACAACTCAATCCGAGGCCCGCCCGTTTCCAAGCTCGTTCTCCCCCGTGTTGCCTAACTATCTAGTTACCTAACTCTAGAGGGACCTGAGAAGTAAGCAAACTGCTTTGCACCTCTGTAAACCTCACTACACCGCCTGAAACTGGACCGAGGACACAACAGGGCGTCACGCTGAAGTCAAGAGGGCAAGATCCGGCGATTGGAGTCAAACTGTGCGGATCTCATATGATTTTTGGCAACTTTTTTTTTCTTTTCTTTTTTACAAAAATCCGTGCACTTGAGTGGGAGTTTTAGCTTTGATTGAATTCCCTGCATCAAGTCTCGCCTCTTGACCGTCTCTTGCCGTGGCCCAGTCTGAAAATCCCCCCTCTCCCTGTTACTGTGTTTGGATGGGAGCCGGTGGGACTCGACTTTTAAGGCGTAGTTTGGTTGATCTCTTGGACTACAGAAGGTAAGGTGTGGACAGACAGGAGCGACTGCAGATAAGGAGACATGAGGGAGGGGCTGATGAGTATGACTTGGATACAGAAGGCACTGTGGCTCTGTAGGGGGCTCCGGGGAAGAATCACCACCTGCCACAACCAGTCTTGATGGAAGGTGAGGACAGAGGGGTTTCTAGTTTGCTCCCCGTCATGCCTGCTGAACAAATGAACTATCAGCAAAAAAACAAAACAAAACAACGCTCCCCTGCATCCCCATCTTCTTTCAACTATCCTGGACTACTGCTAGGCCCGGAGGCACCTGCTCTCTGGAGGGGATAGAGGGGATGGGCTGGGGATCTTGCTGTGACGTGTGCAAGAAGAGGTTACGGACTTATCCTCGGATCCGTCTGCTCTCATTTCGTGAGTTACCAGACTGCAGCGCTTGAGATTTCACCTCTTAAATAATATCATGAAGATGCTCATGAGGTCTGCATAGAGCCACAACGCGTGGACTGCGGCTTTGTTTTCTGGCTTCAAACTGCTGCTGAGAAAACGGTTTTGAGAGTTGCTCAGTTCTTGACTGTGTCATGAGCGTGATCGACACGCAAAATAAACATCTGCATCTGTATTCATACTTAATCTATAGCTATGTCTACTATAGTATATCTATATTTATCCGTAGGTAATAATCTATAATTTTCTATAGTTTTATCATTCTGTCCTAGAGTTAGTGAATATTCAATATTTGTTGCCCTTCATAGAAATAAGGATAAGTATTAGTCCTAAGAGTTTCTGTGCTGTAAAGTATTCTTTATCTTCAATATCACTTTCTGGTAGGCTGAAGGAAGAGACGGAGAGGTAAGCAGATTGCAAATACATGACGACAAAGAGGAGGATGGATACTGAAGTGGGTTATGGCTGAAGAATGTTTCAGCTTTGCTACAACCTCAAGTGACTTGGGGTTTTTGGGTGGTTTTGGCGAATGTTCTCTGGTTTTCCAGACCTGAGAGAAGGGGGTTGGGGGTTCAGGATGATGGCTGAAGGTAGGGATTGGGATTTAAGGGTTGTGTGTTTGGTGGGCAGGTCAGCATTGGCACAGACAGGCAGACAAAAGGACAGACTGACGGACAGATATGGCATCTCTCAGGCTACATCCGCATCTCCTGACTAGGATCAGGTCTTGATCTCGTATTCCTCTCATGGTTAGTAGAGAAAGACACAAGCGGCGGTTTCGCTCCAGTTTAAAAACTAGTATGCGGCCCAGAGGCTGTCCTGTAGAGGGTAGGGAAGGCAGGTCGGGTAATGTATGCCGATAACCACCCCCTGGTGGCCGAAAAGAGAATAACATCATGGAATACTGAACAACACCAACACTGTACCACCAATACTGTGCTGTCTTGGCCGGCAACTGATCTCACCACAAAACTGCAGAGCCAAACTGAGGGAGAAGCTTGAGATTCATTGAAGTTCTTTTCTTTTTTTGGCTGCAAGTGAGAGAATTCAACAACAGACATCTTTGAAAGCTCCTCAGTGTGAAAGTCATACAACCCCTTCCCAAAATAATGTGTTACACACCCCCCCCCCCCCCCCCCCCCCACTTTGACCGTGAAGTATTGATGTTTTGGTTGGCTTAAGCACTGACCCCATTTGAATAATTGCAGGTCAAACATTGAGATCTCCCCTGACCACCGCTTCTGCCGCCCTGGAGAGAAATCCGTATCGTAAGATTTGCGTTACAACACGCAATGCTGCTAAGTGAAATGTTCCCAAGCCGTCATTTGCACCGAAACGTTGCAGGAAGGCATCAGGAACCCAGTAAACGTCATTGTATGGGGGGGGATTAAAAAACAGAACAAATGTACCCAAGATGGACATAGCATACTTGAACTCCAAATAACAATAACAACAAATCTATAGCAACAGTTCAGTTCAATCAATCAATCAATCAATCAATCAATCAATCAATCAATCAATCAATCAATCAATCAATCAATCAATCAATCAATCAATCAATCAATCAATCAATCAATCAATCAATCAATCAATCAATCTTCACCAGTATTATCATTGTCACCATCATTTTGCATGGACATTGGTTTCATTATTTATAAGACTGTCATCTTTAACAATTATAAACGAAGTGTGGTAGAAGTTGGCCTCTTTCCACTCTCTCTCCCTCACGTCTCTCAAGCACTGGAGGAAACTTTCACGTGATTCCACGACGTTACGTCGTTCAACAGAGCTTTGGCCCAAAAGAAAAGAGGCAAATAACACAGCGGACTGTCAAAGCCCGTTTCGCGTTCAGCAGAAACCCCGAAAAAAAAACTTTTGAGATGTTGAGAGAGAGAGCGAGTGTGACAGAGGAGAACTTCTTTAGTAAAACCTAAATGCAAAGTTTCCTATAAAGCCCCCAGGTCCCTCCCACACCAGTTAAGATTTCCTCTCAAGTATGTATTTAATCAGTCATGCAGGTTTCCATCAATTTTTGGACTCCGAAAAAGGTCAAAGGAGGCTGAGCGAATGCAACAGAAGAACCAAGCTCCAATGTCCGAAGAAGAACAAGAAGGAGAAGTAATCGATAGAAGAAATATTGAAGAAATTAGTCTTTTTTTTCCCATCCCTCCTTTCCTCTCCTCCGCCGCCTTCAGCTGTGTGATATCATTTCTTGTCGGGGTCATCCTTTTACACCGCGTGTCGGGGTGGTGGTCGAGTGACAGAAGAGGAAAGCGGCTCGACAAAAGTGTCCGACTCCCTTCTCGAGCTACCTGAGCCCACCCCCTCTCGGCGCACTCGGAAACGGGAAGCGAGCCCACACTGTTGCCTCAACCCTTCCCCTTGCTCGCTCTGCTACCGCCACCCACCACCGGCTGGACAGGAAGTGATGTCACAGCAGTCCCATCAGCATTAAAGTGAGTCTTTAACAGTAAACAGAGATGATAAAACTCATCAAATATCAGCCAATGCTGGGATTGGCTGGTTTTTGCAGTATAGGCGGAGCTTCCTGGTTCTGTCCCTTGGAAAGGAAAAAGATTAAAGATAAAGTGGTTTTTCTCCCTTTTTTTTCTTTTCTATGTAAAGTTTCATTGTGTTCTTCATTGTTCAAGTTTGATTTTCTGGAGGCATAGCTTGGCATGTAAGGGTTTAGGGGGGTCCTGACTTTCTATTAATGTATTTTTCTTGAAACATATCTGTCCCGGAGCAGAGTCAAAGCGGTGGACTCTGCGTTCCAGCTCATATTTTTCAGGCTTGTTCAATAGTAGTCTGACCCGCAACACGTAGCAGAGGTCTGGCAAATCGAAGTAATCGGGCGTCAGTCTGGGAGAAGTGCTTTCTCGGCCTGGTAACGCCCCTCTCTTGTTCTCCTGTCGTGGCGTCTGCCGCGTCCTCCTGCTGCTGTCTGGGTGTATTTCTGAGACTGAGAGAGTCAGAGGTGCCCATGCCTTGGCCTATCTTTGCCAGCTGTCTGTTTTGCATTTCATTCACGTGCTGCTGCTTTATTGATTCGAGTCTTACACAAACTGTGTAAAAAAAGCGGTTTGCAGCACACTCCCCTACAACCTCCTCATAATCAGAGTCTGCAGGATGAGGGTAGAGTGTTTAGAGGGTGTCCAACCCTTTCATTTTCACTACTTAAAATCTACACGTCCAAGGCCAAAGCGCTGGAGGCTGCTGTTCTTCTTCTCTCCTGCCGGTATCCCTTTGCTCACTGCCATCGCTAGCACCAGTCATCCTCATCCGTCTCGCTATAAGGTTCATGCAGGCCCTTGCGGGGCCCTCTAGCGTGGGGGGGCCTGTGGTGCGGGTGCGGAGGCACCCCCGGTGGTCCCCGTCGATGTGGGGACGGTGAGGATGAGCGGTAGCCATTGGGTACCCTACGTGGATGCGGGTGTGGGGGCGGAGGGGGCCCGTGGCGGGCAGTCCTAGGTGAGCGCGGGTGTGGGTGGGGGTTTCCTCCATGTGGGTGTGGGTTGCCGTGGGAAAGGCTCTGCTCGTAAGCAGGAGGCTCGTGGTGCCGCTCGTACTCGTAATCTCTCTCGTAGAAGGGGCCGTCGCCCTCAAGGCTGTCCCCGGGCGGCGGCCCGCTCCAGCGGCCCCGATGAGGGGATCGAGGCGAGCCGTGGAGGGGCGAGCGTGGGGACTGGTGCCTGGGGGAGCGTGGCGACCCATGCCGGGACGAGGAGCCTCCGTGATGGGGGGACGCGTGGCGTGACGGGGGCCGGTGGTGGTAGCCTCGGTCGTGGTCCGGCGGGGAGAAGTGTCGGGGGGACGGCGAGCGCAAGCGCCCCGGGCCTGGCGGGCCATAGCCGGGCTTGCGGACCGCGGGGGAGTAGGTGACGTGCGGACGGGGGACGGCGGGGGTTTGAGGCAGCTGGCGACGGCCTCTCCGTGGAGTGCTGGTCCCCGAAGTGGAGGGGACCGGGCTACCGCTCACCGAACTACTGCCCTACAGCAAAATGTAAACAAGGAAAATCAAAACGCACCACCACCACAACAACAACAATAACAACAACAACAGAGACCAAAGTAGAACAGAACGGTGGTGAGATAGATATAGATAGATAGATAGATAGATACGTAGATAGATAGATAGATAGATAGATAGATAGATAGATAGATAGATAGATAGATAGATAGATAGATAGATAGATAGATAGATAGATAGATAGATAGATAGATAGATAGATAGATAGATAGATAGATAGATAGATAGATAGATAGATAGATAGATAGATAGATAGATAGATAGATAGATAGATAGACAGACAGACACCATAGAAAATCATTTGAAAAACATAGTGATGAAGCAAAAAATTGACATCAAGAAGCCACAAGTCGCGTCGAAGAAAAATGGACAGAGAGAGAAACAGTGACAAAGAAAAAAGCATAACACAAAAAAGAGAGATTGAGATCCATAAGTAGGAGCATTGCACTAGACTTATGTGAACTCTTACTAGACAAATGCTGGTAAGGAGTCAAAAAAAAAGAGGTTGAGAAAAATGGATAATTTATAGCATATGTAAATCTACAAACCCAAGTCATCTGATTTTGAAGCATATTGTGGTAAAAACACACTATGAATGAATACCAGGTCCAGGTACCAAAGTGTGTCCAAAAGTCTTGCAGCTTTAACGGTTTCTTTTAAATCGGGTTTTTGTGTTTTCATGTTTCATTCCAAGCCAGAATAATCCAGGGGTCTGCAAACTTTTATGAACCAAAAGGCCATTTTGGCCATAACCCCCCCGCCTCACCCCCAAAAAAAACTAAAAACAAAACCTTAACGTTTACACAACAACGTTTTAAGTGAAAATGCATCGTTTTGGAAAAGTTTCTTGTTTGCATGGCAACATTTTGAAAATGATGTTTATTTCCACAGACACGATGCGTGGCCACAAGTTGATGCTGTTGGTTCTATTTGTAATGAAACCACAGTCACATGTATGTGGAGAACTATATGCTATAAACATTAAAAATGGCGAGTACAGCAAAATTCGTATGGCCAGTCAATGAAGTTGGATTGTTATTACGGTCACTGTCAACTATAAAACTACCAAGTCCCAACAGAATAGGAACTGGGAGTGTTATTGTCCATCTTCTCACGGATATGCAGAAGAACTATTATGTACAGCCGCAGTGTGCATGAGCAGTCGGGGCGTTTCAGGAAAGTTATGTTTTCCCATGTTTCCATGGAGACGGAGTCAGACGTTTTGAAAAAATAGCATTTTCCCTCGTTTCCACAGTGACAAGTCGGAGCATTTTGAAAAAAAACTTGCCTTTTCAACTTGTGGCCTGGCATGTTAACTACATCGTTCTCAGCAATTCTGAGACAGTTATGCTTTGCAAATATTGCGGTGTAAATGAAAAATATTTCTCAAACAAAAATGCCACAATGATTTGTATTCACTTGGAAAGCTGTTGTGTAAACGGAGCACGGAAAGGGGAAACATAAAATGCAGCAAAGGTCCATAACAGAAATCTTTGCCCACGATATCTTGACATAAGCTTGGTGTCCTATGAGCCCACCTGTCTGTGGCCCCGCCCATCAGGCCCCTCGCTGGGTGACCGCGACCAGTGGCGGTCGTGGGGATGCCTATGGGAGTAGTCGTGGCGGTCGGGGCCGTAGCGCTCTTTATCCATGGAGCTGTGGTGGTGGTGGTGATGGTGGTGGTGACGGCGGTCCTTGGTGCGGCCGCGGTCACGCTCGCGCTCCTTCGGTGGGAGGTCGCCCGACTGCGTGGTGGTGCTGAGGTCTGTGCCCAGGCCTAGCAAGGACATGAGTCAGTTTACATGTGCACACAGGACTCAGTAAACCAACCACTGTACCATCCAGCATCATATCAAATACAAGTCAACAATAATAAAAAAAAAATTCAAAAACGGTGCCACATTAAAATCAAAACCCATCAACCTTGTCGCAGAGGAGGGAATGCTCCATCAGATGAGAGAGAGCTCTCAATTATAAAAAGGTATGAGAGTTTCTCTCTGCTGGCTTTGTTGGATTAGTTTTACAGCTGAAGCAGGCAATTTGCACTCACAGATACAAGTGAAGTGGCCGATCTGCGCGTTCGATGTTCCTTTCAGGGACTACTTGGTGCCGAGGCTCGACTCCCATAACAATGTTTATTGAGTATGAAGATCAGTACTCAACTGCTATTAGAGTACTCTAGACCAAAAGTTAGAAACAAAAGATCCACCAAACAAAAAATAGCCTGGAGCCACTACACCACAATGAGCGGTCGTCTCCCAATCGGAAGGTTGCAGGTTCGAGTTCCATCTCTGCCTGCCTACGTGCCGAAGTATCCTTGGGCAAGACACTGAACCCCAAACTGCCTGGGTGAATGCAGTGTGAGAGTGAGTGGTTGGTGGTGGTCAGATGGGCCGATGGTGCAGAATGGCAGCCTTGCTTCCATCAGTCTGCCCCAGAGCAGCTGAGGTTACATATGAAGTTTACCACCATCGAGTATGGAGTGAATGAATAAAGCAATGTAAAGTGTCTTTGAGCGTCCTGAACAGCGCTATATAAAACCTATGCATTATTATTAAAATTGTGATTTATGTTGCTTTTTTCTTTCTTTGTAATTTTTCGTTTCTTTTCTTTTTTTCTTTCCAATAAACAAACTGGAACAAGTATAATTTTTTAAGAAATTTAAAGACCACACCTTAAGAATTGTGTTGTTTTATTGCAATTTTAGGTTTTTCTAACATCATTTAAAGCTGGATTAGCAATTTTTTTAGCCATTTCTTACCATTTGAAACCATTTTTAACCATTTTCAACCATTTTGGCTGTTTTATCCTCGCTTAACTATTTCTACGCAACGTTTGGCCATTTTTGCTGACTTTTGCCTGACTTTAAAGATCATTTCAGCCATTTTATTTGTTTATAATATTCTTCAGCCGTTATAGCTGTGTTTGCTATTTTAACAGTTTCAGCTGTTTTTGTTTCCATTCTGAGATGCTTTAACCATTTTAGCCATTCACTTTTATTTCTAAGCAATTTTAGCTTTGCTCATTTCCCATTTAATTTCAGTGATGCCGCCATGAAAGCTAGAAAACTGGCATTAGCCTCTAAGCCATGCTGCCAGGATGAGTTTCTATAAACATGTATAATGCAATATCTATAGGACAATTTTTTTAATGTATTTTGCACCAGACGGCAACATTAAAGTTGGCTTTACTTTGCGATTGTAGGAATTTTCATTGTAATTGTTTCTGTCGAAAGTAATTGTTTTGAAAAACATTAAAGTTTAAATTCAAGAGTTATTACGACACGACTTTACCATTCCGGCCCAGTCAAGTTGAAATTGAACTGTGTTTGGCTGCTGAACTGAAATGTGTTTGGCACCCCTGTATTAGATTGTTACCTTAATATACAGCCAGTAATACTGAAGAATGTGATTTGTCATCAGGTTGAAATGTACCTACAATGACTATCCTCCTGTTAATTTCTGTTTATGAACTTTTTTGCAATTGGCTTGTGCGCTGCAAACTAAGGAGGTGATGGCTACATGTGGCCCACCGGAAGGTTCGCCCACTACGAGTGACTCACCCGTGTCTGCGTCAGTGTATCTGGTCAGGGAGCGCTGGGAGGTGCGGTGGCTCCTGTCCCGGTGCCTCCGCCCTCCCCCGTGCCGGCCCTCCTCGGACACCACCCTCTCCAGCGAGTAGTCGTCGAGCCGAACACCCCGGCCCGTGCGTCCATGGACTAGGCTGGAGGTGGAGCGGCGCATCGGACTGGTGTCGGTGATGGTCTGCTCGGACACCGGTTGGGTTTGGCAGCAGGGCGGATGGGGAAAGGGTGAGGTGAAGGCATGAAGAGAAAGAGATAAACAACAGTGGGGGAAGGAGGAGAAAAAGAGGGGAAAAGGAGTGAGAATCAACTCATTGTGATTAACGATTCTCGGCTGGAAACGACGCTTCACTGACTTTTACTGAGCATTGGAAACTATGAAGCTGCTCCTGATTGAGTGTTCATTTATGTCACTCCTGAATCTGACAGGAGCAACATGAGGCAGTCTCATCGTTGGCTGTGTTTTGACCTCAAATCCTCTGACCTAAAAGCTGATGCCTACTTACTTGTAATGGTTTTGGCCTAGCTCTTTAACTGCTCTATATGCAAAAGCTTGTGCTTGTACGAATAAACGAGCAGGAGGACGGACAGAGATATAAACGACAGGAAACTGACGGAGAGTAGAAGAAATGGGCCGAGGGACAGAGAACAAGCATGGAGGAGGGCTGTAAAAACCATGCCTCACATACATGCACAAGGCAGAAGAGCCTGGTGGACTCTTCCTTGTGGTAATATTTCATTCACATCATAATCAGATTGAAACCACTGAGCCAAAGATAGTCGGTACGTCGAAAGCCAAAAACGTAATATTTGTTATGAATCTCCAACTTGTTTTAAAGCAATTGATCATAATCAGGTAACCTTGTGAAACCTTCATTAATGTGTCAGAGATTCAGCACTGTCTGGGTAAGAATGATCCATTTTGTTTGTATTGGACTGCTACAAAGCTGCTCATGTCTGATTGACATTTTTAAAAGTGCTGAAAATACATGAACAGTGATGAACAGTTTTTATACGTGATGTAAATGAAATACAGGCACCACGTGGATAACACAAAGCTTCCTTTCATAAGTGAAGAGGCTGATCAGAAGCTCAGTGACAACCCAACAGGAAAATCACAGTATGCTGTTGATTTCATTGTATTATTGTTGAAAAAAATTGGTTGGGCGAAAGTTTTAAAAATGTGTTAAGGTGCTCTCGGGTGACGATTAGGGTCCAGCAATAGAGAGGGGAATTATGCACGGTCATTTCTTTTGGATTACCAAGCAAGCGTGGCTATCATATCTACAGGCATGTACCAAATTAATTGAGTTGAATCAAACATTTGCTCCTCATTGAAACGGTGCCTATTAGTAAAGGGGAAAAGGATCTTTTACATTTTGTATTCAGTTTTGGGTTTGAGATTACAAACAAGAAAATCCACTGACAATTTAAACAAAATCGCATTGTTGCTTTAAAATCTATTAACAGCTATATATATATAATATATCTAATAAGTTAGATCGAGGTAAAGAAGTCAAATATCGCAATAAAACCTCAAACGTTGAAGGTACCCTTCAAGACAAACAAAGGAATTTAAAAAGATCCTCAAATAATATTAATGGGGGAAATTATGTTCAGGTGGGGCAGAATTCAAAGTGTTTAATGCAGGAAAACAAACAGTTTTAAAGGGAATTTTGCACATAAGTGTACATGACTTTAAAGGAATGGTAGCTCTATCACTCTAAAGCTTTATTACACCAATTTTTCCTGAAACCAGTGTTTGTTTGGGTTTTTTTTCCTGCTGGGTTCACCGTCAGCCTTCTCTGGCCAGGACACGAGCCTGCTGACACTACGGACGCCGACAAAGCCCCACGTCACTCCGACACGATCAGTCGCACGTCAGTCTGCGAGCGGCAGGCCGGACAAGGACACACACACACACACACAGGAGGATTCATCGTCGTGAGCGAACCGTCGCTGCAGACAGACAGCAGTCTCAATGATTTCTGGCACAAGCCATGCAGATCCTCCTGGTAGCTCACGGTGCCAGACAGATTCATACACTTAATGGGCTTATAAGCACACACAAACACACTTTAGAATGTCACGTTTCCTGTATATTCGGTTTGAAACTACCTTCTGTTCTGTGTACAATAACATTTTATAGTGCAGAGTTCTTAGACAAATTTTAAATTAAAAACAGCCTTGACATCAGTCAGACAATATTCAGACAACTGGAGTCTGATCAGTGTCATTTCAATTGGTGCTGAGTGACTGAAGGAACGACTGAGGATTGTGTCACAACATCAGCAGCACGTTTTATACAAACAGTTTACGTCAAACCAAATGAGTGACTTCAGAAATAACAAGTCTTAACGGCTACAAAGTCCCTGCATTAAAAGGACACGTCTGCAAATGTTAGAAGTGTCAATGATAAAATAATCACAGAGAAGAGGATGTTACTCAGAGTTTGGAGGCCATAAACTGCTCATCACAAAGAAGATAGTTCCGTTTTAGTTCTAACTATTAATGGAAAATGATACATTAAAGACTATCAACCTCAGCATCGGAATATCTGTTATTGGCCATTCAGTTAAACTTTTCAGTGAATTCTGTATCCCTATCTTGCTCATGACCACACTTTTAGCTTTAGCATGAGCTAAAGCTGTTGTTTGTAGCGTTACCATTTGATAAACAAAGCTCCGAACAAACCACGTCCAACATGAATCATGTCTGACTTGAAGAGACATGAAGGTCTGACTTCACCGACTGTCGTCTGCGATGCCTCCGCAGCATCACATAAACATTTACCAAGAGGAGCGTTCTGCAAATTGTTTGTTTATCTTAGCGGTTTTGGTGATGCTGCTTCGAGATGACGTTAGTGGTAATGTCTAGATTATAGAGCATCTTCCTTCCACTGATGGATTAAACTCCAGCCGGGACCTAAACCCTGTGTCGATCGGTCATTCGAGAAATATTTCCTCACAAATCGATTCAATCTCTCCTGTGGGGTTACAGAGATTTAGAAAATCAATGCTGGGGCTGCTTTTGTGGCACTTCTGGTGACCCAACTTTAGTAAGACCATTTACGTTGGCTTTTCATTTACTTTTTTAATGCATGTTTTCCTTGTGAGTAAAAAGTCTTAAATCAACAACTACAAAAAAAAAAAAAAGCATCATTGACCAAACTGATTTTTAGGTGTAAAACAATCGCAACAATCAGATTCACACAGACAGAACTGAACGTGACAAAGACACTTCACGAGCACCGCACTCTGATGGTGTCCAACATTCACTCCCACGGTCAAGCAACTGAATGACTTGGACAAGAGCCACACGGCTTCCTCCCAGTAAACCCCCCCCCACCCCCACCCCTCCCCGCGCTCTGGGACTCTGCCACGTCATGCACGACTAACGACATGCCGGCAATTCTCCAAACCCCCGGCACGGGCCAACAGCCACATATCAGGGCGGTCCACATGCTTCCAGTGGCTCGCTGTTGGGTTGCACATCGCCCACGTAATGCACACACACGCTGCGTACAAGCCCCAATCTTGCGAAACTTTGGCGGCGAACAAAGAATGGAGAGCGGAGCGACCTCGATATGAGCAAACATGGGTGAGTGGAACAGAGGGAGGGAAGAGAGAGAAAGACTAGCAGAAAGTAGACAGAGGAGAGAGATTGGCACAGATAATCAAAGCAGATCTGAAAAGTGACATTTTTGGTCACGGTTGAGTCTAAAAGCTTTGAGCGCCAGGTGGGCGGGGTTCAATGCACCAACACAAGTGTTGCTGTTTATTTAGGTCTCATGTCTATCATATCGTTCAAAGATCATCTCAATAGTTCACGTGGAGGAAGAAGAAAATGTCAGCTACAATCCATTTGGCCAAGTGTCGTGTAACTATTCAAAATGACTAAAAGAACCTTGATGCAATCAAAAGAATATGAGAAAATAATAAGGCCAAGACCTTACGATGTACTGTCTGTCTTTGTGTTGTAGCCAGTCCATCTGTTTTGTCTCCACATTGGTTCTTGTTCGGATGCCTGTTTAGTTCATTGTTATGTTGCTAAACTTGTCGTTTTATCATCGTCTTGTAATACCACTTCCTGCCACAAGATGGTGTATTAAGTCAAAACATGATCCAGGGAATTATTTTTTTGTGATTCCTGTGATCAAAACGTAGTTTTCTGGTAAATTTTCTGAAAACTTTAAACACGTGAATTTATTTTTAAGAAACGAGTCTTGAATCAAGTTTCTTGCTATTAAAAGAGAAAGAAAAAAATGCAAGCACACTTAAGTTTCAGTTACACCCACATGCACATCCAGGTGGGGGCACAAACCACCACCAAAACTCCGGCATGGTTCAGGTCCAGTTTGAAAACTGGCCAAGAGCGAGACAGAGAGAGGTGTGGAGGAGGTGAGAGGGGAGACGGACAGCAGGAGATACAGAGAGAGAGAGAGAGAGGTACATACACTGAGGTTATTTCCACGAGGCCTGTGTCTCCTCCGCTGCAGAGCAGGCAAACACAGAGATGATACGTAGAGCAGAGCAGTGTAACACACACACACACACACACACACACACACACACACACACACACACACACACACACACACACACACACACACACACACACACACACACACACACACACACACACACACACACACACACACACACACACACACAGACCCGATGTAGCATAGCCGCCAGGACCGGACAGAGAACAGAGAAAGAGATAAAAACAAATACATTGATAGGGAGAATGGGGGGAAAAACATGACATGAATATGCAACGGGAGAAGGGAGCGGGAGGATGGTGAGATTATTTCAAGATGCATTTTTGAAGGAATGCAGGGTTAATAAAAGGAGGCGAGGAAAGAAAGCGATGAAGAATGTATAAGGGAGGAGGTGAATAAGTAAAAAGAAAGGGAGGAGAGAGAAGGAGAACCCAGTTAATATAAAGACGGCCAGTGTGCACGCATGAGAGCGAACAGCGTGTGCCAGCCAGCGAGGAAAGAGAGTATACGATGGACTCACACACACGCTCATACACGCACACTTACCGAAACAGCATGAGCTCTCTGTAAGGCAGAGCAGTGTTAGAACGACAATAAGTAACAGTGCACAGACACACACACACACACACACACACACACACACACACACACACACACACACACACACACACACACACACACACACACACACACACACACACACACACACACACACACACACACACACACACAGATACACACACAGATACACACAGAACATTTTCTACATCCCATCACAGTAATGATAAATAAAGTAATTACTGTCTGATTATAGCAGCAGAGCCAAATTGTCGTTGCTAGACGTACATGAAGGTAAGGTGTTAACAATCATCTTTAATCGGCTGAAATGTGACAATTAGTGACGTTCTACCTGACAACTGGTTGTTTCAAAGACTTGAATGACCTAGCAGCTCTGGATAATGAAGCCAAAACATCGAGATTGCCCCCTGGTGGCTGTTTGCAGTATATAAGTTGATGTTCATGCTTGTGAATGGGACATAAAAACTTAAAAAAGCGTCTCATCTCAAACATGCTTCATGTTGTAGGATTCAAATTGACTGTGCAGTTTGATAATAATACTTGACATGCTTAATTCTCTGATCTTTTTTTTTTTGGTTTATAATTACCAACATGAGCGAAGGAGCTGCATGCGATTGGCTCAGTTGGGTAAAGAACTACTTACCACTGCATAGAATCTGTACTTGTACACCATTTCTTACTTATTAAGTCGTGCTTGGCTTTCGACTATCTTGGTGTGACAATGACATTTGTGGAGGAACTTTTGTTGCACTGTCAGCGCTCAGTGACTCAAATGCCAGATCCTGATGAAGCTTTTGGAAAGGCATTTTTTTTAAACAAAGGACAAAATCCCAATTTGTTACTTAATCATATTATTAGTGCAAAAACTAGAGTCTTTGTTGAAGTCTGTCCTCTGTTAATAAATCAGCCGGCGATTGTTGAGTTAATACCAACAAAAGGCTGCTTGATGTTCTTCTATTGTCTCCATTATGAGGCGGTGTTAGCTTATGTAAAGCACAACGTTTCAAAAAATACAAAATTTAAACAGCTTTAGTGGCTGAAGCACATTGGCAGTGCACTCTTAAAGGTACAGTATGTCATTTTTAATTAAAACCTCAAAAATGTATGAAAAAAAGCTTATTGTTTCTTTGCATTGACATGCACTGTCTATGTGTTAAGCTTTATTTATCAGAACTGAAGTGAGCAAAACAGAGGCCGGACGGTGTGACCATTTAGTAAAGCAGCAAAAGCTGGTAAAACTGTAAATCACTGGTGCCACCTAATGCACCGATGTGATATTACCTAGATCTAACGTACTGCAGCTTTGGAAGGTGTCACATTTCTTTGTAAAATCTGGACTCACAAAGTTTATATTAGCAGGAAGCTAAACGGATCAAGACATAACGAAGCATCCAGAATGTTTTTGGCTTCACTTTTCTGCACTTGCAGGAGACACGACGGCCATCTTTATGCACAATGTTGCACTCCAAAAAAAGAAGAAAAAAAAC
This sequence comes from Lipophrys pholis, assembly GCF_963383615.2. NCBI lineage: Eukaryota > Metazoa > Chordata > Actinopteri > Blenniiformes > Blenniidae > Lipophrys > Lipophrys pholis. The sequence continues at coordinate 13,267,029 of NC_137628.1, forward strand.
CCCCCAAACTGTTATTATGGAATGATTTTCATCGTAAGGAACTGACAAAAATCGTGTCATATTCCACATCCGCAATCGTCTTATACACTCTCTTAAACAACACGCCAGAGTGAGAGCAACATGACTGGATGCAGTGAGATGTTGTGAGTATGGCCATGCTGGTGTGCATGAATGTGCGTCTGAGTGTGTGTAACTGCAGCCAGAGGCTTCACAGTGACTCAGTCATTAGAGGCAAATGTGTCTTAATGCTGATAGGATTGTAAAGAAATGTGTAGGTTTTCTCCTCCCGTGACCCAGGGGAACAGATTTGAATCAAATTCTCCTTTTTTGGGGAACAATATTTTGTAACGCTTCATATGTCACTGGAAATGCCAGGATGTGCTCTGATTCCAAGGTTAATAGGAAGGAAATGAGAGACGGCTGTTGACAATGTGCCCACTTAAAGGATACAACTCAGTGGGTTTGGTCCCAGGAGGTAATTACATTCTGTTCGATCTTGTTGTCTTGTAAAGTGAGGAATCGTTTCTGATTCTGGAAAATCTGATTCCGAAGTCGATTAGTACTATCTGATCGGATCATCTTGGATTTGCTTCACAGTTGCCGTCGGTGTTGGTGCGCTCAATTGTTATCGTGCAAAACTCCAATCTTTGTCAGATTCTGTTAAAAAGTCGGGGAACCATCATCTTGGTTCCTTTTATATTCAGTGTCATAAGAGGCACCCAGTATGATGGACAGTTGGGGTAGGATTGATGGATTTTCCAGTCTTTGTGTGTCTTTGTGTATCTTCATCTACTACAGCAGTGGCTTTCTAAGATGTTGCCTCTACAAAAGTTAGAAACCTACAAAATATACCAAAACATTACAATAAAGCTAACAGCTGGAGGAAACACCGACTCTCACCAACATCTGAAAGCAGGTTTCTTTCGAACAAGTACCGTATTTTCCAGACTATTGAGTGCACTTGAATAAAAACCGCACCCGCAAAATTTCAAAAGAAAAAAAAAAAAAAGGTACATATATAGGACACACTTGACTACAAGCCGCAGGTGTCCACGCTGTAACAGGGAAGGAATTTCACTGCAAATCTTTCATAGTGCTGCAAATTCCTGCACACAGCGCTCTGTGTGTGTGTGTGTGTATGTGTGTGTATGTGTGTGTGTGTGTGTGTGTGTGTGTGTGTGTGTGTGTGTGTGTGTGTGTGTGTGTGTGTGTGTGTGTGTGTGTTGCAGGATGTCCACCTGGTGCGGAGAAGCCCCCAGACAGACAGACAGACAGAGAGAGAGAATCACAGAGGGTTTTATCTCTGTTGATAAAGTATTTTATCAGTTATTTGCTGATTGTGATTCTGAGGACGAAGATTTCTCAGCCACGGAGTCCAGCAGGGCGGCTTTACCTGATGCACCTGAAGGCATCACTCACAACCGTCAGCTGCTGGAGTTCTGGACCACGGAAAGCAGCACAACACGAGGTCACGAAGAGCAGAAATATCACTTTTAGGGCAAGATTTTGAGAAGCAGAGGCTCAAAACAGCATGTATCTACACGGGGAAGTAGAATCTGGCGGCATGAATGCCCTAACCCGTAAAAATTCATAAATTAGCTGCATCATGATAAAAGCCGCAGGGTTCCAAGCGGGTGAAAAAAGTAGCGGCTAATAGTCCGGAAATTACGGTAACAAGTAGTTTCCTCAGTCTGCTCTATATTCTAGAAAATGTTTCCCGATGGGTTTATTTGACAACCAAATGAGGCCTTAACCTCTTCTTTCACTGAGCTTTGACAAATGGTGGCTAGGTGGAGCAAGAAAACATGAACAAATATGCAAATTAGCACAACTTTCACCCAAATTCACAATTAATTGAGTACTTTGAGTTTGCTACACAAATGTTGTGAGAATCCTGCAAAAAACTGCAAAACTGGGGCTAATATTGGGATTACATGACAGGCGTTTGAGATTGGGATGATCATTGCCAGAAGACCATACACATTGTGGGAATTTTGCAATGGATGGCAAACGGTTAAAGTGAGTTGTAAATTCTGAAGGGTCCTCATAGTTCAGCAAATGTTTTGTAGTCAAGAAGTGCAGAAGCTGCTGGATGGAGATATTCTGAAGGTTATTTCTATTTTCTTGTCTAAGACATTTGCATTGACTCACTCCCCAAAAAAAGAAAACGTCTGGAATCTCCATCTCGTGATGTTGCATCCAGCTCGTTGGGTACGTTGACAATAAATGAAGCAAATCCAAGGAACGGCGGTAACCTTCACTAAAATCTGCCCTTTGCTCTCAGAAACATAATGATATGTACATTTTCTCCACACACATGCACATACACACACATTCAGTTGGCGTTAGCAGCGACACACTGGACCCTGCTTGGATCACACGCGAGTCAGAAGAAAACTACTTCTTCCACTTTGAATGTGGAACACTTTACATCTAGGCACTTGCTGGTTTGGGTAACCGAGGCTCACTCTGGCCACAGTTTACACAGGACAGACACACCAAGGATTTGATGGAAATGGGGGAGGGGATGGGGGAGGGAAGGGGTTTTCCTAGATATGTACCTGGATACATATCTAACCCACTTAGTCAACCTCCAGTGGATTTTTGGAATCCTGCTCGCGGGAGGTGAAAGTGACTCAGTGAGGGTTGTGGGGGGTGTTAGAGGAGTAGGAGGGAGGAAAGGGGGGGGGGGGGGGCAAAATGGGGGAATCAGACCGAGGGAAGTGAATTTCCAGAAGTCGCTTAGTTCTGTTGCATCTTAAACCGGTTTCCATTTGAGGAACTGCAGAAGTTGTAGTAAAAAATATGAATGTTTTTGTTTGATATGTTCAATCTAAACAAGCTCAAAACTAAATATACTGGTAGAACTGTTTTTAAAAGCCAAGTTACATTACCACCGAAATTCAATACGGAACAAAAATACCTTTGTTTATTCATTTTAGAGTTACCATACTATGTCGGCTTGTTGTGAATTTCCTTATATGGTCGTAATATTTATCTCGTCATAACACAGCGGTAACAAGCAAAATTATGAGGCTGGTGTTCAATTACAAGGACAGCTTAGAAATGAAATATCAAACTAAAACATTTTTTTTCCCTCTGTACACTGAGAAAAGCAATCAGACATATTTTTTAATCATGAAGGGAACTTTTCATGCTTCTTTATGTCGGAAAGTTAACTGTTAAAATAATGACAATACTAGGTTGGTTTTTTTCCCCCCATAAGAGATGTAGTAGTCGCTAGAAACTGATGAGGCTGATGTCAAATTACAGGCACTGATGACGCACAGTGCATAAAGAGAGGCTTCAAGTCAAAAGGGTTTTTCATTTGTACAAAAATTAAAGCGGTTAAATAGATATGTATGCCAACACATCTTTGATGACAGTGCTTGAGTTGACTGGACTAATTTGAACCACTCATCCTGGTAGAACAGCAACAAGGGATGCTGAGTCTGGTGTCAAATTACAAGCACTGCTACATCAATGGTGTCCAGGTAGTTGGCCTATCTGGCGAATTAGAATTCCGTTTCATTCTCGGTCCCAAGCGTTTACGATGCAACCGCGGACTTTTTTGGATTCACTTCAGAACCGGTCACGGCTAACAGGTAAAGTGATGGGAGGGTGAACGATGGTGGTGATGGTGCTGACAGTGGGATGAAGGTGCTCACTTGGTTGTCTGCCGAGAGGCGGGGCATGGAGAGGGTCCGCCCGTGCCCATCCATTGGGTGATAGGGCTCAGTGTCGGAGTACCCGTCCCGCCCCATCTCCCTCATCTCTACCGTCTGTAAAACACAATGACAGGGGGGGGCGTGACCACCGTCTGCTGAGGGAGCGGACCCCGGCAGGGCGTTGGGCTCATCCACGGGCATGGAGTCAAGTCATGAAGATATTCTTTCGAGTTAGAAATGTATGATGTGTCAATTTATGCACCACCACATTGCATAAATTAGCTGCTGCAATCATTTGTTTAGTCCAGGCAGGATGAGTGAGCATCCAGAACATTAATACGATGGCATATTGGAGCTTCATTTAAAGAGATTTTTGAAACTGTTATCGAGGAAACACACACATATAATCCCAAACAATAAAGAAAATGGTAATTAAAATTGGCCAAATGGCTTGACTCTTATTCTTGATACATGACGAGGCTAAATTTGCATTATTTCCAGAAGTTTGGACAAATTTATGATTGCTTGAACTTTGTTTTTGGGAATTCATTTGAAACCAAAAATCTTATAGCACGATGCTCGATTCCTGATATTGATCAGTTTTACCTGAATTTTGACTGGAGCATGCGCATAGAATTTATTTTGATTGAACTGTTCTAAATTGCTTTAAACATTTGAAGTGTTATTTTTTTCTCTTTTCACTTTGGAGAGGTGGAAAAAGTAATCACGTAAAATGATCAATTTGACTTCAACTCCTTGAATAAAGTGATTTTGACATGTCCTTAAATGTACAAAAGTAAAGATTCATATTTAACGTTGTTCAGACAGAATTCCTATTTTTTCAGGGTTCTTTTTAATGTTTCTTTTTGGTGATGGTGTTCCTGTCGGTTCTACAAATGCACATATAAGTAGGCAAATTTGCACACCAACACATTATTACTATTGCTATCGTACATATCATACGTACCAATATAATCATATATATCAAACATATTAAACACACTAGAAAGTTTAGTCATATTTGCATTTTTTTCACCATTTTAGTTATTGTGCCTTTCGTTTTTTTTAAAAAGCCTTTTTTTAATCGAAGAGATGAAAGTAATATTGAAAATGACTCTGGTGTGTAAATAAAATACAAATAGGATGAAACGTTTCTTTATAATTTAGAGAAAGCTTCAGGGAGCCACTACAAAAGAGCCAAAGAGCCATATGTGGCTCCAGAGGGGCAGGCTGCAGGTCTCTGCTGCAGTAGAACTATGGTAGTAAGCATGAAAGCAGCGGCTTGATCATTAGTGATGATGCAGATATTGATTCAACGTAAAAGTCTATACAGACTTTACGTAAAATACCATGAACTTATTCAATCATTAATGTAACTTGCCCTAATAGGGGTTCAACCAATAAATGAGCCAGTTTTGATCATGTGACAAGGAGAGAAGTGTGTATATTTGTGTGCAAGTGTGGGAAGAAAAAGTAAAACCTCGTCAGAGGAATATGTGTAATACAGACAAAACTGGATAATGAACACTATTTCATTTTCAACAATGTATTTTTTGAACAAATGTTCTAATATGCCATTGTATATTCAGATGGGTTAGATGTTAAATATGGCGGACGTTCCTAAACACTATATTCTGCATTATAAGATAGGAAACGAAAAACAACAAAAACAAATGGCTTGTAATCACTAAAATCTGACTTTGTAGCAACAGGCAGCAAACTAGAAGATTAAAAACTTGTATTAAAAAGATGTTAAAGCATCTTCTTCCCTAAAGAGAATGTTGCATGGGTGCAATTGGACTTGTTTCGTTATCTTGGCGTCAACTAGAGATGAGGCGCAGGGGGAGTAGGGGCATCCCAACAGACAAGCGAAAGTAAGAGGCAGTGAAGAGGAGAAGGTGCAGAAGGTGCACGTCACAAAAACCAAAACACCGACTGGAGAGGAGGTTGAAGAGCAGACAGGAGGGAACCAAGGAAGAGGAAGATGGAGAGAATTAACAAGAAATCTGGAGGAGGAAGATGAAGAGAGAAGGCAAAAGAAGGGAAGGCGCTTGAGGACAGAGAAAGAGACACGGCGAGTCCTGTTGGCTGGAGCAGAAGACTCGACATCCAGTGTGTCGGACTAGTCAAACAGGACGGTGAGGTGCATTGAAGCTGTTCCACCCGTCGGATATTCGATCAGACGAAGAAAATCAGGGAGTTTCTACTTCATTTACTACTTCAGATTGGATTTCCTTAAACTTCTACTCTTTATGCCATTGTGCTGCAGGTGTGCTGCCCTTGGAGGCTCTCGATAGACAGATTGCAACAGACGGTATTCCCGGTCGTCTTCACAACGCCGTGTAACCCGAGAGGTCGAAGGCAGACTGCCTCGTTACCGCGGTGATGGCGTGTGCACTCGGGCTCATCGTACCTGCGGGTTGTGCCGATTTTCATGGAGGTCGTCGGGGTAGGGTCTGTCGGGGCTCCAGTTGCCCGTCTTTTGGAACATTTCCTGGGCTTTGGCCGTCACCCACGACTGGCTCTCAGTCATGCCACCCTCAGGAGGACTGGCATCCACACACACACATACACACACATACACACACGCACAAACATGCACAAGCTGGATTACAAAGTTACAAAAGTCATGAGGCACTTTTTAATCCATAAAATCAGGGCTAAAGCTGAGGACGTACTGAGGTACATCCAAGTTGGCTTCTGCTTTAGAGCAGATTAGAACAAATGATCTAATTAAATAATGTTATTTTACTTAGGAAGTTAGTTTGACTACAATGCCTTAATGAGAATAGATTGACCAAGCAGTAGTGAAAGTCGCAGCGGGAGCTTCGGACTAAAACCAGCTTCTGAGTAACAAATAGTTTGTGCTCAGTTACATGTAGGGAAGATAAACACCAACACCACCACAAATAACTGATCCCCATGTCAAGAAAAAGTAATTGTGGCTTGCTTCTTCTCAGAGACACATATAAGTCTCGCTTTTTAATGACAAAACTTAGTATTTTTTGGCAATAGTGGTATCAATCCCCAACATAGGGAAACACAGTGTTTTGACATGAGACCTGCTTCAGTTGGTCAAAAGTGTAGTTATTTTGTAATCTGGAATTTCTTCATATAAAGTGTGTTCACTTTGTACTATAAAGGACCGAGACGAGGGCTGCGGGGTTAGAACCCTTGTGAGAGGGCTGTTGGTTCAAACTCGAGACGTTCTGTTGTGGCACCAGTGACCCTGAATTGGATAAAGTGTTATAGAGCAGTGGTTCTCAATCTTTCTCAAGAGGGACCCAAGTTTTTTACCATCGTAAAACCTTGGTGGCTATCCCACCACAACCCGCACAATCAAAAAGAAATTGTTTATGGGACTTCTCGGGGTGTTTGGGTGTCTATTGCAGATTCAGCTCGCACAGTTTCAAACTCTCACTTGCCAGTTTTTCACAGCAAAAAGATGAATTCAGCTTTAATTTTGTGCAATGCTTCTTTTTTTGTAATTGTACAGGGTGTGGTGGGGTTGCCTAAGTTTACAGGGGTAAAAAAAATATTGAGTCCCTCAAGAAAAAGGTTGGAAACCACTGGTCTGATTTACGTCTTTGTGCCATAATCGTCTGCACCTAATTGAAACCATGGTTGCAAAGTACTAATGCCTGGTGGCATTGAGTTTGTTGTGCAGCAGGTATCTGTGGAGAAGAAACACACAGTTCTAATATTGTGTGTTTTCTGTCTAACATGAAGTCGCACCTGTCTCAGAATTACTCACATGGTGTTGAGGTTTTCTGGCTGGGTGCTGGGGAGGCCGTTCTGCCCCTGCCCCTCCTGGCCCTCCGTGCCGCCTCCCTCAGGGGGCGGCTCCATGCGCTCAAACATTGATGGCGTTCGGTTCTGTGTGAGATACACGACATGGCCTACAGGCTTGCATCAGGCACAAAGGGGGGGCGCAGACACTGGACACAAACACAGGATGCACTCGCAGCATGCACCCACATGGGGGCGCCATCGGCAAGCACATGGCTGTGGGTATCCAAGGTAAAGCTCCTGACAGACCAACTGATCTGGAGTTTGCTCGCCACCCTGAACTTGTGCTTTGAGAGGTCATTGTTGAGTTTATAATCCTGTTATCGATTCAGGGAGGGAAAGCTAATCTCCAAACAGTGTCACAGGGAAACTTTCACCTTAGCAATGTGAGGTAAGGTTGCTCGTAAATCACAGGTCTTGGACTAGAAACTCATGAAACACATCAACAACTAGACGTATCACCCCCCCCCCCCTCAAAAAAAAATCACATTTTGACAGGCCCTGTGATTCTTTATCTGCCAAGACTTTTTGAGTTACATGCTGTATCCTTCAGTAGCAGACATCTGAACCTGTACCATAAGCAACGGTCAGAGGTCAAGCAGATTTCCTCCCCAGGGATCCTGCGTAACAAAGTTCTCCCAGGAGTGACTTAGTGGCGATGGTCCATGACTCTTACAGCTTGTGTCATGTCCCTCCACAGCCTGGAAGCTAAAGGCTGGAAGCTAAATGCGAACATGACCTGTTCAGAAACAAATTGAACAAAGGCTGACCTGCTGGACAGTTAGTTATGGTTAAAAAGCTGCCCTATAAAAATCAAAGACAACCAATTTCACTATTGACTATGACCCTGGATTTCTTTTAATGCACATGTAACATGTAACACAAGTAATCAGTCAGAAGTCGCTTAATCCTTACCAGTTATCAATTCTTGGGTTAGGGTTCTAACCCTCTAGCCAATTCTAGCCTTGGAGAAATGGCTTCAGTTTGTCTCTGGACAGTCTGTTCTGACACTCACCCAAGCCAGCGATGCATCCCGACAATTCATGATAAAAAAAACAAAACATTATAGGATGAACGAATGAGGAAGAGACACTCTGAAAAATGCTGGGTTATCGATCTTAATGCTGGTTTTTTGCTGTTGAGTTCTCCTTTGGTGTGTTTGACATTGAATTGGGAAAAACCCAATAACCAAAATAGAGATGCTACCTGAAGGAGTGAATCATCATTGGTGTAAACCATAACAAAACGTTGGCTGCTAAAGAACTAATGTATGTGAGCACGAATGGTTATTTACACAGTCTTCAAACTATGTATGTGTTAGCATGTACTGTCTATTCATGCATATTCTCATTCGTCCATGTCCTCCAAGACCAAGTCCAGTTGACCTGATTCAATTGCTTGGAGGTGTCAGCAGATAGTGAGCAGTTATAATGTAAACAACTCTTCATCTTGCCTATTTTCTGGTGACTTCTATCCAACAATGTTTACATTTATTTGGGATAGGCCACATGGTAGTCAAAAGTAATAATATCCTCCTGCTGAGTTATATATCACCTCACAGCTCGGTCTGTCCATTGTTGACCCAGTACTACGCTTCCAGGAAAAACTGAATCAGAATATTTATAACCCAGCAGTTTTTTTGAGTGAGTAAACCGTTAACGCCTAATAATGACACTCCCTCAAATGGAGTCTATGTCACTAGTGGTACATGTATCAAAGAATGGTCCAGGGTAGATGGATTACGTAGTGAGTCACTGGTCACAAGGATCTCCACTCAACATCCAACCAACAACCACTGCAGACAGACAAGGAAGCAGACAAGTTCATGGACACACAGACTGGAGAGAGTAAGTCTCGGTTAGAGAAACTTGGTGACAATCAGCCTGGATTGACCAAACAGGGAGATCTTGACAGGTCAAGGTCCCGTGTCTTCCTGGAGGGATAAACAGAGAGCATCAAAACAACAGAGACGGCGTGGCAGACTGGCACAAGGGACGACAGACAACACGCGTCGAGTGAAGAAACAAGAAAAAAATGTAAAACAAGACCAAATGAAAATACACAAAAACAACTAAAACTGAAAAACACAGATGAGACCTGGTTTGACGAATCCACAAAAGCAAGACGATTGAATGGAAAGAGAAACATTCCTAACAAATCAGGCTTTAAAGAAAGAATCCATCCTTTAGTTCTTTCGGCATTAGTTCTGCATCGTCTATCTAAAACAGTCATTTTTTTAAACTTAAGAACTCACAGTATAGTGAAGGTCCAAGAAAAGAGTAGAAAAACTAGAGTTACATTTGTTAAATACACTGAGTGGCATTTTTGTTAACAGTTTGATGTATTATCACAATAAAATGCTTGTTGGTTACATGTGCTAATATAGCAAGCAGGGCCTAGTTAAACTTCCTGGATGACTGACTTATTCAACTGAAAAAATGGCAGTGGACAAGGTACAACACCGCCAACTATTGGCAGAAGAGACCTTCTATACATCTCGAATGGATGCCACTGGTTTTAATATAACAAATTGTGCTGCTGTTAAATTCTTGTGGGAGACTGATAAATAAAATGGAATCAGCACTTTAATGGCACAAATATATAGATGCTAACGCATTTTTCTGTTTTCTATGAATATATTCATTAAACAGTGCAATACATCCCTTTGATAACAGCTTTGGTTCTAACTACTGTGCTGTGGTATGCATGCTATCTCAACATTTCTGCACAGTTCTAAAGCTCTAGTGCAAGGATGTCAATGTCACCATAGGTTAGATTTCAAACAGCCCAATTTGATCTCAATCGGACCGGACCATTTAAGTGGTCAGCCACACCATTGAAGCAGTGTGTCTTCACAACCTAACCCTTACAGAAGGGCCTTTAAGCTGTTTCGCTTGTAATAAGGAAGTTAAGTGTCACTTATCTCTCACGAGAGGCATTGCTGCCATCTGCAGTTGAGTTTTGAGTAGCAATGTTGTTACAACAGCTGCTTTGAAATGTCTAAGCAACTGTACCAGTGTCAGACCAAATGCCTCCCCTCGTCTGATGGGTTGTGTTATATGAGATAAAAGTGTAATCAACCGAGTCATTTGTAGGTATGCCATCCGATGATTGATAAACCAATCTGAAGTTGTTGAAAGAAGTCTTCTGGGTGTGACTCCATTATACATAACATGGCATGATATAACAAGTAGAATTTCTTGAACAAAACCAAACTTTGTCTTTGTGTGGATTCTTCCTTTAAAGTCACATCAACCAAGACTGGAGAGGACGAGAAGTGGAGTGAAATGAGACACCATGACAGGACAAACTGAAAGACACACAGACTGGTTAAAGTCCCTGTACACTGCTGATGTTGGGAGAGCCTGTGTGGAAACTGTCCGTTCAGTCCAGTGGGATTGCTGCATTCGGAACATACAAACACATAACGCATCTGTAATGGCGTGCAGTTCAACAGGACTAACATGCTCTCCATTCATCAAATACCCTCGAGGAGGATGAAATTGGACTCTGTTAGATGTATCAAATTAATGGTTGAGGAGGAGGTATTACATGAATGGAGAGATGTTTCCACACGTGTTTCCACCATGTGGCCCGAAAGTACAGAGGCAGCGGGAGCGAGTGCATCTCAAAAGCATTCATCAACAGGAAGGGGGGGGGGAAGAGCACTGACACGGAACGAAAGGTAAGGCCATGTGGTATCGTCAACATTGTCGTTAAGAACATCATCAACAACAAAACCTGTAGTTGAACCTTCAAAACACCAAACTCTCCACACCAAAGTCAAGAAAGCCAAGGTTAAGACAAAAAAAAAAAAAAAACAAACTTAGGAGGGGAAAGGGAAATGTTTTTACCAGATCGAACAAGACGAGGGGCTAGAGACCCTCTTAGCAAGCAAGGCAAAGGAGGATATCTGGGCATACAAGTTCTAAAAGACAATGCAGTTTTCAGGAATCATGCTAAAAAGAGGGAATGCAAGAGGCCAGAAGGTAGAAAAGGTTTGTTTAGCAGTAGAGCGAGGAGGCTTTATCGGATTTAAATGTATAAGAATGGGTTCTTATGCTTTTAAATCCACCTTTGAAAAATGACGGTCCAAGCAGCAAGTGAAAGTGCTATTAAAATAAACAAAAGGACCGGGAACGGAGGAAGAACAGAATATTGTGACGGGGTCTTTCCTGCGTTCGGGGAATCTCTGGGATGGAGTCTACCTGTTCCTCTCGCAGTGCCTGCAGCTTTTTCATCTTGCTCTGCCGATAGTACTCCATGATCATCATGGCAGCGTAGATTTTGCCCACCGTCAAGTCTGTGGCTGCTGAGAAAATGACAAGTTACCCTGCAAGATTAGACCTGAGCGAGATGGGACCCTGAGCCGTTGGGGAGGGGATGGGAGTGCGGGACAAGACACAGATACACACCAACAAGAGAAATACACAGTGGCATGCAGATCACACCAGCAGGTGGGGCTCCACTTCTCAGAACCATGTAGATACTGTTCATAGCTTCAAAAAGGAATTCATAGGAGAACTTCGATGGTAGAAGGAAGTTAGGAAAGTATTCTAGATCAATAATTCCCAACATTTTTCTTGAGGGACCCAATTTATTTACCATAGTAGAATTAGATGGCATACTCCCACCACACCCAGTACAATTTTTTTTTATTTTTTAAAGTTGAAGGAACCTCATAGCACACTATATGTGAAATAGAGTTTCGGGGTGTTTGGTGGTCTCGTGCTACATCAGCTGCAGTTTTTAAATTTCATTCGACAGTTTTTTACCTACAAAGGTCTATTCAGCTTTAAATGTATCCATTGTTTCGATAAAGCCATATTCTATGTAACTATCTTAGTGCGAGCAAAACAGTAGGTAGCTTTTACTGCTGCATCACGGCTCTCTCACCTCAGGTCTCAGTGTTTGTGATAAACGTTACAGTAGAAGCATTCTTAGTAAACTGAAGCCGAACAGACCCCACATGCTGATGTGCAACACACAAATACAATAATACACCACTGTACAGTTGTTAACATAACATAGCTGATAGTCTTTTCACAGGCAGATGCTTGATTTAAATCAGATAACATATTCTTATCACTTTGCTATCATCCTATCATATATACACTTCAGTATATTGTGTTTTCTGACCTAAAATCCATTTACGGATTGGGCAGCCACCTCACTAAGAAAAACATGGACGCCTCGGTCAAATGATCCCAGGAAAACAGGAGCTCAATTTTTTTCTAAAAACTCCAGACGTATATCCCCGGAGTTTGGATGGAACATATAACATTTAAAATCAGAAAAATATTGAGCTTTGTTTTGATTGTTGAATAAATCAAAAGTGTAGTGGACGGGCTTTGTAAATGAACGGCGCCGTTTTCAAAGTGGCATGGCTACTATGACTATTACTGTGTCATAAGATATGACCAGACATATCTTATTCTCTTATAGTATTACAACGCTATAAGACATGAAAATACAGATCTTATAGCTGGTTTCCTGTCATGCACTTAGCCGAACGACTACAAGGCATTGGTAAACATGCAGGATAATATAGCTGGAAATCATCATTGCATTTAGCTTAATCTCAGATTTACCAGAAAATAGTCATCCAATAAACATCACTTAAAACTAACAACACCTATCTTGATAGTTTAAAACTTAAGTTCTTCCTGTAGTGAAAAGACTTCTATAGAGGATCTTCTATAGTTGGCACCCCCTGATATCGAGACTGGCTGAATGCGTGTGGAGGTAAACAGTGTGGCTGTGTCTCTGCTGCTGGGATCTATACGTTTGCGTGTGATATTACTGTATTCACACAAGGGATGTTCATCTGAACATAAATGAGACAAAGCTATTTTGGCTTATTAATTTTAAAAGTGCTCAAATGGGATGAAAAATGTACCGTTTGAGATAAATCCACCAAAACTACTTTTATTGTTTTTCTTCAAGATTTCTCTAACTCTGATACCGTCAATGGTTCTATACGGAAAATGCGTAGGGAAGGATATCGTAGAAAGAGGTGATGTTAACATGTCAGATTTGTAAGAGAGCTGTAGAGCTGCTGTCCCTCACGCCAACTGTTAGCATTAGCTAATCTCACTATTTCGCCAAACTCCTTTTTGCTGGAGGAGTGGCACCTCTTTAATCCTGAACTAACTGAAAGATTGGCCCATATGCACAGTAGCAGCCATTAAATGGCAGCTTTATTACGTCCACCAAGGATGGAATAAGATCATCGGTTTTATCTTTATCTGTTTGTATGTCTTTTGACAAGATTAAGTCAAAATTACTGTCAAAAATGTTTCACCACAGATAGATATTAGGCCATGGAAAATTCCATAACATTTTGAGGGTGATTCGAATCCGAATCTGGATCTGGATTCTGGATCAGGATAAGATTTTTTAGGCTTTTAAGGATTACGTCTAAACTACATGAACCTTTGGCCAAACTCAGAAATCTCTGACTGCTCAGTTCATAATAAGAATAATTTAACTAATTGAAAATGATAATTAAAAGTAATGCATGAGCTACTTTCTCGAGTTGCTTGTTAATTCTTATTAGTGATGCACTCGGAGTACATAGTTCTATATGCTAATTTTCAGTAAGTATTGATCAAGTATTAGTGAGTAATGTTGCAATGTGGTAGAAAGGCGATGGCTTTTTAACTAAAGTAAAAGGTCTGGGGTTTAAAAAATGTTGAAGTGTTCCTTCATAAAATCACACGTCTGTGTATCATGAATCCTGATGTGTAATTTTGAAGATGTAATATTTTGTGTTGAATTTGTGTGTGTGTGTGCGTATGGCGTTTTAAGTATTGATGATGTAGTCTGATCAGGAGATGCAAAGCAGTGAATGACACTGACTGGTAGAAGCTGTCCTCTTGGTGAGTTGGTGATCGGACACACACACACACACCACTATGCGCTGCTTCCCTGCAACTTACCCTTGTGCGGCGTGACCAGCAAGTCCAGTGTTTTCTGCGACAGGTTGGGCCAAATGGCCATCATCTCCTTTCTGAGCTCGGCATCCATCTGGTGCTTGTCTGCACCACCTGGGTCGCCCAGTGCCCAGTGTTTTCACACACACACACACACGCACGCACGCACGCGCGCACACACACACACACACCACAAATGCATTGCATCCAAATATACGCAACCAGCCCACAGACCAAGAGGGTACAGACGCAAAAGGGAAGAAACAATGACATGAATTCCCAAAAGAAAGATTCATCCAGTCACACATGTACACATTCGTTCATTCATTCAAAAAAAAGAAAAAAGAATTTAGTTAGTATATCAAATGTCAGACAATTTGATATATTATAAAACACTGAAATAGAATTGATCCATCACTGTAAAAAAAAGAGACTCTAAAACAGGGGATTTCTAGGTATTGGATGACTGATCCTCTTCGAGTTTAAACCAAACTGCTACAGCTCTAACAGTCACCGAGTTAAATGCTGTATTTTATTGTTAACAACTGTTGAGATCTGCTGGCATAATAAAAAAAAACCTCCTCCCATGCTCGGTCCAAACTTTTAATTTGAGGTCCCGTTTACACAACATTGTTGTGGGACAACTTCCTGACAACAACTTTTATTGCGTTTTGCGTGTCTGTTTACATCACAACAGTGCTCGGAGACAGTAAAAATCGCAACCTTTTGAAAACGGCTCCCAAGGTGGAAACAGGACGAAATAAAACTTTTCTGAAACGTTGACACTTTGCATGCACTCCACACTCGTAGTAAATGTTTTTTTTTGCACTTGCGCTAGTGGATGGACAATAGCAACAATGGTGGCCTCCAGAGTGTCATGACTCCCAGTCAATATTCTCCTGGAACTCGGAAGTTTAGAGTTAAGTCAGTCATAATAGCACTTCAACTTTCTTGTCTGGTCATACGAACGTCTATTCACTTGCCATTGTTACTGTTTATTGTGTATTGCTCTCTGTGTGCATATGTGTGTGGTTTCATTATAAAAACCAACAATAGCACATCTTTGTGTAAACGGACATCGTTTTTAAAACGTTGCCATGTACACTAGGGATGCACCGATCCACGTCTTTTCACTTCCGATCCGATCCCGATACCTGAATTTGGATATCTGCCGATACTATTCCCGAGACCAGAGCTTTGTTTGCTTTATTATTAATCATTATTATTATTCTCATTATTGTTGATTTTATATGAGGCTGTAATAATCTCCTCTCTACAGGCAAGTAAGAAATGTAAGAATGTATGCATGTATTCTCTCAATAGACCACTTGAGGTTAGTATAAGATCAGAAAAGAAAAAATACAAAAAATTTTTGTTCAATTTGTATAATGCAAAGTTGGATAGCACAGTGCTGCGACGTTAGCCTGCTCACTGGCTGTAAACTGTGGAATGGATTTCCTGACTCATTACTCCGCGTCTCATTGAGACGCGCTTCCCTTCAGGAAATCCAGTCCACATTTTGCAGCCAGCGAGCAGAGCAGCCGGCAGGGAATCGCTTGTGGAGTCATTTCAGTAACAGTAAAGCAAAGACGAGGCTTCATGGATCGAAAATATCCAAAGGTTGGATTGGAAATTTCCGATCCGTGAATAACCTTGGTATTGGCACCTGATACCGATACCGGATTGAATCGACGCCATCCCTAATGTAAACACAAAACCTTTCTGAAACAAAAAAGCAAAAACGACACATTTACATAAAAGGGCCTGAACTATCTGACACGTTTTTATCAAAAATCTACAACTGTCGGAACTGTTACCCATATGGTTTTGTATTGAAACATTTATCTGGTCATACAGTACGTTCGGCTCTGCAAAGGCTTGTGTTTATAAAATGTTCAATAATATTACCCTCCTTCTGTTTAATGATGAGTCCTTTGTAAAATCAGCAAAAGCAAAAACCCTGATGGGAAAAAGCCCCCCGACATCTGTAAATGTTTGCATTCTTTATTTTTGCATCTGTTTTTTAAGTGTTCGGAAAAGACGTGCAAATCAGCGGAGTCATCAGGGATTTCCTAAGCTGGCCCCCCACGACTTATTTATTTGCATTTATTTTCTGTGTTGCACCCCTTCTTAAGTTTATTTCTCTCTTCAGCAAATCTCCTGTGCCCGTATTCACAAAGCATCCTTAGGCTGAAAGTAGCTCTTAGTGATGCCACTCTTCAAAAAAATCTTAGAATTCCTCCAAATTTAGGGTTTTTCTTAGAATTTTTCCTTACTCAGATAAAAGTAATTCACAAAGCATCTTAAACCCTAAGAGAGCTCCTAAGGTGGAAAACCGCTAAAAGAAGTGAGGAGGACTTTTAAGAAGTCTAAGAGTTTATTAAACAGACAAGATGATGGAAAGACAAAGAGAAACTCTCTCTGGCGCGCCGTTTCTGTACGGGGGTGGGGGGATCTGTGCGTACTATGAAATTGAATCCTGGCAGCGCCACTGTGTTTAATGACAACGATTAATGACACACTATCGGCTCGATCGTACAGGAATAATGTTTGTTGTCGACCTCATCAGGGAATAGCTTATTTCTCCCACAGCGAAGCAGTGCAATAACACCCGGGATGAAGGCGATCACAACACTGCAATTCCTGGCGACAGGGAAGAAGCAGCGGTGATGACTGGGTTCTGTCCCAACACTCCGTCAGCAGAGTGATCAGTCTGACCGTTACGGCGCTTTCACAGCCCCACATTGGTCATTAATCTCAGGAATTGGTTACGGCTGCGTCCGCGTCCAATATTAATATCAAATACATTAAGTGGTAAAAAATATCCAGCGTGGACAGAAACGATAACAATAATCAAATCAATATAATAATCTGCATGTGAACGAGGTAAGTTCAATAATTTTCATGATTATACATTTTTAATACAGCCCAAGATATTTGATGGGTTCATTTTACTCTCCATTCATTACTATGAGCACAGAGCGCTTTTTTTTCTGTCTTCCTCTCTCTAACAACCAATCACAGCTTTCAGCAGACTGCATCATACATAGTGACTGGGTCAACCACACCTCCTCACTAAGATAAAAGTTGATGTCAACTCCTTGCTAAAAGTTACTCTTAGAAACTTCCTGAATCACTTTTACAGCTCAGATTCCTTGCTAAGTATTTTTAGGCTAAGATAGGAGCTCCCTAAGAGGACTCTGAGACGCTTCGTGAATATGGGCACAGCTTCCCACAGCTTCAAGACCTCAAGATCATCAGCCCTATTGTGTTTTTTTTTTTTTTTAATTTTAGAAAAAGTCAGAATTTTTTTTTTATGTTAACACCCGAATATATTTGAAAAATTCCTCCCCCAACATGTCCAACTTAATTTCATTTTGTGTTTTTAGGGGCTCAGCACTTCATGGCAAACTTAAAAACAAAACCATGTCCAGCAGATCGTTCTTGTGCAAACAGGGTCTAATGGATACAAAAACCTCATTATTATCCTATCCCATATACCATCTGATGAGTGATACAGGATGTTAGTGAATCAGACCAAACATTGGCTATTCGGGGTAAATACGTCTCTGGGTATAAGTATTCTTTGCTTTCTTCTTTTCAGGCGAGTCGGTTTTTGAAACATACCTTTGACATGTTTCCACGATGAAGACAGAAGAAGACTGTCGAAACATGTCAAAGGTATGTTTCAAAAACGTACTTGCCTGAAAAGAAGAAAGCAGAAGTATTCTTATGAAGAAACGAAAAGCATCATGAACTGAAGAACTAAGACTCTGGGTAGCTCCACTGTCTTCATATAGGAGTTTCTGTTTCCTTGGAAAAGTTTGACGGCCAGAGCAAACTGAACTTCAGGATCGTACCCTTGGCGATCTTTATATCCAGTGCCGTCCGGATCAGAGCCATGAGGGTGGAGTTAAAATGCACCGTGTTGTCGTCAGCGACTGGCAGATCCATGCGCAGGAGCCTCTGTGGAGAGCCAGTCGGGATGAGAGGATGAGAGAGGGACGTGTCCTGGCTAAAGACTGATGAGCCTGAACCTCTGGGGTGAGGGGTGAGGGGGTGAGGGGCTTGGGAGGAGAGGGTTGAGAGAGCTCCATAGACAATAGCCAATTACATGTGGACAGGGGATTTGCCCAGGTTTTTTTTTTTTTTTTTTAAATTAACGGGACAAATTAGAGCTAAGAAGAGAATGACCAGGTGTCAAGTCAAGAAAATTTACAAAGTCCTCTGCACAAAGTGGCTGTGGACAAGATAAGTGAAGTCTGCTGGTAAGTCAGATCTTAGAGTGAGCAAATAAATCTGAACTGGTGAGGTCCTGTGTCTCCTGTTAGATTTTTTTCCCAGTGATACTCTACGAGACAGCACAGCTATCCAATGAGGGCCATCTGCTGCTAAGCAACTGTGAGAGCCAAGAACCACAAGGAAGAACAATCAGAGCCAAAATGGCCTCCGACCCAACCTGTGCCCATGTTCCCTAAATGTGTGAATGCATCGGTGCATTTACACATCTCTGTTGTTACACAGATATAACAGTACACATACACAGACTGACCACCAACCTTCTGTCCCAATGCCCCTCCCCTACCCACTAACACACAATTATTTGCACAGACTCCAATTAAGTGCGCTTAATTGGAGTCCTCTGGAGACTGGAGAACAATAACAGTATCACTGGTGTAATTCTGCTATTTTCAGGAGACTGCTCTGCTTTTATTTCACTGAGGCATCTGCTATAGAGCTCCCCCTACCTGTAAGGAGGTTCCCTGTCCTTTACATGTCTATACCAGGTAAGACCGATGGAGAAAAGCCACAGATAGATAGAACAAAACAAGCCGGGGCCAAGCTCGGGCTCGCTTGTTGTTCCTATCCTGTCTGGCAGACATCCATCAGACTTACCTACGAACATGAGCGTTGGGCAATCAAACGATGGCAAGCACGGACGTGTACGATGGCGGTGGGGTTGTGTGCGTGCTCGTCGTGTTCCTGAGTGTGTGCGAGTGTCGGGCATGCCCGGGGCCTCGCGCGGCACGCTAAGGGCATCGGCCAACATCCACAGCGCTCAGCAGGCAGCAGGCAGGCAAACTCGTTGTCGCCCATAGCCATGCGACAGAGAGTGTGAGGATCGCATGCAACAACACCCCCATAGATAAAACCTAAGACACAGAGCATGCAGCATGCAGCATGCCTTTACTTCAGTCCCGCTATCTAACCCTCCCCGACTTTTCCCACCTGCCCAGCCCACTGACCACCCTTCCCACCCCTCCACCGCACCCCACCCCACCCCCCCAGCTCCCCTTAAAATCCACTTTTACAATACAAGCAGCCGTGCATCCGCGCAAAGAGAGTATCCTCAATCCAACCGGATTGATCCGACTGACTAACATTACTTTCTTATTTTTTCTTTTTCACTCTATACAGTCTTTTTTTCACATTTATGGATCCCTTAAAGTCGAATTAGACAACAATGGTAGCACTTCAAATCAGGTCAAGATCTCTCTCAATGCCAAACGGGTGCAGTGTCTTAAGGGGGGTGTCAGAGTTAGAGAGGATTAGAGTTGTGGCATTCCCTGAAAGAAGAAAAAAAAAATCATAGAGAAGATCAAAAAGAGATGGCTGATGCTCTGTTTTAGTTTTTTTTGGATCAACTACAATGTGTAGTTGTGGCACTGCAGGGTAAGGGGAGAGGGGTCTATCAAGGGGTGGGGGGACAGCAGTTATTAGAGCTAAACTGGGTGAGTCTAAGCTTGGTCATGAGATGTAGATACAGATAAAAAGGGGAGGGAAAGAATGAAGAGTAGGAAGAGGAGGAGGGAGAGGAGGACTGTGAAAACACTGAAAGAGTCGAGGAGGAATCAAAAGTGTGTGTGTGTGTGTGTGTGTAAATAGATAGTGAAGAGAAGAAAGAGAGGCGGTCAATTACAAAACACAACAAGAGATAAAGACGAGGACTAAAACAACACTGACATAGGTCTAGAGGTCAGTTCAAGAACAAGGTGCTGGAGCCATACAAAGTAATCTTTTTTATTTGAATTTTTTTTTTTTTATGGGACGGCCCCAGTGTCCTCCACAAGAAAGATCAAGAACTCTGTCCGATCGCAGTGTTGAACCTTCCCCTCTCTATTCACGAGGTCTTTCTGATCTCAAAAAGGTCATTTTACTATGGGGAATTGTGTCAATGAACACTGGAGAGTTTTGATGGCTGAAGTATGTGATGGGGGGGGGGAGGGGCACTGCTAGGACAGGTTGACAATCTGAAGGAAACAAAAAAGAACAGAACCGAGAGGTAGGGTAGAGTAGAGTAGAGTAGAGACAGAGTGGGCTGGGATGGACAGAGGGTGTGATGAAAGGAATGAGGATGGGTCCTGATCGCTGACGGACGAGTGGATGTAGAGGCAGGAGGACTGAAGAAGCATGAGTTTGGATAAAGATTTAGCAAGAAGATCAGGGAGAAAAAGGTACAAAGTAATCTGAAAAAAACTGAGAAAGTCAGAAGTGAAGAGGGCACTGACACCCAGATTCAATAGAGATGAGGGATAGTGGAGAATTATTTTAATATTGGATCAAAGTCATGCTTGTCACTCATTGTTCATAAGGAACGCTATTTGAGCACTGAGTGGCCGGTTCATAACTAGAAAGGGTTGGTAAAGGCAAAGAATGGATCGAAGAATTATTCACCTGGTATTAAAAAAAAAAAGTCCTTAGCTAGACTTTTGTGTGTAACGAGGACTTCATGTTGGTTTTTGGACCATCTTCTCTTTAAATGGATAAATCAAGAGTAGTTTATCATTCAAACAGAACCTATTTTTCAGAATTTAGAGGTCCACTTGAAAAACTCTTCAGAATTTCTTAATTTGTTTTAATTTCAACTCCATAATTTCTCTATTGCCCATGGGCACTGAGGCCGTAGTAAACAGTTCTTCTGCACATGTGCGAGCAGATGGACAATAACAACAGTGTTTGCCTCCAGAGTGTCATGACTCCCAGTCCATAATTCTCCTGGGACTTGGTAGTTTTATATTTGAGAGTCACCTGTAATAATAGCAATTCTACTTCATCATCTGTCCATACGAACTTCTGTGTACATGCCATTGTTAATGCTAATGACATCGTTTTTACCGTTTCTGCCGTGTTAGTGTAAACAATTATTGTTTTCAAATCCGAAACAAAATCAAGCAATGCCATTTCACTTGAAACGTTGCTGTGTAATCGCAAAACTTTCCTCAAACGATTTCACTTGAAATGTCATGTAAAGGTAAAACTTTTCTGAAATGAAATGAAACAACGCGATTTCGCTTAAACGTTGTGTTAACAGGGCCTGACGGCTCAGCTAATGTGTCACAGGTCCATGAAAACAGTTTTTTTATGCAATGCTTGAATTACCAGGGCAGTGCTTTATTGTTTTTCCCAAAAACGTTGAATGACCTTGCCAATAGTGTTTTGGTGAATCTGGATGGCAGGAAGAAGACGAAGAAGAAAAGAGAGGCCAGACAGAACAGGAATGAACTGAGGTTCAGAAGAAACAACAAGACAAAGACAATGAGGATGCTGAAATGCTCGACCCAAATCTTTACCCTGGTGGTCTGAGGCGCAAACAAGCCCACATTTCCTTTGGTGTCAAAAATAAGCATCTTGTGGAAAAAAAGACAAAAAGGGCCAGAACTTTTCTCTGCTCATGTGTGACGTATTTCTGATTATCTGTATGAGCACAGTGGAGTGTGTGCGTGTGTGTGTGTGTGTGTGTGTGTGTGTGTGTGTGTGTGTGTGTGTGTGTGTTTGCGTGTGTGTGCAGTATGATGCCATCCACAGGAATAAGAGGCGCAGAGGACTGAAGACAGACGTCCTTGCCGGTCCTTCTGTACCTGCATCGTAAGCAAACAGTGACTGAAATACTCTCTTACATCAGCATCTATACTACAAATGATCTGTTTTCTGCTGTAGAGTACATATTTGAAGTATGAAGTCACTACAATTATAATTATATTGCTCAGGATGCATTTTGTTATGGTGCAATCCTGCAAAAAAATGTCATTTCATTTAATAATTTGTTGTAAAATGCAGTTTTTTGCATTAATTTTCCCAAAAATATATTCCAAAACACAAGTATTCTGCAGGATTTTTTCACATTTGTGCATTCATAGTGCTGTTACAGAAGTAAACAACCAAAAAAGGACTTTTTCTTTTTACATACAGACTAAAAATACAAAAGTTGTTTTGTTTTTGCCACACCTGACTCCTACCTGTGTTTCTTAAACTTTTGTGCATGCGTCCGTGCAGGTTGCAGAAGGACTGGCAAAGTCTCCTCCGTTCCCTTACTCCTGCGGAGGAGGAAAATCAAAAGGAGGAGGACTGGCTACCACTCCACTATCACTTCACTTCACGACAAAAGCCCATCCCTCCATCCCCGCGGTCGGAGAGAGAGAAGAGAGGACAGCGCTCACCACCACCACAACCACCACTGACAGACAATGAGGAGAACATCGCTGGGAGGAGGAGGGGGGGGGGGGGGGGGGTATGGGGAGAGAGGAGGAGGAGGAGGAGGAGGAGAAGGGAAGGTCTCAGCAGCAGACAGAGAGAGAGAGAGAGAGAGAGAGAGAGAGAGAGAGAGGAGAGCTCCTCCCCGGCGATGGGGAGGTTTAAGGTCGAAGACTGGAGGAGGGAACAGAAAGAGGGTGAGGAGAGGAATGGTAGAGAAGGGGAGGATGGGTTGGGGGGTGGGGGGTTGTGGGAGGGGAAGGGGGTGGTGGCTGAGGGGGAGGGGGGTAAGGTGGGGGGCGAGTCTACCTTATAGGCGACCCGGGCGGGACACCTCTTCCCGAGGCCTAGCGGCGGACACATGTGTCTTAGCATCTGATACATGTCTGTGTAACTGATCCGGCCGCTGGGGTGGCCATAAACACACAAACACACAAACACACACACACACACGCGCGCACGCGTATAGCACCCGCACACCAACACACACACGCACACGGACAAAACAGACGAAGACGGACGACGTGAAAACGAAAGAAAGATCAACAGGTGGGGCGGGGGGGGGGGGGGGGGGGTGGGGGGGAAGGGGGGGGGGGGGGTTCAGGGCACGGACAGACGGACACACAAAGGTGTGTTGGGGGAGGGTGGGGGGGGGGGGGGGGGGGGGGGGGACACGAGGGGAAAAATAGAAAGAAACCAACAAAGGAGAGGAAGGGGGAAGGAGGGAAGGGGGAAACAAATACACAGAGGTTATTGGTTTGGTCGCTGTGGATATGTGGTTGCTGTGGTGAGAGAAAAAGAGAGAAAGAGAGAGAAAGAGAGAGCACGAGGGGGCGTGTTCACGAGGATTTCTAAGTCTGGTAGGTCATACAGTTAAAATAAATAGAGGTGGAGGAGAGGAGGAAGGGGGTTAGGAGGGAGGGCAAAGGTTCAAGGAGGGAGGTAGGAGAGGTTTGGAGGTGTTATTTAGTTTAGTTAGTTAGTTGCTCTGGAGATACCGTTCTATGCGAGGTGAAAAGGGGATGTGGCCTTTTTTTTTTTTCATTTGAAAGTTTTTGCCCTCTTTCGCCGCTCGGATAGAACTGGCAGCGGGGCTTCGAGCAGGCAAAGAAAAGCGCCGCTGCGGAGATCGGAAGTGAGTGACAAGTCAATGCAGTCTGTTTTACTGAGGCTGCGCGTCCACAAGGAACCTCCATTCACGACCACGTCTCCAGATAGAGGACGGGAAGCGACGCCAGACCCCCACAGTGGTCTTCTGGGGGTCATTGCAATAAAAATTCTTCAATAATATTTGCAATGGAGAAAAACTGACTGCTAAATAAGAAAAAATGTAGTTGAAAGATTTAAAAACAGATGACAGGATTCACAGACTCTACTGTCCTATTATATATAAACACTTCACCTAATTTTGCATTATTCTTTGTTTGCATATTTGACATTTACCTTTTAAATGCTTTTATTATATTTTCTAAAACATTTTTTTTCTTTTCTTTTTCATTATTCTTTTAAATTCCTGACATATTATCTGCTCTCATCCAATCATTTCAACCTTATTTCTATCATTTTATTTTCAAATTTCCTCAATAAGCCAACTTCATTCATAATTTACCGAAAGATTTCAAGATTTTCGTCACTATTTCATCTTTGTTTCTTTTTCCTCTATACTTTAATTTATTGTCGTCTAATAATGTTTTGGAGAATATAAATTACATGATTAATATTTTCTTCCAGGCAGTCACAGTCGTGGTCTCATATTTTCACACCACTGTGCTTAATGTGTGTAAAGAAGCACGATAACAATGAAGAAAGTATCTTTTAGGCAACTACTGTGATTGTGATTATCGCAGAACACGACACTAAAACCGTGCCGTCTAAAGGTATTTCTCTTTTTCTTTTTTTCCATAGTGTGAAAGACTGGCTCAATGATGAACTGAGTCAGTTATTTCCGTCATTGTGACCACTGTAAAACATTCTTAAAAAAACTAACTAAACAACCAACAATTCCTCCCATGAGCATCTGTGGACGCAGGTCGTTGTTGAGAGGTGCCTGGTGGACACAAGACCTTTTCTTAAAGTCCAAAGTCATTTGCCTTGGACCACACACACACACACCCTGCCCCTTTCTTTTCCCATAAAACTGGAGCCACAAGCAGAGAGGGTTTGGCCGTATTATGACAGTACTCTGCGTAACAAGGAACATCAACGGACTCCTGCAGAGTGCAGTTTCTCCTAAGTTTTATCAAGTTGATCTCTGAACTGAACTCACACAGTTTCAGGTTTTAGTGACGCAGAAGAAGCGCTGGACTTTTCCGATCATATTGTCTTTCTTGTGTGGGATGAGAAGAGCCTGTAACAGGCAGAAATATTCGTTCTGATTCCCATAACTCTTAAAGCCACTCTGCATAGGACTTTATGGGGGTCCTTTTTCTAAAACTAAGCATTCATAATAAGATGTATTCATGGCAAAGAAAGAAAGAAATCCATGCACACATAGCGGCTTTAAGGCGTATTCAATCAGACAGCTTTGACGAGTAGTTTCCAAACATGAGCCGTGGACGTACTGAAACTCGCAAATACTTCTGATATAGGCTACAACTAAAAGTTTCAGAAAGAGATGAGGTCTGGTTTACTAAGGCAGCAGACAACTCGAACTATAGTACCATCAAAGATTATAACCCTTTATAAGGATGCATAATGCTCAATGATTACATAGTACAGGTGATTTATGTGTGTAGAATTTTATCAAACACCTCACGATGAAGTGAGCCGCATTTACTTCGTATTGTGTTACATGATGTTACAAAACATGCTGAAGATTATTTAAGGAGGAACACTCCCCTGGACCCGTGCAGAAGTCTGTTACTTTGCAGGGATTATTTGCTGTTTAAATGACACAAATGGACTTGAACATGGCCTAATGCTCCTGCACACTGGAATTTAATTCAGTGGTGTCCCATTTATATTAGGCCCCGTTTAAACGACAACGTTTTCAAGTGAAAATGGTAATTTTTTGTTTTAGGTGGAGTTTACAAGACAAAGGTGCTCAGAGAGACTGAAAATGCAACTTTTTGAAATCGGCTCCCGGGTGGAACTTTTTGAAAACGTTTTGACTCCGCCTCCCTGGAAATGGTCCAACTCTGTTGCTGTGGAATTAAGGGAAAACAATACTTTTCAGAAATGCTCCTACTCCATGTAAATGGAGGAAAATGCGTTTTCTGAAACGCTGCAACAGCGTATGCCATCGCAAATAGTTCTACCACAATAGACTAATGTGAATAAAATCTTGATTTCTGTGTTTCTTTGTTTTTTTTTAAACAGTCTGGATTTGATACTAGTCACAGCTGCTGCAATAAGTTAGATTACCTTTAAACGAGAAGCTTTTATTATTGAAAATTGTGAGAGAGTATTTTCCTTGTCGGTTTTAACTGAAGACAGAATGAGGTAGGCGAGTTGTTGGCTTTCACACATGTTTATATGTTTAATCAGCCCAGTTTATTCATATTTTGTTTGCAGGTCAACGACACATGTCTGGAAAACACGGTCCAAGCCAGGATTTACCAACCGGTCGACTGTATTCAGGCCAAACCCTTTTTGCACATGTCTCTGCACTGAAGTAACCCGCACCTCCCAAACCCCAAACTCAAACAAGAACAATGCACATTGCTCAACCATTTTCTGCCCAGGCAAAATTAGACAGCAAGCAGAAATCAAAGACAATGGCTGACTGGAAGTCTAGACTCTACGGTTTACAGAATACTCAATTCAAAAAAGTGAACACATCAGTGGAACTTTCCCAGCGTTCAGTCAGAAGACAATAGCAAGTGCAGTGCACCACCTCATGCGTGTGTGCGTGTGTGTGTGTGTGTCTCTGTGTGGATACATGAACGTGTGCAAGAGTGTGTGTGCATTTCTGCATTGTCCCAAACATTCTCATCGTCATGTCAGAATGCATATACAAGAGAATAACCCTCAAAGAAGAATGATTCAATGGTGAAATGGGCTTAAAACAAGTGAATAATGCAAACCCAAACAGAACGATCAAACCAAAAAGCTGAACGAAGAAAGAACTTTGTTCTCAAAGTGATAGAGCGACATTCATTCCAGTCTCTTAAAGGCGAGCAGGTTGCGTTTAAAGTTTGTGCTTTAGGGGTTTGGTTCAAACCTTGCAGGCCACCCTATGTGGGCATTTCTTGCCAAGGCCCAGAGGAGGGGAGATAACTCGCAATAAACTGTACATATCCTTATAATGTATGCGCCCGCTGCAAGAAAAATACAAGGAGGGGAGGTTAGGTGAGGGAACACACCAAATACAGAGAGAGAGAGAGAGAGAGAGAGAGAGAGAGAGAGAGAGAGAGAGAAGTGAAGGAGAGGGCATTTATTTACACTGAGAAAACATTCCACACACACACACACACACACACACACACACACACACACACACACACACACACACACACACACACACACACACACACACACACACACACACACACACACACACACACACACACACACACACACACACACACACACACACACACACACACAC
Source organism: Lipophrys pholis (assembly GCF_963383615.2). Lineage (NCBI taxonomy): Eukaryota > Metazoa > Chordata > Actinopteri > Blenniiformes > Blenniidae > Lipophrys > Lipophrys pholis. The sequence continues at coordinate 13,294,442 of NC_137628.1, forward strand.
ACACACACACACCCTTCCAGAGAGGAGAAGAGGGAGAAGGTGGGGTTACATTCATCTGAACTATGCACAAAATAAAAGAGGAGAAAAACCAAACGAGAGAACGACAGGACGAAGGCTGGATAAGTGTCAGCCTTCGCTGTCCTGTTTAATTCTCATTATGGTTCAGTACAGATCCTGTTTCATCGTCTTCATGAGAGCGAGACACTGGTCCCTGCCTCGTCTCAGAGGGAGAGAAAAAGTCAAGGGTTAACATGACATCCAAGAGTCTCAAACAGCTGTAGAGATATTGCCACAACCTGAGTATTTCATTCTGACAGACGTTTGGATTCCGACCATGGATCCAAATTTGCCTGGGTCGCCGTTCCTGTTTAATGTTTTGTGCAAACTGTTCTTGACTTTTCTAATAACCTCCACATAATCCTGCAGTTCTTCAGCCACTCCCCGATCTCGTTTCGCCACGTCCTGATTGCTACCAGTATGTTACAATTATTCCTTATGGCATGTTTTTGTGTGTGTGTGTGTGTGTGTGTGTGTGTGTGCGTGCGCGTGCAAATGTGCATTAATGAACAGCTGGGAAATGGGAATTTCCCATTCAAGTGTCAAAAATACGTCTAGACGCCGTAAAACCTGTCATATATCAAAACATTTGGTAATAAAACAACATTGTTGTACTTATTGACAATTAATGGGTGTAGAAACATGTGCTTCTGCCACTTTTTCAAAGATAGCTTCAACTTTCAACATATGCCAACACTTGAATATTACTGTTTGTGTTTCATGGTATTGAATAATTCATGTTACCAGTGTCACACCTTGGTAACATGAATGTTTTGGATGATTCACTTTGCTGAATGGACACTTGAATTCTTGGAGGCTATAACGACTAATATAAAGGTGCTCAGCTCTATTTTAAACATATCCAGGTATCCGTTACATGTGTCACATCTCATCAGCAGTGGGAAGAATTAAATACCCGGGCCATATTAGCATAGCCTGATCCAACCATATGTGTAGAAGTAACATGGAGATAAAAGACTTTTAAAAGGCTGTTGGTACCATTTAGCTTGAAATGAACTAGATGCTGGAATGTTTGGAATTTTCCCAACTCCAAACATCCAGAATTCCCAGCTACACTAACTTGTCTGACTCTGACCTCGTGTCTATTGTATTACAGTTTTCCATCAGTATTCTAGACTGTTTTTCTTCCACCTTCATTTTGATCACCATCATCTAATATCCTCCACCTTCACTTGGGTCTCCAGTGATTGGCTTTACACATCAGAACTGTACATGTGCATTGGTTTCTATATTCCTGTTGCTATGGACTATATGTATGGTACTTTAAACCTCATGTGTGCTGGCACGTATATGTGATACATGTTGAGGGTAGTGAAACTGTCCCTTCAGCAGTGTCTTTGTGTATGAGTGTGCCACTCACCAGGCGGCGGGGTCGTACTCGGCCCATATCCTTACATACTCGTCCAGGTGATGCGGCCCCAGGATGGACGAGTCTCTGGTCAGATATTCAAAGTTGTCCATGATGACAGCCACAAACAGATTCAGCATCTGGAGCAATGTGGCAACAAACAGACAAACAAACAAACAAAAAAACTTGTCAGGCTTTTCTACACAAGGTTTAGAAATCTCCCTCAAAAGCAGGAGTCACTAACAGTAGCTTTAGGAACTGTTTACACAAAGGTTTCAAGTGAAAATGTAAAATAAACAGAACAATTTTTCTGAGACACTTGGTCGCCATGGACACCGGGGGGAAATCCGGACAACTTTTATGAAGATCTGCTACCGCGCATGCACCCCACGGCCGTACTGAATAGTTCTTCTGCACATGTGTGAGTAGATGGACAATAACAACAATGTTTGCCTCCACAGTGTCATGACCCCCAGTCCATGTTCTCAAGGGGCTTGGTAGTTTAATAGTTAAGAGTCACTGTACTAACTATCCATAAGAATGTCTGTGTACTCGCCATTGTTAATGTTTAGCTTATTGTCCTCTATGCAATTGTGTGTGTGGTTTCATTACAAAAACAAACAACAGTCCCAATTAGTGGCCAAAGATGAAAACATTGCATGACCAGCTTTGTCACCATTGATACGCAAGTTTGTGAACTGGTGAATGTGAATGACCATTGAAGGGTTTAGGACATTATCTGCCAGTGGAGCATGTTTGGTGCAGACCAAAAACATCTTGTCTGCAGAAAAAGAAAACATTCTAACAGTAAAGGCAGTGGTAGGAATCTTCTGCTTTGGGATTATGGTGTGCCTGCCGTGAAGGGTAGCTTGAATTGACTCAGTTTTGAATTGTACATCAGTGGGTTTGTAGAATGGTAACTCAATCAAATTGGCAATGTCAACAGGTCCACAAAGATGCCCAGAAGTTATGTATCTAGAAGCATGTGATATCTTTTGTTATTATTCTAGTACCATCTTCCTTCAAAATGTTCCATAAAGCTTAGGGTCATGGGGGTCTGGAAACAATCCCAGTTGAATGTGTAGATCTTGATTGAGTGGATAATGACGTGTTCATTGGTTTTTCTCACCAGAAACGAGCAGAGGAAGATGAAGGAGACAAAGTAGGTGTAGGCGAAGGTGCTTCCACACTCGGCTTCTGTGTTCCCTGAGGCCGAGTCGCATTTCTTACCGCCGAGGCAAGCCAACATGATGTCATGCCATGCTTCACCCGTAGCGCTCCTACACAAGCGGAGGCAAACAATATTGATTTACAGTGTCAGAAGAAGACAGGTCAAAAGACACTGAGGACCCAAGGAACCGGCGGGTCTGCCTCACCTGAACAGTAGCATCAGGGCCATAATGAAGGTTCGGAAGTTATTGTGCTCATTGATGGCACTTATTTCTTCATTGTCGAGAGCTAAGTTCCCGAACAACTGCACAGACGAACAGAGGCCATTGTAGTGATTTTAAAACAGAATTCAAACATTCATACGACGAACTCTCAATACTTCTCGAACTGCATTCCTTTCAATGATTCATTTTCCCCTCCTTTATGTCCAGGCAAACTTCGCCCATCTTTGCGCTTTTCTGTTTCACAAAATTTAGGCAGATATCTCCTCTATCACAATTCATCTGCTTACGAATCCTCATTCCTCTTCTCCTTTCTCTTTTGTAGGAGCTGCCCGCACCAGCGTGAACGTACAGATTTTCAGTCTGAATCAACCCAGTTTGTAAACACCTTTTCTGTCCCTGAACTTGTTCTCACAAAGGGCAACTGATAACAAACCACCATACACAGAAAAATAGGTAATAGTTCAAGCATCTATGCTCAAGTGGTGTGATGTCATTATCATCATTATCAGTTGGAGTCATTTGGTTATGGATGGGGAAAGCTGATATATATTACTGCGTCTACAGCACATGTGGGGCAGCGAGTAGTGTTTACGCAGTCCCGTCACTCCTGGAAGTTCTGCATCAAGGCTATATGTACCGCAAAATAGTTCACCGCTATGTCTCAGTCATCTCAGCTTTTTTGGGATCAGTATCATACATGGTACACTTGGTAGATTTGAAATCGGTCGATGTTTCTTGTACTTGCACGGTGAAATAGACATGACAAACCAAATGATTGCTGGACATACATCGCACTTAAACCTCCATCTTTCTAAAGCTGCACTTATCGTACTAATTCTGTGCATCAGCTCTAGTCTAGGTTTATCTGAGATGGTATTGCTTCGTTCCAGTCTGAGTTTATCCGATGTCTGTCTATCTTGACATCTGAGGCCAGTTTAATATTCATTAGGCTTTGAGGTAACCGCAGAGATTCCGCCTGAATTTGACTCAACAAACAGAAACACGGTAGTCTTCACAAACAGCTTGATAAATTAAGCTTGCTCATGTTAAGTCACTTCCCATTTAGACTTGATTTATAGCTCTGTGGGAAAACAGTCTGTAAGTGGAAGAGTCATCGCTATGCATTCAAGATAAACTCTGGTGTAACGGAGGGGATTCATGGTACGTATATTAGTAAAAAGAGAACATGGTTTCGCGACCGATCCCCATACGCCCCTAGCGTTATGGCGGTGAACTACTTAGCGGTACATGCAACCTCGTCACAGAACTTCCAGTGGTGAACGAGCTGCGTAGAGGCTACGTACTGCCCTATGCAGACTGTAGACGCAGTCGTCTACTGCAGCCTTCAGCCTATACTGATACATAGCCTTGATAGCTGGAGAGAAACAGATGTAGATAGTTTAGTAGCAGTTATATCTCCCCATAAAATGTCTATTGTTATCAGAATAGTGGTGTTTGTTGCCCACAGCCCTGATGGTCCAAAGTACAAAACTTGAAATGAGAATATATAAATTCTTACTTTTTTTTCATGTATTTGTTCTTGGGATGAGTTTAAATGTCTGTTAAGATGCTGCTGCGTTCTGCAGTGTATCATGGCTAATTGACACGGTTTGTCGAGGCCGGTCATAGCGGTGGCACCTGGTGAGCTCAACAATTTCTCAGGTGCTACATATTGTAGAACGTTTATGAAACACTTGGTTTTGACTACATTACTTTCGAACTTTTGACTTCAAATGCATTTTCAGCATTTAATGCAGTATTCATTTTATTGTCTTGTCAATATTGTACATGTCCATCCGTATTCTGTACATGCATGCAGCTCTACCTCTTATAGAAGAGATTTCCTTCACCTCACAGCTACACGAGCAACCAAACACAACAGGCAGAGAGAATATTTAAGTTAAGTAGTAAAGTCCAGTCAGCAGCACTCACCTGCATGCCAATGATGGCATAGATGAAGAAGAGCATGGCAATGAGCAGACACACGTATGGCAGAGCCTACCAGAGCAGAGAAAGTAAATACTCGTCAGTGCCGCCGGACGCGTTGCGCTCTGTACACACTTGGAGCCTGGATCTGTTGGCGAGCGGATACCTTGAAGGACTGGACGAAGGTCCACAGCAGGATGCGGATGGTCTCTCCCTGTCGCAGCAGCTTGATGAGTCGAGCGGCCCTGAAGAGCCTCAGGAAGCTCAGGTTGATGAAATTGTTCTATGTCGCGCAGGAGGAACACAGTCAGTTTTCACGAGAATATGCGAGCCCCGTGCAACTTTCCTCTACCGAAACACAAAAACGAGGACAAAGGGAGAAGTCCAAACCAACAAAAGCTATCTGACCGCAAACACAATGCTTCTCAGGAGAAATAAGAACAAATGAGGCAAAAGACAGAGAAAAGATTAAAAGAATAAAAAAAAAAAAAGAAGAGATCTTAAAGGTGACAAAAAAAAGAGGAAACTCATAATTCAAAGAGTTTAAAGGTCATCATCCAATCTGGTAGAGCAAAACACTTTTTTTTTTTTTTTTTTTGTTTGTTTGTTTTAAGAGAACCAAATGCACTGATCTCTGGGGGGCAAGCAGGCCACACAAGATGGAGCACGGTGCACTTTGCCTGTCACACACACACACACACACACACACACACACACACACACACACACACACACACACACACACACACACACACACACACACACACACACACACACACACACACACACACACACACACACACACACACACACACACACACACACACACACACACAGTTAGCAGAATTAGCTTGGCTTTGGTTTGTTTGTGACACAGAATAAGATGATTTTCTGATATTTATCTAAATGTATAAGCCCCACATTGTGGATTAAAGCTTTATGAATGTAAATTCTAATCGTTAATGTCTATGCTGGTGCATCAACACATTTTCATCTTACTGTATCATAATTTCATACTTCATAATTTAGCGGAGCAGTTTTCACACTTTGAAAAATCTGATTTGCTGTATGGTGGCAAGCATGCAGCCTGTCAGAAAAAGAAAAGGTAAAAATTTACGTCCAAATTAGCGATTCTTAGGGCTGGTAAACTCCTTCCAAGTCTATATTTTGGCTCTTTGCAGTGTCATGTGGAGAAATATTGAATATACAACAGCCAAACTCCCTGCTAAGGCTCTGGCATTTTGTGGATGACAGGCAAGGCAGAAAGAGGCACATGAAGAGGAAGAGGACGAGGAGGAGGAAGAGGAGGTAGGGGGAAGCACCAGCGAGCAGTTTCAGTGCAGGCATGGCTTGGCATGGCAGCAAACTCTTTCAGGGAGGCTCTGGCCTACATGCAGACCAGCAGGGGCCAGTGGGGCCGAGCACATCCTTAAGTCCATTTCAAACATTCACTGAGTTGCACTAGAAGCAAGAGAGATCATTTCTATTAGCGTGTTTGACAACTATTGTAAATCAGCTGTAAGTACGTTTACACTGGTATTACTGTCTAATATTATCATGACAACGCTAATGACTTCTAATTCTTTCATACTACTACTGTTTTCACTATCTTGTTATTGTTTACTAATACTATCATGACACTACTATTGTTTTCAAATACTATCACAATAGTATTATTGTTTTATATTACTATCATGACACTACTATTGTTTTCAAATACTATCACAATAGTATTATTGTTTAATATTACTATCATGACACTAGTATTGTTTTCAAATACTATCAAAATAGTATTGTTGTTTTATATTACTATCATGACAGTACTATGGTTTTTTTAATACTATTATAATACAATTCATTATTTCTAATGCTATCGCGATACTACTATTGCTTTATAATATTGTCATGACAATACAAATTATTTCTGATACTATCATGACACTACTATTGCTTTTGGTTGTTTTAATATACTTTTGTGTCCTTTTGTGTATTAAGCTCAGTACTGTTTCTGGATTAACGTAAAAGCCAACTAAATATTGTTCTGTACAACTACATCTGCTTTCAGTGTGTATATCGTTGCATAAACTCGATCAAATTGAAATGTATGTGTTGAGATACAAGGAGTTTAAAGGGTCATCATTCAGAAAGCGCATGCACAGGACTCTGGGGTTTGGACTGGCTGTGGGGGGGGGCAGGTGACTGAGGCGGGGTGGCAGGACATGTATCAAGGGAGTACACATGGCCAATGACGATGCAGCAGAAAGCTTTGAGAGATAAATTACAAACCAACCAGATTCTACATGTGCGAAGATGTAGAAAGATGAATGGGAGAGGGAGTTTTTTTTTGTTGTTGTAGTTACATTTTTTGGTAGGTTGTAGTAAATCGTGAGTGGGTGAGAGATATTGTCGTGGGGGGAGAAGGAGGAGGATAAGGAGGAGGAGTGGCAGGTTGGTCGTGTGTTTTATTGGGCGGGGGCATGGGGGCGAAACACACACCATCACCATCATCACAGCACCACCACCACATGTCATGGCGCAGCAACGGATGGAGAACACGATGAAGGATTTCATAGTGCATTTTGATTGGATGGATTTTTTTTTTTTTTTTTTTTTTCAGAGGAGGAGGGAGTGGGAGGGGCGTAGGGCGCCAACAAAGTAGAGAGGTTTAAAGAAAGCATGTAAAGAGATAGAAGAGGAACACAAAGTCATTATGGGTGTCAGTACAAAGGCACTGAAAAAACTTTAACAGAATGTTCAGCCTCTGTCTGATGCCAGTCAAATGAGGGGAAATCCAACAACTTAACAACAAAAATAATCCTATTCTGGAACCTGCTGAAGAAAAGTTTCCAATGTTTATTCTAAGCCACCTCGTTTTGGCTCATTCATGCTTAAATCTTTGAGTTAAATTATTTTGCTTCACAATGTCTCTCTTTTAACATGCAGCATCCACAATTAGTAGATCACCCCGGCTGGTAAACATCTGCAATAAGTTGTATCGAGAGCAGAAAAAGAAAACCATGACAAGCCGATGTTGTGCAAAGGTGAATCTACAAAGAAGTCCAAAGCTTCGGTCATGAATACAATTGACAAATCATTCAACAGTATGTTATAATGGCAAGTAACTTAGTAATCTTAGCCAATTTAAATGTAATGAATCCATTAACATACTAAGTTGCCAATATAAAGTAATAAAAAAATAAAATTACAACCATTATTGAAAGAGTGCTGGATAGTGTGTATCCCCAATGAATGAATGATGACTACGCCATCCACTACAGCCATTTCTCATAGCCAAACTGCACAAAAACTGCAAAAAAAAAAAAAAAGATACAACTAAGAAAGAAAGTCTTATTTATAAATGATTCATTCGTGATATTCAAAACATTTGACGAAATTCGGAATTGCTAGTGTTACTGTCTGTTTCTTTTAAGCCTTTAACTATAAACTAACGACGATCATAAATAAATAGAGAGATTGGTTCGACAATTTAACAGTAGTACACTATAGAGCGGGATTGTATTTCCTAAAACTGAGTACGTAATCTCATCATTTTTTGTTTTTTCAACAGTTTCCCTCATAGAAAGGTGATTATTTACAGTATTGTTAAATTTGTGAATGCTCGATAAAAGGTAAAGTTGTCACTGTGCTAAATGTGTATCGCATCATAAGGGTGGTTAAAATGAATTAAAGAGTGTTACTGTCCGTCTTAAGATCGGTACAGTTGATATTGGCATATATTCTCTTACACAAGAGGAAGTTAACCACAGCTACCTGATGAATATGAACAAAAGCCAACAGGTGTGTTTATTTGAGGTGCTAAAGATCAGATTCTCTCAACAAGAAGTTGAACCTGACACTGTCCATGACAACAAAATCAATCAGATGTTGAAAGCAGCTCGAATGTCAATTGATGCCTCTTCAGACAGAGAAAGGTAAACAGCACGGCCGACATGGCTGGAGGGAGACGTTAATCATGTTGAAACACAGCTGGGTCGTAGCACTTAGCACCGTTACTGCTAATGCAGTCAGTCTGAATGAGGGGAGGAGGAACAGCAAGACAAATACAGCAAGAAAATGTGTGTTGGCTGGACAACAGAGAGAGGCTGAAACTGCCACTGAACAATTACATTAAGCTAATGTGAAACGCAGACATACAGTTTGACTGATACGCATAACAAGAACAACAGTTAAATACAACAGAAGCTTTAAGGCAAAATGTCTCCATTCAAACGGAATCATTAGACGTAATTAGACTTTTCTTCAGTTGTGAGATTCAGGCCCCGTTTACACAACGCTTTGAAAATGATGTCTGTTTACACAGAAACATCAGTAATGCTGAACATGATGTAGTTAGCATATGAGGCCAGGACTTGGCGCTGTCTGTTCTTAATGAAATACACGCGCACATAAGAGATCAATACACTATAAAAACTAACAATCGTGCGTATACACAGACATTCATATGGAGAGACGACCAAGTTGGATTGCTTTTACCGTGACAGTCAACACTAAAACTACCAAGTCCCAGAGGGATCTGGACCGGGGAGGCATGACACTCTGGAGGCCGCCATTGTTGTTATTATCCATCTACTCGTGCATGCGCAGAACAGCTATTTACTACGACCGCGGTGGGCATGAGCAGAAATAGCATTTCCAAAAAGTTGTTTTCGCATCTTTTCCTTGCCTCAGTGTTTTTTTCAAACGTTGAATTATTAGTAGCTGCGAGCACCGTTGCCATGTAAACAGGCACTCAGAACACCTTGAAATGTCTCCGTTTTCACTTGAAAACGTTGTTGTGTAAACGGGGCCTCAATTTTATCCTGATTTCAAAATCCGCACTTTACATATTAGAACTGCATGATATCAGGTAAACATGTGATATAGACTACGATTTGTGATAAATACAAACACTTGAATAGTCATTTCTGACCATATTTTTCTGCTTTTTAACTGTGGCCCTGTTGCAAACAGGTATGAAAATGATGAAATAAGTGAAATAAGCTCCAATGTCAAAACAAGCTAGAAATTTTTTTCATCACAGTTCAGTCAGTTTTTTGCAATATTTATATTGGGTATGTTGCTTTCAGCGAAACATATGATCATACAATATTGCAAAAGACTGACTGAACGGATACAAATCCATTCAGTGTGCATTCATATTCCGGACTTGGTTGATGGTTTTCATTATTTCATTCCTGGAGACCACAGGGCCCAAATCAGAAAAATCAAGGACAAATGAGCAGAATCAACCAAAAATTAGGGTCAAGAGAAAAAAACAGTTATTTAAAAAAAACAAACGCAAAGACTTTAAGCTCATCTGCATACTCGACATTTTGCCAGAAAAGCTTTCTCCTTCATTTAACCGATCACCTCATCCGCCCTCCGCAGCACTTACCCCTAGTTCAGTCACTAATATGTCGGTGATGCTTCCGAGTACGGACACAAAATCAAAAATGTTCCAGGCGTCTCTGAAGTAATTCTGCAGGGGAAAAAAAGACTTCATTAAAGGTAGCCAAGCGCATTCCTCCTTGGGTGGACGCTACGGACACGGCAGTGGTGGTGTTGTTGCCATGGAGACAGAGTGGAGAGAGGCTGATAGCGTGATTGTGGTGCCACACGGTGCACTCCGGGTTTTTCAGGGACAGGAAGAACATGCTCTAGATCCGTCGACCAAAATAACCGGCTTTATGAATGAATAATAAGATAAAACACTGGAGCTTATAGAGCGGGCCAAGCCAGACATGTCGGAGTCTCACCAGAGGGCCAAAGGCGATGATCTTCAGCACCGACTCCATGAAGAAGAAGGTGGTAAACACGATGTTGAGGTACTTCAAGACGTCGTCGTAGGTTAACGAGGCGCCGTCGAACTGTCGACACACACAACAAACACAGGGAGTCAAACTCTTCATAGCAAGTCTTTGGTAAATTCCACCTTTTCTTCAGAATGGGGGAAATGTAACTGTTTGATCATGTTTACTTGATATCTAAAGATATGTGACAATGTGTACATTGTCATATTTAAGGTACTGTTTAAAGAGAAAAAATAATACTATTGTAGTACACAGTAGTGCATACGATGCAGTTATTTTCAGCTGGATATGAGTTTAAGTGCTGTCAAATGTTAGGCCAGAGAAGAGTGGCAATTTCAATTAGGTATTTAAGAATGAAGAATAAAAAGATCTGCTCCTATTAAAGAGTATCAATATTTGAGAAATAAATGTGTGTTGTTTTTTTTTATACTACTCAAACACTAAAGGGATGACAATCAGGGCCTGATTTACCAGCACTGAAGGTTAGTGCGTATGCAGAAAGAACAAGGCTGGAATATCATTAATCTTATAGGTACGCATCCGTCAACTTATGGCACTGATTGCCTCTGGAACCAAAAACAAGTCGAAACAGACACAAATGTGACATATACATACACAAACAAGTGAAAACTCATCGAGACACACAGGGGAAGACAGCTTCTGACAGTCAAAAGGATGTGGTTTCATTTATTTCTTAAAACGTATGAAAACAGGGCTGTGTCTGTTTTCATAGATGCTTCTGTTCTTGTGGTGAGACACATTCTTTCTGCCGGACCCTCATTAATTCTGTTTGCAGACTTTATTATCAGATATTATCTGTGTTGCACCTTAAATTTTGACTCAAGTCCAACCTTCACAATGAATCTCTTTCCTTCGCACACGGAATATTTAGATTTATTTGCTGTAACCTGAAGTAGATTTAAAAACTAGCGTCACCAACATGACCGATTCACCATTATTGATCTTGAGAGGGGCTCAGCGTGCCACTCAAGCCCCGTTTACTCCACAACATTTTCAAGTGGAAATGGAAAACTTCTGTTGTATTTTGGGTGTCTGTTTCCATGACAACGGTGCTCAGAGCAACTGAAAATGCAACGAAAATGCTCTGACTTTTTTTCTTTGGGGAAACGGGGAGAAACGCAATTTTCTGAAAGCGTTCCCACGCCGTCTCCATGGAAACGGGGGAATGTGCAACTTGTTGAAAGCACTCAGACTCTGCCTCTGTGGAAAGAAGCAACTTTTTGAAAACTTTTTTCCGCATTTCTGCTGTTTCCATGTAACGGGCATTGCTTTCAGAATGTCACCGTGTACACGCAAAACTTTTCCGAAACCAAAATGTAAAAATTATATGTTTTGGAGCGTCGTGTAAATGGAGCCAGAAGAACTCGCTGGTGAACACGAGCTAATGAACACTTAATAAATTGTCCATCACGTTGGTATTGTGTAAATTGGGTCTAAAACATGCAAAACTTTCCTTTCAATTGTCCGGTTGATGCATGAAGTCACTCCTTGTTGTTATTCGAGCACAATTAAAGCACATTCAAACTGAAATCTATTTGTGTACGAGTGCAATTTAACAGGTTTCATAAAGGATCTAGAATGTCTGATGTCAGAGAGGCTTTTCGGACTTGTACCTTCATCATGAGGACGATGGTGTTGAGCGCGATCAGAGCCATGATGCTGTACTCAAAGGGCGGAGAAACCACAAACTGCCACATGCGATACTGGAAGCTCAGCTTGTTCTTCGGCATGTGGCGAGTCAGAGGTCTGGCGTTGATAGCGAAGTCTATACAGGCTCTCTGCAGGAGGAAGAGGAGGAGGAGGAGGAGGAGGAGGAGGAAAGTTATCCTCACATGTGACTACTTGAGAGTTTCAACAATGGAAAAAGAATGCAGCTTTCACCTCATTCTTTTCTAAGCTATAGTCCTCCATCATTTTATCTCCTTGCTCCTGGAAGGTGATGATGATGAGAGCCACGAAGATGTTTACGAAGAAGAAGGGGAAGACAACGAAGTACACCACGTAAAAGATGGACATTTCCATCCTGTATCCCGGGCTTGGGCCCTGATTCTCATAGGTGGAGTCCACTGAGTGCTTTAACACCCTGAGAAAGGAGCACATGAGACGCTTATGACAGTCCGATATAACAAAGAGAGTTTAAGTCTACAAGACCTTCGGTGTACTCACTGCGGCCACCCCTCTCCAGTGGAGACTGTGAACAGGGTGAGCAAGGCCCAAGCCACGTTGTCGTAGTGGAAGTCGTACTTCTCCCACTGCCGCTTCTGAGCTTTAACTTCATCCCTATCATACACCAAGTACTCGCCCCTGGATAAAAACACACACATGGACATACACGTCCATCAACAAAAATGAAAGCACAAACATTTAACAAACTTCTGGTGTAAACAAGGAGTAAGAAACTGCATATTTCGATTGATTAATGTGGAGATATCATGGATCTTTTTATGGATGCATAATAACTTCAAACATTAGTGTGGTTAATCTTGTGAATCATTCTCTTTTGATCAAATTGTGACCGACTAAAAATGATGGTTGAGCCCTCTGTATCTAATGAATTCCCAGCTTCCTCCTCTAGGTGGCAGCACTGGCGTACCTCAGACCATGAAGGGTAAATCTGTGTGACAAACCCAAATCGCCATTGCTCTTTTCCATCTTTCCCAATTATGACACTAAATGACCAGATTGAATTTGCTTAGTACACTTTTTCTGTCAATTGACATTAATTGCATTAAAGTGTAACACAGTGGTTCTCAAAATGTGGGGCGAGTCCCCCCAGAGGACAAGGGAGAGCCTAGAGGGTGACACAACGAATGGAAAAACCCCAAATTCAAGAAGATAACTTTCCAAACATACATTTTTTTTTTTATTTTAATTGTTGAGGTCACAATTAATTTCTTCCCCTCTGTTTTTCTTTCCTTTTCCCCCTTTCTCTTTCCCTCCTTACCTTTTATTTCCCTTCTTCATTCCTTTTTCTTTTCCTCATTCCCTTTTCTTTCTTTCCCTCTTTACTTTCTCTCGCTCTCATTCCTTCTGTCTTTTTTGTTCTTTTTCTTCCTTCCTTCCTATTCCCTTTCTTTTGTTGTCCTTTTTAAAAAAAAAAATCTGCTTTCTTTTCCCTCCTTTTCTTTTGCCTATTTTTCCTACTATTAGATAGTTCATGGAAATACAGTTTAAATACAATTATAAGTACAACTAAAATGAATGAAAATGATAAAAGAATCTTTAGGGCTACACGGTGGTGTAGTGGTTAGTAGTGCAGCCTCAAAGTAAAAGTGTCACAGGTTTGAATCTGGGGCCTTCTGTGTGGGGTTTGCATTGATTACCTCCCACAGTCCAAAACGGCCCCCCCCAATGCATGTGGTGTTAATCAGTGACGCCAAACTGCCTCTAGGTACAAATGTGCGTGTCTGAGAGTCAAACTAACTTGCAATCGCGCTCAAATTCTTTGGATTCGTCTGTGCAAAAGAAGAATCGACCCTTGAAGAGCTGTACGGCCACCACAGCGAAAATGAACATGAAGAGCATGTAGACGATCAGGATGTTCAGCACGTTCTTCAGAGAGTTCACCACGCAGTCAAAGACAGCCTGCAAAGAACAAGGGACATTGATCGATACGGTTTTAATCCTCGTAATATTCACTCTTCAGGTATCAAGCATTGATCTGGGTATCAACACCAAGCAAGACCTTTGCTACATGATGACTCGACTGGTTGAAAATTTCACTTGAGTGGTGAAGCACAGATGCTGTTTCTGTGGTGAGACGTATTTCTTCAGGTGCCTCCCGACGACTTTTGTGAATTTTCTTAGAACATATATTCACAATCTTGTACACCGTGAAGTATTTTCTGAATCTCTTGCGTTGCTCTTATTTTTCTTACAGCTTTGACTTTGTGACCAATTGTCTTCCATATTGCGTTTGTCTTTCTTTGGTAATTTAGCATCTCTTTACTACACAGTGAATCCAAGCACAAATGCACGCTAAACCCTCATTTGCTAACTCCCATTTGTGGGTGACGTCCGCGCAAGCTTTAATTCCTGGTAGATCACAAAATACTTGCTTTATAGAGGATCTTAGGCCCTGTTTACGCAACAACATTTCAAGCAAAAATGCATAATTTTTTTCCATTTTTATTTTCACATTTACATGGCAACGCTTTGATAATTGTCTGTTTACACAGAAACAGCATAAATGTTGAATATGAAGTCATTTGCATGTAGGGCCACTAGTGGCTGCTGTTGGTTGTTGACACACACACACACACAGTCACACATGCGAGCAGACAACAATCCGCTGAGAACATTAACAATGGGAGTGCACAGATATTCGTATGGACGGATTACGAAGTTGGATTTTCAAAAATGTTCAAATTGGAAACCACAATCAAACGGTTGCATTTTCAGTGGCTCCAAGCGTCGTTGTCAGGTAAACAGACACCCAAAATGCAACAAACGCTTTCTGTTTTCACTATATACTGATAACTACAAAGCTTGTCCTACCTTTAACTTGGGGAGACGTTTGATGGTCTTAAGAGGACGCAGCACCCTCAGCACACGCAGAGACTTGATTGTACTGATGTCTTTGCCTTTGCTGCTTCCCCTAGAGGTTGGCAGAGGAAAAGAAACATTAGGAGGCAGAAAGAAGGACTGAAGAGACGGGAAAGGGCTCCTACCAAACCCTTTACGTCAAGACAGTATCATCGCAGGAGAGTGAAGCGTGGTGTGAGATATGTCCTCAAAGCCAATTTTTTTTTAAATATCTTAAAGCTCTACGGTGAGAATCGATGTGAAAGCAAACACGTTATATGACACTTGCAGGTTGTTGGTAACACAGAGGCAAAGCTCTCACATTCTCTTCTTCTGTAGAGATAAGAAACTCTGACTTGTACGTCAAACATGAAACCGGTAGGAGACAACGCATTCAGCTATCTGATCGTTTGGTTTCATGGACATCGAGAAGCATCATCATCATCATCATCATCATCAGTTCTCATCATTTCCACCATCATACAAGGAACATTCACTCATTCCATCTTGACAGGCAGCTCCCGGCAGAGTGCCCAGCCAAACCTCTTTCTTTCTTTTTCAGAGAGACGCTGTTAAGTTCTTCAAAGGAAATGGACTTTTGCGACGTGAAAACATGAGGTGTGGACGTTAAAGTATTGTACAGCTAGGATTATACTGATATAATCCGGATTGACTAAATCAAAACATGTTTCACATAGCTTCTCGTCATCAAAATCCCTTTTTTTTTATTTTGGTTCCTTTTTTAGTAAATATAGGCTATGTGAAACTTTTTGGGTCATGTGATGTCCGTGACATCGCATGCCGTTACACAAATAAACACCAACAACGTCATATGAGTCATGAGAGCGACCGGACGAAACGTTACTCAGTGTTGAAACAAGGCAAACCCTTTCAGTAGAGTGCTTTTAAAGCGCAGTGAGCCCATAGCGTGACCATTTGCTCATGATTTGTATGCCCATATTCTGAACCCCCCCCCCCCCCCCCCCCCCCCCCCCCGTAAATGGCCCTTTTCCAAAACAAAACCCAGGAGGAATCTGGATCCTGCCAAGTCTGAGCAGACGAGGGATCGTCCGTCAAAGGTTTTTTTTCTTTTAACTATGAACTCAGTACCTGTGACAGAAGACACAGAACGGGTCAATTTGATGCCGATTGATCGAGTCTGAGACTTGGCAGGCGTGTGTGTTTGCACGTGTGCGTGCTCACAAGATCCAGTCGATAATCAATAGGGTTTCTCCCTTTGACGCCATGCGGGACTACGGTCTCTCTGTCAGAGCAGCTTTAGAGTATTAAAGTAAAGCCAGTCAGGCCATAGGTGGTCGGAACTAATAACATCCCATGCACACACTCATACGAAAGATCTAACACGCGCATACATACACACACACACACACACACACACACACACACACACACACACACACACACACACACACACACACACACACACACACACACACACACACACACACACACACACACACACACACACACACACACACACACACACACACGCCGAACATTAAGTCCGACAGCCGCTTGACTGAGGTTCAAATATGGTTGCGACCTTTGAGTACTCCACCCATAATCTGCGTATTGGGAAAAAAAAAATATTACTAAAGACTCTGGAAAATTACCTTTTTCTCTAAGGAAGGTCGTAGCTGAACACTCCTATGTGAAATACAATATCAAGATGAGTAGTTTTCCAGACTCAACGATGAATGAAACTATTGATGCGTTCACAGATCTCAATTTCAAAGTAACAGAGTGTGCGAGATAAGCAGAACAACAAGAAATATATCTTTTTATTGGTCAGTGCAGAAATGATCACCATCCTGGTCTCCTCAACCAAAAACTATTGGATTGTTTTCATTGATACTTTTTATTTTTGCAATTTATTTCACAAATGTGAAGAAAAACAAGAAAATCGAAGAGGCATAACTTAATAAGTCTAGGGATTCACCAATATCAGTATCGGGTGTGATATTGCACGGAGTATACTTGTAAAATACCCCTGATACAACCTCGCCTTCCCAAAGGGTAAGAATTGTCACCAAAAGGCAGAATGCGGGTGGAGTATAACGTCGAATCGAAAAGACTAGAACGTCTAATAATCATCTGGGCAACAAATCAAATGTACTGAGCTGGTTTCCTGTAGGTTCGTGGAGTTACGATGGTGGAGATCGGTACGGCGATAATGAGCACGAAGTAAGAAGAACAAAGAAAGAAAGAGAGAGAAGCCAATTTGATCCGGTGGTGGAAAGCTGGGGACAGAATGGAAGAGGAGGAGGAGGAGGAGGAGGACAGAGGAGGAACTTTACCGGGTGGTGGTCCTGTCGAGTTTCAGCGAAGGTGGAGACAGCGAGAGTCAGTGACAGCAACAGAGACAGGAAGACAGAGATAGTAGGAGAGCAGGGACCGAAAAGAAGAAGTAGGAGGAGGAGGACGAGGACAAGGAGAAGAAAAACACACAGAACAGACACAGACACACACACATTGATAGATAGAGGGACGGACAAAGACAAAGAGAGAAGGGGTTTGGTAGAAACAGGAAAAAAATACATCCATATGAGAGACAGACAAAGAAGGGAGGACAGCAAGATGGGTATACCGGATTAGAAATACACCCCACCCACCCACCAACCCACACACTAATCAGTACCTCATCAACCCCAGTATCTTCCTGTGTCTCTACGATGACCCAATGGCATGTCTAAAGGATCTAAACGTTTGGAAATGTCTTAACACGCCACTACTCCAATAAAGGACGTGATTCTTAGAAATGCTCTGGGCTTCGGGAAAAAGGCCAATCACAATAATGACCACTTCTCTAAAGAGTTGTCGACTCGACCGTCAGGACAACTGTAACTGATATTTTGACAGTAAGTTCCCGATGAAACAACTGAAGACGAGCTTATTTATTGTTGTTTATTGGACCAACAGAAATCTATTCCCACAGAGATCACCTCGAAAAAGAATTAATTAAAGTATCACTATTTTCTGTCACACCAACACATTTGCTGACATCAGTGGTTTGTTCTAACATTAATTCTCCAAATCTTTTGATTGCGTGACAATTTAGGCTAAGAACAGACAACACAGCTAAGACCTAATGTGTGTATTTACAAATTGAATTGGATTCTTTGTCATGTTTCTGTTTCAAACGTCATATGACAAGTACACCTTTCATGTTTCAATTGAATTTCATTTTACTTACTATTCTATTTAAATACTGCCATTTTTTCCAAGATCTTGTGATTGTTTCTGTATTAAGATGCTCATGTCACAAATGTGTTAATCATATTCATAAATTTTTTTGTACTGAAAAAGTAAGATATATAAGGACTAATGTTTGTAGTGTCTGTATTCCATAACCCTACTGCTGCCTTCTCGGCATCATAAATGGTCCAAGACATCTTAATATGAGCGGTATGCAAGCAACAGGATAAGAATAAAAAGGTTAAATATACATAATTTCTAAATAAAATGACATTTGACGTCTCATAACTTGTGGTAATTTCTATGTAAATGGGTACAAATAAAGTACCATATTGAAAAAAACTACAGAACATGTGGTTTGGTGTGACGATACAGATGGTTAATTTATTACATACAGTATTTTACTTCATCATCGAACTATGGCAAGCCTTAGTTTTGCATGTTTTATAAGTAACAGACACACAAGTCTGATCATTTCATATTTTGAGCATCAAGAATCAATAGTTAACAACAGTTTCTTTCTGCAGACAAAATAACCCTTTTTAGTCTTTATGTGTCAAAAACAGAAGATATAAGCTAACTTGTACACTAATTGTTGTGGTATGACAGTGTTTGTAATAAATACGTAGGAAATTCAAGATGATTCGTGGGAGTAATTTTACACAGATTGGCCCAAGATGTAAATTTAAAAAACATTTGCGCCTTTGGTAAATTTTAAAACAGCTATGTTCGATTTAAAAATATTGGCGGTGAAAAAATACTATATATTATTATGGCAAACAATGCTAATCAAAGAGGTTGACAATTATGAATATCTGTAACATATTTTCAATGGCGCATTCTTCTGTCACAGTACTCAAACATGTACCTTGCTTTACTCTGTTATCTTACTGCGATCTGCAGTTTATTTGGAGCGCTTCAGTGGATCCGGGCCCTGGCTGATCTTGAGATGCACGAGGCTTTCTTACCTCCTGGCTGCCTTTTGCTGAGGCCTGCTGCGCTACCAGCTCTATGAAGAATTACCTTCACGGTTGGAGGAGGAAACTCAACCGCTGCATCCATTTACACCGATTCTTATCTTATCACAACATAATGATCAATTAGACCAGGCCTACAGCAGAAATTGCTCTCATTAAATCTGCAATCATCTGGTAGGGATCTTTTTTTTTTTTTTTTTTTAAATCAAAGCTCTTTTGCATGCACATCTGCATAGAGGGAGGGTGGGGGTAGAAGAAAAAGTCCCTACAGGTGGCCGGTTCCAGGTTTTCTTGACATGTCAGAGTGCATGGGCACGCAACTCAGGACATCCGGCATCAGCGGAGACTCAAGAAACCAGGATTTGTGTGTATTGTCCCATACACGCACACCGTCAATAAAAAGTAAGAGGCATTCTCACAGAGTACTGCGACTGCATGCAGTTCTCAGTCACGATACTACCATTCAGCATCTAATTGAGAATGAAAGG
Source organism: Lipophrys pholis (assembly GCF_963383615.2). Taxonomy (NCBI): domain Eukaryota; kingdom Metazoa; phylum Chordata; class Actinopteri; order Blenniiformes; family Blenniidae; genus Lipophrys; species Lipophrys pholis. The sequence goes on from NC_137628.1 coordinate 13,314,224, forward strand.
TGCCAGAAGCGCAACAGTTGTGTCTGAAAACCCATTAAAAGTCGGAATCCATTGTACTGCGACCATGCTAAGAAAGAATCCTCGGTACAATGGTTCTGTGCTGTACCTGCGTTTAAACAACGTCATGCGTCAAGGTGAATAATCACAAAAACTGTGTGTGTGTGTGTGTGTGTGTGAAGCCTTCGCCCCTTAAAGCAAGACTGTACAGTGTAGCTCAGCCCTGATGCGGATGGAGACAGCGAAGAAGAGATCGGGAAAAGGGAAAAAGACTGCGAAGAGAAAGTGGTGGAGGAAAGAGTCCGAGTTGGGGAGGAAATGTGGTGTGAGAGCGTCCTAAAAAGAGACTGGAAAGAGTGATTAAAGAGGTGAAGAATGGAGAGTACAGAGCCATTAAAGAAGGTGAGAAGCAGAGGGACCAGAACAACCAGTAATGGAGGGCAGGAGGCATTCTGCTATGCCACGGCGAGTCATGCTGTGGAGGGTGCAGCAGTGGAGTGATTTCAGCTTCTTGTGTCTAACCTCACAAACAGTTCGCTTCACTTAACTTGGTACGTCCTTCTTGTTGCATTGGCAGTGATAAGTCACTTTGGTGGAACATTCTTTTAACATATATCTATCAATCATAACTCCCGCTGACAGGTGAAAGGATTTGATGTGTGGAATGTGTAAGTTACCGTTGGGTACTCCGGTTTTCCGACCACAGAGCAAAATCATGTGCTTCAGTTAATTGCTGATAAAGAATTGGTGTGAAGGTGAGTGTGTTTGGGTGTCTGTGTGTGCTTCTGCTGCTTTTCCAAAATCTGGTCCATATTGTTCTGCTCACAATGGAAAGGGTGTTGAATTTGCTCTTTTATGTCTTCCATCATGAGGCTGGTTTTAACATTAATCAGATATGTAACACTGGCGTAATGTTTTTGAACTTCACGCAAAATTGTGAAGCTTATCCCAAAGTAACTTATGACCCCAAATTCATGGCACCACTCTCTGGTGTCCTGGGCTGTCAAACTCTTGTTTGTGCATCTTCCTCAACCCGTTTGATTACCAATCCACAAACTGTCAGCCTCCAATCTATTTTGACAGTGAGCAACCACATTTCCCTTGGTTTGTCTTGTGTCTTATATGAATCTGCACATTTCCATGAGGGATTGCAGCAAAATGTGCTCATGCTGCACTTAGGTTGTGTAATCGTTATGTTCCTTTTCTTCTGTGCATCCATGGGAAAGCTGGAGTTGAGTGTTGTGTTGTAGACTCTGACAGTGACCAACTATAATCAAGGTTTCAGATTTCTTCAAGGTTTCGGAGAGGTTTGCTGTCACACAGAAACAGTGTATTTGTCATTTAATGGCTGTCTTAAATTTTGAATCTTGACTATCAGTTTTCTATTCCACTGAAGGAGCTATATTCATAACAGCAATGAGCCAAGTTGTAAGTATTCACAGTTCTTAATGAGAAAATTGATGAAGACGCTTAGTTTCTTACACGGTGGACAGATTTTTGTTTGAATAGCATACATTTATTTGAACACAATGGCCATTTTGCACTACCACTACGGTTCAGTTCAGGGGCCACATACAGCCCACTGTCATCTTGAGTGGGCCGGACTGGTAAAATAGTGCCATAATAACCTTCAAATTTAAACTTAAATTTTTTATTTTTTTTTGTTGTGGCAGAGACGAGGTGATGAAAATGTCTTATACGCCCATAAAACCAAACAATTACGATGTAAACGACTACAATCTAAACTTAATGCCAATTTGAATGAAAACTTCTGGTGCAAAATACAGTGAAATGTAAAAAAAAAAAAATGTCTTATAGCTGTTGCATTATGGGTATTTTTATAAACACCCTGACAGCATGGCTTTGAGGCTAATGCTAATGCTATCAGTTTAGCTCAGGTTTCAGTGTCGTGTTCTGTCCGCTATTCAAATGTATTTTCTCAAAAATGTATGTTTTCTTTGAAATCTTTATCATATGATTGGTTGTTTGGTGGGGCAGACTGGAGACTCTTGTGGGCCGGTTTTGGCCCACAGACCTTATGTTTGACACCCCTGGTTTAGCGAATATGTAAAATTGCATAGGTGGCAAATAATTGTTCGCAGTCATATCATTTCTATTAGAATTGTCACTTTTTTTTTTTAACAAATTCATACAGTTTAGTGTCATTCGGTGCAACACAACAAAAAAACACCAGGACTAATATTAGGATATTAAAAACATAAATACGTTTTTTTCCCCTCTTTTCAATAAAGTTCCTCAGAGTTTTCACATCCTGACACCAGGCCATGAGACCTGAAGCCAATCTGCACCTCACAGTACCATTCGTACCATTCACATGTTTCCGTTCATGCAGAGGCACTGCTTCTATAGGCGGTGATTCACTAAAAAGAGTTGAGTCTTTGACATGAAACACCTGTAATGTAGTTCTGAGTGATGCCGTCTATAAAATGTTCAGGATCATCATGCAGCCACAGAGGCAGACATGCACTATGCATCTACAGATCTACAGAGCTAAGGAAGATGCACTAACAAGCTCTTCTCTAAACCCTGTACACTCACAAACATTCAGTCAACCCTCTCAGGTGCATCTATCGTACATATTTAATTCAAATGTATTATCTGTATGCTACCTTCGCCTAATCATTCCAGCCGCCACGCCCTGCCCCAGCATGCCTCCCTCTGTCCCCCTCCCTGTTTTCCCCGGGTTCGTGCAGAGGAAGGAGAGTTAAATACCTGTGCCTCCGGGTTCATAAACATGGTCAGAGTGTGTGTGTTTGTGTTTGTGTGGTAAAAGAGACGAGTAAGTTGAGAGGGGAGGGGGGTTCGGATGACCAGTCCCAAAGGTGTTTCCTCCGCTGTGGCAGGATGGACGGAGAGCCTGGGCACTTAAAGGGTTAAAGGTGTCTGGGGCGCCCTCACCCCCACGGATAGACCGATCGGGACCTCCAACCGGGAGGATGGGGTGGGGGAGAATGAAGAGGTGGAGGTGTGGTTGGGCAGAAGAGACGATGTTTTCTTTAATGGTTGTTGGAGTGGGAGAGGTTGAAAGGTGTGTTGGGTGGACTTCTGAGTAAAGAGGGGGTCAGATGTAGACTGTGGGGAGGGGGGAGGGGGGGGGGGGGGTTATACTCTGCTAACAGTGATAGTTGCAGAGAAAGAGTGACATCCGTTCTTAACATACAGCATGGGAATACAAGACAGGGATAAACAAGACTCTACAAGCCAATTTCTTATTTTCCGTTAATGACTAAGACTATTTTTCTGTTGTTTTAAGTCAAATATAGAGAGATAGTATCAACGATAGCCAAATAGCTCAATAATGAGGTTTGTTGAGAAAACTTGTTGAGCGATTTGCACAGTTGGTCAAAATCACTTGACTTTCTCATATCTGCTCCAGGCATAGCAGCAGCCAGCAAGATGATGAGGCTGGTGTCAAAATACAAGCATGCAACGCTGCATGTCGGCAGCTTCAGTGCTGAAAGGAGGCTATCATGACGGCCAGCTATTTAGAGTAATGAGAAACAACTCGAAGAGAGTTTCAGTCTTCAAAAAAAGAAAAAAAGATTCAATCAGGTACTTTATACAGATCCAAACTATCTTCGTCCAAACTCGTCCCCAGACGATGATTTTCTTTTCTGACTTCAGCGATCGTTGATGATCTTTTTCTATCGTAGTGTAACTCCTTTGACTTTTGGTTTCTCTCTTTGCTGTATGTTAGGAGCAAGATGGTGGAGAGGATGACGGCTACAGGGAGGAAGAGGAGCTGTTATGAGAGGGAGTCGAAGGGGATCCAGAAGGAGGAGAAGGCATCAAGAGGGCCTAAGGCTGTGGAGGACCTGGGTGAGTGTGTGTCGGTAAGCGAGAGTTTGGTTGGTCAAAGTCAGAGATTTAAATGCAAGAAAAGAGGAAGGGATGACTCACGCCGGCCTGGTTGGTAGAAATATCAGATCGGCATGGATTGGTAAATAGAGGGAGACAAGGGAACAGGAGCAAGGAAGATTGGGAGGAGAGAATGTTGGTAAAGGAGCAGGTGGTGTTTTATAGATTATTAGATCAGGTAGTTAAGGAAGGGGTGGGGGGCGGATGGTGTTAGAGAAAAGTGTTCAAGCGTATGAGTCAAGTAAGGTTGGAGGTTTGTTGATGGTGGGAGGAGAATGTATAACTACACTCTAAAAACAAACTTTGGATCCTCAAAATGTGTCACGGGATGGACGTTCCTGGAAGTAATGGGTCCACAGGGTATTGTACGAGGCCCCCCAACAATTCAACATGTTTGTTTTTAGAGTGTGGGTAAGAGATGGAGAGGAGCCTTCAGGCAAGGAAACGATGACAGATTATCTGACGAAGGTTTGGGTGTTGAGTGTTGGCATGGCAGTGGTGGTGAAAAGTAGAGAAAGACCTGCTGGTGGTATGTGATTTCTGATGTGATGGTGGCCAATGAAGGAACGGAGATGAAAATGGGGCCGAAAGGGAGGTGGGTATAAAAACAGACAATGACCAGAGTGTATAATGAGAGCACAGAACAAGCAGAGGCTGGAAATGGAAACAAGTTTAAAGAGAAGACACAGGAGAATTTGGGGGAGAAGGGACTAGGTATATTAGAAAGATGAGAAGTGTAGAGCTGTAGAAGAAAAGAAATCTTGGAAGATTAATGAGGACAGAGTGAGAGGAGGATAGAGGAGGAAGTGAGTGTTTCTGAAGAGCGGCAGGCTGAGACAAAGGGACAGATAGAGAGGAGAGCTCAGCACTGCCTGGTTTGTCGGACGTACAAGGCTGAGCGACGAGGGTCTTTCTGTGGGTGGTGGGATGCGTGTGTGCCGTGTGGTGGAGATGATGGTGAAGGAGGGTGGAGAGAAAGAGAGGAGGGGCGAGGAGGGGCACTTACGTGAAGGCGAAGGCCACCAGAGCACCACTAACCACTATAAAGTCCAGAATGTTCCACAAGTCGCGGAAGTAGGAGCCCTGGTGGAGAAACAAGCCCAGCACCACCATCTGGAAGACATGGAGCGAGCTCAGTACCACACAGGAGAGGCGCGGTGCAACTTACACTCATGGACGCACACACACTGAAACCCATCAACAAAACTCTCCATGAACATAAATCAACAGACAAGAAATACTCAAACAAAAAGCGTAGACGTACACTCGATACCAACATGATGATACTTTGTTACCTTGATCAACATTTCAAATGTGAAGACGCCTGTGAAAACGTAGTCAAAATAACGCAGCACCTGCAGAGCAACACAAACACCGTCAGATATAATTATCACATCCGATGATGAAAGAGAGGCAGAAATGTGCAGGAAGAGAGAAATTAACAAAAAGTGAAGGCAGTCATCAGATATCGAGTAAAAAAATTTATCAAATGCTGAATGAACTTCAGTTAACATAACAGTCCAGAAAAAACATTGATTGCAGTGACTGTCATTGCTAAGTGTTTTGCAGCTGGCTTGGAGTTGGAAAAAAAAGAAAGTTTAAGCACGTAAGAGGTCAAAGCGTAAATAAATCCTCAACATTCATTGTTAATGATAACTAAGCTGAGCGAACACATGCACTGTAAGATTAGCTCCTGATAGTTTGATGGTGTATTGACATAAGGTGCACAGTAAGGTGAGCAAATCACAATAAACGTCCATGTTGATCTTTGTAAATGTTGCATTTTGAGGACAAACTTCACATTGTGAAGCATAAATGTTGGAAGATGAAAATGTAAGTTGATCAATGTCACTGAAAAAGTCAAAAAGTCATGAATAATCTAAAGTTTGATAATACAAGGTCAAAAAGAAACATTTTAGTGAATACATTTAATTTCCGGACTATCGAGTGCACCTGGATATAAGCAGCACCCACCAAATTCAAAAAGTCAAAAAAAAAAGAAAGGTCGGAGTTACGTGATGCACCTGAACACATCACCCATGTATTGGTGGCATGAAGCTCGTTAACCCGTAAAAATCTATAAATTAGTCGAGTCATTGTTTAAGCCGCAGGGTTCAAAGAATGTGAAAAAAGTAGTGGTCTTACAGTGCGGAAATTACGATACAGAAAAAAAATTGTAAATGCAGGTTAGCTGTAACTTTAAATGAAATGTAATTTAAATGCCTCCAAAGAAAAGAAGGAAAAAAAGTCGAAATTTTTAAATTAAGTTGAGAAATTATTGATAAATTACACTCATTTTTAAACTATTTATTCAGAATTATTCACTGTTTAGGCATTCTTTTTTTTCTGTTTTGTAAGAATCAAGAATTTTTTATGGCTAAAATGTTAAAACTTAAAGCATTCAGGCAAAGTTCAGGATTCCCTAATCAATTACATATTATTTGCACTAATATGTTTATTTATTAAATCTATTCAGCTGCTAAACGTTGCAGTGGCGGCTGTGGGATGCCGGTGGCCCTGTGAGGTGGAATAGCACAGTGACTTATGCGATTGCATTTCCAAGGACTTCTTCTTTGGGCTAATTGTGAATATAGTTGTAGCTTTTGTGTTTCTGTTATTATTTGGTCAACCTGTGACGTGTTTACCTTGGTTAGAGCAGGTTATATTATCCCTGTTATAACATCATGAGTGAGAAGGGAGTGTCAGCTGATCACACCTGTGTGATGTGAGATAAAGTAGATAAAGTTCTCCAGCTCAGTCACAGGCGTTCATTTCTTACACGTCTTGTCAGTTCTACATTGGTGCCAGCGGGCGGACGGATCGCTAGAGAACAAGAACGGATGGAGGAAGAAGAGGTCCCAGATGGTTCCAGTGAACCTGCGAGGCGCGCCGTCCAGAGACGGCCAAAAACCCACTGGAACCTTGCAGGTCACTGATGTCGGGCTGCAACAGGCGACCAAAGCAGCCGTCAAGCTGGCAAAATATGACGGCATGAACCAGCTGGACAGGAGTCCTGGGAAATGGAATCCCACGAGTCCTTGTCCGACCCAACCTGACGGCGCCAAAGGCATTCCACAACCACTATTACAACATTATTGTTTCTGAAATTGAATTCTCAAAATATCCTGAATTTTGTTAACTGGATTTTGATATTTTGACTATCATTACAGAAACTTTGATTTAACTTTCTTGTGAACATAATACACCATCATACATCATTCCAAAAAATCTGAACTCGTTTAATATAGATCAAAACACAATTGGAGACTCATTTGTGTCCAGATGTGGATGGTATGTGATGTCTCACGTTGTTTTGTGGTGAGTCAGGCCAGACGGGGTCCTCTGCAGCGAGGGCGATGCTGCTCATGGCGATGACGGACAGGATGCTGAACTCAAAGTACTTCAGAGTCAGGATGTAGTGACAGCACTTCCGAAACCTGGTGCGAACACACAGACGAGGACACACATTGACAGTGGGCATTTTCCTGTGAGTAGAAACCGACTCATTCTGGAATGGGTGAGGACTCACGGGTTGGTGGTAGACATAATGAAGCAGGAGCTGTAGGGAGGCATGGGCTTAGGCCCGTCTTCATCTCCGCCCTCGTCATCCTCCTCCTTCTTTTCCTCGCTCTTCTTCTGGTCGGTGTTGGCGTTCTTGTTCACTGAGCAAAACAGAGGAAGAAAAACAAAGAGGGAGAACAATCAACAGACTGACAGACAAAAAGAGGTCAGCATCACCAGAGCGAGACCGTAAACACATGAAGCGTGCGCCGACTGCAAGAGCAGAGGCGAAACATTTATATCAGAGCACAAACTGTCACAAGTGGGATTTAATTACTTTTACATTGGCAAAGGTAATGCATTCTTCATCGGGAAGATGTCGTTCAGTTGTATATTCCTCAGTATTATACACTAGTATCCTATATCAGTAACGGACTGATGCAGATGCAGATGCAGATGAGAGCAATCTATTTGTACTGCAATTTCTGGCTTCAAATTACATTTGCATCTTTCACACATGGCAGAGGAAGTGAGAAGTCTACCTTGTAAGATGGCGTTGGTTGAAGGGTAAGGGTAGACGGGGGGCATTTCTATGGTGGTGTAGTCGGGCTTGGCCATGCTGGTCAGGATCAGACTGTCCATGCTGTGGAGCAGGGTGTGTGTGTCGGCGTCGCGGCAGTTCAGCAGGTTGTTGACATGGTCGGGATGGTCCGGTGGGAGGTCGTATGGGTGCTCGTGGGCGTTGGCCAGCTTGCTGTTGTTGCGGAAGTTGTCCAGGTCCTCGTTGTATTGCTGGATGGGCCGTGTGGTGGAGAGGCTGGGGCCGGTGCTGTGGTATTCCCTGAGCGAGGAAACAAAAGGAAGTGGAGCAGTTTTCACTTGGTTCTGATCGACAAGGAAGCCACACAGTAGTCATTAACTAAAAAAGTTATTGACAGGTGGCTTCCTGGTGTTGTAGACAAAGATAAACTACAGTCGCTATTAATGCTCGTCAGGTTGTAATTTGAGAGTCAAGAAAATTGACCCTTCCTTCACTCACTTTCTGGTTCGATGTCCTCTGCTCCTCTCCTGGTTGCTATGGCGATGCCGTCTCGCTTTTCGTCCCTCTCCGTCCTCGCCCTTCTCGCCTTCTGCCTCCGTCCCCCTGGAGCGGTGCCGTCTGCCCTCCTCCCCCTCCCTGGCTGCCCGGCGGTGCTGCCTGGTCCTCCGGTGCTCGTTGTTCCCCTCCCCGGCCTCACTGCAGTGGGGGGAAACGCTGCGCGCCTCCCTTCCCTCCCTGTTTCTGTGCCGGTGGCCCCGGTGGCTGTGCCGGTGGCTGTGCCGCTCCTCCCCCTGCTGGCCATCGGCGCTGGCCTCCACGTTGCCCAGGGAGGTGCAGCTGAAGCCGTGCTCCATGCGGGTCTCAGCCAGCTGCCTCAACTCCCTCCCGTCCGCCGCCACGGCTTTCTGGTGGTGGCGGTGGTGATGGCGGCAGTGGTCAACGTCCTGGCGCCGGTACACCTGGTCCAGGGGGAGCTCGCCGGGTTGGGTCTTGTTGGTGTTGTTGTTGCGGTTGTCCTGCGGGTTCACCACCAGCGGGCGGTCCAAGTGGGTTTTCGTGTCACCTCGTCCTTTCTTTGGGAAGGACACCTGAGTTGGTAATAGGGTGGCAGATAAAATGAGTGTGAGATGCCTCAAACTTAGAAACATCAAAAACGCCCCTGCTTACCGCTGGGATAAACCATGAAACCTGTGCTACTATCCCAAAATCAATGGAGCTTTGCTTCAGGTCTACAATTACAATCAGGTATCTATAGTCCATCTACAAACTTCATATCCTCCATGTAAAAGTTGGGAATGTTTTGAATGATTGTACCTTCATGGAGTTAGGGACAAACCCTGAGGTAGTAAGTGGAAAGTTACCATTTGGGAAAACTGAACCGGAAATATTTGCACGATAACAACAAAGAGGCCCTAAAAACACTCTAATAAATGACAAATAATATTGTCACAAGGCCAAAAAGGATTTTAGAATAACCACTGTTACTCAAATTTAGGCGTTTCTTTTTTTTTGGGAGCTCGAAAGGTATTGTTGCAGAGCTAATGAATAATCTTGACTAATCAAGATATAACATTTCTATGAAGTTGCACATATATTGTTGTGATGAGTTGCACCAAATTTGCTTGTCAGAGCTATTTGAGACATTTCACGTGTTTTCCTCAACTCTTCCACTTCCCGAAAAACAGAATCCATGATTCATAGGCATGATGTTATATTTAGAAAATATAGATGTGGTCTTTTTTTCTTCCCTGCGATTCTGAATAAAATGTAATAAAAGTACAATTCAAACCAATATCTAATCATTTAAACGTGAACTTAATGATATTTGATCAAGGAACAGTGAATTTTCATTGACATCATGATTTTGAGAAGCAGGTCAATTTTGTACCTTTCATGTCCACCATTGGTAATAAAATGCACTCCATAGACACAAGCATTGGGGCTTTTCATTCTAGTAGTAACAAATTGGAGAAATGGATTTTTTTTTCTAATCAATGAAAGATGCAGTTTGCTTGAGTGAAATACTAAAAAATAGCACCGCCTTTGCAAAAATCGGCTTCATCAGTTTTCTTCCTTCCTAAAAACTCCACCATCAACAGTCACCATCGCAAGGTGGAGGCGTCTAAGAAATGCAGCAACTGAGCTGCCAAGTGTGAGATGGTGTAAACCAGGGGTGTCCAATCCTGGACATTTCAGGACAGTCAACGCTGCAAAACACCCAACTGCAAGGAGCAACTAATTATTGGGGCTTTGTAGATGCTTGCTGATGGAGTCAGGTGTGTTGAAGGAGGAAAACGTCTTGTGGTTCGTCATTTTGAGCTTCATGGCGGTATTTTTTTTTTTTTATGAGTAACTGCAGACGAGCCTTGACTCACCAAACCACGAGCAGATGTGAAATGGTGTAAAGCACAACAGCAAAATCTGGCTTCTTATGGGCCTTACCTGATACATGGCATTATACATAGAAATAAATGAGCAAACCTTCAATAGAAAACTATTAAGAAAGGCCTTCCACAAGGGTGGAAGCTGTAATAACTGTAAAAAGGACCAGCTAAATATTAACGCTGATGGAATAAGAAAACGATCCCATATAAAACTTCAATATATGCAAAATACATTTGTCCATGTTTTTTTTTTTTGTTGTAAAATAGAAATGCAAATCATTTCCAACCATTTCTTGGTAAGAGTCTATCATTTGCAGCAATGATGGTCTGGTCTAAGAGCTTTGTTTAAATTACATTTGTTAATGGATGAAAATGTGGATTTAAAAAAAAAAAAGCTAAAAAAAACCAAAAAGGATTTTGAAGAAACAAAAAGCCAATAAGAAAAAAAGCTACAAGTAATAAAGAAAACTTACAAAGCAAATGAGGTGTCATCCTGAGTTGAGCTAAAACTGCCGTAGCTCACTCGCTATAAACCAACAACCTAAGCCCCTTCCCTCCCTCGAGCCGCAGATACACACAGTTGGGCAAACTGTCTGAAAGCATCATGCCGGAGCAGCAGCAGTTTGCCCAGTCGGATCCAGTCAACTCCTGATCATCTTATCTTCTTCTTTTTTTTTTTTTGTTGTTGTTTAAATGCATTGCTACATTGCACTTCGCCCTGCTCCACTTTTGAGTGCGCTGCCTCTTGGTCGGGTACGGCTCTGGGTTTCTCTGCATGCCCCACTTTAATAATGCATGGCTCCCAAGCACGCAGCTTCAAGCCGTCCCATATAGCAGCACATAGCGCAATAATAAAAACTCTTTCTCAAGCTTAAAGGGATATTACACCCTGGAATTAAAGCATCTAAGAAGTACAGTGTGACCCAGAATGCTAAGCGGATAAAAAGCAGGTCAGCCCCTTGCATTGACGCCAGTGCAGATCTATAGAGGAGCACAAATGTTTTGTCACTGAAGAGGAACTCAACAACAGCCTGGGGAATCTTGTTGAGCTCATCAATCTCTGAGAATAATTTAAGTAGATGGTCAGTATTTTCAAACTGAGGAATACAGGTTCTAAACCATTGTTTTTCTTGAAGTACCCCCACAATTCCTTGAAGAAAGGTGGTGGACCCTCATCCCAAATGTCTAAAATGTAGTCAAAGGCTCAGAACTGCTGCTTAAGATCTCCACCTGTACAAAACAGAGAGTCATTCAATGAAGGTCATCGTGCCTTTTATTTGAGCAGAAGTATTTTGTCTTTTCTTCTCGTCGGGCTACTAGGTTTTTACAACATACCTTTTTACATGTTTCGACTGGATTCTCCAGTCATGGTCAGAAATAGGTGCCATCGTGGACTCATGACGTCAAAATGTGAACGGAATGATGCGGAGGACTGTTACAGTTACAATAGGACAATAACATTTCTGACGGAGACGAGAGAATCCAGCCGGAACATGGCCAAAGGTATGTGGCAAAGAACTACTTACCTGAAGAGAAGAAAAGAGAAAACACTTAAAACAGGGAGTCAATCGCTCACTTGAGCACTGATGTATCTTCCACCTAAAAGTTTGGGTTTAACCAGGTTTTTCCGTCACAAGCGTCATCATAGGTGGAGGAGCGAGGTGTCTTTTGGTCATTGGGGTTCAATTTTAAGGGAGGAGACCTAAAGAGATCGAAGCAACAAGATCTTGTTTAAAACAGACAGTCACCAAAGAGCCAGAGAGTGACAAGTTTGAGAATCGCGTGATGTTTGAGGCCTCATTTACACGACAACATTTCGAGAGAAAACACAAAATTTGTGAAATTGCTTGGGCTCTGTCTCCATGTTAACGCCGAAAACACTGCCAGTGCACATGTGCGCCACAGCTAAGTAAATAATTCGTCTGCACATGTAGATTGACAGTAAAAACAACGTTTGCCTCGAGAGAGTCATGTCGTTGAGTCCATATTCTTCTGGGATGTAGTAGTTAAATAGTTAAGTGTTGTGTACTCACCACTGCTGATGTTTATAGCAAATTGTTGTCTGTGCGCATGTGTGTGTAGTTTCATTACAAGAAGAACCAACGACACCGACTAATGACCTGGCATACTAACTACATCAGTTTTAATGTTTCTGCCGTTTATGTGTAAAAGGACATCGTTTTTTTTTTAAAAGTTTGAAATGAAAACGCAAACATGATGTATTTTCACTTGAAGTGTCGTTTAAAACATCTTGCATGAAAAACAACATTTCAAACCACCACAATGTTATTTTGACCTAAAAAAAAAACTTCCCATCCCATTTGCACATGTATTTTAAGTCTGGTTACTACGTTTTGTTTACTTCCCCTCTGAGACTTTGATGCAACTTTATATTGTCATGCATCTCCACAGCTGTGGATCTGGGTGATGCATTCAGGTCACATCTGGCTCTGAAGGGAGACATTGGCAGTTGGTTCATCAAAGAAGTTGGGCTTATTTCACGAACACCTTGAGATTTTAATATTACAACTGGTTTCTGCAGACATGCTCCTCCATCAATGCTGTACCTACGTCCGTTGTGAATTCAGGGGCGTCATCGAAAAGTTCTATAACCATCACTGGGTGGTAATATCCCTTTAAGTTGTGTAGTTATGTGTATATGTGTTTCTTTCTTAAACGGGGGGGGGGGGGACGGACGGACTACTCACCTCTTCTCCCTCTCCTCCCACCTTCCAGTCATCCTGCTCCAGCTCGTTGTAGAGCGCCTCGCGGCTCGTCATCAGGTTCTGCCGGCGGATCTCGCTCGTCCGCTGCTCCCACACTGACTTGTTGCCCTTGATGTGGTTTTTCTGCTGCTCCTTGCTGTTCGGAGGACGTGGGAGTAGGAAAAGTCCACGGAAAGGGTAGGAAAGGTGAAATGTGGTGATGGGTAGCAGAAGTGGATGAAAATAAAGGTAAAGGAGAACATGAATAAGACATTCTTGGATAAATTTGGAACAATCATCAACAATAAACTCGATAAGAAAGTGTATAAGCGTTTCTATTATTTTGACAAATAAATCTGTTTCATGGCTGAAGACAAACCTTATTTAGTGGCAAGTGGACAAAAACATCTCTTCCTCTGCTAAGGAAACTCGACAAATATTTGTTGTTTCCCCCGTTTTGTTCGGACTGATTTCATCGATCTAGCATTCTTAGTTAAATCTTGCGTTGTTCTTTTAAGAAATGCTGACAAAGTGCACTTTGGAAGAGACTATTGAATGATTCTCACATCTCACATACAGCAGCCAACTGCAACCGACACAATTTCTTCAAATTAAAGATGCATTTTTTTTTTTAAAGTGGAAGTTTGAACTTTAGTAGCATCTCGACAATAGATCTCTGTGGGTGAGATCCACGTCCAACCCAAAGTCCAACATTGGTCTGAGAGGTGGGACGTCTCGGGAGTTGACCTCTTATTAAGCTCTGTTGTCAAATCAATCGTCCCATTAGATGAATCAGTGTGTGATCGACAGGTTTCTGGTGACTTCTGAAGCAGGAACGAGTTTCTGCGAGTCCCATTGTCAGCGTTTCTGCTGCCGGGAGCAGATTTTGACAGGCTCTCGCTTCATAAAGCCTCAAATCTTTTCTATTCAGTCCTAGAACTATCGGGTAATCATGTTTTGGAGGATGAAGCATTTTGTGTGTGTGTGTCTGTGTGTGTGTGTGTGTGTGTGTGTGTGTGTGTGTGTGGATCTGCCAATCATAAACATTAGGAAAAAAACGGCTCAGTGGAAAAAAAACCCTTAGAATTTACCATTTTTCAAACTTTACCGGTGCCTTTTTCAGTATTTGTCATTAATATAGCTCTTTTAGCATCAATATAGCATCTTTTATATTGATTCATGTTCGATCTGAGAGTTTGTCATTAATTCAGCCCAAAGGAAGAAGATGTCCGTTAACAATGTCCGCATTCATAACGTCACAAGCGCAACACGAGTATAAAATTTTTTGATTACATTTACAACATAAAACCATTACAAAATCCAGAATGAAGACATGAAATATATTCAAAAACGTTAAAGAAATGTTCATTTTGTGGTAAAACTTTGACCCAGTGTGTGTACTCACGCAGCAATGGACAGGTTGGCTGCAGACAGCGGGCTGACCTCTGCCACCTCTTTGGCCTTCTGCATTGCTGTCTTCTGATTGGCTGCCTCCTCCTGCTCCTCCTCGTCCTGATGCAGAAACACAGCAATCTGCTCTTAGGCCTTGTTTTCACAACATCATTTCAAGAAAAAAAATGCAGTTTTTGCATTTTTGTTCCAGAAATATTTTGTGTCTTCACGGCAACATTTTGAAAAAACAATGTCCGTTTACACGAAAACGTCAGAAACGCTGAAAACGGTGTAGTTCGCATGCCGGGCCATGAGTTGGCGCTTTTTGTTGTTTTTGTAATAAAACCACGAACACACGCACACAGAGAACGATACACTATGAACATTAACAACGGGAGTACACAGACATTCGTATGGACAGACGACCAGACAGACTGTCAACTACCAAAGTCCCAGGAGAACCTGGACTGGGAGTCATGACACTCTGGAGGCAGCCATTGTTGTTCATTTTCATCTACTCTCACATGTGGAGAAAAACTGTTTACTATGGCCATGGTGCAAATGCGCAGTATCAGTGTTTTCAAAAAGTTGCGTTTTCCCCCGTTTACACGGAGACCGACTGTCTCCGATATATCCTCTGAGGATCAGAGCAGGACAGAACAAAAGACTAGTCCAAATAATTCATGCCGATTCATTGGGTTTTCCTCTGTACATGAATGAGATGCTGTACCTTGGTGAGCTCTTGGGCGTTGGCCAGATTGTCCACGGCGATGGCCAAGAAGACATTCAGCAGAGTGTCTGTGGTGGCACGGGTCAGGGAGAAACACTGGTGGTACGACAACTCCAAATAATGAATGACAAGTAAAAACCATGGCTGGAAAAGAGACATGAAAAGAGCTGCAGGATGTCAGGCGAACATGTAATAATATCAATTGTCTTACAAATAACAATGTTCTTTCTCTTGTCCCCAAATTAAAACCAGCTGTGAATGGGTCATGTTGTTCCCATCACATTTATGGACTGTATATGGTACAAGTTTGCATACGGACTATGCAAACTTTGTGATATATATCGTGCAGCTGGGCCAATTGAGGGTTTTAAGTACTCATTTGCATGTTGTGTGTGTACTTTAGGTTTCAGGTTGTGTGTGTTTAAGCAGGATACAGTTTCCAAAGAGAGTGAGGACAATGAAGAAGATGGAGAAGACCATCCCTTTGTCGTTGACGCCTCCCTGGGACTCGATGCCATCGTACATCACCACGTTCCAGTCCTCACCGGTCAATATCTACCAGAGGAGAAGAAGGAGAACAGTCAATGCTACTGGCAAACAAGAATTTAAATGTAAAGAAAAAACAGCAACAAGAAAAGTCTTCAGAATTAACAGGTTAAGGGTGTAACTGAGTGCGGAAAGTTTTTTTTTTTTTTTTTAATGAAGGCTTTTTCTTGAGTTGCAACTCAAATTTGATTTAATTTAACAAAATGTGTTATTTATACAGAAATATATATAAAAAAATTATGTGCCGGTTTGAAAAATAAATAGTTTTTTCACATTATAAGAGATAAAAACGAGGTTCATCCATTATAATTGGAAATAGTTGGAAAGTCTTCATATATAGTTTGCAAGTGGTATAGTTTAACATTTGGCACTAATGTCTGATGATTTAAATTAGGGGTGGCAAACATAAAGCCTGTGGGTCTAAAACGGCCCGCAAAAAGTTTGAATCAGGCCCTGGAGGCAATCAAGCAAATAATTAAGAATTGTAAAGAAGACATTGACTTTTTTAACAAATTTCTTAGGAGACACAACACAACACTGACACCTGAGCTATCAGTGGCGCGGCCATGAAAGCGAGCTGGTACGGCTAGTTTGGAGCCTCTTGCGGGCCGTGTTTTTCGCCAACAGGCCTTATGTTTGACGCTGCTGCACTAATGTGTAATTGTTTGAGTCACTCTGAGACAATAAGTTGACACAAACTGTCCCCAACAAAAGATCCATTCAGCTGACGACTACAGTCAAAACTCAACAAGTCATGGCACATAAAATTGACAAGACAACAACAGGCTTCATTAAATTTCTGAAATCGTACAATTTGTTTCAAGGCACTCAGGATTTGACAGTTATCGGTCTTGTATAGATCAACCCACAATAGTTTCTGTCATCACGCTCGTACCACGTCTGCTCTGCCCGATTGTCATTATAATGATAATAGAGACGTGGTCGCTGCTGCTACAGGCTGAAGAAAGGAAGAGGGAAGCTTTCTTCTCATTATATTATTACCCAACTGGTTACATATGAGGAAAAAATCTAATCCATAAATCATTATCCCAAGATTCTTGGCTCTTCCTTTCTGAATGCTTTGAATTGTACACAGTAACTTATAGTGATGGCAGGAAAATACTACAGAGTGGGAGTTATGACATTTTGGGGGTTGCCATTGTTTTTATTGTAAATTTACTCGCAAATGTGCAGAAAAACGAATTATTACGGCCTTGGTAGCAGTAGCAGCGGTTCAGAAAAGTGATGTTTTCCCCGTTTACACAGAGACAAGCGTTGGAGGGTTTTCAAGAAGTTCAGCTCGCCTGAACAAAAATGAATGTGACAAGCAACAAATTCCTGCTGTTCGGGGTTTTTCTGTTTGTACATTTATAGTCAAAGATAATTGGGGTTTTTTTACAGGAAGAGAGCAAGAGACTATGATGTGCATCTATTGTGTGGTCACACACTTCACTACTTCTATTCCATCTGCCTGCAATCTGCACCGTATGCAAACCTCAGCAGAGTCCAATTGTAAGTGAAGCCAAACCTGCGTTTTCAAGCAGAGCGGAGTTTAAGTATGCGAAGGAAAGAATATCCAAGAATCTGAACCCTGGTCTGGTGTGAAAGCACCTAATGTCCAGACACTGTCCTCGTCTTCATCAGCCCCAATCTCCACACTGAAATGGTTTCCTCTGTGGTTGACCCCGCTGCTCGAAACCCTGAGACTAGATATCAACCAACAGGTAGTGAAATAAACTCCTTAGTCTTTTGGGTTTGGCCCTGTGACATAAATGATTATGTCTTCTCCTGTTTCGCTGGTACCTGAAACACCGTCATGATCGCAGCTGCAAACGTGTCGAAGTTGGTGGGCGGCGTTCCGTCTTCAAAGTTGAACCTGAGGAGAGTACAAAATGGTTGTTCCAATCATATCAACAGAAGATATGCATCACAAATGAGATTCTTTAGTAGATAGCACTGGTACTGACTGTCCTCCAAACAGCTGCATCCCCAACAAGGCGAACACCACGATAAAGAGGAAGAGGAGGAAAAGCAAACTGACAATGGACTTCATGGAGTTCAGAAGGGAAACCACCAGGTTTCGAAGAGGAGCCCAGTACCTGAGACAAAGAAGACACATGTTAGAACAGCTAAAATAATTAGGGGCTGAGCCCGAAAGGCAAGGACCCTATTGTACTTTTACCCATTTTCTTGGGATCTACCGAGAAAAGAAACCACCGGTCGGTACGGACATCTGACAATGCAAGGGTCTCATTGGGTAATATTTATGGCATCAACTTTCGTTCAAGCTCATCACTTAAACTCATTTTAGTTAATCCCAAATGGGTCAGACCAATCAAATGAAAGCTTGACTTAGAAATACCAATAATGCAAACGTTTTTCTAGTTTTGTGCAAATAAATACAGTGAACGAACAAAAACGTTCCCGTATAATACCCTTTTTAGAAATGAAGGTGAAATCCACAATGTTGCCAGAGTGCACAAATAACTGAAAAAAGAAGACAATGATTTGGCTCTAATGCTAATGCTATCGCTACCAATGATCACTGTTGTAACACTGACGACCGTAATAATCTCTTGGAGAATTGTTGTGATGTGCTGTCAGTTTTAGGTCTCGGCGTTCCCTCCAATCTTATAGACAAAGTGCAATCCAGAGATAAAACAGAAACAATAACTTCTTTTATCTGCACCTACCATCCTGCAGGCTGGATTGAACCATTTTACGGGCGATTTTGGCCTCATGTTTGTTGTTCTCGATACACATTTTCTCCTCCATTAGTTTGACTTCATGTCATTGGATAACCACCCTGTTTTAGTTTTGTGATCTTCTTTTGACTGTCGACAATGAAAGTCACCGTACAATCAAAGCAAATGATGTACAGGAGCCAAAACCAATCAAAATCCCTCCAGAAGGGAACGTCAAAACAAGCCTCAAAGTGCCAAGTCGTCAAAAACGTGTGGGTGTAACAGGATAAAGCAATGGAGTCTCTTTTGTAAAAGTGACAAAACCTCAGTCTTTTCTCGTCATGATCGTCATGAGCTGTTCGCACACAAAAGGACGCATGGTTGGAGAGGTAATGGAGAAGCTTACTTGGTGACTTTGAAGATGCGGAGCAGTCGTAGAGCTCGTAACACACTGATTCCAAAGGATGTGCCCGGTTTTATGGTGGCCCACACAACCTCAAAGATACTGCCGACGATTACCTGCACGCGAACAACAGTCAGTTGTGTTGGATACATCCAACAAAACACACGCGTTAAATAAGAAAAATCTGGTGATTCTGTGGTCATGTGCCAAAAAGAGTACTGAGTCAACCATTAAATAAACAGTAAATGAGTATAGGCATAAGGTCTAGATATCCAAAGTGCTGAAGGAAACCAAGTATGCCTGAACACTATCGCCTCGAGACAGACAGTTAGTCATCTCTGGTTTTGGCCCTGCGTTCACAACAAATTCATTCAAGTGAAAACAGAACATTTTTGTTGCATTTTGGATGTCCGTTTACACAACAACTGTGCTCGGAGCCACTGAAAACCTATTTGGAATGGCTCTCAGGGTGGAACTTTGCAAACTTTCAAAATATTGCTGAATAAACACCAACATTTTCTGAGAGGTAAACATAAGAAATGTGCCTTTTCACTTGCAATGTCATATAAATGGAGCCTCAGTTCAACTAGGTGAGTAAGGATATTAAATACAAGAATGGTGCTGTAGAATGGGAAACCTATCGCAGTGGTAGAGGTGCTTGGTCACAGATTTTGCCCTCTGGTAGTGATAATGAAATGTTTGTGGCCAACATGATGATAAAAAGTTACCACATTTATATATTCAGAAAGCCGAAACCATCACAATTCATTAGATCTAACACCACTGGTTAAAAATCATTTACAGATTATTTGTTTATCAAGACTTTCATCATTAAAAAGTCAGCTTATTCTGCTACTTATTTCGTCACGCTGACATACTGCGTCGCCGCATGACAGCGTGACGAAATAGGAAGGGGAGTGCACTTGTGCCTCTGCACCCGTAATGTTTCATTGTGAGATTGTTGCAGCACAACAAGAGAAAAATCTATGTTTCCGTTCTGGTGACGAAATGAACTGTTGGATTTGTCCACAAAAATCTGATAGTTACAAGCTGAGTTTGTCTTTTTTTCCACTTAGTCACAGTCTGTGTGTGTGTGTGTGTGTGTGTGTGTGTGTGTGTGTGTGTGTGTGTGTGTGTGTGTGTGTGTGTGTGTGTGTGTGTGTGTGTACTCACCACACAGTCAAAGCAGTTGAATGAGGAGTGGAAGTAGGGCTGGATGCCCAGGCCATACATCTTGATCAGCATCTCAGACATGAACAAACCGAGGAAGATAAACTCTGCATAGACTGCAGAAAGGAGAGAGGAACAACAAAAAGAAGGTGAGCAGGGACAGAAAAGAGAGAGAGAGAGAGAGAGCGAGAGAGAGAGAGAGAGAGAGAGAGAGAGAGAGAGGAGTGTGTGAAGGGAAGGGATGTGTAAAAAAAAAAAAGTGAGGATGGAGGAGGGCAGAAAATGACAGAAAGAAGGGTAAGATAGAAGTAAAGTGGAGGCGAGTAAAATCAGATAAAAAGAGAGGAACAAGTAAAAAAAAAAAAAAAAGGAAGGGAGAGAAAGTAAGAGAAGATGAGTGGAAGTCAATAGTGCCGCCGGTCCAGCGGTGTATGACAGCGTGGTGATGAATGGACTCCATCAGCAACTACAGCCTCATATGCTAATGACACTGGACTCTGGCCAGTGTGTGTGTGTGTGTGTGTGTGTGTGTGTGTGTGTGTGTGTGTGTGTGTGTGTGTGTGTGTCATGTCGAGCGCATCTAAAGCTGAAGTAGGTTTTTTTTTTTTAGCATTTTAAAATCAACCAATAAAATCTGAATCATATTACTGAGAATAAGTAGCACTTTTTCAGGAAAAAGTTAAAAGTTTCACATTTTGCAATTTTCTTATTCCCAATTTTTTCCCCCTGACATTACAAATCAAAGCTATTTGCATATATCATTCTTACCCTGTCAGAACACTTGAACCCAATCAATACCATAACTGTGTGTGTGTGTGTGTGTGTGTGTGTGTGTGTGTGTGTGTGTGTGTGTGGTGATGCATCCTTGCTGGGACTTTCACCCTATACGGATGCATGAGGATTCATGTCACCATCATTTAATTTTGATGTGAAGATATCGTTCGTGTGAGACTGTGGTTGAGATTAAAGTAAATTGTAGCTCGTCTAAATCTGAAAGAAGTCATAGTGCTTCAATGTACTGTCCTTAAAAGACATTAAAACATGAATGTGTGTACTCTGTTTAGCGCTAAAGAGCTAGAATCAACTGAGAGGTTCAAGAATGCATTTTAGTAATGTTTTAAAAAATACATGACGGCTGTTTGTGCACAGTATTTACAGCAGCGTTGTTGAAAGACTTAAATCTTCCATTTAAATTCCACATACCTCAATTACAACTTTCTAGCCTCTCAATGGACATTTGTAGCATCTGATCCAGGACAAGAGCATACGATGGGGAAGTGTCGTGCAGTGAATTAGGATTGTTGACTAGAGTAACGACTGTTCCAGAAATAAGAATATATGGATCAGGTTTTCCAGATTGGAGGAGTTTCCACCCAATCAGGCTTGTTTTGAACACGTTGAGCAGGTTGATCAAATTTGGGCTCCTTTTCAGAATTAGTTTTTTTGGATATTCCAGAGAAAACATGAACAATATAACTATCACATGACCAAAACGTAGTTTCTTTGCCAAACAATCTGTATAGGCTGTTTGATAGCGTGACTGCACTGTTGTGGAAAGACTGTTTATGCTTCATCTTTGCACTTGTGCAACTTGGTGTGATAATTCTATGATTTCAACACGATTTCACTCCAGTAGTTAAGATTTCGGCTGATTTTTATTGGTTTCTTCATGTATTTGGACTGAAAACGAACATATCTGTCAACCTTACAATATTATATGACCATACATGAAAACATTCAGAGGAGAATATGGAATAAGTCTAAGTTTCGTGACTGAAACACCTGATTTTTGCTGTTTAGCGGAATTATTTATTATATCTTTATTTGCATGTATAGGAGGAGACAGAAGGTTGAGGTGAGAGTGAGCAGCAGAGGTGATTAAACTGGAGACACATAGGTTCACATGTTGGTTTTGGTTATAACATTTATATTTGAAGGCACACAGTTGATATATATTGAGTAAATAGATATTAAACTAATATACATGTGATGCAGTTGTCTATTTTTTTATTTGATTGGGAGCAGATTTAGCCGGTTTTTGAATTAAAATAGCTTTAAATTCACAGAATTGCGAAAAGTCCATCGATAATACCAGCAACGTATGCAGACCTTTGGTTCATCCAAGTTACAGATCAAAGTGTTTTACCAATCTGAAGCTTAAATTATATAAAGCTGAGTGGACTTTTAAGTCAATACACTGAATGTGAAATATTTCATTGAGGCGGAAACTCTTCAAACTGGCTGAGATTTTAAGCATTCTGCTCAAAGTTAATGAGCTAAAAACAGCACAGAAAGGAAAAATACTTGTGACAGTAATGCTGAAGTCACGATGAGTTTGTGAAGACACCAACATTATATCAAAGATCAGAAAGTTTGGGTGTGCCGCACATTGTGTTAGTGAGCATGTGTGAATGTGTGCGCTCGGTCTTCGAGGTGCATGGACTCACAGAGGAAGTCGGAGAGCAGCTGAGGCTGGTTGTAGTGCACCGCCGCCACGCACATGGTGTTCAGGCCCACGAGGCAGAGCACCGTCCAGTAGAACGCTTGCGTCTTCACTATCTTGCGGATGAAGAATCGCAGCCGCCGCTCGTTTTTACTGTAATTGGAGCCGTCCTTACCACTCTTGATACTGGACCGGGCAAACCCTGGAGAGGGGGGGGGGGGGGAGGTGGAAATGCCACTTATAGAAAGCTGTAATTTCTACATGATAATCACACTGTCAGACCCAATCGAAGAAAGGTGCATAGTCTTACAAATTCCATTGAGAAACACTGAATTTGTGCCTAAGAAATATAAGAATCATCAGCATTGGAGTGGTGGTACCCTTCATTTTGCCCTATGTCCGCTAAGATGTTTTAAAGTCATTCCTAAAACCAATGAGCAATGAAATATGAAATAATGAGTGATCAACTCATCATTTAAGGTCCTTTTGTCCTTAAGAAAAAAAAATTCACAACTAAGTTCCTGTTTACACAACAATCGTTTTCCTTTTAGGAAAGTTGACACGGCAACGTTTCGGAAACTATGTCTGTTCCCACTGAAACAGCAGAAACAATAAAAACAACGCAGTTTTTCTGTATCATAAGCAAACAAATCATAGAAATGATACCATTTTCACAGAGTTGATTGTCTGAAAAACCCAAATTAAAGGCACGGTCTATTTGTATGAGTATGCAGGATCCAGCCCTGTGTGCCGTACCAACAGCATCTCCCATGTTGTCCTCTCCTTCCTCGGGGTTCCTCAGCAGCTCCGTCTTGTTGTTTTTGGTTTTGATAGTTGGCCTTCGCCTCGAACCTAGCATGAGACAAGAGGTCAAACAAAACCAAGAAGCGCCGTCTCTTCTGCCTATCAAATGTTGCTTCTATATCTCGCCCTTCCCACAGAGTCTGTCACTTTCTAGCTCTATGTGCTAAACCTGACGTTTACACATTGAAACGAGCAATTCTAAAATTGCTTGGCGAAAACATTGCTAAGGCCTGTTGTTAAAACCAGCACACAAGATTTTCATGACATTTGTGGTTCTTCTTCCATCTTAGATGTTCGCTCCACACAGCTCTATGGTTGGAGTTTCTTAATGTATGCCTATATACATGTAAAAGGAAGAAGTTCAGTTACCATCAAAGTTTACTGTTCCATCTTCCTCAGCCAGAATCACCTCCTCTGTAAGATAGAATAAGACGTTAGCAACCCTGGTGTCAGGGTTTTACTTGGTTTTTCCAATGCTTATGCAGGGACTAGAGCAGTGTGTGTCGGAGTGCGCACCGACCTGCTTTGCAGATCCACTCCAAGTATCCGTTGAGCTCCCTCTCAATCTGCTGCTGTCGCCTCAGCTTGAGGAACTCACTCCTGTTCTCCACCCGCTCCCTCTCTTTGGCAAATTCACTGTGGGAACAGTTGGCATTTACTCATCTCCATCAATCAAAATCAAAAGAAAGGAGACAATTACAGGCAGAAAGTACTGAGGTTTTATTGCCGAACTGCGAGCCGTACCCTGAGAGTACACCCAGCACCAGGTTGAGCATGAAGAAGGAGCCGATGATGATGAGGGGGATGTAGTACATCCAGTTCCAGGCACTGCCCTCCACATCGTTACTCTGCAGGAGAGGCAAACATGCAAACAAATATCTTTTAACTGGTATTATATTTGAAATGTTCTGTTCCTCTACTACAGACCAGTTAAGTAAGATATTCTATTCGCGTCTTGAACATTCTCTCATTGAAAAAAGGTCTGGTGTGACACATTTAAAATCAGATATAGCTGTTAAAGATATGAAATTATCCTAATACAAACAATATTTCCCGGCACTGTTTAAAAATCTAAGATTGAACTAAGACTTCCTGCTGTTTTGCGTTCCGATTTTTTTTTTTCCCCCGTCAATTTTCGTTGAGCCAACAGAGGAGTCAGCCGCCCGAAACATCAATAACGTTGAATGTCTTTGTGCTTTTCATTGTAAACAATAATATGGAGACACAAGTCATGTGCAGGGTCATGTTACGCCGGCTTCTGCTTGTGTAGACAACAATGGCATGCAAGGCGCAGCAGCGACAATATTATCTGACAGTCCGTCTCTTCCTGATCGAACACAACCGAGAGTCGCACAAATCAGGTTACAGGGGGGATATTGTGTCTGCACGGCCCGCGTAATACTTTAACGGGACAATCGGCTGATTATTATCTCCCGCCCCGGAGCGCCGCGTGCATGCGTTAGGTTCTTCAACCTCATGGCACGACGCAAAGGAGCCCATTCTCTATTAAACTTTCATTGGTTTCCTCCTGACTGCCTGTGCGAGTGTGGAAGTCAGCCTCCATCCATCAGAAAAGATGTTAAATATAGAGTGAGACGGACCAGAATAGAGAGCAGAGGAGGCAGGGAGGGAGATGAGAGCGACTCGCTAAGCAAGGAAAAGGAAGAGATGAGTGGACGGATAAAGAAAGTCAAAGAGATAATGACAACGAGAGGGATGGATGGAAAAGGACTTCTTGGGACAAATAAATGGTCAAACCTCAAACTACTTTATGCTTCATTCAGCTGAATAAAAATCTAAGTCGAGCGCCGATGTCTGCCGCCACCCATCCGAATGAGTGTGAAAACACAGCGTATAAAACCTAATCGACTTGGTTTTCACCAGTACGTGTGGTTAAAAACAAACAAACCAAAAAACCACACCAACACAGACTGTTTGAGCTGACTCATTGATTTTCTCTCATTGGCTCGTGTGTGGCCTCATTTTATTTAATCTTTATCGCTTTATTTCAAATATTGTAGAATGATTTATTGATATACAGTATTACTTTTTGACTGCTACTGCAAAATAATTTTTTTTTAAAAGTACATTTTCTGCCTTTTATTCTACTATAACTATATTTTTCCATAGTCTGTGTTAATAGGATTGTTTGGCGTTGAGTTGACAATGACTTAAAGATGACTTGACAAAACAATGACGGAGGTAGTAGCTGGGGAGCTGGGGTTTGATTCCCCCGTTGTAAATGGAAGGTTCGTCTCGGGGAACGTGCAGAACGTACGAAGTAGAGCATGTCTGTCCATCCCTCCATGGTGATGCACTGGAAGACGGTGAGAACGGCAAACAGGATGTTGTCGAACTGGGTGATGCCGTAGTTTGGTCCGAGCCAGCCGCCTCTACACAAAGTGCCGTTGGGACACAACCTGGACGGCAACTCTTGGCCACATGGCAATTGGTCCACGATCTCTCCTGATCAGTGAGAGCAAAGAGAGAGAGACAAAAACATAACTGGTTATTTCTGAGATTCTGTGGCTCAATTTGTCAAAGTGAAGTTGTCTTTCAGTCTTAGGTTCGGTCCCCCATCTCCTTCTGTCCATACGCGGAAATATTCTTGAGGATGGAACACTGAACGTCTCCATTGCTCCCAATGGACGGTTGGCATCCATCCCCCATAGTGCTTTTTGACTGCTAAAGCAGGTAAAGTTATACACTGTGATCACTTTAAGATTCTTTTGATGGAGACACAAACCCTTTTCATAGAGAACTCGACGACTTGGTGGAGTTGATTTTGTAAAGATTACTTGTGGCTTTAAATAAAATAAATGTATCTTTACCTAGTTACCAGCCAGATATCACACCTGGGGTGTCAGATTGCACTGTGGGAGGAAACTGGAGTACCGGGGGAGAACATGCAAACTCCACACAGAAAGGCCCTGGGTTGAACCCAAGACGTGAGGCGAGAGCACCAATCACTGAAAGGAAATTGGTAAGCAACAGGAGACCAAAGTGGAATTCTTTTTAAGTCATATCTTGACTTTCAGACAGCAAACTTCATGGGGGGGGGGTTGGGAGAAACGTTTTGAGAGATGCACCATAGGAAACATTCAGACTCCTCTACTAAAAGACACTTTGAAAGCCCTCCGAGGGCTCCAGTGTGGAGAACAGTGAGTAAGTCTGTGTTGTTTTTACCTGTAACCTCATCAAAGCAGGTGGCGTGGAACTTTCCCATGTAGAACTCCAAGCCTATGATGGCGAACATGAGGATGGCCACAAACAGCAGCAGGCCGATCTGCAGCAGGGGGATCATGGCCTTCATGATGGATTTGAGCACCACCTGCAGGCCTGGAGGTCACAGTGTAAAACAAATGATCAGGAGGAAGTTGAAAAAGACTGAACCCTACAGTTTATATTAGGGATGCACCAATAGCACTTTTCTAAGGGACAAGTACAAGTACGAGTACTGACCTTTATCTACTTCTGTATACAGGAGGTGGTTCGCGACAACCAGCAAGCTCAGTCCAACATCAGACATGCTTCCATTATGTTTATCATGACAATGCTTGTCCTTTCTTGTCTACCTGCTGCTGATGTTGCTAACAGATGACGTCACGTAATACTCGCAAAATTTTATCAGAGATCTTTAATGAGTCAGTGCATTATCAGACCCGATATCGGTATTGACACTGGTGCATCCCTAATTCATATGGTGATGAAACACAAAAGACCCAGTTCCGGTATCTCACTAACCACCATGTTAAGGCTGCTGTTCACCAGAACTTGCTCACCAACATTATCAAGTAAATTCACAGCTTCTTTTATTCGGAGTTGATGATCAACAGTCAATGTGTTGTAAAGTTGCAATGAAAATTCACTTACTGGGAATCCCAGAGACCAGTTTCAGTGGTCGCAACACCCTGACGGCTCGTAGCGTCCTCAGATCAAGCTGAGAGCCCACCGATGACAAAATACTGCAGCAAGAAACAAAAAAACACAACACAAAACAAATTCAATTTGAAGAAGTCCTATGTTTCACAGAGGTATCCTATTAACAGATAAACCAACAAACCAACAGCAGTGAAAACATCCTCCTGTAAATTATATCAAAAATGTACTGGACATCTGCAGGACCAGTATACAACAGAACACCAATCATAGTGAGGTGAATCTATTTTCTAACACTGCAAAGTGTTATAATTGTCTTTATAATGTATACTGATAAATACAGACAATAATGTTTAGTTTTTTTTAATTACCAAACCAAAAGTCTAAAAAAAGACCCCAGATTAACTCAAAGAAAGACTGTTAGATCCTTCTACAATCTCGGATTTGTCAAAACAATACAGTGAAGCCAAACACTGAGGACCGTTACCTCAAAGATTTGTACTCATATTTTAAGGCCTAATTTATACAACAACATGTCAAGTGAAAATGCGTTTTTGCATTTTGATTTCAGAAAAGTTTCATGTTTAATGTTTGGTAATGTTTTAAAAGCTATGTCCGTGTTTACACGGAAACGGCAGAAACTACAGATGGTCCAATGTATTCACTTCACCAGTCAGTGGCTATAATGTTACGGCCGAGTCGTGTAAGGCATGCTGAGACTAAAGTCCATTTATCATTTCCACGCAATATAGAAAAGCACATCAGGTCCCTTTTTAATCAGTGTCTGTGAATGTCAATAACTAGTTTGGTAACGCCATGTTTGCTGTTCCCAAGAGCTGCTACTGTGTGTGCGTGTGTGTGTGTGTGTGTGTGTGTGTGTGTGTGTGTGTGTGTGTGTGTGTGTGTGTGTGTGTGTGTGTGTGTGTGTGTGTGTGTGTGTGTGTGTGTGTGTGTGTGTGTGTGCCTCTGATGTGAAGCCAGCCTGAGATAGGTTGGAAAATTCCACGCTCCGTCTTGTACGGGGGCGGAAGGCAGGGGCTGTCCGACGGGAAGGAGGGGGTGCGGGGGTGTAGAGAGGGGAGGGGAGGGGAGGGGAGGGGGTTGCTCTGAGGAAGTGGAGAGACTCGAGCAGAGGGGAGGAGCCAAACAACCTCACGTTGGATGAGCTTCTAGCTGACACGCTACATGATACACTGGCATAAGACATCACTTTGGCTGCTTCACTCTTATATTGAAGACTTAAATTTTGAGCAATATCAACATAATTGTCACTTGATATCGAAGTCTAACTTTAAAGCTCAAGTTTCAGTCTTTCCAGTTGTCATTGCATGATCTCCAAAACAATGGCAAAATGGTGAAATAAACAAACCCATTCAGGGTATGATCTCCTAAAGGAATGCACATAGAGAAACGGGAGCAAATGTGATATTGTGCACGCACGCACAAGCAAATTAAGGATGCAATGGAGATTGAGGACCCCATTTACACAAAAACATTTTCACGAATTTTTTTTGAATAATAGTAGCGTTTTGGTCCTCAGAGTGACTGAAATCACGGTTACCAGGGAAACTTTTTAAAAACTGACTCCGTGTCAATGGAAGCGGAGGAAAAAGCAACTTCTCTGAAACGCTGCTGCTGTGCATGCACACTTCTTTCTTTCTTTCTTTAAGTTAAACGCATGTTTATTTGCTGTAAGGTTTCAATACGTTCGATAACGTCCTCCACCAACATGTGGAGGACGTTATGCCATGACAGTGGTATTTTCCAGCAGAACGTTCTAATCGTGTCCTAATGCAAGAAAAACCTTCAATTGAAGGGTGTAACTGACGTTGGTCACCCACAGAACACAGTATTCCAATGCTATTCATCATGCTTTACACTGGATCTTAGTACATCAAAGCCCCAAGTGTTAAAAAATGTTGGCGTCTCCTCCTCAACTTCTCCCTTCTGGTCCATTCCCTCCCTCCTTCTCCCCCGTCACCCCATCCATCCTTCTTGCCTCTCTCTCTCCAGGTTGGTTGCTAATTCCAGTAAGAGGTCATTTATTAACAGACACAGTACCGGCAGCCAAGCCCCTCATTCCCTCAATGGCTTTTTAACTGCCACGGCTAAAGGCCACGCCGCAGCTCGGAGAAAACCGGACCTCAGCAAAACGAAGCGCACTGCTACTCCGGTCTTGACACGGTGTTTGTGTAAATTAGAGCACACAGCCGGGACGTAACTGTAACTGCATGACACTGCAGCTTGTAGCTCTAAATGGGATTGCAAATCACCGTCTTTTTCTGACTGGTAATTCATGCCGGGTCTCTGCAGCACAACATTTAGCGCTATTAGCGTGTATTTTCATAATATGAACTGCAGATTGCAACACTTTGCGTATAATTTTAGGTTTTCTTTGAGTGATCTTGTTATTTTTCTGGGACTATAAAAGCTCTGAATAAATTCATTTTTTCTATAGTTTACTTCTGCATGAATGAGTAAACATCCAGCACAAGTGCAAAGAATCAGTTCTCTTCTGTTGCCTTTATGTCTCCCAGCTTGCAGCTGCTTGTTTTATTTCTGTCTCATTTCAAGGTGACTTTTTTTCTTTTTCTTTTTCTCTACAGTGGGCAAATGCTTGGATATTCATCCGTGCGAAATGGCAACCACCCGCTTCTGCCAGACAAACCTAAACCTCCGGGAAGCAGTCACCCCTGGCAACGGCTGAGCAGGCCTGCAATTTAGGGAGGTGGCCAGTAGAGGGAGCAGGGACTGTGCAGGAGGTAGAGGATGGGGATGGAGAGACGGGCTGAAAAAGAACAATTTTGAGGATCTAAAAACAACAGGATGACAAGTACAGGAGTACTGCATGATAATCTTATTAACACTGCCACATCAGCAGTTGCAATATGTCTACAAATTTGGCCAATAAGATGGCGTGATGGATTATGCGCTGGTCTTGGTTCTGACTCGGTCTTGAGATAAGTGGTGTTTATTACAATACCACCTGGTTCGCACAAACTAGTGTCCTGAACTTTTATTGCTATGGAAAGAATAATTAACCTGCTGCTAACACAGTTGTCGTTGGCTAGGTGTTACTTTGGTGAAGTTTCTCACGCACCTCAATCAGCTACTTAGCACACGCTTCTTTCAGTATTTATATCGCTTATCTAATTCATTTCTCGTTTCCATTCTTGCTTCCTGCAATAGCGAATAGTCAAAAAACAGCCCCCTATTCAAAATATTAGAGCTCTTAACACCCATGTTTGGGGTTTTACACCGAGCTATATTGAGGTGCTTTTCCCTCTTTAAAAATCTTTTTTTTCGTACATTAAGAGAGCAAATAAAACATTTGCTAATCCCATCAGTATACCATTTTATGCCCCCAAATTCCCCTAAACGACAGAGATTATACAAACACAGGAGCTCACAGGGGAGGTCGCTTCTTATTAGAGAACACAAGAGAGTCCCTGATGAAATGCAGACTTGGAGGGAAGAGACTCGGCATCCCCTCAGAGACCCACAGCGTTGGAGAGAGTGAGCAGATTGAAAAAGAGTGATAGTCCTGTGTGTCAAAAGTGTGAGGTTCATCCGCTTAGAGAGAGAGAGAGAGAGAGAGAGAGAGAGAGAGAGAGAGAGAGAAAGAGAGTGAGAGAGAGAGAGAGAGACTCAGGAGAGCTGGAGGTTCATCTGCAGAGGGAGAAGGTGTTTGGACGGTGATGACAGAGGCTCTCACTGCAGGGAAACACCTCGCAATCAACCTGTGAGGCTGCACACACACACCACATACTGTTCTGTGTTATTCTCGTGTACGTTTGACCCTCCTCTTTTATGGCATATATGTTATAAAATGGTACAAAAAAAATAAATAGAAATATTATCCCGTATTGTGAATACATAAAGGTAATCTTCAACCACTCTTATTGTAAGATGGGCTTCAGGCAAATAGTTTGATTGGTGGAGCAGCTCTAATTAACATTGCATTCTTCTCCGGCCTTTGTTTACTGATGATAACCTACTATATGTACATGTTGGGGATGCTCCTGGTGACTAAATTCTTAATGGATTAAGAAAATTACCAATAGAAACTGAAATAGTCGAGAAAAAAAAGCACCAAAATTAGTCCAAATGTGGCTCAATCTTTATTTAGAAGTCTTAACCATTGTCCTTGAATTATCCCATGTGTATTAAGAGCCAAAGAAACAATTAATCACCGTCGTTGCACAACAGCAGCTTTTTAAATAATATAAAATCTGAATATGAACCTGAGGTGGAAAGAAAATGTCTACTGTTTGATTGCTTAAACTTAATTACAAAGGAAATAAAATGCTGAACAACTTTTATCCATTACGTGCTCTATTGCAACGTCGATAGCATGCCATGTAATTAAATTTACCTGGATAAAAGAAGATAAAATTTATGAATTATGTAAATAAAACCATCGTTTTCATCAATTGGCTGGAGAACTGCAGATTCAAGTACCGTACCCCAAATCCTGCTTCATTACAGTAATTTAAGTATTTATAATTTATTACCGCCACCTAAGGTGATCTGATTGCCTGTTTTTTTTTGTTTTTTTACCTTATAGACAGAAAAAAAAACTTTAAAAAAGTGTTTTCTCTTGATATTGGAGATGCAGTAAAAGTGAATTTACACTACTACCCGGCTTTGCTTTTTCCGTCTCACACATGATAGTTATCAGGGTAGAAACAGGACAGGTATTAGAAACACTTGTAACTAATATGAACTGAGTAGTTTCCTTTCAGTGACTAAATTTCCTCAAGGCTTTAAACTATGTTTCAAGTAATTGTCAGACAGGAAGTGATGAAAACCCTCCGACGGTCGTCATCTTATGGCCAGTGACGATGACGATGCCTGACGGCCCTGATGAAGATGTCAGAGGTCACCCTCTGCCTTTACTTTGCCCGGTCTCTCCCCGATCACGGTATTGCCATGGCAACCGGTGATTCCTCTCTTCGCAGAGTCTCCACGGTTACCGGCCTGCTCTCATTCATAAGCGTTGCCAGGGAAACGCAGCCCCGGCTCATTGATGGAATCTCGGCATTGCCGCAGCAACGGGGATGGGAAGTGGGTCTCCTAGCGATTGATTTTCAACCCCTCCAAACCCCCGCATTTCCCGCCCACACATATACCCACATGCACTCACCCACACACACTATCCTCACCTACCCCTGAAACACCCTGTTCTCCCAGCAGCTCCTGGGCATCCTGGCTATCGTACAGTATGTACACTCAAGTGGAACTTCCCCTCCATGCACACACACACACACACACACACACACACACACACACACACACACACACACACACACACACACACACACACACACACACACACACACACACACACACACACACACGTCAAATCTGAGTGTATGTGCTGGCTCTGTATTCATACGCAGCATATGATCAGATGACAGTGATGAATGCAGCGCAGCTCAGATTATATGGTAATATGGATGACCCACTTCCTCTGAACACTAAAGATGTTGTCTTACATACAGCAGTGACATCGCAGTGATGCACGGACACAGAGAAGCAGGTATGAGTGTCTTATTTTATATGGAAGATAGCTGGGCTGAACTCTAGAACATGGACGTAAAATACATTTATTTATTGGGGACCATTGGTGGTTTTCCATTGATTTTCTTTTCAAATCAATGCAGTATTAAGTGGTTCTATTAACTTTGATCAATAACGTTGGGTAATATGAACATAGTTTAAGTCACTCTGTCAAAGCTAATTAACAAGTTGCAGATTAGAGATCTTCTTTTAAACTGAATTTTTTTTAATTCAAGATGATTGGACCATCAAACAGTGAACATTCAACACAGTGTATTCAGGTTAAACATATTCTATTAATTTGTTCTACTTGAATTGCAAATTATGGAAAGTCACCCCTGTGGAATTCCACAAAAAACATTTAAAATCAATTCATAAATCCCCTGTGATCCCTGAATGTAGACTGGATTTTAAAAGCACGAAAAAGAGCTTCATTGTTGTCTACACAACAATGTTTTCAAGTAAAAACTGGACATTTTTGTTGTGTTTTGGGGGGCTGTTTACACAACAACGGTGCTCAGAGTAACTGAAGACTGAACTTTTTGAAAGTCAGCTCCCAAGTGTCAACGCATGGCCAATTCTGTGTGAAGGGACAATATTTTCAAATGTTGCCATGTAAACACAAAACTTTTCTAAAAGTAAAATGCAAAAAACGACGCGCGCAAACAAGGCCATAGTAAGCTGCCTACCTTTCAACTTCAAAATATCTTAAAATGTTCTTGTAATTTCATCAAAATAATTGTGAAATAAAGAAAGTAGACATGTTGAATCTGATGGTGAAGCTTTGGACAATGGGACAGGATCCAAAAATCACATACGTGTGATATGTGTTTCCTGTGTGTGTGTGTGTGTGTGTTTGTGTTTGTCTATGTGTGTGTGTGTGTGTGTAAGAATGCATGTGCACATGGCTCATGTGTGCATTGTGTGGAAATAGAGTGGGAGTGCCATGTGTCATCGCAGTGTGAGCTCCTGTCCCCTTAATGTCTCCCACTGAGCCCACAGCCCCCCCTTCCCAGCTTAACACACACACACACACACACACACACACACACACACACACACACACACACACACACACACACACACACACACACACACACACACACACACACACACACACACACACACACACACACACACACACACACACACACACACGTACAATCTTGCATGATCAAATTAGAGAAATCCTAACAATGATTACACTTTTTGAAATGCGGCCCAGTCAGATCATCTTGGTGAATTTCGGGGCTTTTTCAGCGTCTCCTGTCTCTTTATGTAATCGCAGACTGAGTCCACGTTGTTGAGATCAGGGCTCTGTGGGCACGACACCATCTGTTTTTAAGACTCCTTTAATGTTGCGGAGGCCGGTTCTGACTGACTCGAGCAGTAGATTTGGAGCAGTCGCCACGCAGTAGATACTACGATAACCATGATTTGGCATCTCTGTGATTGTACTGCGTGACTAATAAAAATGGAAAGATCTTAATTGGCAAAAAAATGCAATACCATTTTTTTTTTTCTTTTTCTCAAAGCCCTCCCATATTGTGTCTAAGAAGGGCCAACATCCTTCACCCGTGGTTGATTTCCGAAAACATTGTAGTGAAGCCAAGTGACACCGAGAGCTTTCAAATGAAAAGAATTGTCTTACTGTGGAGGTTTTTTTTGGACAAATGTAAATCTGATTTTTACAGCCTATGATCGGGCAAAGACTTTCTCTCTGGGTCTCTGGGATCTCTCAAGGCCGGGAACTCCTCTTGTAATGTGACTCACAAGCTTCATTGTAAAACGCTTATGTCTGATACAACTTTGGTTGACTTTGGTTTTACTTGCTCTGCAACTATTTTCCATCCCTTTACAAGCACACCCAAATAGTATAACGTAACCGCGTTCACTAAAAGTTTGCCGGTTTTCCATCAAGGCCCACTGTGATCGTTGATGCTCACTGAGGTGGTTTCTATTCTTCATTAAAATTGTACTTATTTGATAAGACAAGATGAGTCTGAATCACCAAGAGTATTGCCTGTTGGCAACTTCAAATTGGAGTCAAAGAGGAAAGGAACGGTGGGGCCCCAATTACATGGCAACGCTTTCAAGTAGGGATGCACTGATGCCACTTTTTTCCAAAATGAGTAGTGTATGAGTATTTGCATTTGAGTACTCACCGAAACCGATATTGAGTACTTAGGCCAGTACACACATTTATTTTTTTCCGACAGATGTTATTTGAACAACATTCCTACATTGTGATGTACCGACATTCAAAATTTGCTCTTTTATGGCGCTGCCACATATACTATAAGAAAACATTCAATAAAACTTTAGTTATCAGTGGAACAGCGCTTTGAGCAAGCTGTGCGCCCCTCGCTGGCCGCCCGCGCTTTGCAGTGAAGTGCCGTAAGTGGTGTCGTAGGTGTCGGTGGCAGGTTTATGAGTACGTGTACAAGTACTCATGCCTGGTATCGAGCCGGATACCCGATACTGGTATCGGTATCGGTGCTGTTTACACTACACTGACAACTCAACAGAAACAGCCCCCATGGTGGAACTTTTTAAAAGCACTCTGAATCTGTCTCCATGTAAACAGGAAAAAAAAAAACTACTTTTCCGAAACACTGATATTGTACATATGCAATATTGGTAAATGGTGAATAGTTTTTCAGCGCATGCGCGAGTAGATGGACAACAACAATAATGTTTGGCTGCTTCTGCTTTCTGCCATTCAGGTCGACTTGACCACACGACATGCCAACCACGACATAAGAACGGAGCCATCTTCTAGATCAGTGCTTCACAACCAACCTTGCTAATGTGCCTTGATGTTATCTGGACGCGACGTGACTCCATTGGCAATGCAAAAACCATAGATTGAACAAAGATCTTTGTGTAGTAGAATCTACCATTTTGTACATACATACGTTTGGAACATTTCAAGTATTTGTGTTGCCATCAAACATTGAGATGTTTTCAAAGCAATTGAATGCAGTTTTTGATCATCTTACAACACCGCTCACAAACATTTGTGAAATGTTTTTGGGTTTTTTTTTAGGTGAGAAAAGAGTTGGTCTGTCACGTTCTTACTATGAGCTTGCCGACAGCATTTTAACAACTGTTATGTCAGTGCTCGCTAAGTCCCAACGGCTTTCCCACGGGAGAGCCTATTAGACAGGCAAAGAGGCGAGGTCGGCATAAGAACCGGGCGGGAACGGTCCAAGGCTCCATCACCTCTGGGCTGGGGTGTTGAATCTTCTCCCTTCGTATGCCATCTCTTGCACTTCATCAAAGACGCAGCTATCTGTATTTTGGTTTCACTCCTGCTTCCTCACGTCTTTTTCCACCCCCTGGTTGCCAAAGCGTTCGCTGGCAAAAGTAAGACAGAAGCACTCTCATTCTGACCACATTCCCCGTCCTCATCCACCCTTCCTCTCCTTTTCCCTCAGTTCATTTTCTCGCTCCTACGTTATTGCTGATCTCAGCAGAGTGCTAACACTCAGCTGATGTACACTCTCTCCCCACCTCCACCCCCAGCCAAGCTCACTTGTTCCCACCATCTTGCCCTCCTCCGGCTTCATTGTTTCGCTCTCTTACTCATTTCTATTCTCACTTAAATTCATGTTAGATCTGGTATGGAGGATGAGGAGAAATGAAAGGGTCAGATGGGACGATAACTCCCTTGTCTTTCCTTCTTTGTCCTCCACGTCCAAACTCCTTCCATGCATGCGTCTGTCCTTTAATCAAATATGTGTTTCATTGACCTTTATTTATCTTAGGGGTGGCCTGCTGACTGTGCTTTTCTGAAAAAACTGTCTGTCCACTGGAGGATTTTAGAGCTCGAGTAGCTTTTTTGTTTTCTATCCACAGTCCTTGATGACTGGTTGTAGAACCCGAATGCAAAAAGTGTGAGCGCATGAATGTGCTGAAACAAACCAATCGGTTGGTTTACACTCACTCTTGTAGGGACTTCTTATTCTAAGTGTAATCTATACTACCAACCTCACTGTACATCTAAGCAAAATGGGACATTTTGGCAAGTGGTGGCAACACTGGCTGTTCAGTGATGTATTAAAATGAAAAAAAGAAGAGAGGCCCAGTCCCATCCATGACACCAATAGATATAATATAGATTGACCCAGACACTGCAGACACTATCAGATTATAGATAAACTCAAGCAGTTCTGTGAGTTTGATTTGCCCAAATCTTTTCTGAATAGTGTGCAGGTCAGACCAACGGCTACTGCACGATCTCATTTCTGCTAAAGAAAGTTCAGTCACTGATGTTTGAATTCCTATTCTTGTAAAAACATTTCCACCCAAGAACAGTCAGGAAATTCTAGTTTACAGAGGTGAAACACAGAATTTGCAGAACTCAGTTACTATATCAGATCAAGCAACTCATTTCATTTTCAATGGACACAATGTCAGTTTATCAGTATTATAATAAACTAAGATTCATTGACACACGTCTTTTTCCTCTCTCCTGCTTCCGAGCGTCAGTCTTTCCTGTGGCTCTGATCTCCCTTCTGTTTTTCCACTCGTTTCCCTACCTCATGCCCACTCTCCCTCTCTGCCGGACCGGCTGATTGGCCCACCTGTCCCTCAGTCTCCTGCCAGCAGGACTTCTGGACTTCACAAGGACACAACGTCTGGACTCCTCCATCCTTGTTAGTGTTTGCTCTCAGTGTGTTGGCGGGTTGTTCATGTAACATGTCGTATGATTAAATGTGTTTGTGTGTCGTCTCTGGACTTTTTCTCTGTAGTTTTATGCCTTTTTGTCCCTGATAGGAAACTGACAACACAAACTCCTAATAGTACTGAGTAATAATAAAAGAAAAAAATTTCTCTTATCAATAATTTTCTAATCTCAGAATTATAGTTAATGTGAAAAAGATTATTTTATTCAGTGTGTTAGTCAGCATCTGATAGTTAAAACACGACTGGAACCTTGTGCTGGTGTACCGATTATTGATTAGCCGAATCCTTGTTACAGTCAGGTTTAATCCAAGTACACCTTGATTTTCAGCCTTTTCATCGCACAGACTTCAATCAACACACTTTGCCCCATCAGTTGAGACTGACCACGTGCCTGGTGAAGTCAAGAAGTCGTCATGATCTGAGATTTCTCACCAGATGGTCGAAAAATGAACCTCACTGACGTCGTCCTGTCATTATGCCGATAATGGCTCAGTTTGCAGTGGTCAGTGATGAGTGCATGGAGGTAAAGAAAGTACTGAATAAAGTAGTCCATGGCTATCATTATTGCCATGGCTGGTAGAGGAGGTGATGCCATGTTTGAGGAAAAAAATCTATGGATCCAGTGAAAGCGAAAACTTCCAGATGGTATTCTCTCCTTTGCTGCCAGCGAGGAGAGAGTCAGGCACCTGCTTCTCATTTTGCTAAGGGACACTTGAGCTGGACAGTGGGGATAATAATTGACAATCACTTGCTTACCTTCAACACCTCTCTGCCCTCACACTGCGCGTCTGTAGGTGTGTGTTTCTGTCTGTGCTCTATTTCTGTTCACAAGGGTGTGTGGGTGAGCAGAAAGCTCCACACTATGGAGCAGGCTTATAACTAAAAAATGGCATTGCTTAAAGTGACATGTCTACCGTTTTATCTTGCGACTGCTGTTTGGAGAGGGTTGGCTAAGCCATATGAAAGTTCCTCAGGGTTTAATACAAGTAGTTTGGGTGTGTCAAACAAATGTACAAATGAAATCCGATCAAGGTACACAGCAACATATATTTTAAATACAGTCAATTACAACTGCGACTATCTTTAAGACTAGTTTAAGCAATTGGAGCACCCGATTCTTAAAGATCCTATTGCCAAATAAGGAAAAAATAAGCATTATATACTGTAGAATGAACCATCGATAGAACATACAACAGACTTTTGTTCAAGATCCTATTGCACAAATATATATACTGTAGGATACCTATACCTTGGAACATGGATCAAGCACAGGAAACAGACTTCTCCATATGAAGTCGTATATGGCCATAATCCTGACCCTGATCATGATCTTAATTCAAGTTGAACATTTATTTTCGACTATGCAATCTTGAGTTGATCTTTATCCTCATCGTAACCTCAAGTCTGGGACACGCCCTTAACCTTTGATAAAGTCTTTTCAGATATGAATCTTGCCAACATAACTGACTGTTTGAGGAATGATCGACTCAAGCCTGCCTTAAATAAAATGCTGTGATGGTGAACATGGCTGAATAGATATACAGGTTTTTTAGTAAGCGACAGGCCCTTAATACAGAACGATGCATTTGCGTTGTTGTTTCAGAAATGTTCCGCGTATATATGTTTTGAAAAAAGGAACGTTAAAAGTTAGCAACCCACACACGCACACACACCAATGGTAATGGCTGCCATATAAGACGCTCACAAGACATTAGGAGCAACTTGCTCTTCTGTCCAACGACACTTTTGTGAGACGCGAGATGGTGGCTTAAACCACCAACCGTGGGATTGGAAGAAAACTCACTTCACCAACGTGGCCACAGCCCCCCCTAACTATGCTTGATATTAAAACATTCCCTTATTCACAATCTGTCATACCTCTCAAACTCCTCTGATACTTTCAGCTCATTTCAGTGAGCGTTTTCGAAAATACATCCACGATGATGCTTGTGCAACCCAACAGTCTTTACGAGTGCCAGTGTTCGTGCAGCAGGCAACCTGCAGGGCACACAGTTGGAGGGTATAGGAGAACATATAGCAGAGTGATGAGCCTGTAAATGACTGCAGAGCAATGATGATAATGGAAGTGATGGCAAAAGGACAACTTTCAATCAAGTACTCTCTCCCTCTCTTGCCTCCTCTCTCTCTCTCTCTCTGACCTCATTTTTCTCTCCCTGCTGGACTTCCATTTCCTCTCTCAGTGTTCGTACCACAAACACACCGCGCTCGCTGTGACACCTCTGTGTACTGCTCCTTAATGTTTGATTAAAGTTTGATCCTGTGTTGGGAGCGACCTGACTCCAGCCACAGTGCACTAATGTTACAGTCACAGTGAGGAGCCTTTTTTCTTTTTTCTTGTCCTAAGCTATTTATTAACCTCGGTGGCCTGAGCAGCCGATGCAGGCTGAGAAATGTCTCTGTGAAGACCAGCCTCATCCGATCTGTCCTCTTGCTGACGCAGAACTCAGCGAGCGGCGGGTGCAGTGACTCAGAGGTTGCTGTTTCCCCTCTGTCTTGGGTTCTGATGTCACTTAGCATCTCAGCCAGATACACCAGTGACTCAGTGTGCCATCTCGCTTATCCCCCAGCTGGGAGGAAAAAGCTTTTCGAAAACTTCTGGGGTTTCTTGGTCTCAGCTCAACAGTCTGCTTCATCTCGACATTCAGAAAAGTACAAAAGTATCTGATGCATGTAAACAGATTAAATGCAGATTAAAAAGGCAGCAAGCACAGTGGGGTTGTTGTTTCTTGGGCATTTACGTCATAATCCACCCTTTTTTCTCTTCCTATCACTTAACTAGACAACTGGAACAGCAGAAAGTTATGGGATAAGATGTTGTAGTTGGCACTGTATGAATAAACGTTTTTTAATTCTACTTTACACAACTGCCTCATCAACATCAGTGTTTAGTTAAAAAGCAATGACGTGGTTAAATACTAATCAGCCATAACATTATGACCACTTGAATCCTAAACGTTGAACTTAAATCACAAAGGAGTTTCTGAAATATCTCAAAACATTGGCAAAACTCCCCCCCAAAAAAAACCCTCCACAATAAGACAATCCTTTTCATTTGAAAGCTCTCGGTGTCACTTGGCTTCACTACAAAATTTTCCCTTATGCAAGTCCGATTTTTTAGTGTCATAGTTTTCGTGGATGTCTTAAAAAAAATTGACTCAGTTCAGTTTTGGTGAATTAGAAAGTTTGAGAAATGATCCGTCAACTGATCAATCTGGTCTTCATCCAGAAGCTTTTGCACTTTAGTTGTGAGCCTCTGTTTTGATTGGTCGACAGAGGAGAGAATTAATTGTATCACAAAGCTGGTGTCCACCTCTTGCATGACACTGGGTGAGTATTACGTATATGTCATGCCAACGTGAGGTATACAGACAAACAATCCAGCGTGTCATGACTACCAGTCCATATTCTCCTGGGACTTGATAGTTCTGTCGTTGAGCGTCAACCAAAATAGCAATCTATCCTGGTCGTCTGTCCATACGAATGTCTGTGTATTCCCATTGTTAATGTTTATAATGTATTGTTCTCTATGTTTGTGGTTTAATTACTAAAACAACCAAAGTGCCAATTTGTGGCATGCTAACAACATTGTTTTCATTGTTTCTGCTGTTTACATGTAGATGGACATTGTTTTCAAAACGTTGCCTTGCAAACGCAAACGCAAAACTTGGCTGAAAGGAAAATGTAAAAACGATGCTTTTTCACTTTAAAAAGTAAAAAGGGCTTAAAGTAAATTGTTGGGAACTGCTGTTTCACTCCCAGGTTTTTTTCTTTTCCAATATATCAATGCGTTTTTATCAAATCCACAATCCAGATTAAAGTCAATTTTAAAGACATTAGTCTTTTAATGTCATTAATTTCATTTCGATCTTGACTTCTTGGATTAGATTAAAAAAAGAAGGTGCACCGGGAACCTTTTTCCCCATTGTGATCATACATAGCTGAGTGGCTAATTTATTAAAGTTTCCTCAAAAGAAAATATGTACACCAAAATGTATTTCCAGCAGGACCAGTCCATGAGGTACACTGGGTTTCGCCGCGTGTGACTTGCACCTGAATACGTGGACGTTTACCTTCCTGCATGCTTCAGAGTATGGATGTGATAGTAGTTTATTTTTGACCGCTGTCTCTATGAAGATCCATTAGCAGAGTCATGGGGACATCAGTGGTGTCCTCTCATTGACTGACCGGCCCAGACTCTACTGTAAATGATTAGATTAGTGTGTGACGTCACAGCGCGGCACCGAAAATCAATGGACTGTCATCCCTGCATACTAAGTACAGTGGACACTGTGTGTGTGTGTGTGTGTGTGTGTGTGTGTGTGCTTTTAATCGTGTCCTCTTTTTCCCTCCTCTCATCTCTCTCCACCCCTCCAGTTTGTTGGGTAAGAGTGAAGTCAGCACATACACACACACACACACACACACACACACACACACACACACACACACACACACACACACACACACACACACACACACACCTCATAACAGTGGCAGAAGCCTCCTCCGTCACGACTCACACAGCACCAGCACGCGCTCCACAGAACCCCACAGATGACAGACGACTTGACTTAGAGAATCAAAAGCAAAGTTTATCGGCTTCTTTGCATCGTCCAGACCAAAAGTGTCGAGTCAAACTAGGATTGTTTTTCATTTTCGATCATTAAACTCTTGAACGTGGTGTTGTATGTCATTGCTTTACTGAAACTAAATGAACTCATCCTCACAATAAAGAGCATATGTAAGGGGTCAGACATGAATGAGAGGTGAGCACTCTTTTAAAGCAGGTGTGTCAAACACATTTTAGTTCAGGGGCCACAAACAGCTCAATTTAAAAAAAAAAAAAAAAATGAAAAAAAAAAATTCTCCTAAAGATGTTGCATTATGGATGTTTTAAGCATGTTGGTAAATATAAAAGATTAATGCAGAGTGTAGAGTTTGTTTGTTTTTTCTCTCCAATGGGTACATTATAATACTTGTTTACTAAAGCTGAACTTAGATTGTGGAGAATAGGTTGCTGTGTTCAAGGAATTTAATTGTAATTGATCATATTGGACCAAACAAAAAAAACTAAACAGAAAAATACAAGAAATTTCCTGGTGCAAAGCAGGAAAAGTAGAATGTGTAGCTTTTCATGAAGAAGTATATGACTATTGGGGAACATTCAGATTGAGATAAATTCATGTGTTGGCCCTCTATTGGAAAACATAACTGCCCACTGCTGGTTAGAAGGATGTATAAATGATGAACACATTTTTTTCAAGCTTTTCTGTTGTCAAAGCAGGAATTTTCTCCAAAACTTAGCATTTGTTATGCTGCAGTCGCAGACATGTTTCTAGGTGTTCTCAGCTCGCGTTAACAGTAAAAAGACTCATCAAGGCTTTACATAATTTCTTTAGGAGACTCAAACTGATTACAGGTGGAGGTGGGAGGAGCGTAGCAGCATTCTCTGGTGGGGTTGAAGACAAATATAAAATTATTATTTCAATCTGCAAAAGAGAAGCCACCTCAAAAAGAGTCTCAATAAAAGACTTTTCAAACCCATCTGGCCTTTTCTTGGATTGGATTTACTGCAGATTGCGTAACAAGAACACACACACAAATACACACTCTCTTGCATGCACACACACACACACACACACACACACACACACACACAGCGGGGAAACATGGAAAACATATGCTAGCTGCTTGTAGCTTGAGTTCACACCAAGACCTTCC
This sequence comes from Lipophrys pholis, assembly GCF_963383615.2. Taxonomy (NCBI): domain Eukaryota; kingdom Metazoa; phylum Chordata; class Actinopteri; order Blenniiformes; family Blenniidae; genus Lipophrys; species Lipophrys pholis. The sequence goes on from NC_137628.1 coordinate 13,357,278, forward strand.
TTTCAATTGAAAGCGCTCAATATGAATAAACATGAAAGCTTGAAATATGGCTGTAATTGCAATATAGGCCATGCATAGTAATTGTGTGTAAGTTTACAGTGTCTAAAAACGGAAATGCTGTGTGTGTGTGTGTGTGTGTGTGTGTGTGTAGGCACCATAAGGTAGCAGCAGAGTGTGTTATATAGGCTGTGCAGAGTGATTGATCACAGGGAGCAGGGAAAAGCAGGTTACTGCAGCGCTTACACACACACATTCATTCCTCTCTGAGTGCGCTCCTCTCGCCATTTCTCATCTCTCTCTCTCTCTCTCTCTCTCTCTCTCTCTCTCTCTCTCTCTCTCCTCTCTCTCTCTCTCTCCGTCTCTCTCTCTCCTCTCTCTCTCTCCTCTCTCTCTCTCTCTCTCTCTCTCTCTCTCTCTCTCTCTCTCTCTCTCTCTCTCCCTCCCTCCCCTCCACCCTGGTTCCATCTCCATCTTCTCCTCCCTCCTCCTCCAAACCTCTCTCTCCTTTCCTATATATCACTCTCACCTCCCTGACTCCCCCCACCACCATCAACCATCACTCTTCCCTCCTTCCTGTGGTCATCCTCTTCTTCTTCGCTCTCCATCCTTCTCCACGCCTTCTTTTAACAGCCAAGCCCATACTGAACTCCCCCCTCCCCTCTCTCTCTCTCTCTGCTCTCTCTTTCGGTCCTGTTATCCAGACCCCAGGGGAATGGAAAGACACTGTCACATGTTTTTTTTTTTTCTTCCACCTCCTCCTCCTTTCTCCTCCCCCCGTTATCTAGCTGCAGTAGTACTCCACCAGTACTCAGGCGAGGGGCTTTGTTTCTCTCTGGAGTCTCTCTCTGCATGTTAGTTTATCTATTTATTATATCCATCCATCCATCCATCCATCCATCCATCCATCCATCCAATCTTCAATGCTGCAGGAAGTGGGGAGTTTCAGTAACGTCAGTTTGAAGCTATATTTATGGGTTATGCACGTAGATAATTAATCGTGAAGTAAACTCAATCCAGTCTTCAGGACTTGGTAAAATACTGCAGGACATGAATGCTTGTCTTTCTAACGCAAGCATCAAGTACTGCTCTTTATTATAGAAGGAGATGAGGTTACACAAAAAATGATTTAGCAGCAGTGGGTAGACATAGACCGGAGGTAAGGTACGTCCCCTTCACATCCCTCTGCAATTTAATTAGTTGAAAAATGAATGAAAAACGCTAATAGGATGAAGTGTGAATGACTGAATAATTGCATTCACAAAACGTCTCATATGAGTGAAGGACTTTATTCAGTGGTGGACCTCCAGTGGTGCTGGTTGATTTAAGGTGGTGATATGATGTGACGGAGAGGGTTGCAGCAATGGAGCAACAATCTCAGGTCGCGTTTACGCCACAACGGTTTCAAGTGAAAACGAAAAACTTTCATTGCGTTTGAGTGTCCGATGACACAACAACGGTGATAAGAGCCGGTGAAAACGCAACTTTTTGAAAACAGGTCCCAAGGTAGAATTATTTTGAAAAGCTTCAACTCCATGGAAACGGTAGAAAAGACAACTTTTCTGAAACGCTGCTGCTGCTCATGCGCACCACGGTCGTGGTATATAATTCTTCTGCACGAATGTGAGGAGATGGGCATAACAACAATAGCGGCCTCCAGAGTGTCATGACTCCCAGTCCATATTCTTCTGGGACTTGGTGGTTTTATAGTTGACAGTCACCGTAATAGTAATCCAACTCGGTCGCCGAAACAACATTTGTGTAAAGAAGGAATGTTTTTGTCTCCGTGTGGACAGGGCCCAAAAGCTTGCAGTCATTATATTTCATTTCACAAGGAAAAAAACTATTGACAAAGTTCTCAAATTGGCTGTGGTTACATTAACCATAAGTAACCAGATTAAATGTTTATCCAATTGAAGGTCTTGTGTCTGATTAGATTTGCCCTTTCAGATTAAAATCCCAATCAGTGATCATAATTAGTTTGTGATCTGAAAGATCATCAATAAAGACGGCACAAGATATTGCTTCGAACTGTCCACATCTGATACCTTTATTCAGTCTTTATGTAAACGGGTAATCTGATCTCCCCTTAAGACTGAATTGGAAGCACTGCTGTCTGTTGCTTCATCTGCAGCTAAGTGCGACAAAATGTCTTGTGTTGTAGTTTGTTAAAATTATATTAAACTGAGCTTGGAGAGAATAATAATACAAAGAGAAAGAAGATTGGCGGAACTCTGCTCCCCCTCTGTCGGCTATCACTATAACAACAAACCTGCCTACGCCCACCTACACCCATCTCTGGGAGAAGTGACATTTCACTTTGCCCCGGTGGCCGCCCCCTGCAGGGATGCTGTGATACTGTGTGTGTGTGTGTGTGTGTGTGTGTGTGTGTGTGTGTGTGTGTGTGTGTGTGTGTGTGTGTGTGTGTGTGTCCTCATTAAAGGAGGATAGTGACCGAGGGGGAGTGTCCCTGATCACACACATACACCATGTCAAACCAGACCTCTGCTGTGCATCTGTGTGTGTGTGTTTGTGTGTGTTTGTGTGTGTTCCTTCAGTTGTTGTAGCCTTTTAGAATCCTCTCTCTCTCTCTCTCTCTCTCTCTCTCTCTCTCTCTCTCTGTCATTAAGATAATGTAATTTCTACCTCCCATGTTAATCCTAACCTTCCCAGTTTGTTGCTCACCCGTCGCTACGATGAGGACCATCAAGTCAATGGTTCATCTGGGGGGGTGGTGGTGGATGAAGAAAATGATTGATGACTTTCGCGAAGATTTTGTTTAGCGTGAGGAAGATTTGCGAAGCATCGACCTCACTCTCTCGTCCAGTGGCATGACCAGGTCAAGACGACTGGAGATGGAAACGGATGCAGTGGATGGCCACTTAGTCGAATCTATCAACTGTGCCCTGAGCACTCCACGGTGCCGTTTGCATGCTGGCCGTTGGCTCAGGAGGTTTCGACGACGACCGACCGTCCATGACGCAGGTTGTACTGGGTTACATGTTACCAGAAGCAGGGTTTGAGCCCTGGCCTGAGCTGACAGGTCATGAAAAACTAGGTTTATTCTATTTTTTATTTTTAAACTTGTATTGTGGTCGTATAAACAAGGCCTAAGTCAAACCAGCTTGCAAGGTCCACTTCATCAGTCTTCAGTCAAAGCCATTAAGCAATGTATTTTCCCTACATGATAACATTTAGCATTGTTTGATGCACAGAGAGACAAATACTACGCTAAGCTACTGAAAAATTGACAGATCTCAACACTCAACAACAACAATCAGTAGATGGCTGCTAAATAACACAAGTAATATCATAAAATAAACAAGCATCTGCATATCGTTTGCTGATTTATCTGCCATAAAACTCGATACATTTTAAATGCAAAACCAATTTCATCTCTTACTCGGTTTTGGACTCTGAAAGCTAAATCCATTTTCTTAAAGAAAAGATAATTATAGCTTGCTTCAGCAATGTCGTGGAAATTGGCATTAAACTTGTTCTGCAATCCTTTGTTATGTTCTTGCTTGTTGGATCAAGAACAGACTTATTACACCATCTTTTGGTTGTAATACAAGTGGCTTCCTCACATTTGGCCTCATCTATTCAAGGTTATCATATAGAAATGAGCACCAACTTAATACTTTGTGCGTATTTCAACTTCTGGATTCCTATGTTCTTACAAGATGTTTGCCAGATGAACATAGTAACGATCGATGCCTTTATGAATTTGGAATATCATGCATGTGTAACTGATCAAATCAATTTCACGGAGGATTTCGATTCATTTAGAATGCATATTTTGTTTAAAAATGTCTGAAAACGTTCTGATTGCATCCATTTTTAAAGTGCTTCGAAAGTCAACCCGCTCTGCTTGAATAGAGATGCTGATGTAATTGTGGTGAGAGGAATGTCCTCAGCTGGTCCTCCACGACTTTCATTAGCAGATTGTGACATAAAGTATTTTCACTGTTTTATTGCTTATTCTACAGCTCTGACTTTGTAGTTGAATTGTGTTCATTTAGTCATTCTAAGTACGTATGTATAGATTTTTTTTAAATGTTTCTGATAAAGACCGACACGTCATCAGACGTCAGATGACGCTCTGAGGAAGGCTGCACTCGCAGCCGAAACATGTCAGCCAGGTAAATACCGTTTCCTGCATTTACTGTCGTTTAAAAGAATCTATACATAGCTTTGACTTTGTGACTGATCTCCCATAGTGTGGTTTCCGGGCCTCAGAGCTCCATCTAATCACTCCATGAAGAACGCAAACAATTAATACACACACAAAACTCTCATCTGAGCAGTCTGTTTTGTGTTACTTGGTTTTTTTTTTTAAAAAAGAAAAGTATTTCGGTATCAGCCAACCTTTGTGTGCTAAAAATATTAAACCACAGCTTCTCTTAGAGACATCATTTCAGTAATACCTGATAGTAAAATGGAAGACAGATTTCAGCATCAGCTTAAACAATTAAGAGAAATAAGTGGATGTGTTCATATGTACTGTTGTGCTCAGTTTGAGTGGCTGTTCATAATTGTGTACAGTGTGTGCATGACAAAGACAGAAAACACAGAACGGAGTATTCGAGAAAGGCAAATAATGTGGTTGTGCACAGCAGTGTAAGCCCCCCCCCCCCCCCAATAAATAAAATAAAAAAAATCACAATATTTGCTCTCATGATGGGAAAAAAAAGCCTCAACTCCTGATTGCCCCGGCTAACCCGGCCAGCACTACAGTGGAGCGGGTAACCATGGAAACACAGCCTACACATTTCAGCAACCAAAAAGAGGTACACATTAGGTACCGTTTGTACAAAAACACAAATAACTGAAAACACAGACATGAATTTTACACCTACTCTTCACTGTGATTTGAATATTGATAATTACCAGGAGCCAAAAATGAAAAGCGATAAGAAAAGAGAACAGCATGTATATGTAATGTTTCAAAATGGTGAGAAGAAAATCCCAACGAGGACTCACCCGGTGAGCACGACCACAAAGTCCATGACGTTCCAGCCGTTCCTCAGGTAGGAGCCCTTATGTAACGCAAAACCCAGAGCCAGGATCTTTATCCCCGACTCAAAACAGAAGATGGCTATGAAGTAGGGCTCTGTCTCCTCCTGCAGGGGCCAAACGAGAGGGTGGCAGGGTGGAGGGGGAGAACATGGCACAAATGAGTTGGATGATAACACTCAGTACTTATATAATTAAGACAAAAAAAAAAAAAAAAACAGTTAGTGTTGAAGTTTAAAACAGTCTACATTTTTAAAATGTTGATTTTATTAAAAGCATACAGATTTTGGGTGGTGGTTGTACTTGTATTTTATTACAATGTGATTATGAGTCGAATGCACACCTGCCTACTGTATTTAAAAGCCTTTGTGCACACAGTAATAATGCTTGCACAATGTGAGTGTGTGTGTGTGTGTGTGTGTGTGTGTGTGTGTGTGTGTGTGCGTGTGTGTGTGTGTGTGTGTGTGTGTGTGTGCGTGCGTGCGTGCGTGCGTGCGTGCGTGTGTTACCAGTCGCTCGGACAGAGGCGTCTTGTCTCCGTCTGGAAGGTGCTGTTCCAGAGCCAGGACGATGCAGTTTGCAATGATGGTGGTGAGGATCATCCATTCAAAAGGAGTGCAGGCTGGAGTTAAGGCCAACAAGTAACAGTAGAAACACACTCATATACTTCTACAACGCACACGCACACGCACACACACACACACACACACACACACACACACACACACACACACACACACACACACACACACACACACACACACACACACACACACACACACACACACACACACACACACACACACACACACACACACACACGCACATGCACTGCAGTTGCTCACACTGCACAGCCACCGCTGACCAACTGCTGTTTAAAATTTCATTCTATTCACCCAGACTGGCCGGTGACATTTCCCTCCCTCTGCTGCTCCGTCTGTCCATATATTTCATATTCTTTCTAATGTCAGACTGTCCAGTAAAGGTACAACAGCCAGGAAAACATGACTCATAAACCACAAGTTATGACATTTTTACGTTAAATGTCTGGGATCCTTCCATAAAAAGAGTCAAGATTTTTTTCACCGAATGTTTTTTTTCAAATTTGGTTGTTCAACTAGAAAACTAGGTGTACTGGAAATATCAAGTTAGCATGTGATGACACATTACTTGAAATATAACCTTGCTGCCAAAAATGGCCTAAAAGACAATAAGTCATTTTGATTTTCAGAGACTGATTCAGACAGTGTCCAGACTTCTTCACTCACTCACTACCCCCCGGTTTCATTGGTTGTGCCTGTTGTGGTAACCAGCAGCAACACTTTTCACTGATGAGACTTCTGGTGATGAGAATTTAACTAAGTCAAGCTCAACCTAGTGGTGAAACTTTTTGGTCTGAGGCCCCCGTCCCCATCACACCTGTGGAGTGGATTTATGACTTCATCATGACAATCTGTTTGTAGCTTTTTTGCTGTTTGAACCCCTCCCTACAATCTGCCTAAACTTTCTCTTTCTCTTCTGCCATCCCCTAACCCCAACTGAAACAGCAACAAAGTCTCCACCTCTGGGTCTGGTTTTACGGTTTCCTCCTGTTTAACCTCTCCGCAGTCCACTGGGAGTTTTATCCAACTTTGGTTACTACCAAAGAGCTGTCCCACAGTTTGTATGGAAAGAATGTCACGTTCAACCATCTTCTTTAAACACAATGGTAAGCCCAAAAGTTAATTTGAGTCTTCAAGTGCAATTGCACAAAAACAATGAATGAATGAACTAGGTTATTTACATATTGGCTGCACAGAACCAATACATTTCTTCACTGTCCCCACTTCACTTCACTTTTAATGAATTTTTGTATCTCTGGTTGTCCTCTAACCTCACAGCCTCAGGAGCAGGAAAAGCCTCCGGCCCCTAAATGAACTCTGATGCCCCCCCAAGGGGGTCCAGTATCCCAGGGTTAGCAACATCTGCTTGAGAGCAATTTGTAGGTCATTCCCTTTTTTGCAAATCTTCAATTCCCTAAACCTTGTTTGACTCACTACATGAAACTTGGTTGTCCTTGGATTGAAAATCACTAAACGTTCAGGAAGTTCCTGAATTTTCCACTAACAGATTGAGATTTATCAGTTTGTGATTCCAAAAGAAAAAGTTCAATATTAGTTGTGTCAGCACACCACTTTTCACATTTGTTTTTGCCGTCGGCACTGCAGTGAGAGACGCTCTGAAGTGTGGACTGAAAACGGTCAGTTTATTGCATTAGAATTAAATTCTTCCACACACAAACACAGCCGGACTGACTCACAGAGGTCGCCTGGTGGAGCAGCCAGCTTTTCACAGCGCTCCATCCCATCCAGTCAAGTGTGTGTGTGTGTGTGTGTGTGTGTGTGTGTGTCCATGCCTGAGTAATGGCTGCTGGAGGGGCTAAGATGACTGGATACACCCAGACAGATCAAGCCTGTGCCTAATTGGCCAGTCATTATCCTGTTAGCCTGTGTATGTGTGTGTGTGTGTGTGTGTGTGTGTGTGTGTGTGTGTGTGTGTGTGTGTGTGTGTGTGTGTGTGTGTGTGTGTGTGTGTGTGTGTGTGTGTGTGTGTGTGACTACGTGTCCATTGTCATGTTTACCAGATGCAACAGTGACATTGACACTATGGCCGGAGGATGGCCTCCGTGTGTGTGTGTGTGTGTGTGTGTGTGTGTGTGTGTGTGTGTGTGTGTGTGTGTGTGTGTGATAAGAAGCTGGCGGTTGACGTGAGAGGATGAGACAGGTCGGTTAGAGGAGCACACACTAACAAGACGGCGCCGAACTACCCGGCACACGCTGGCCGGCAGACGCATCTCACACACCTACTTATGAAACATGCAGCAGTGGAAACAACCAAACATTCATCCAAAGAGAAAAGATTATTATTTCACAGCTAAACTTAGACTTTGCGGTAATAAAGTTTACTAATAGTGATTCTTAAAGTTCAATTTAAGCATTTAAGAAGCATTTTAGGCTGAAATGATTTAAAATGATACTTCAGATTTGCTGATTAGAGTATATATATATATATATATACAACTGCCATGCATCAGCCCACCACTAGTCGGCGCTACAGAGCAGTCAGATACTCGTACACAGGGAGAAGGAAGCCTTAAAGCAGCATTGTGAGAGACGAAAAAATGACTGAAGCTGTTGAAAAATAACCTTCACCAATATAACGCTGCTGCTGCTGCTAGCAATGTTAGCTAGCCATGCTCATGCTAAGCTGATATTGCTCAAGCTAGATGATTATGCCACTCAAGTTTTAGGATGTCAATGGAATAGGTTGAGACTGAAAAAACTGAGCCGGGACTCTGAAGACTTAAATATCCTTGACTATATAATACATAAATCTTCTGCATGCATTGCTACGTTATTTGGTAGGTATCAAGCAAGCTTACAGTACCATTGATGACCTGTGGGGGCAGTGTTGTGCAAGAAAGCTCAACAAACGAGACAACAGAAATGTTGGATCTTTTGAAGGACAGACTGCATGCGTGGACACTACAACATTACCTCACCTAGACATGAGACAAAGAAGCTAAAAGAGCGAATATTAGGACCGCTGATCATCTATATTAGACGACCCGAAATTACACTGCCCTTTACTGGATGTATTGCTTAATCAACACGTAAATGTAAAGAACACATTCAAGTATGATGGCAGCCATGCATGACAATGTTCCAGATGCCCGTACAAATTTATATGCATAAAGGATGCATATTTGGACCTTTAAAGCACATTTCTTACAATTAAGCATAATTAAAAACCCAATATATAGCTGGTGAAGACTGTGATTAACGCCCTAAAATGGCTCTCAATACACACAAAAATATAAGTTTGAAGCACTTGACTATAAATTGTGCAAAGGTTTTCTGTTTTTTGACCATTTTCTCTCTGTTGACTGGTTGAATAGCCTCATTTAAATTTACTTTAAACTTACTCATCAGAGAAATTAGCTGTCAGGAACATTTCTACCGCTGATACACTGCATGCACACCGCATAATCTTCTATCAGCGTACTTCAGGGGTGGCCAAAGATTTTCAATGAGGTTCAAATCTGTTAATGTAGACGTGCCTGATGGTCAGCACTTTCTGATTACATGATTTTAAACATCAAAGAATTGTATTTTAACATCTGTTAAAGGGCCTGTATTTCTCTGTACCACAACATAGAAGCTAAATAAGCAGAGTGGCAAACTGTATTGTCTAATCATAACAATAACTTTTTTAATTAATATATACTTCGCAATGATGGTGCTATCATAAGTTGGAGCTGCACTCTAGCTGACAATTGACGAATGTTTGTACTATAGGAATCTCATTAGATTCACATTAAAAGAAGTTGAAACATGTTAACTCATCAAAATAATACATATTGAAAAAAAAAAAAGACAAACAGCGTTTGAAGTTGCAACCGTTTTAATTACTGCAAATATTTATCAGCTTCACATTTAAATAAAATCTAGGTGGGCAACTTTTGTGGTATGGAATACCAACATTTTCAGCTGCTAATGAAAATAAATCTAAAAAGAGATTCTATTTATTTTCTTTTATGCAACCGTAGCGTTCATAAATGTTTTTCAATACTGTGATAATTTGCAGGCGGAGTACAGTGAGCACATTAATAACACGCTGCCATTCTGTGGCAGGCACACCGTGACCACCTGAGCTCCTCCTGCAGGACTCAGAATACTGATAGTTTCTTGCTTTTCATGCAAGAACACAATATTTCACAGTGTTGTTTTATGTCACTGTTTGTCTTTTCAAGCTGATTTAACATTGCATTCTTCTGTTTTTGCATAACCTCTCTCTCCGTGTGGTGTGTGTGTGTGTGTGTGTGTGTGTGTGTGTGTGTGTGTGTGTGTGTGTGTGTGTGTGTGTGTGTGTGTGTGTGTTTGTGTGTGTGTGTGTGTGTGTGTGCTACATGCAGGCCTGCCACACTATCTATTATTCATCAGACACACACTCTACTGGCCTAACAACCTGCTGAAAGCAGGAGGTAACACTCCCTTAGTGAGTGTGTGTCTCTCGCCCTCTCTCTCTAACATTTCTTCATCCCACTGCAGTGTCCTCTAATATGTATTGATACTTCTATTTTCCTCTGTTTCTTTTGTTAAGCATTCCTAAAAATGATTCTCACTCCTTGGCTTATTCCTTTTTTATTTCTGCTGACAGAGAGAGAGAGAGAGAGAGAGAGAGAGAGAGAGAGAGAGAGAGAGAGAGAGTATACTGGGTGAATCAGAAGCAAGTAGAGAGCGGAAATTTTTGGCAACTATAGTATTGGTGAGCACTGCAAAAAAGTTCCTCTCTTGTTAATTAAAATGCCTTTCTGATGGCCACAAACAAGTCCTGCACTGCCAGATACACTGACCACACACACACACACACACACACACACACACACACACACACACACACACACACACACACACACACACACACACACACACACACACACACACACACACACACACACACACACACACACACACACACACACACACACACACACACACACACACACGACTTCACAGGATGTTCCATCAAGCACAATCATTTTCCAGAAGACAATGACTGGATGTATTTATTATCAAATGCTACTTTCCAGATCAAAACCTTGATATCACCTTCAAATGAACCTAAACCAGTTAATGAGGCTGTAACTGAATAGTTTAGCTTGAAAGAGTTGATTTTGGTTCCCACAAGGGTGATATGTCCCCCCGCAGAAATAGGTGCTTATATGATAAATTGGACCATAAACACACACCGACACACAATTTCCTGTTTTTATTCCTCGTAGGGCCACTATCTAGGGTGCATTTTCCGGCCCCTCACCCAATCGTTATCCATAACAACTTAAGTTACCTGTAACCTTAAAACCCGGCTCAACCCTTCAAATATTAATACTTTAATTTATTTTCATACATTCAAAGTGTGAGTGGATTACCAGCTTCTGAGCACTTTGATCCGATAAAGAGAGTAAAACTAAGGCCCCGTTTACACAACAACGTATTATGTGACAACACCTACTGGTTCTTTTACATTGCAGCAGAGAACACACTGACAACGATGTAGTTAGTATGCCACAAGAGGGCACTGTTGCTTGTCTTTGTAATGAAAACACGCACGTGTGCAGAGAACAATACGCTATATACGTGAACAAAATCGAGAGCACCCGACATTCGTATAGACTGATGACGAGTCGGATAATATCACCGGTGATTCTCAACTATCAAACTACCGATATGGACGATAAAACTAGAATATGGACCATGAGTCCCACAACTACGGGGCCGCCATGTTTGTTTACTAGCGCATGAGCAGAAGAAACTATTTAACACAGGAGGGGATGAGCATAAGCAGTAACAGCGCTCCGTCGCCTCGGCAGTCTCTGCAGGGGGGAATCGCGACCGTCAAAGAAAAGTTCTGCCTTCGGAGAAACTTCACGGATGCAGTGGATCTGCACACCGGCGTCGTGTAAACGGACCCCACAAAGAGAAGAAAATTTTGCAGATACACTCGAATTCGGCGATGTGTAGCTAAGCGCTTTCACTATTTATTTCTTATTCTCAGAGCAAAACATTCCAATGTGGTGTGAAATGATGAAACTTGTTCTACTTTTACATTTTAAGGCAAAATTTCCCAAAAACAGTACGTGTGCAACATGACAAATTACCCATCAAGCATTTTTTCTTGGGAAAAAACAAAACAAGAACGCAAAAGAAAAGTGTTACTGGCTAGTAGTGGCAAATTTGACTGTAAAGTTTATAAAAATTTGCTGGGATTTGCAAATGACGGTAAACTTGTACATGTTTGTTTTTCTCTATTAGCTGCATTAGCCTAACTCTGCTAATTCCCCATTTACATGACAGGGTTTCACGTGAGAAGGTATCGTTTTTGCGTTCACATTTCATAAAAGTTCCACCTTTACACAGCAACATTCTGAAACCGGAAATGGATGTAATTTAACGTGCCAAGACATGAGATGGCGCTGTTGGTTGGTTTTTGTTATGAAACCACACACATGCACGCAAAGAACAATATGCTACAAACATTGACAATGGCGAGTGCATGGACATTCCTATAGACGGACGACCAAGTTGGACTGGGATTACGAGTGACTCAACTATAAAACTACGTCTCAAGAGAATATGAACCGAGGGTCATGGCACTGTTTTCAAAAAGTTGCATTTTCAGTGGCTCCAAGCACTATTGTCACGTGAAGTGAAAGCCATATACACCATGCAAAGGACTTGTTTATCGTCGTAGCGCTACCTGTGCAAAAACCAGCACACACATCACTGAACCTCCACAAACTCCTACACCTCTTTAAATTCCTCAGTCTAAGTCGCCCTGTGAAAAATGTCCTTGCAAAGTGGGTGGCTTGTCGAGGTGTGTGAGTGTGTGGGAGTGTGTGTGTGTGTGTGTGCGTGCGTGTGTGTGTGTGCGTGCGTGTGTGTGTGTGTTTTCAGCTGATGAGGCATTTTGGCGTGGCGCTGAGGCTGTGCTTTAGGGGAACCGAGCCTGATGAGGGGGGAGATTTTAAATCACACCAAATGAAGCTTTATCAAATAAATGAAACTGTGTAGCACTCGACTCAGCAAGAGTCGGTTCCTTTATGGGAGTGACGCAAACTCTCTCTCTCTCTCTCTCTCTCTCTCTCTCTCTCTCTCTCTCTCTCTCTCTCTCTCTCCCTCTCTCTCTCTCACACTCTCGCTCTATCCCCCTTCACAAACACGCAGAGCTGAGAAAAAGCCAGCTCACACATGGTAAATTATTCTCTATATTCAGACCCAAATTAAGATTCATAAAAGTCTGACAGCATTTTTAAAGTGTTGTGGGGGTGAATGCAAAGTGAAAATCAGAAAACATGCCAACAAGTAAAAGGTGAAAGAGAAATCACAGTGAAAGCGCCGGAAGGCAACAAGACACAAGTATTAAGAACCGACCCGGTTATTCTGTTACAATCGGAAGAAAACCTGAAAAACCATGAAACTTCCATTGAATCAGTCATTCAAACACTGAACTGAGAGGTAACTGGACAAAGCATTTCTTCAATTTTAAGTTGGAACTCTAATCTGTAACACAGTGATAGTCCTTATTGCGGATGAATAGAACTAGTCAGCTCAGTATATTACTCAGTCGGTGTTTTATTCATGGACAAAATGTTTAACTCTCATGAGCACGACCGCCCACCAATACTCTCAAAAGACTCTCAAGTAGATGCCAACTTAAAGGTTCTGTTTACACAACAACGTTTCAACCGAAAATACATTGTTTTTTGCATTTTTTGGGGTTTCAGAAGAGTTTCAAGTTTCGACGGCAACATTTTGAAAACAATCTTCTCCTCCGTGGAAATGCCAGAAATGCTGAAAACGATATAGTTTTTCTGTAGGGCCACTAATGGTTGCTGTTTTATGTAATGACACTAGCTACAAATGCACACGGAGAACAGTACACTGTAAACACTGACGCTCATTTAAACGGTCTTTCTTTGTTGGTTTGGTCCACTCAAAATGTGTCTCCACATGTGCCTCGGATGATGGTGTAATAAATGTACACTTTATTGGAGAATCGCTGTTAAATTCAAGAGTGAACAGCACACACCGCATTCATTGTAATGAAATAATACATCAAAAACCTTGGGGAGCCATTTTCAAAAAGTTGCCTTTTCAGTGGCTCTGAGCACCATTGTCATGTCGTTTTCACTTGAGGACATTGTCGTGTAAATGGCGCCTGAAACAGCACTGTGAGAAATGAGGACACGTTGGATGGTGTCTTGCGAATCCAGCAGGGATTATCATTTTGTTGATCTCGAAAAAATAAACCGAGGGACTGTGTATGCTGTGTCAGTGTCACTCTATGGGAGCCGTGCACAATCATAATGGACAGTGACATTGCTTAAAGGTTCCATCTTGCTCAGTTGCAAGAAGCAGCTCGTCACGACAATGACCTCACAACATCCCAACCTCCAGAGTACTGCACAGAGCAAAGTGCCTCATACTTCAGCAGCATTTAAACTTGATAGTTGTTGAAGACTGATTTAAGGTTTGAAATAGGCTCTTACATACAAATTATTACCGGGACAATTTTCAAAATAGATAAATGTGATTTGGAGTCAATTTGGACTTTTCTTAACTTTTTGTCTAACCAATTGAGGGATGAGTTATCATGAGCAGGGAAACAAGAGGTGCCAGAAGACAAATTCCCAACACACCCACAAGGATGGCGTAGGCCACATTTAAAGAAAGCAACCTTACGGGTTGACTGCACAAGCAACAGAAATCAACTATGAAGACGTATACCGCCCCTTCTAGTGCCATTGGTCATAGGACTATAGAAGGAAAGAAGAACACAGCCAAGCACTACATGGTGTAATGTGAAAAGTTGTTTTAACTTCAGTATTGAAAGCATGCTTCATATTTGACTTTTATCAGATTTCATTAGGAATGAATTAAAATCGGTGAGAAACCTTTTTTCTTTTTTTTTAATCCTGCTTTCTGCACCATTGGAGGGTCTAAATTGGAACCTTCCAATCAAGACCTGTATCTATATTCCACTGAAGACGTACCAGACACGTGACATGGAAAAGATTCAGCTGATTGAATATTGACTCCACCTGTTTATCTGCATCTACAAAAATATCTAATCCGCATGAAATAAATGCAATTTAGACACACAGACATGGTCCGAACATGCAAGGTTCACGTAACAGCATGAGAAGAGGTTGTTTGTGGAAAGAAATGACCAATCTAGAGGGAGTTGCACACGGCAGTTTGTAGAGTTTCTAAAGTATTGGTGTGAAACAGAGACAATATCCACAAAGCAGCGATTTGGTTCAGTACCCGAGCATAGCGGCAGAGCGTTTACGAGCACAGTTCGATGAGTTCCCTGGACTCAAATGGCCTCCACAGTCAGCAGACCTCAGTCCATCAGAGTGCCTTTGGGATGTGGTGGAACGGGAGGTTAACATCATGGATGTGCAGCGACTGTCTGATGCTGTCAAATCTGGAGGAAACTCTCCAGGGAACGGGTCTCGATGGATCTGTGGCACCACGCAGCTCTGAGGGCCAAACAGGATCCAGACCAAAGAGGCTCTCATGCTGGAGCCAAGAAATCACAGTTGATTTGGTCATTTCAAATAGAAAAAAGGTGATAAAACGAGCTCTTGAGGAGCTTT
Organism: Lipophrys pholis; assembly: GCF_963383615.2. NCBI lineage: Eukaryota > Metazoa > Chordata > Actinopteri > Blenniiformes > Blenniidae > Lipophrys > Lipophrys pholis. The sequence goes on from NC_137628.1 coordinate 13,372,495, forward strand.
TCAGCGAATCTTGTTTAGTACAGCATGTTCCATCGTGTTCTTAAGCCCTTCTCCACCTTCTATATTGTGACCACTTTGGCTGGTTGGCAAAAGGTAAACCAGTAAAACTTGACCGGTACCCAAAGGGCTTTACACCGTCCATCACATTCACCCATTCACACACACATTCTCACGCACCAGTGGAGGGACGGAAGTTGCTCAGTCCATCCACCGGAAATCAAACCTGCAACCTTCGACTACTCGAAAGCCACCTCTAAGAAATTCCTCCACATCTTTTTCATTCAGCGCCGCGCAAATTCAGCCATGTTGTCTATTCTTCATCTTGAGCGCGATTGTTTCCTCCTCTACCTCTGCTTCCCAGCCCTCCCTTCCATCCTGCGCCGCTCCTCTCCTCCATAAAGTGCTATATATAGACACGTGGAAGATAAAAGGGTCTCTCTCTCTCTTTCTCTCTCTCTCTCTCTCTCTCCCTCTCTCTCGCTCTCTTCCCTGACCCCAGATCTTTTTGATTTGTAGAGGAAGCTTGTGTTGTTTTTTTTTGGGGTTTTGTTGTGCACAACATCCAGCCCGCCACTTTCCTCCCGTTTTCTCTCCTCAGCCGAGACGTCGCGTCCACCATTTCCAAACCGAAAGGAGATAAAAGTCTCGTACACACTCCGTCCATGCGCGCCGAAGCAACCGCTCGCGCACGTCCACGCTCGCCAGCGAGCGCGCCGGAGCAGTTGCAGCATCTCCCGTGATGCAACTTGAAGAAACAGGCTCATTTCTAGAGAGTGACAGCTGTGTATACAAACACACACACACACACACACACACACGCACACACACTTGTTTTACAGAACACACACACACATCAGTGTCAATCCAGCTCTGATGGCTGCTTCAGCCGTGTCTCCGCTTGAGCAGCCCACTCAAAAATGACAAAACGCCATTCATCCAAACTTGATCTCCACTTTACTCCTTTTGGAGTAAACATTGAAGTCATGTGGAATCGGTCCTCTCTTCTGTTTGCTTTACAATAATTCACCGTCGACGAGGCCAGAAACGAGATTAGATTACAGCAAATGAGATTACAGAAGATCTGATTTTAATCACTGCCATGTGGATTGGGTTATGTATCAAGGAAGTAATGGCTCGCTGGTCCTCAATTTCCTGATTTGGACGACTTAAGTTTTGTTGTCCAGCGTCTTCAATTTCCACGTGACAAAAAGAGAAAGTCTGCTACTTTGCCGGTTGGAACTCTGGCAGGTAACTTTGCCCGAGCAGCTTCTTTTGTAGGTCAACCATCATCTGGAGTCCTGTTCTATTTTAACAATCCAGCCATCGTCTGAATTATTCAATGTGGTGGCTGGTGAATTTACCAGCTGCACAGGACAAAAAAAGGTTACTTTGTCATGACTTTTTCAGGCTGTCTCGCTCCCAAAATTGGTGGAACGTGGAACAAAGTTTCACCTTTTTGTCGTCCGTTTTTTTTCCCCAAAGTTGAATCCAACTCTGTTATACCTACAACGTAGCTTTAATAATCCAACAACACAGGAGGGAGACGAAGGAGTCGAGACGCATCAAGGAGGTTTGCAATTACATATAAACAATGTCAAATTTAAATATATTCAAAGTTTATTTAGAAAAGTGAAACCACACTGTCTGACATATCGAAACAATCACTTTTAATAGTCGAATATTGCAACTTAAACCTGTTTTTTTTTTATTTTAGATGGAAGGAATAAACACTTGCAAGGTTAACTTGAAGGTCATATTTAAAATCAAACCTTTATAAAACATTTTAAACAATAGTTTAAAATTGAAAGTGTCAGCCACAGAGCGTGATGTGTGGATATTTAAAGTATTAATAAGCTCCATGATGTCCTGTTTATAGAAGATTCAATCGGTTGAAAATAAGTAAACTTATTAAAATCACCCAGATTTCACCATTTACTGTCCAGCCTTAACATGTATTATTTCCTTTAAATATGACTTGAATTAACACACATTGTGTTGTTACAAGCCGCTGCGTTGGACGGATCCCCCCTCAGTTAAGGGACATTTTTGATTACAATTAAGATCAATATGATATTTCTCGTGTCTTAGCTTGATTAAATCAAATTTTTTTGATTTAATCAAGTTGATTGTTTTGGGGTTTTTTTGTAATTCAGTTGTTAATTGCAGATTAATTGTTGTCAATACAAAAGTTAATTTAGATTTGAATAAGATTAAAAATAAAAGTAAAGATTTTTTTAATATTGTGTTCCTTGAGGGTGATTGATTGATTGATTGATTGATTGATTGATTGATTGATTGATGTAGTTTTTCAAAGAGCTTGAAGGACTTGCTGGAATAAATAAACCACAATTAAAAGAAATTAAAAAAAAAATTATTAAATAAGGTTGAGGCAGCTTTTACACAACCACGTCTGCGTTTACACGGCAACATTTTGAAATCATGTCGATTTACGCTGAAACACTGAAAACGATGTAGTATGCCAGGCCACCCACAAGTTCACGTTTTCAAAAACTTCCGCCTTGCGAGGCATTGTTGAAAAGTTGTGATTTTAGTGGCTCTGAGCACCGTTGTCATGTAAACAGACACACAAAATGCTACGAAAGTTTTCTATTCTCACAACAGTTTATGTACACTTTGTGACGATGCCCTTTTTCTGTTTATGTGACAGTTTACATACGTATACTTCTCAGATTTCCATTTTTCTTGGGTGTGTGCACTAATCTCCACTCATCTCTGTTTGTACCGCAATGACCGTTATTGTGTTATTAATGTTATAATGTTATAATGTTATTTCTGCTGAGCTGTCTTGTCTTGTACAAAAGGAAGTATTTTAGATTCTCTTTGCATCCGGACCTATCCTAAATTAATTTCTGCATGGAAACACTCAAGTCTCAGTGTATCTTTCCCGTCCAGCAATGTAAAATACGATCATAAAAATTTTGAGTCAAAGAAAAATACTCATTTAAATGCAGCTTCCTGCTTCTCTCATTCAGCCAAAAGGCATCACATCCGTCCATCGCCGCTCCTAATGCTCCCTCCCGTTTCAGGCTACTACTCTGTCTGAGTTACAACAAATCTGGATCACAAGTGCCGGAAGAAACTTTCCTGCTGTTATTCCCTCCGCCTCTCTCTCCCTTTCTCTGCTCCTCTTCTTTCCATCTCTCATTTCGCTCCCTCCTCTCTGACTAATACCAGCATGTAATCTTAACTCGGCTACACTGCAGATGGCTGCAGTTCCAGCATCTCCCCACCAGGACGAGCGTGAGTGGGGGTGAAAAAAAAAAAGACGAAACAAAAGGGGAAAAAAAAGACAAATCAAACCGAATAATAGAGGACAGGTGACAAAGGCGAGAAAATTAAGGATAAAAGGAGGGGGAATGACAAAGTTGGGTAAAGAGAAAAAGGAAGAGGAAACCGTGGGGATGAGGTAGTCGTGGATTTGAAGGAAGATGAAGGATGTAATGAGAAGGAGAGCGTGATGGAAGTCAGATTAAGACGGAGGTAAAGATGAGAGGGATGAAAAAGAGATGGACAGATGTGGGGAGAGAAAAGAGGAAGAGGTACAGGAGGTGGAGCGGGAAGGAAGAGGAGGGGAGTGGAGATGGAAGTAAAGATAGAGCGAAGGAGGAGAGGAGGGAGAATTGCAGTATTTTTATCATTCAGAGTGAGTGGGCTCCATAAAAGTAGGTTACTGTCAGCAGACAAGCACGCACGCACGCACGCACGCACGCACGCACGCACGCACGCACGCACGCACGCACGCACACACACACACACACACACACACACACACACACACACACACACACACACACACACACACACACACACACACTGCAGCTGCTTCAGCAGAACTAAAATGGAGAAGATGCGCGTGCGTGCAGGCATGCATCCGTGTGTGTGTGTGTGTGTGTGTGTGTGTGTGTGTGTGTGTGTGATGGTGTGTGTGTGTGTGTGTGAGACAGCCTTGAACATGCTCAATGAGCCACCAGCTATACTGTTGGTTCCTGCATGAAAATACCAAGTGGACTGTCTAAATGGCAGCAGGGGGAGAAGGAGCAGAACATATCTGCCCCGGAGGCGATCTGGTGGCGATGCACCTCCCCAACACGGTGAGTCAACACCAGTACTGAACTCATGGGGAGGGTCAGGTCCTGGCCAGATGTGGCTTCTCAAGGGTGAAATAGATTTTCTTCTAAATACGTCACATACGTTAGAAAATGACGGCTTAAATCACGGAGAAGAGCTGACGTTTATTGAGTTCTAAATCACAAAGTTAAGGCAATTATTCAACTAGTTTACTCATTCAGTTAAAAGCCAGCTGGCTTTCATCTTCATGAGGATATTAGCAGCTACACCTTCCTCTGCAGTGATCATTTTACATTTGGCTGGTCAGCTAAACAAGTTCAAGTAAAAAATGTTTTCTATGTATCAGCAAATAACACAAATCTACATTTTTGTATTTTACAATTGTATTTTATAATTTTTTTTTAAACTAAAGTTTGCAGAGATGGGAATAATCCTGAGATTAACTTTAAACTCTGCAGTTTGCCTCCTTTTATACGTTAAAAGATATTGCTGGAAATGGATAATCCACAGGCAATAAATGTTTGTTGGTGGCTTTAAGTTTGCATGTGAACTGTAGACGTTATGAACTGATGCTTCAAGCTACTGAGCTGCTATTGCAGAATTACCTGATTCATGGTTCAAATCTGCCATTTCCACAATTTGTCCATCAAGGAGTTTATATGAGGAAGTGGAATTGCACCGTTTTCGCATTTTCGTTTCAGAAAGGTTAACGAAAGGTAAATGTCCATTTGAACGGAAATGGAAAAGATCTGGAGGTGTTGGGGTTCGGGTTACATGGAAACAGAGCATTTCCAGAAACTTCCACCACTGACCGAACACTCCCCTGTCAGTTTCTCTTCATTCACATTTTGAAAATACGTTTCTAATCAGGTTTATTTTTTATTTTACTTGGACGGCATTTGTGAGGATAACCTGTTTATCAGTGCTACACACAGGCCAGTCACCAGACTAAGTAACTGGAATAAGAACTCTAACTTAAATTTAGAGACTTGTTTGGAAAACCATTGTTTGTACTGGATTTAGCTTCCTGTGGTACAGATCCACTGTGTTTTTTTAACCATTTGTGATGTCAGTGGACGACTCAATCATATTCTGACCATTCAACCCATTGCATAAATGCTGCATGTTTGTTTGAATATGTCTTTTCTTTTTTTTTTTTTTTACACGCTGTTTTTGTGCTAAGTTCGCAAATGTGTCCGTAACATGGCGGCACATTAAAGCTCTCGCTCAGCCTCTGCAGCTGTAAATGCTGCGAGTGCACATCAGGCGCAGAATGTCATTGATTTCCTCCAGAAATCACTGCTGCTGAGCACAGTATCACTACAGGAGAAACTACAATGCTTTAAGGAGTGAAATGAGACATGATGCTGACATGGCGCATGAGTGTAAATGCTCCCCCTCCAGCTGTAGCATTCCCTCGCTTAATTGCCTTCTGGTCTATAAAGACCACAGTGGGGGGCCAAGTTGTGAATAATGTCAGCGTGACACTTAAAATGAGGTTGGCCAATGAGGACTTTACATTACAATCCTCCCTCCACATCTTAGATGAGGATTTTAATTATATTTTTGAACTGCTTTTAAATTTGACCTGAGACCTCTTTCAATTCCTGTCAAAACATGGGATGGATTTTTTTTTTTTACAACTTATTTAAAAACCTATAAAAGGCTTGGCCTCCTAAAGTCTCGGGATGATCTGGTCTTGGTCTTGACTCTGTCGCAGCCCCTCAAAGTCTTGGACTTATCTCTGTCTTGGGACGCTATAGTCTTGGTCTTAACCTTGAAAATCTTGGTTTTGTCTCGGTTCTGTCATGGTCTCGACTCAGTCTCGTACTGGTTGTGTGTCTCTGGAAATTTGCAGTTTAAGGGAAATCCAGACGAGTGAATGTATTTGAGTATAAGTTGCATTTATTTCGCCATGTCCTGATGTAACTGCAGAGTTGATAATCCTGGTTACTTTTAACTTTCAATTTCAATTAAATTCAGTAGTGATGGAGGATTTTCAGTGGTACTGTAGCATCAATCTGTTGACGTCCCATGATCGAAAAGTCTAGTGACTGATCTTCTGATAAAATAAAATCTGATCCACATTTGAAGACTGACAAAGAAAACCACCCAAAAATCTTTTTAGACCCCCTGAAGGACTCCTGTGTGGCTCACTGCTGGAGCTCTCCCCTTCCCTAGCTGAATTTTCTGATGGCCACGGCAGGACAAAGTCTCTGCGTGCTGCGAGACTTCCAAGTCAGATTAATGTTTTTTTATGTCTGAGTATTTCTGATACTATAGTACATGTATTTAACAATTAGTTTATTCATGTGGTTGTGATAAAGTATCAAAATGTTGAGATGACGTGTTGCATGTTCATCCTTTCAAGAAAAGTAACTTGAGTTCTTTGTGGATCTTCAATTTAGTTTCACACAAACACGAGAGAACATGTTTAAGGCCTTCAGGTCGACAAGACAGGGTCAAAGTCAATGAGCTCCATAGGAATGTCAATGGATCTGCCACTGGATGAATAAGCACCCAACACACACACCGACCAACACACACACACACACACACACAGGACATTAAGTACTCATGCACACACACACAGGTCTGATGTGCGAAGAGGTGGGCTAACTAACATCCCACCGCGTCCTGCTAGCTCAGCAGCCGTAAAGCTGTCAGGAGAGCCGATGACCGACCGGTCTGCCTTCCCTCTCACATACACGCCATTCACCTTCGGCACAAATCTTTCGGCCGCCCCTCCTCCGCTGTCACTCGCTCGACATCCGTGCGCACTCATGCGTGGCCATAAATATGCACTCACACATTGTTCACACATTTCACCTGAAGTGTGCGAAGGATGATGGAGGCAGAGCACGCTTATGAGGAATCTTCCACTGAGGACATGACCGACACCTGGAATCAGACTGATGCACAATCCTTGAGGGTTGAATCTGTAATTCCAACATACTGAATTAAACTGATACCAAACTGAAACGTGGGACGAAGCAATCACTGAAGTTTGTCTAAAGGAACTTCATTACTTTCGTTTCCCTTCAGCTTTAAATTAAGGTTTCTTACTTGACGACTTTCCTAGCAAATCCAAATTCTGTCTTATTCCGACACAAGCGAGCCGGCTTTTATCCAACGCCAACCTTCACTGCAAATAGTAAAGGTGTGAAAGTTGTGCTGATGGATGAGGACATAACACATTTTCTCATAACACCGAAGCTGGGCTTGTGTCCTATTCTGTATTTGCTGCTGAAATTTTAATTCTTTCCCCGAACAGTGTTTCCACTGGTGAAAAGTGACTACCATCTTGGTGTCGGCTCTCTGTGCAGTCGGCTTATTGGAATGTTGGCATGTGCTAAAGGACCCGAGTGTCAGTTGAGATCTTAGGTTAATGCATCCCAGTCTGATTTGTACTGGCCTACAAACCACCATCATGAAAGAAGAAGACTAATCTGTGATTGGTTGAAATATTATAGTGAAGGTTAACACTGGCAGCAGTTACCAAAATACAAGAGCCTTTAAAAGAAAAAAAGTAAGGGCAGCTCAAAGCAGGCGAATCTATAGACGCTACCTTTGATGACGAGTTTTCACATAAGAAGTTGGAAACCATTGCCTCAGATAATGTCGTAATTTGTTAAAGCTTAAGGCCCCAGTTACACGACACATCGTTTTTGTCTCAAAAACGTTTCACATTTACATGGAAACGTTTTGAAAATGATGCCCGTTTACAGAAAATGGCAGAGAAAGTAGATTTCATGTTGGGCCACTAGTGGGTGCTGATGGTTGTTTTTGTAATGAAAGCAGAATTAACTATATAAAGTACCATATTCGTCACATTTGTCCAAAAATGTGCCATGAACAGTACAAAAACAAGCCACGCTGGTATATTCTTTTAAAAATCTGGCAAGACTGCCCCGAGAACATAAACTACATATGTCTGCATCAAAAGTAAGGTCTTAGAGGTATGCAAACTAATCCGCTGATTTTCAACTATGATGAATCTTGAAAGATTAACTCAACTCAACTTTATTCATCGACCACTTTTAAACAACTGCTGCTGAAGCCAAAGCGCTTTCCATAAATAGACTAATAATAATAATAATAATAATAATAATAATAATAACAAAGAGTAAAAACAAAAATACAGTAAAAGAATAAAATTTGCAAGAATAAAACAGGTGTGGAATCTCAAACGTGGTTAACAGCCAGGGAATAAATGCTGGTCTTGAGGACAGTGAGGGGGATTGTCTGACGGGCAGTGGTAGATCATTCCACAACCGAGGTGCCGCAGCAGAAAAAGCTCTGTCCCCTCTGAGCTTCCGTTTGGACCTCAGTACCTCCAGAAGCAGCTGACCAGCTGACCGGAGGCACCGAGTAGGAGGGTAGGGGTGGAGCAGCTCAGAGAGGTAAGGCGGGGCAAGACCATCCAGGGATTGAAACAGAAATAAAAGACTCTTAAAATGAATTCATAAATGTACGGCTAACCAGCGGAGAGCAGCCAGGATGGAAGTGATACGTTCCCTGTTACGTGCTCCAGTTGGAAGTCGTGCTGCAGCGTTCCGGACTGGAGACGTGTGAGGGAAAACGTGCTGACTCCAGATTAATGCTAAATGTCTATTGCATAACGGCATATGTTTCAAAATAGATTAATAAATCTCAAACATACTATACAGTGAAGCGCAAGTTTCACATTTGGTCCATTTACCAGCAGCCCAATTAAAAATGAACATGGGGCCGCCTTGTGAGCCACAGTCTGACTCCTATGATCAATTGTAAATCAAAAACAAGTATTCTTGTCTTAACTGAACTGAAAATCTAACAGAGTGATCATCCTTGTTTATTCCTGTGTGTTGATGCATAAAGAGTTTAACTTGTTTCTGATGTCTGTAACAATTCCTGAGGTGCTGGTTCCCACACAGAGCTTTGGGCGATCTTTGTCTTGTTTGTTGGTCAGGTTTCAACCAACATATGTGCAACTGGCAAATCGAAGCTGGATCTGAACATCTAGTATGCAAACATCCTCTTTTTTGAGGGGGAATATGAATGAAGGAACGCCATTCAACCTGAATCAGATCACGACCTGAATTATCAGAGGCCACCAACAGCAAGGAATAGATTACTGCTGCCACCACAGCTTGTTTCTTCACACTGATGTTACATTGAAGAACCGTTTTTTGATCCACATTAACATGTTAAACCTGCAGTACATTAAAGTAGTTGTTCCTAACCTGTGCCAGGGGGTATTATAGGCAAAATTAGATGTAAAGAGGCCACAATAAGACAGAAAGAGAAACTAAGACTGGAAAACCACTGTGATCAAGTATTCATGAGTCTGACGCTCTGATCAATGTCTGAAGAAGAGGCAGGTTATGTAACACACCTGTATGCTACTACTAGTACAACTACTACTGTTACTAGTTTGATTTCACACCCTCTCAGTCGCTCTCTTGCAGGCTGCTCCCCTGAGCCACGCATCTATACCACTGCTTCATCTCTCGTCCCTCGCTTCCTTTCTGCCGCGTTACTCACAGCCCCTTAAATACAAGCAGCTTGTCGTGTCGTATCAATAGCTTATTTCCTGCATATTGTACTGCCTGCAACTTTGAGACTGAACGTGCACACTTGTGTGTGTGTGTGTGTGTGTGTGTGTGTGTGTGTGTGTGTGTGTGTGTGTGTGTGTGTGTGTGTGTGTGTGTGTGTGTGTGTGTGTGTGTAGTACATGCGCGAGGTGATTGGCTGATCAATGTCAATGATGAATATCCAGGAAATGAGGAGTTCAGCAGCAAAGAGAAGCAAACGTGGCATCGCCGGCTTTTACATTAGTCACCAAATCGCATCTGCAAAATGAAGCACTATCCCATTATTTAGTGCATGCACGCATGCAGGCAAGCACGCACAAGTATCTCTGCCAGAACACACAGTGAAACTTTGCATGCATGTACACAGCAATGTGTGTGTGCGTGCGTGTGTGTGTGTGTGTGTGTGTGTGTGTGTGTGTGTGTGTGTGTGTGTGTGTGTGTGTGTGTGTGTGTGTGTGTGTGTGTGTGTGTGTGTGGCTGGTTGTGCTCGTGCCGCTGCGGTGACTAATCAATCCCGTGAATCGCACAGAGATTTGATTTAGAAACCGACTGCGTCCACCTGACTGCTGCTTCCACTGCGCATGCGTGTGCATGTGGATGTGCAGATTGACATATGCACATTTCTGCATACTCAGTCATACACACTGATGAGGATATATAGTTGATGTTGGGGTTTTTTGGACACACAGATTGGGACACTTTTCCAAAGAGGAGACTGGCTCTTTAATTCTGGTGATTATAACTATGACAGTTGTTGAAAATACTAATAGTTGGGTAGTTGCAAGTAAAAATTTGAGTTTGATTCCTCATAGTGAGACCAGCTATGGTCTGATCTTTTGTACAACTATAGGAGTAGCACCAACAAATGTCTGTTTGTCTCAAGTGAAAACGCATCGTTTTTGCCTTTTTGTTTGAGAAAAGTTTCGTATTTACACAACATTTTGTGCTGACATGCGTGCAGAGACTATTAGACGTTATAAACATTAACAATGGTGAGTTAAGGGACATTTGTATGGACAGATGATGAAGTTGGACTGCTACTCCAGGCGACCCTCAACTATAAAACTACTAAGTCTCAGGAGAAAATGAACTGGGAGTCACGAGACGCAGGTGGTCAGCATTGTCGTCGTTGCACGTGCAGCAAAACTATTTATTACGGCTTCGCCTTGTGACTATATTATACTAGTAGTCTGTGTGTCCTATCGTTTTCTCTCCTCTGTCCCCTAACCCCGGCTGGAACAGCATCTTCCTGTTAAACACAAGTTTTTCTTTTCCGCCGTCACTTTTTCTTGCTCACGTGGAGATGTTGGGTTGTTCTCTGTAAAAGTACCTTGAAATAACTAAGTTGTGTTTGACGCTATAGAAACACGAGCATGAGCATTAGTGTAAAAGCCACACTGCTACAGTAAATGTATATGTGCATACCCGCAGGAGCCTGCAAAATATTTATGCTTCTTTTGATATTTCACTCCTTTCTGCACCAGGCGGCATCATATAGGGTAGGAAAATGTTAAAATGACCATTCATTTTCTCGAAACTTTTCAAGTTTTTCACGTTTTTTTTTTTAAAAATCAGACCTCATCAACTCCCTTGGGAAGATTTCTTTTGTCAGCATTTACCCATCTTATTTCTAGGATATGGAGGGCAGACACATTAGGGCGCTGATGGGGATCACAAAGTCCTGCTCAGGGATCCTGCGAACGCCTGATCGCAAGTTTTGAGTTGTCAAAAAATCTGGTTATTCAAAGATTGGTGTGCTCCGGATTTACTGGTCCGGCCCATCCTAATCGAGAAGGACAACCTTCCACCTTGCCATAAATTGAAGCCCTTCCTCTCTTGCTTTGCTTTGTGAACATAATTTGGCCTCATTTGTGTTGAATACAACATTTTGTCCGTGATTGTGTCTGCCTCTGTCATCCGGTGTTCACTGTGCTCCGTAGCGTTTCCCCTATTGTGTAATACACTTGTAAATCCATTCTGCAAACAAAATCCCATTCAGAATGTGACCCTGTTAAAAACTGAGCTGAATTGTGCTCGCAGATAAAGTCGGGGAGCCTAAAAACCTTTTAATAAGGCGGCGACAGCCGGTTATTCTGCCTCCTTGTCCTCCTTTAACGCTAAATCCATATTACACTGTGGATAAGTCTGCAGCTGAAAAGGAGCCTAACTTCAGCTCGCTCGTCGTCCTCCCCTCCCCCTGATGATTTTGACTTCAGCTTCAAGGGATTTCAGGAGAACGCTGAACTGCACGCAAAAAAAGAAAAAAAAAAAAAAAAAAGCCTTTCAATTACCAGGTGAGCTCAAAGCGAGAAAAACACCTGTCTGCTGCTCTGGCAGCGTTTTCAGAGGATGACACAAGTGCAGAGATGTGCGCCTCAAATAATTAGCCCAATACCAGAGTCCCCTGTCGCCAAATAGTTAATTAAAAGCTCACCCAGTTTGGGTATATGCATGTGTCTGGAGGATTAAAGGCTGTAATTATAATTACATTCGCTCCTCTCCGTCTCTTCTTCCCCACCCTTCCCGTCCCCGAACACGTAGTCTCTTGGTATTTTTACAAAGACACACATTTCTCTTTCCTCTACACACATATATGGCCACAGTGGGCGATGATGGTGCTCCTCCAGTCTGTGCCAACTGCCACATTAACAGAAGGCGAGGTCTCCTTATCGCTGCAGTGAGTCGGGCGATCAGTCTGAGGCTCTCGCTGCTCACGTCAGTCTACTATCTCGCAACTCGAAAATCGACTTTATCCATCACTGGTAGAATCCAAGGCGAGAAAGTGTTGACGATGACATCCGCCGATGCACTTTGGAGTTTGAGGGGAGAAACTTTTACCTTCCAGATTGTCGGTATTCTTCCTGTTCGGGCCCAAGTGCCGCATAAGAGATTGAAAATAGCTTCATAGAAGTTTCTGTCCAATTGGGTTACAATAGTGTTGCCATGGTAACACCCCAAATCTTCCCAGTCTTGGGGGCAATCCAAACTTGTTTCTGTTCCAGTGATGAGGAAGAATGTGTTTGGTCACATGACACCAGACAGCAGATTCTGCAAACACTGCCGTCTGCAGCAGCCAAATGTGGCGATGGGAGGTCTCCTCTAAACCAGGGGTTCTCAACGTTTTGGATCTCAGGGCCCAGTTGTCCCAGTACATAGTAGCCCGAGGTTGATTTAAAACGAAACGCTTTCATTTCAACTGAAGCGAGTCTTTGTTTGATTTGTATTCAATATCTAAATCAAGTCCACTTAGATAAAAATCAGAAACCCCAAAATATTTGGACTTAAATACTCAAAAAACTGAAGTGAAATTCTGATAAATAAAATGCTGTGGTAAAACTAGTGGCAGTGCAGCGTTTGTGAGATGAGTGGAAGAGAAAAGCTCGCTATGCTTTATTCTTTTTAAAAGGCTGTATGTCTGACGCCATGTCAGCAAAACGGCGACTCACTGTGTCGTTTGAGCGTTTGACAGTCATCAGCATCGCCAGTCGGTGACGCGATAGATCGTTTCTGCATCTGTAGCCCATTTTCTTTGTCTCTTGAAATAATCCACCGGCTTTCTAACCAGCTGTGGACGCTTTTGTCTCGAGATGCCGCCTGAGTTTTGAAGGCTTCAGTGCTTCGTTGGCGAACGTTAGACCGCACTCAACACGCTGGACTGTCGGCTCTGCCTCGCTACCTCCGCTCACAAAGCCCAACTTAACAAAGTCATGGTTGTACTATGGACATACTTCGCCTTTGAGGAGGGGGTGGCATCACTTTCATCTTCTTTTATTCGTTTAAAAAAATTTCTCCTTCACTTTAGTCAAAATTTTACATTTGGCTTCTTCTTCTGCCGTTTCTCGTTTCTCATTTCTCACCCTGGAACTGGAAGAACTGGATGCGGAAAAGTACAAATGTGGTAGTGCTTACACTATTTGAAGCTCACATCGGTTTCTCAACAATGTTTCAAGTGAACTTGCATTGTTTCAGGAAAGTTTTGAAAATGATGTTAGTTTACTCATAAATGGCAGTCATGCTGAAAACGATGTACTGAGCTTGCCACGCCACAAATTGGCAGTCTTTGTAATGACACCGCTCAGATGCAGAGAACAATGTGCGAAAAAAGTAACAATGAGAGTACACGGACACTTGCATGGACAAACAGTGAAGTTGGATTACTATTACAGGAGACTCTCAACTATTAAACTACCAAGTCCCAGGAGAATATGGACTGACAGTCATGACACTCTGGAGGCCGCCATGTTTGTTATTCTCCATCTACTTGCTTATGTGCAAAATAACTATTTACTATAGTCAAGGTGCACATGAGCAGTTTCAGCATTTCCTCATCCACAATCATTTTCAGAAAGTTCCCGTTTTCCCCTGTTTTGGATCATAAAGTTCCACCTTGGGAACCATTTCCAAAAAGTTGCATTTTCCGTGGCTCCAAGTACCGTTGTCATGTAAAAACACAACAGAAATTTAGCAATTTCACAAAACGTTGTCATGTGAAGAAAGGGTTTGGCAACCTTGTTAACATTGTTGTGCCATTATTACCAGCAGATTAAAACAAAATGAAACCATGACACACACACTGCACAACAAGCACCTGAGAAAGTTCCTCTCACTTCCTTATCACACACGGCCGATGCAAACAGACAACTCATTGACTGCTTTCAGTGCATTCACTCCAACACAGGGTCATTATACAATTAAAATAATCATTACCTGTTGAATTTATAGCACGTTTTCATATGGTTTGATTTGTGACACACAGTTGGTCTTTGCCAAAATCCACAAATGAGATCCATGCACACGGAATATAAAGGAGCAAGAGGATTTTGGCAGGGATATGCCACAGTGACAACTGATTTTTAAACAATATGCATACTAAGTGGGCCTTCGTCAGGGGGCCAGTGATGACGCTGGGATGTGTCAGCGGCGGAACCTGTGCCTGAAGCTGTCGACCCCTGTTGTACTATTTCTTCAAAACCTGCATTTAAAGATGTCCTAGACTCAAATCACTGTGATTTTGTCCTCAGTTTGCCTCTTCTCTCCGGCCATATCCACTCCACCGTACCACCCGGAGCACACCATGATCGGAGGGTGCTCTGGGAGACTTAATGACATTGACGTCTCATCCACTCTGGTTCAAACAGGCGACCTCTGACCCCGAGATCTGAGGACGGTATTGACGTTGCGACCTCGGCTGATGTAGCAGGCCTGCTGATAGACTGTGATAAGAGACCGTGTGCGCAGGCACCGCCGAGACGATCCGGCACAGTAAGGCAATTAAAGCAACTACGTTCTTGTATATGAAAGATAACAGCAGGAGACTTCAACCACCGCTGTTTAGACGCTATGTTTTATATCAGGACATAAAAAAAATCAACGAGCAGAAAATTTGTTTGAGTAATAAGAATATAAAATGTTGCCAAAGAGAAAAATCGAATTTCTTTAAGCTATTCAGTTGCGACTCATGATAATTCCCACAGGATTTGGCTCAGAAGTCTGTGATCATTAGTTGTGGTGTGATTACATGAATAATTATTATCTTTACAATTCTAGAATCCATTTTCCACGTTTCACAGATGTGGTCAATCATGTGGAGAAAACATCAAAACCAAAATGTTGAATTTCACCAAAGTGGACCTGCTACTAAAGGTTTGCATGTATAAAATGAGTGAAAACTCAATATTGCGTCAGTATTTTTGGGGTCAGCGTGATGCTCTCAGGATTGCGTCTCACCAATTTTTGAGTTGGTTCCATGGGTGTGGAATATCAGGCATGTGTTCCAGATTCTGAATTACTGGGAGGAGTATATCCCGCTATACGTCATGCGTAATGCATTAAACCGGGTCAGACTGACATAAAAACACCAGATTAGCTCAAGATCATCCGGAGTGGTGTATTTTTGTGGATGCCCAAAGCTCCCACACACTTTGCGATTTTCGGCCATCGCCGATGAAAGATTGAGATCGCAGGAGTCATGAGAGAAATCTATGGTCGTGGCTCTAATCGGTGGCTGTAACGTCGCCCAGTTGACGGACGGCTGAGGTGGTGCTCGTAAGCCTGCGATCAATATCAGACAGTGTCAGATATTTGGGGCGGTCATAGCGGCTGCTGCGACCTGCAGCCTGTTTGTTTTGTCAACATGGATTGTGTTTTGTTGGAAGATGAAAGACCACAACGTAAAATGTTAGCGGTAGTACTTACTTCAAGCTCCCTTTGTAAAACAACCCCTCCAGGTTGTCTTCTCTCTCTGAGTCACATGGAAAACATGCGGGGCTGCGGCCCGCTGGGAACTGAGCTTGAGACCCCTGCTGTAAGAGCAATGAGTTAAGTGAGTGTATGCTAACAGATTAACATTAACATGTAACAGCATTTACAACATCTGAAATTGTTTTCACTAATTATGCTTCCATTTTCCACACGATTCAAAGGTTGGTGCAAAAACAAAAATACCAAACTGTTTTTTATTGTGGTTAGAGGTTTTCATCAGCTGGCTCTCCATGACTTTTAAATGTGGACTTTACTATGTGATATTTTCTATGTTGGAGCCATTCCGAAGTCATCTCCAATATTGCAGTTATCTAGTGTTTTTTTTTGGTTTTGTTTGCCAAATTCAAATTAATTTCCCCTAAAATATGTTCGTTAACTCCCTCCACCATGACAACGCCATGGTATGACAAGTCCTAATACAAGTAAACGAACACGGAAACGATACTTTCAGCAGTCCATTCACGGGTGAACAGGACTTTCATTTGAATATTCCAGGTGTTATTCTTACTTGATGACCTGCAAAACACACACAACTTCAAAAGTGCAATCGCTTGTGCTTCCCAGTATTCGCAAACTATGATGCTGGTCTCACTGATTCAAACAGCAGAAAGTTCACAGTCAAAGCTCTCGCTACCATTTAGCTAATTAAAGTGTCAGGTCGCTTATCCATCCGTCCCGCTCCTTCCTCTGTCACCAGACTACTCTCCTGCTCTCTGTTATCCACTCATCTACCTCAGCGTCTTCGCTTCAGGGCCTGCTGATTGACAACCGTGCTGACCCGAGGGCCCACCTTCACAAAGTGACAGGACCAATCCCCCGGCTCGGCCAAGTGACACGCTAATGTGTGGGACTGAGCGTTAGGCCGCCTGGCAGGCTGCTGATGCTGCAGTGTCCCAGTCAGCTGCCTGCAGTCGCTTCGCTGAGCAAACACCTGCCCACACCTGACCAGGAAAAACTTGTTTTCCTCCTGAGATCGAAGGTTACCGGGAAGTAAACGATTGAGTGGCTTTTTTTTCGCACTTTCAGAACTTGCACATCAAGACATCAGAGGAGCTTACTGTTACTACCTGCAAAGAGGAGATTCCAAAAAAAAGGTTCAAGAATGACCAACAAAGTTACCAACAAAAAGACGTCTTTCTATCCTGTGCTGTCGAGATCGCAAATAGCTTAGGCTGTCTAAGCAGCGTCTGCTCATACCAAGTTGTGCCACGAGAGACAACATTGAGACGTCATTTCTGTAGATGATCGGATTAATCAAAATAACGGAGCTTTCGTTAAGCAACTATTTAGCGTTTTTTCACACTTACTCTTTGAAGGAAAGTAATACAAGTGTTAAGATAAGCATTACTTTCCATGATTCAGCTGGTAATGAGTTTAAATTAAACTCAAAACATTCCTTTTACAAACAACAATGAATGCTACTCAGGTAGATGATATAGTGTACAATACGAAAACATTCCTGAACTGATGGCCCCAGTAACTTGTTGACCAATTTTGTTCGCCAAGGCCGGCTTTATCCGGTAAAATAACACCGTTGAAGTGAATGGATGGATGGATGGATGGATGGATGGATGGATGGATGGATGGATGGGTTTAATGCTATCATTAGTGGCAGCAAAAATGATGGCTGATGACAAAAAAGCCTAACAGCTGATAAGACTGTATAATAAAACTCCTTTAAATTCACTCTGGGAATATAATCACACACACACACACACACACACACACACACACACACACACACACACACACACACACACACACACACACACACACACACACACACACACACACACACACACACACACACACACACACACACACACACACACACACACACACACACACACACACACACACACACACACACAGATGCCTGCACTTGGCCCTGTTTCTGGGGAGAGGCGCCCAGGGCTGCTCGGTTAGTGGTGCTGGTGGTGGTGGTGGTGGTGGGAGGGAACAAAACCATCTCAGATCAAACACACTCAGAGCATCATTTCTCCTTCATTCCTCCCCTCTTCTCCCGCTTCACCTCCCTCCCTTCCACTGCGTATTCCTCACTTTCCTCTCTGCATATCTCTTTTCTGCCGTCTCTCACCGCCGCGATCCGCTCCCCACACTGCAGTCGACAGCAGCAAGAAAGTAAAATGGAGGGGGGGAGGAAGGGAGGGAGTGCGGTGAAAGAGAGCAAAACAGAGGAGAGCCGTGAGGGGTGTAAGACGGAGGAAGAGGAGGAGGTGGAGGGAACAGCTCCGTCAGGAAGGCTTGGATAAGAGAAGAAATGAAGCGAGAAGATGAAACGCTGCTAAGAGCATTCAGTCTCTTTTACTTATTTATTTATTTTGGGTAATATCATCGACCTCTACTTTTATGCTGCTGTCCTCGCCTAGCCTTTTTCCACCACCACCACCACCACATCTCACACCAACCCACTTCTCCAATTATCTATCTGAAATCTGCAATAATGTTCTATTGCGGCTCAATTACAATAATTACAATCATTAAGGTGATCATTTCCCGACGCCACCATTCATTACTTTGGCAAAATAACTATTAGCGGCAGACTGGAGGGGATGGAGGGGTGGATTGCCCGCTTTTTACACACTCATTCATAAATTCGTTGTCCTCCCCAATTCTATATCCCTTGATTAGCCTTGCATCTATAAGGTTGTGGAATCAAATCCCGCAGCACTTTCATTAATGAGATGCAATCTGTCATCAATCGGTGGTTTTCAGTCAAAAAAAGAAAGCGACCAAACAAGCTGTGAATGCCAAAAGTCATGACATTTGAAATAAAATGTCGTAAAAAACACATCACCAACGCAATTCAGACACAAGGTATGTTCTCACGAGCACATTTACTCCGAATAACATCATTTATTATCTATTTGTTATTAAAGGCCCCGTTTGGAGAGGTCAAATGAAAACACATCATCTACAAAGCATCATTTTGAAAACGATGTCTGTTTACACAGAACTCGCAGAAACACTGAAAACAATGTAGTGAGCATGCTGGGCCACTAGTGGGTACTATTCCTTGTTGTTGCAATGGATCCACAGACACAGGCATGCGAGAAACAATACACAATACACATTAACAATGCCGAGTACACGGACATTCTTATGGACACGCCAGGGGTCTGCAACCTTTCAAAAGAACCGTTTATGTTAAATTATGTATTTAGTTTTGCTAAACATGACATTTCATTACAATAATTTAGAATTCATTTTGCTGTATTAACTTTTGTAGCCATTTTTGGCAGTTTCATTGTTTTATCCTACTTTATAGTTTGGTTGTTTTTGCCATTTTGACTTATGTATGCAAATTGACTTAGTTATGCAAATAACATTTTAAAATAGATAACAGGAGGAAATGTGTTCTCCATATAATTTTCAAAAAGCTTTAGATAACCAATACGATGAAGTTGGTTTGCTATTCCGGGTGACGCTCCACTATATAACTACCAGGTCCCAGGACAATACGGACTGGGAGTCATGACGCTCCGGAGACAAACGTTGTAATTGAGCTACTACGGTGCGCAAGTAGTGTATTTTAGAAAAGTTGACACCCCCCGCCGCCATTTCCATGGAGACGGAGTAATCAGACATGCAAAACACAATGTTTTCTATTTTGACTTCAAGACATGTTTTAGAAAATTATGCTAACAATATTCAAAATGCTTCAGGAAACCACGTATTTTCATCTTAAATGTACATATTGGTGTCAGAAAAATAATCTGAGAGCAACGTTTTTTTTTTGTTTTTTTTTTAGCACCGTCGTCATGGCAATGAAAAACCTGGTTGTTTTGGTAGGTTCAGGCACAAAATACAAAAAAAAAAAAAAACTATGTAAAATGAAATGCTTAAAGTGCAATACATTCCAGATTTTTTTGATAACAAGCAACTGTTCAGTCTCGGGGTTTCCAGCTTGCTGCCACAATCCAAACTTTAATCTGCTGGATTGATGAAGCAGGCACAGCATACAGATGGAATGAAGACGTCTTAACCGACGGCCATTTTTAACAAGCTTCGCACAATTTGGAGCATAAATAGATGCATAATGGATTTCCAGAAGATGACTAAGATACTGTTTGGGCACCTGAGACGCAGACTACAGAGAAGGAGATGAGACAGTCTGCAAATATAGAAAAGCCACCCACATGGAGAAGCAGTGCCTACTAATAACATCCTGATGTGCCAGCTCAGACATTGTGCAGGTGCACAAAGGAGAGAGAGAAATAAAGCTGATTTCAAATGTTTGCTATCAGCAAACCACTTGTTTTTTTTTGTTTTTTGTTTGGGGGGGGGGGGGGGGGTCAGGGTCTGGGTCTGGGTCTGGCCTGGGAGGACACAATGTCTGTAAGGTTGTCTGCCATGCGTGTTTTATTGCGCATCGTGGGGTATTTAGTTACCGGCTGTGCGTCAGAGGTTGTTGGTTTCTACATGTGTGTGTGTGTGTGTGTGTGTGTGTGTGTGTGTGTGTGTGTGTGTGTGTGTGTGTGTGTGTGTGTGTGTGTGTGTGTGTGTGTGTGTGTGTGTGTGTGTGTGTGTGCGTGTTTAATGTGCCATGTGTATAATGTAAATGGGTGGATGAATGTGCTCATGTCCTTTGTGCATTTGGACACCTGCAAATCCGTGTGTGAATGTGTGTGTGTGCCCATGCATGAATGGCTATGTGTGTTGTGTACACATACACTCATGTCCTTGTGTGTCCATCTGTCCTATTCATTCCTATTTTACGTGTCCCACCCTCCAGAAAACAGCACCACTGTGCTTTTCAGAAAAAGCATCTCGGAGCGAGCAAACACACACACACACACACACACACACACACACACACACACACACACACACACACACACACACACACACTGGCTAAAGGCCAATCAATAATTCACATAGTGCAGATTGAATGTAGATCAGTGACTCAACATGGGGGGAAAACAGTATGGCTCTCAACCTCTACGGCTCTTTAATTCTCCTCTTTTCTCTATATCACTCTTTCTCTCCTCTTCACCTCTCTCTACCTTTTCCAGCCACCTTCTTCCCTTTTTTTGACTCCCTGCTTCATCCCTATCGGTCTGAACGTCCATCCTCTTCTCTTTATGGTTTTTCAGACAATCGACAGGAACCAGGAAAAACAACCAGGGGTGGAAATAACTAAAGACACACAATACTGGATGTGTGCCAATATCCGATATGCTGATATTTTTCAAACAAAATATTGTTGATACCGATATAATCATATATATATATATATACCATTTTCAGAATAATTTAATTAGGATTTGATTTATATCAATATATATATATATATATATATATATATATATATTGATATATATATATATATATATATATATATATATATATATATATATATATATATATATATATATATATATTGATATATATATTGATATATTGATATAAATCAAATCCTAATTAAATTATTCTGAAAATGGTTTGACAATGACTGATACATGAAATGCTTTGTAATTGTTAACCAGTTCTGGTTGCAGAAATGACAAAAGTCCACTCTACAGCTTAAAGAACATGAAATTGTCCCCATACCTAAATGAAATCAATCTGAATTAGTGGGATGTAGGTGATTCACAGTCTTTTGCATTAACTTACTAAAACATTGTTTTTTAAGAACCGGAGCTCGTGTGTTATACATGTGTGCTTAAAAATATAAACGTAAACTCAAACTAAGCTCTATTGTTGATCTGAGCCAGAACCAAGGACAGTCACGTTGATGATGTGCAAACAAAATGAAGAAAAGTGCAGAACATTTCAAGTCCAAGGGAAAAAAATTATAATCCTCCATCCACTAGAGGCAGATTTTTCAGTATGAAAATAAGCATTTCTGACTTTTCACAAGCAATACCAGAGGTGTAAAATGCATTTTAATTCAGGAGCCACATACAGCAAAATTTCATCTTCAGTGCGTCGGACTGGTAAAATAGTCTGGGTACAAAACGCAGGATGGAAAATACTAAATATGTACAAAATAATTTAATTAGTATCGGTTCACACAACTGTTATAGATTTCCTTTTATGGTCGTTTGACCTGCATAACAGCAAGACCCCAGGGGCTGGTGTCAAATTACATGCCCAAAATGACCGCTTCATTCAGAGCAATCATGGAAGGCTTTGCGTCAAAGAATTTGGAATTTAATATAAAAGGTTATTTATTGTATGAAAAAGGAAATTCAGCGGACTGTCAAAATATTATAAAGTAGGATAATCGCCCGCCTTTAAAGTTTTTAAGCATATCATATCCATTATTCCACTTTTCCAAGTCTTCTTTTCTTCCACTACTATTCATCTCTCTCCGAGCTACTGATTCTTTTGAACTGTGTATTTTTTTTCTTCTATTTATTCAATCTTTTGTCCCCTCTTACCCTCGATCGCTACCTCATCTTCATCATACCCACACCTTCACTTTTTTTCTGCCATCCCTTTGGGATGATTTGATTGAAGATTTTCTTAACCTTGACCTCTTTAGGATCACTTTTACACACACACACACACACACACACACACACACACACACACACACACACACACACACACACACACACACACACACACACACACACACACACACACACACACACACACCATGAAATATTTTTGTATGTTCGCCTCACAAAGTGAGCATCGGGTGAAGGGTCCATAAATATGGGGCAGCATGAATTGGTTGGTAAGAGTGGTCGTCTCCCAATTGGAAGGTTGCAGGTTCAATTCTTATCTCCACTTGTACAACTACCGGAGAGTTCTTGAGCGAGACAATGAACCCCAAATTGCTCCCAATGGAATTGCCAGCAGCTTGCATGATCGCAGCATCCATTGGCGTGTGACTGTATGTATTATGTAAAGCGCTTTGGGACTGCTGACCCAGTAATATAAGTGAAGTATATTTACTATTTAAATATACAAATATTGAACCACGATAGGAACACCTGAGTTGCCTCTCAGCATTTTGTTTGTGTGAAGAAATCAAAGTGTAATTATGCGAACTTGACAGTTGGTCTTGATGTATGATAAAAGTACTAACCACTTCTCCACAGTGCCTACATCTTAAAATGTATACTGGATATTAGGGTTGGGCAATTTGGCCTTAAAATAAATTTGAGTTTTGATTCCATTTTTTTTCTCAATGCACATAAAAATGGCTGCAGACGTCAGATACGTTGTCAAAAGTGCAACTTTATTGTTGGGATTGTCCTCAGTGTTTAAATGCATATAAACAATCCCAGAATATAAAGTAAATGAGCCGCTGTCGTTCAACAAATTCAAGCTTTAATCCAGATTTAACGAAAAGTGCAACAGCAACTACGGAAACGGAACGGAAAGCAAAAAAATGCCCCCAAAAAACAGTGGGGAGAAAAAAACTGGAATTTTCAAAATAAAAATCTTTTTTTAGCGACAAATTCATTTAATTGATTAAATCGATTTTTTTTGCCCAGCCCTACTGGATATGAAAGAAAACTACGTTTAAAGATTTAAGAGCGATTATTGGGTTTATGTGGGTCGTGTGAACAGGGCCTCGGTCACCTCGTCTGGCAGACGTCTCTTTACTTTCAGTGAGTTCATGAACCCAGCAGATGTGTACATGGCATGTTGCCTCCGGTTCCCTCCAACAGTAGTAATATGCATTTGAGGTTAATTGAAGACTAAATGTGACCTGTCCAGACTGTAACCTGCCTTCACCCACAATCAGCTGCTCCTGCATCCCTAAATTGGATAAAAGCTGTGGAGACGGATGGATTTACCTCCTATTGACTGATGCCGCGAGCTGGAATACACTCGAGAAAGGGTATCCTTAATAAAGATGAAGTTTACCACTGAAATTAACTGCACTCACTTGCTATCCTAAGCTTATTGGATTCTGACTTATTTTTGAGTTACCAGCAGCAACATTCTTATACAGTGTTGTTTTGTTGAGAAGCTTGCAAAAAAGTTGTGTTTTCCCCCCGTTTGCACGGGGACGTAGTCAGAGCGTTTTTAAAAAGTTGTGTTTTCAGTAAACGGACACCCAAAATGCATGACAGTTTTCCGTTTTCACTTAAAAACTTTGTGTAAACGGGGCCTTTTTTCGAGCTTTGCCTGGTGTTGAATTCACGTGATTTTCATAATAATTGTAGGGGGTCAATCAAAATAGTTGCATTTGAAGTAAAGAGATGAACTCCACCTTTGGTCCTTCATGTAAATTCGTTGATTCCTGGACTTGTTTGGACTTTGAGGGCATATGAACCAATTTCCTGACACTGTATTCTATATTCATTGGATAGTCTTTTATTTATTTTTTATTTTTTTAAAGCATTAGGTGGTATTACAGTGTAATGGAGTGATGTGTGTCTTGTGTCTTCAGGTTTTGTTAGAGAGAGAGAGAGAGAGAGAGAGAGAGAGAGAGAGAGAGAGAGAGAGAGAGAGATTGTACATCGGAGCGTGAACATTCCAAATGGTGCTTTTTTTTTTTGCCAACCACTGGGCTGCACTGACTTTGTGTGTGTGTGTGTGTGTGTGTGTGTGTGTGTGTGTGTGTGTGTGTGTGTGTAGGGGATGCAGCAAAGCCCCCTGAGGTAAGTGATCCTGCTGAACAGGTGTTACAGTATCACACACACACACACACACACACACACACACACACACACACACACACACACACACACACACACACACACACACACACACACACACACACACACACACACACACACACACACACACACACACACCAGAGCCCGTGTCAGCCGTGACTGATATGAACAGATCTGCTTGCTCCACACCAGACGGATGAAGCCAAACCACCAGCTGATCCACCGCTCTCTTTGTGTGTGTGTGCGTGCATCCTCTCAGTACTTTATCTGATGGTTGCAACTCAACACTGCTGTTCTTTATGTGGATTTTCTCCACACACACACACGCACGCACGCACGCACGCACGCACGCACGCACGCACGCACGCACGCACGCACGCACGCACGCACGCACGCACACACACACACAGCTATTATTTCACCAAATGAACAACAGATTTTGTGGCGATGGCAACAAATGCTGAGTCGGTCTCCACACACGGTGCTAATTTCTCCATCAGTGTTGATCTGCTGTTTAATCTGCGATGGTTGCTTGATAAGCTTTAAACTGATTTGTGAAGACGGCCTTGCAGTCTCATATCTTCTTTTTTTGTTTTTTTTAACCATTTCCATCATAATAAAAGTTGAATATCTTACACATTTATCAGACTGTTCTGGTTAGTTTCACTTAAGGTTTTGTAATTTAAAGGTTTCTGTAGTACCGGACAAAAACGTACTGCACTCTCCCCTGTTGTTAATTTTGTTCAGCAGGTATCTCATGTGATTTCTCCCTTGTTAGGCTACAGCAGTCATGTGACTTTGTGTGCTGCTTCTATAGGTCATTGAGCGATTTATCCATCCAGAGCAGTCCTGGATCACAGCAAACAGGCCAGTTCAATACTGTACATTTTAGCCCGGGAGCGGCCCAAACAAATCCTGAAATATCTACATACAGAGGCAGATTTTTTTTCTGTATGAAAATAAGCATCACTTCCTTTTCACAATCTAAACCAATGGTGTCCAATACAATTCAGCCCAGCAGCCACTCACAGCCCAATTTTATCTTGAGTGGGCCGCACCAGTAAAATAATTTCTTTGTTGTGGCACAGAGTATGCATTTTCACCAAAATTGCTATCAATAATAACTACAATCTCAATATAATGTAAATTTTTTCATGAAATATGTTGGTACAATACAGTGAAATGTTAAAAAAAAAAAACTCTCCTCTCGCTGTTGTATTATACATGTTTTTTACTAACTCACCCTGGCAGCTTGGCTTTGAGGCTAGTTTGATAGCAACGAGGTAGCAACACTTATATTGCAGCTGGGGTCTCAGTATCCTGTTGTGTCTGCTAATGTCAAGAACTATCGGAAAAAAATCAATGTTTTCTTTGAAATTTTTACCGTTTACTTCGTGGTTTAGTGGTGTTTTTCAAAAAAAAAAAAAAAAAAAAGTAATTTTGTTTTAATGAGATTTTTTAAAGGTTTTTAACTGTTGCTGCTTTTTGTCAGGAATTTTCTGAAACTACAACATGTAGGGTTAGGGTTAATGATACATAAATAACATAAGCAAACTTATTCTGAATCTACTCGACTAAGATAAGATTTTTAATTGTAAATGCAGACGCTTTTTATTGCCATTTTTTTTTTAAATAATTTTCCAAATCTGATACATGACTGATAAAACATCATAATGATTCCTACAACTGAATTCCTCTTTCTATAGAGCTAAAATTAGCATCTTAAAGGCCTATTCATCTGCTTTATCTCCAGATTATTCATGTGAAATATATAGAAATAAAAAGGCATGATTTTATTTTGCCTTTGGTATTTATCTTTAATCCCTGAACTCGCATAACAACAGGCTGCGCAGCCAGAACCCGGCTGGAAACGTGTGAAACCCACACAGACGATAGAGAACCGGGACAGATGGTCGGAGAACGAGTCGGAGACATAGAGAGAGGTGACGGCTGCTGGTACTGTCACTTCAGATCATTGTGTCCGGCTCGGACAGTGAACAGGCATTTAATACTTTTCTGTTCAAGACAAGGAAGAAATTGGGTGAAAATATCAGGATAATATAATCGTCTTGGATTTAAACCTGGTTTAAGTGATTGAAGCAAAGATAAGCAGGATGTTGGAATGAATGATGCCTTTCATGACAGCTGAAGAAATAATGGAGAAAATGTGGATTCTAATCACATGGGGGAATGGAGAAAGATTCATCAATGTGTGTGTGCATGTGACAACACTGACAGTTCAGTTCATTATAAACTTTAATTGAGGAAAAAGGCTAACAAATAAAATGAGATTTTATATTATTGAATTTATCAGATTTCTGTTGTTGCAGGCACTAAATACTCAAACCTTTTTCGAGTTGCAGCTTCAGTTTAAGATATACTGGTTGTAACACAGTACATAACAGGGATCGGTACAAATGTAATGGTCACAATGATGTGAGAAGTTGCCACAACCTCCGATAATCAGTTGATTCTGCAGTTGATCGACGCTATATTATCAAGGTCTATAATCCTGTAAATGCACTTCTTTACTTGGCTGACTCCACCCCCTGCCCTCCGCCACTCCTCACCACCAAAACCCCTCCCTGCTCTTTAGAGATTAAATCCTATTAAAAGATTTAACCAGATTAAAAACAAATATGCAAACTCAGAAAATTTGATCTATCTTATGCCATTACATTGAAAAATGTATAAAGATTAATCTCGAATTTAGAAAAAAGTTGAATACTATTCAAAATATCAAAATATTACTTTTTTATTTTGGGAGTAGAAGAGTATTCAAAAGAAATATATATATTCAAATGAAAAGATTCTCAAATCACCAGAATTCATTCATGTTTTAAGCCCCGTTTACACGACAGCGTTTCAAGTGGAAATGCATTGTGTTTGCGTTTACTTTCCAGAAAAGATATACACATTTACACGGAAACAGCAGAAATACTGAAAATTATGTAGTTAGCATGTTGGGCCACTAGTGGGTGCTGTCGTTTATGTTTGTAATGAAACCACACACACATGCGTGCAGAGAATAATACACTGTAAACACGAACCATGGCGAGAACAAGGACATTCATGTGGACAGACAACCAAGTTAGATTATTATAATGGTGACTGTCAACGACTTAGAGTCAAGACACTCTGGAGGCAGAAAAACTACTCCAGCAGTGGTGTGCCTGCGCAGTTGCAGCGTTACAAAAAAGTTGCAGTGACCACCATCTACATGGAAACGGAGTCGTAGCGTTTTCAAAAAGTTGCGTTTCCAGTGGCTACGAGCACCGTTGTCATGTAAACTGACACTCATACAATTTTTCTATTTTCACTTGATGGCGTTGTTGCGTACATGGGGCCTTAGTGAGTTAGTAGTGCTTTCTGTTAGTGGTGTACATCTAACTGGTTATAGAAATACTATTCATGAGTTTATTTTTTTTTTCTTTAAAAGAGAGATTGAAACTGAGTAATAAAGTGTGACTCAAACGTTTGACAAACTAAAACATTGGCAGACAAAATATAAAACTTTAACAAACTCCTGACAATGCAGATATGTCGCTTTATTCTGCAGAATTCGCCAGAATTAGTAGAAATTTGGCACGGTCACCCTATGCAATAGTCATTTTCCTGCCTGTATTGAAAATCTGTGCATTGTGACAATGAAGTGGGGAGAGGAGAGGGATGGTTACGTAAATGTAAACTGGTAAAGAGAAGTGAGAGAGAACGAAGATGGAGGACAGTAGATTTAAGACTGGATTGCAGCAAGGGGGGAGCAGCGGAGATGAAAGGAAGAGAGAGAGAGAGAGAGAGAGAGAGAGAGAGAGAGAGGAAGGAGGTATAATGAAGTCCTTTGGGTCTCTGGTGGAAGAAGCCACAGCGCCTGCCAGCCAACACAGCCCGGCTCTGCACAGATGGCAGCATGCTGGGAGACACTCGGTTCACTTTCAAATCAGGAAGTGGATGCTCTTTACATTTGAAAATGCCCTGCGATAAAAAGAACAAACTCCTCCTATACTGGTAGTAAAAAAAAAAAATAAAAAAAATCTGTTTTGAGGTGCGGTATTTCTAACTACTTCTGAAAATAATTCCTTACAGCCTCGAGTGGCGTCACACAACTGCACATAGAGTAGATAAATAGAAAGTCAGTAGTAGCTTATTGTTTCTGTTTGAGAAACATTTCACGATGACACAGTAATGTTGTAAAAACTATGTCTGTTCACACAGAATCATCAGAAAATTATGCAGTTTGCATGTTGGACCAGCAGTTGGTGCAATTGTTTGTTTTTATGATGAAACCACAGAGAGAACAATACGTTAGAAACATTAACAATGGGAGGGACACACATATTGGATATGGATTGTTATTACAGGTCAACTATTTACTTGTGTTTTTCCCCTCCGTTTCCATGGAGATGGAGTGTTTTCGAAAACTTCAACCTCATGAGCCCTTGTTCAAAGAGTTGTGTTTTCAGTGGCTCCAAATACTGTTTTCTAAACAGACACCCAAAACAAAACAGAAGTTATCAGTTTTTACTTGAAAATGTTGTTTTTGGCTTTAACATGAGGAGAAAAACAACCCTGAGCACACACATTTCCATTTTGTGAATGTTAAGCTTAGTGTATTGAAGAATTAATCGTCGTCCCATAATCACAGTAGGTTTTAACAAATTAGCGCCGACAAATGTATGTGTGAATCAACGTTTTAACTGCGCCCTCTTGAGGCTGGAGCTATTATGACAGCAGCAACGGGGACAGCGAGGCCCTGCTGACACGACATCTTCAAATAAAAACAGAAAAGTTTTTGTTGCGTTTTGTGTGTCCGTTTACACAACAACTCGGAGCCACTGAAAACGCAACTCCATCTCCATGACAACAGGGGGAAACAACCTTTTCTGAAACACTGTGCATGCGCACCGCGGCTGCAGTAAATAGTTCTTCCGCACACGCGCACCCATTAGAGCAATCCAACTTCATCACCTGTCTATACAAATGTTGGTGTACTCGCCATTGTTAATGGCTACTGCACGTTGTTCTCTGCGCGCATGTGCGTGTGGTAGTCAGACATTCATACTACATTGTTCACAACGTTTCTGCCATTTCCTTGGAAATGCACCTGGTTTTCAAAACGTTGATGTAAAACATGAAATGCAAAAACTATACGTTTTCACTTGAAATGTTGCGTAAACAGGGTCTAAGATTGCTATTATATTATGATTGGAGGAGGAGTCAATTCAGGGTCATTATAGCAACCAATCACTGGATTTTCACTCTGAAGTTTGTCGGCATGCAAACAAAAGGTAATTAGAACTTATCTCACTCATGCATTCAATCGACAGTACAGGATGCATGTAGCATCACTCGCTAACACTGCCATTTTCTTCAATCTACAAATCAAACGGTTTCAAAGCATTCAGATTAACTTAACTTGTGTTACCATGGTAATGGGTATGACTTATGTAACACTTTAGCAACGTGCTCAGCCCGTCCACTGGGAGCAACTTGGATTGAACCTTTAACATTCGGATTGAGAGACAACCTGCATGACCAACTGAGAAATAGCCGCCCATGACATTGACTATCTTGCATCCTTGTACCCGCTACTCATCCATGATCAAATTTAACATTCTGGTACTTATTAATGGAAACATGTCAGCTTGATAGATATCACTGGATAGTGGCTTATTGCATTGTCTGGACATAAGGCTGTGTACCGAAACACAAACCATGGGTTGCCCTTGGAAATACAGACGTTAACTTTGTTTGGATCAGCACAGATAGAATAAATCAGGGAGAGGACATAACTTGTACTCTCAAAAAAGAACTTCAGTTGAGGAAACATTTTACTCATGACTTTCTCTGTTTTCTCATCCTCACACAGAGAAACAACGCTACAGTGATTTGGTGAAGATGATTCCTGTGTTTTAACAGCAGTGACGTGTTGATGTAGTGCGCACAAACAGTTCTAGATAATATGTGTTAGAAAACATATATTATCTAGATTATCTAGATATTATCTATGGTTATCTAAGGTGTTCCCCACATTCAAACTAAGAGCACATCAACATGCCAAAAGTCCACACAACTATGTTTCAAATCTGAAATGTAAGGCATCCAAAGTGCAGCTGCGGAATTAATGTTCAAACTAAACCAGAAGAGCAAGAATCATTGTCTTAACACAGACAAACAGATTCAGTTTGACACTTCAACTTCAGAGTATCGGGCAAGAAACAGCTAACTCTGAGGAAACAACTCTTTGTAAGTGGAAGTGTTGTAGTCAAGACCTCTGGACAGGAGACAGAGTCAAGACCAAGACCAGAGTAGCCCAAGACCACTCTGGAGTACCACAACACCAGCAAGTACTTCCTTCTGTTCAATCTGAAGAATCCTTGTTGGGTGCAACTATCACTTCTTGACTATTATATATTTGATAAAGGTATAATTCTGCAATTAGAAATACATTAGAAATGGTGGATATGATCTGAAAGTCAGTTTTTCCAAAGGACATGTGTAGTAACACAGAAATTACACAAAAATGTATAATACTAACGTGAAACCAACCCCATTTGAAAAGAATTAATAAGGCCTCACGATCATAAATCATGAGGCCTAATGGAGTATATGGTTATGAAAATGGACACAACTTGGTATTTCTTGCACAGACGTAAGGAGGATGATCTCCTAACGGGACTCACTGAGGCTTGTATCTTCCTAAATATATTCGGCATTTTCCAGATCGCAACAAATACTGGGAGGAGTTTATGCTGATCCATAAATGTACATCGAGCATTAAGAGCTGCAACGTTTAAAAGCAGATGCAATCATAAACAATGCAATCATTTTCAATGTGTTTGAAAAGAAGGTGTGAATAAACTCAGCCTTCACAAGAGACACGTTTCCCCAGCTGGCTCCACACAATTATTTCTTTCTGACTTCCTTGCCATTTCTCTCAAACTCTCTTCTACTGCTCTTGTTTTTCGCACAGCTTTGACTTTTGTGACAGATCGTCTCCCCAGAGTACGCTTTTCTTTTCCTCTCAGTGTTCTATCCAATCACTGCATGGTAAATGCAAACAAACATGCAGAAAACGCTCATTTAAATACTCCTGATCACACGTCACAGTTGATCACCCTTAATACTCATGCGAAGTAAAAACACAATCTAATTTGCACGAGGATGAAACTTAACAGGTGTTAAATAGGACTTTAGTCACTTGTAAAATGGATTTAACTCATACAGCACTTTTTTTTTTTTTTCCTTTAATTGCTTCAATTGTCCTAAAACCCGACGCAGACCAATGGGTTTGGCTGCTATGCAAGGCACTCACCCGACACTGGGAGCAATTTGAAGTTCAGCATCTTTCTCCGGGACTCTTCGACATGCCAAGAGGGTGGGATATTCAATTGAACCTGAAACTTTGCAATTAAAAGAACAACTGCTCTACTAGCTGGAGAGCGTAGTAAAGGATTCCTAGAGCCAGCCAATGGTGTGAAGGGTATAAAGGCAGCGAGGTATTGGTGTAAGGCCATTTTCAAGAGAAAATCCCCAAATCTGGTAGCGTTTTCATGGAGTTGACAGCACGTTCAAAAATTTCCAGCTTGAGAATCATTTTCAAAAAGTTGCGTTTTCAGCGGCTCCATGCACCGTTTCGTGTAAAACATAACTTTTCTGAAGCGCTGCTACTGTGCATGCGCGTAACGGCCATAATAAACACTGCTTGTGCACATGCACGAGCAGCTGGACAATAACAACGATGTTTGCCTCCAGAGTGTCTCCCAGTCCACAGTCTCCTGAGACTTGGTAGTTTTATAGTTGACGGTCACCGTAATAACAATCCAACTCATCCCTGTTCATGTTGTATTGTTCTCTGTGTGCATCTGTGTGGTTTCATTCCGAAAACAAAGAATTGCCCCAGCTCCTGGTCCGACATGCAAATTGCATAATTTTCAGTGTTTCTAAGAATAATAATAATAATAATAATAATGTCTAGGTTTTATATAGCTCTTTTGAGGACACTCAAAGACGCTTTGCATTGCATTATTCATTCACTCCATACTCGATGGTGGTAAACTACGGAAGTAGCCACAGCTGCTGATTCCATGAAAACAGACGTTGTTTTGAAAACATCGCCGTGTAAACGCTAAACTTTTCTGAAACATAAACGACTTCACTGTCCCCGTTGTCCTTCAAACACGGCCTGGGTTCTAGTTTTTCGAGAGCTTTTCTGACAGCAAAGCCACTAACGACTCATAAGACTTAAGTTTTCACAAATTTTCTACTTTCTAAAAATTCTCGTCTTTAAGTTATGAATTTATATCCTAGTCTAACCTGACTGATCATCCCAGTTATAGATTCTACAAAGTGATAACATGGAACATTTTCAGACCTCGACGTGTAAATACTTTATGTATTTAGAGACCGTTACCAACAGCAGGTCCTCTGTAATCAGTTCTTCATAGGTTCAGGATGACGAATCAAATCCAAAATAAGACACTCAGCATTATGATTCACATTTTCGTAGTCTGACAGAACACTGCTGAGTGTAACTACGACTCACCGGCTCTGTACACTTTTAGACTCTGAATCACAAGGTGAAAGCAAAAAAAAAAAAAAAAAGAAACATTTCACTTTGCAACTGGCATTTATTAACTGGAAATAACAAGCAGCAGAGACAGCGCAAACCGGTGGCTTCCCTAAAAAAAGAGTTTGGGTTTTCTTCAGAAAATCCAAAATCATTTTGGCAGAACGATAAGGAACCTTTACGAAGGCGGTCTGCCAAAAACACAGCGCTCCCTTTCTCTTCCAATAAAACCTTTTCTCCAACGCTGCACTCCAAAAGTGGAGGGCGAGCAGTTTCAACATCCTGTAAGTTGAAACACTTCAAAGATATGTGAGCAGTTCTCCACAAAAAGTGAACTATTTAAATGTGTAAGGATTTCAATGTGGAAGTTGAATTGAAAAAAAGAACTAAATAATAGAAAATAGATTTTAAATAGGTCGTAATATTCAAATGCCAAAAATGTAACAGAGGGAGATGGAAAAAGTACAAACTACAAAAAGTTAAAAAAGTGACACAAAAAGCTGTAAAATTTGATCAGTTTGGGAATTAGAAGAGAATCAGCAAATCCATTAAAGGTCACATAGTGTTCATGTGTGATGTCTTCATAATGGGGCGCGACTCAGGTCTGATCCAGGCTGAGAATTCCTTCCATCATAAAATATCTGACATAAATGAATGGAGGAATTCTGGTGAAACATATTTGCTCTCTTACAAATACATGACCCCCTCTTCAGCAGGGTGTCAAACATAAGGCCTGTGGGCTCTAATCCGGCCTGCAACACTGAGACCCGAGTTGAGATATCAGTGACGCTGCCATGAAAGCTCGCAAACAGACATCAGCCTAAAAGTCATGCTTTCAGGGTGAGTTTGAAGAAACACCCATAATGCAACAGTTATAGCAGAAGTTTTCTGGACATGTCACTGTATTTTGCACCAGAAGGTTTCATTAAAATTGTCTTTATGTTGGATCGTCATCATTTTCACTACTAATTCTTTTGTTTTGTGAAAACACAGACATTTTCCTCATGGATACTTGGCGCTACAACAAAGAAAGCCTCTAAAGTTTCAATGTAAAGGTTATCAGGGCACTATTTTACCGACACAATTATGGTTCCTATGTATGTGGCTCCTGCAGTTCCCATAATGCCGAGCAAAAATGGATGGAAACCTTCTATATTTGGCTGCTTGCAAAGCAGGTAAAAAAAAAAAAAAAGAAAAAGATGAATGAAACAACAGCAGGTGAAGGAAACCAAGGTTTTTATATTTCTCTCTCGTACGCAACCAACCTCAGCTCCTGTTTCCACCTGAAGCTGGCCTCAACCCTTCCAGGTCCTCAGCCCTCCAGAGGCCCTGAAAGCTCCGGTCAGCTCACAGTTATTTGACTAATTACACACGTTTGGAAAATATGCAACAAAATGAATAGAGAGCAGTCCTGTGATGTATTTACACCGGCTCGCCTTGCCACGTGCTAGAACTGTCGTCTTAAGACGTATTCATTTTCCAGTTAAATCACAAACACTGTTGGAGGTGTTGGATCAGATTAGCTCCGACTAACAGACTCGGTTTCCAGGTGGGTTCATTTAAACCAGCGATTTCTAACCTGAGGTCTGGGGCCTGCTTAAAGGGCACATAGAGATCATAGGGGGGCACCAAAGGTTTGTTTGCTCCAAGGTTGTTCAAACATGTCGACAAAAATAAGAAAACCGGCCTCCTTCTTTAAGTCTGTAAGAGGGAGTGTGATTGCCGGTGTTTGGTTTCACTATCATGACATTGGACACATTGTCCAAAACGTTTCTTACAAGCAATGAAACACAAACACAAAATTTATGGTGGCGAAATGATTTGGGGATCTATGTTTCACACCCTCGTCATCGGAAAGAAACGCTACGAAATGGACGGTTGCCTGATTAATAATAGAATCGCCAAAAACAAGTTCATGCTACAATCACATTATGGTGGAAAACCAAAACACGGCACAGGAAAACTTGACTTTTTCATTTTTTTAAACAATTACTGCACTTTTCAGAAGGAAACCTTTCTTTCGAGAATGCTGAATTATTATTGTGGTATCACCCCTCAGAAATGTGTGATGATATTGGCGAAAACCAGTAGTTGAGCTATAGAGGAAGCCGTCACCCCAACATCAGGCCTGCTAAACTAGGGTTACACAATATCTCACAGGTGTATCGTAATCCTGATATGAACATGTGCAACGTCCACAGTCAAAGAAGACCAACTGAACTGCAAGAACTATGAATAAAATGAAGCCGTTACCGCACTAAATCCTCATCCACGAGGAAGATTCGAGGGTCAAAAGCCCCTAAAAAAAAAAAAACCCATGGCCAGTCACGGCTGGTATAAATTTTAGGGGCAAGAGAAACAGCACTGTTTCATGAAGGAACAATTCTTGAAGGGCGAAGACATGAACAACATCTTCATACGTGTTAGTATTCATCTCAAACTGTATCGATATTGTTCAGTCCTACGATAAAATTGTTTATTCATGCAAAACATTTTACCACTCGACTAACTGGACACTGTGTTCCCAACACAAATACGCCACTAAATGTATCAGATGGCTCAGTTGAAGCCCTTATGAACATTTTCCCAACTTCTTTCAGACTTGTGTTACTTTCTGCGGACAGCAGGTGTTCCTAATTAGTATTCTCAGAGAAATCCAACCATTCCTGTTGGATTTTGAACATGGTTGTTGCCACTGGTGTATTGATTCCCGGAGAAGTGTTTACACTCTTGACTTTTTTCTTCTTCCAAAGCAGCCCAAAATTCTGAGCTGGAAACAAGACATTTAAAAAAACTAAATGAGCACATCTCTGGTCACGATTCAGGGTTTTCTGAATGCTCTGGAGTCTCAAAACAATGACGGATGAATTCTGACGTCCCTAGCTGAACTCGGGCAGCATAACAATAGTCTCAAGTATAGCATACATCAAATGTTACGACTCACTTTGGCACCCACAGCTTCTGTGTCCGTAAAGGAGAGGTCGACATCAAAGCCTCTGTCTTTGTGAGTCAGCACAACTTTGAAAATTGTGAGAAACACTAAAAGTAGCCAAAATTTTGACTTTGAATTGCACTGAATTGTGCAAGGAGTTTACATGTATAATAGCGGCCCGACATGCTGCTCGGAGTCACCGAAAACGCAACTTTTTGAAAACGGCTTCAAACGTGGAACTTTCAGAAAATGCTCGATGGCGGAAACGCTGGTACTGCTCATATGCACCACGGCTGAAGCCGTTAAATGTGTGAGAAAGACTCACTTACAACGAATTACTGGCAGATCACAACTGCATGTACGTTCACTACAACTTTCATTCAACTATAAAACTTTGCTGCCCTGTAACAGAATGTTTAGCATGATTTATTTTTACATGTAACAATGTTTTTCATTATCTAGAGCCATATAGGATTAAGTGAATTTTCTTATACAACAGTATGACTGCAACTGAAATCTATAAATTAATGTGTTTATCACTGCAAATTTCCCAGTAAAAGGTTCTGATCATGTTTATACCAAATAACTACCAGGGCTCAAATCACAGGCTTGAAATATTAAGTTACATTCATGCCGAGTCAATATACGACACCAAAACTAACAAAAATGCCCTGAAAATAACTGCAAAATAAGCTTCGACACTGCAGCACATACTATTATCCTCTTTTTTCCTAAAACTCTGCTTGATAGCAGTGTTCCAACAGCAGAAGACCAACATGTCCTGACGATTACAGCTTCTTCCACTGCTGTCCAGTTGGACGAGCCATAGGCCAAAACCCATATATGGTCAGTAGTAATTAGAGAGAGAGAGCGAGAGAGAGAGAGCGAGAGAGAAAGTGGGAGAGAGTCATTTCCTCTCCCTTCTGGTGGCATGGTGCTTAAGCCTTCATAATGCTGACATCAGCACTCAGCTACAACAGCCCCAACGCACGCAAGCACGCACGCACACATGCACGCACACACACACTCAGGTCACTAACAGCTAAATTCAAGATGCATCTCAATCAACAGCAGCATCAGTGTAGTTTGTGATGGCATGGTGTCATGACAGCCGCCATCATCATCAACAACATCTCTCATTCCTTCAGTTCATTTATCAGATGAGCCTGCAGCCTGCGGGGCGGCAGAGGGAGAGGAGGAAGGAGAAACGAGGAGGAGGAGGAAGAGGAAGAGGAAGAGGGGGAATCATGGATTCCGTCATGTATCAATCAACGCTGAGGGTAAAACACAGCATGCAACTTCTCAGATTGAGGAAACATGCATTTCAATGCACAACAAACAACTTTCACTCCTGGATCCAGTGAGAGCACTCCACACTAGGCCACACCTTAGAGCCAAGCACTCCTACACACACACACACACACACACACACACACACACACACACACACACACACACACACACACACACACACACACACACACACACACACACACACACACACACACACACACACACACACACACACACACACACACACACACACACACACACACACACACACACACACACACACACACAGAGCACAGTACCTTGGCTTTGCATTCTGAAAGGATATGGCCATTCGGTGATCTTTTTGGCATACTTCCTCACCAAGTTGTCTTCGCTGAAGAGGAAGAGGGAGCGGTTGACCGTTAGGCAGCTCTGCCGGACGGGTATGGGGTTGTACAGGGCCATGGTCCGGGCTCTCTGGGCCATCGACTGCTTGTACATCCGCTGCGCTCCGGGGGGCCCCCCTTGCCTGCTGCCACCACGGCCGGGCCCCCCTTGTCCGCCGGCACCCCCGCCACCACCGCCACCACCTCCTCCTCCTCCTCCTCCTCCTCCTCCTCCGCCGTACCTGTTGGGTAGCTCGTCTCCAAAACGCGCCATTCTGCAGACACCAAACGCCAGAGGTTAGGAAGGAGCCGCGGGGGAACCTCAGAGTGACACCTCCACATGCCACCACCCCATCAGCCTCGGCTCCAAACACACATGCAGAATGAAGTTTATTCTGAGGCCTCGCGTCTCTCTCTCTCCCTTGTCTTTCTCCCCCTCTTATCTATCCGTGTCTCCTTCCCAAGATCTTCAGCGCTGAGAAGATACCTCCATTTGTGAGTGTGGGAGGGGAGCAAAGGGGAGGGAGAAGAGAGAAGAGGGGAGAGGGAAAACTCAAGGTGTCTCTGATCGTGTGTTTGGAATATGAATGGAGGGGGGAAATAAAGGATCAGATTTATGTAATTTCTTTCCAATCAGTACTGGCTTTAGTAGCTTGTCACCATAGGGAAGAGCCAAAAATGTAGATCTCCGAAGAAGTGCAAGGCATCATTTTATTCAGATGCTTCTTTATTTTTTTTTTGGGGGGGGGGGGGGGGGGGGGGGGGGGACCTCTCCAGGAGTGATGACTGTGGATAAAAAAAACACCAATCAATCGCCTCAAACTAACGCCGTCAAGATGCATAGCTGTGGGTGAGAATAAACATTGCGATCATCTCCACTGCGTCTTTTCCCCTCTCACACCAGCATCTTGACAGGATCTGCAGGTTTCTCTCTCTCTCTCTCTCTCTCTCTCTCTCTCTCTCTCTCTCTCTCTACCTCCCCAGGTCCCCCCACCTTCTGTTTTTTTTCTTTTCTTTTCTTTTCTTCCTCCAGCGGGATAAAAATAGAAGAAAAAAAGATAAGAGTGAAACCTTTAATAATTAATTTATTCTTGTGCCATATATCTGCAGCGTTGGATGCGGCGCGCCCCGCTCCCGGCCGCCGCGCCGGTTAACGCCAACCAAGGGGGGCTTCCCCAAAAATCCGAGCCTGGTGACATTTGTTGATATTTGGGTGATGGACGGTGCGGCATCCCCCCTCTCCTCCTCCTCCCTCCTCTCCTCTTCTCCTCCTCCTCCTCCTCCACCCCCTCCTGTTCCTCGCCAAGGCGTCGGTCACCGATTTTTGGGCGTGATTTTACGCGGCACTTGGAGGGACGAAAATAAGTCAATCTATCAAATTTATGTCTTTCCTTCCCCTCCCACCGGGGGTTTGTTGTGTTCTCTCCTTTTTCAACTTCCCCAAAAAATGGAACACAAGATGAATGGATGGAATGAAAAAGGTGTAAAATAAAAAAAGGACGTCCACATCAATCATCTATAATCCAGCGATTGGAGAATCCCGGACGCGTCGGATCCGGAGGAGCAGAAGAAGACCACTGTGAGGGGAGGCAGCAGCACCATCATCATCATCATCAATTCTTGGTCGGAAAACACGACGGAGGCGGTGCGGGTGTGTTGTGGCCGCAGAAGCGGCGGTGGCGGCAACTCGCATCGTCTCCTCCGCCACCGGGCAGAAACCGAGAAGCATCCCCGCCCAGAGGCATCGCTCCTCGAAGCAGAGAGAGGCGGTCAGCCCCGCAGAGCCAAAGCAAGTCCAGCGTCTCCTCTCTCTCTCTCTCTCTCTCTCTCTCTCTCTCTCTCTCTCCCTACCTCACTCTCTCTCTCTCTCTCACTCTCTACCTCCTTCCGTTTTTTTTTTTGGTGTTTTTTTTTTTTTTTTTTATTTCTTCCCTTTCCTCCTTCGACCCTCCAAGGGGACGCGAGCCAGCCCGAGCGCAGCCAGGTGCAGTGGCCGGGGTTGTGGTGCTCAGCTTTAGTTTAAAAAAATTATTAAACAAATAAAAATATGAACCCAGATTAGTTGAGCGGGTTCTGGTGCCGAGCACCTCATCGGTGTGACGGGAACAGAGCGTTGCGCTGCGCCGCGATGCGATGCGCGCATCCGTGGCCAAGCCTTGCAGCGCACGACACAAGCCGCCTCCTTGGAGCCCCCCCCCCCCCCCCCCTACTCCCAACTTTAACCCACTCCAACCCACTCCCCATAGCGCACGACGGAGATGTATGGGCGTCGGGTTGGGACCCCTATACCTCAAAGGACTCAAGAGAATCAAACTCTTATCTAATCATGAGCCCCGAAGGCCTTTGACGGTCGCTATTCTGGTCCAAAAAGGAGTGATTGAGACCCTTATGGGGCAGAGTGGACTAGAAGTTTGCACCTTCAAATCACATCAAGAGCATTAAAACCAGGCTTAATGCTTACATGCTGGTTTTCTATATTAATGATTGTTCCTGCGGCAAGTCAATAAAGCTTGAATTGAAGCCATTTGGTGACTCTATCCATGTTTGTCCTGCATTCACCAAAAGTTTGATTGGATTGGCACCAAACCCTAAGAGCATATACTGTAGCGCTAGAATAGTGGTACCCAACCCTTTCCTTGAAGAACTCAAAGTTTGACCATTGTAAATCCATAGGTGACCCCACTCAACCATGCATTCCCTGCATTAGATTAGGTACAGCATACCTCTAAAGGCTAAAGGGAATCAACCGCTTATCTAAGGTTAGTGTTTGTTATTTAGGTCTAATAAAGATGGATTAAGTCCTTTATGGGGCACAGTGGTGTAGACATTCGTGCCTTCATCTCGCAAAAAGAGCATCCCAGTTCAAAACGAGGCTCAGTGTTTGCATAGAGTTTTCTCTTTTACTGATATTTCTTGCTGCAGGCCATAAACCATGCATTTAAAGCCATTTGGTGACTTTATCCACGTTTGTCCTACATTCAAACAAAGTCAAATTGGATTGGCACCAACTACTAAGACCATACATTTCAGAAAATGCCATAGGTCAGACATACAGTCTGACAAACCACCAAGTGGTACAAATTTTAAAGAAAAATATTTCCTTTGATGAACAAATGTGTTAAGAGTCGCAGACACAACACAACACTTCGACCTCAGCTGAGATATTGGTAATGCTGACATGAAAGATAGCTACCTCATTAAGAAATACAGACAATTATTAGCCTCAAAGCCATGCGGGGTGAGTTTGTAAAAATAATGCAACCGTGAGTTTTTAGAACATTTCACTGCATTTTGCACCAGAAAGTTCAATTGTTGTCATTTACCATAACAATTGTTTGGTTTCACGAAAAGTTAGACGTTGTCATCTGGTATAATCTGCATTACAACAAAGAAACAAAAAAAGTTAAAAGTTTAAATCTAAAGGCCAATATGGCCCATTCAAGATGAAATTGAGCTGAATGTGTGTGGCCCCTCAATTACAATGAGTTTGACACCCCTGATGTATAGAGGATGGATGGATGGATGCTTCCCTCATTAGTATGTTTGGGAAAGTATTGGTTGCCAATGCTTAATTTGAGCTTTAGGTTTCAGTGAATCAAATTGCCCCGAGGCAACGTCGCTCGCGGCTTCCTCTCATGGATGCCAAGTGTCAAAAGCACCGGTCCAATTCGCCCTGCTCGCTGTTTACTCAAAGCAGAAAGCTCTGCCATGAGCAGAGACGGGTTTAGAGACGGAGGTGGAGGGACGGATAGGAGGAATCCTTAAATGAATCACCATCAGGTTTCTGTCCAAAAATAGAAGCAGGACAGGAGATTTCATGGGATCCTCTCAGCAAACACTAAAAAGAGGCGAGTTGGGCTCAGTTGCCATCTTTTGGCCCAGTGCACAGGGATGATTATGTTTGATCAATATTTCCTGAGCAACTACTTTTATCCCTCATCTGACAGACAGTTATATAATCAGAGTGCTAAGCCAAATCTAACAGTCAAGGGATCTCGAAGACAACACTTACATGTTACCAATGCATTCCATTAGTTTATATGTAAAACAAAGGTTGTCAATGCAATAAGTTGGACCAACTTTTGGGAGACTTTGGGGTTTCTTTTTTTTCTTTTTTCTTTTTGTTCTCTGAGGACGGACTGTTATTTTGAGGACAATTTGAAAGAGGTTTTCATATCTCTTCATTCCTCCTCTTCCTCCGAGCCGTCTGTCAGCCTGGCTGAGGCATCTGAGCCGTCTTTGAAGCAGTTCAGCAAGCTGTTTGCCTGGGCTAAACCGACCGAGCTGTCACCTCTCCAGCTCAGGGAGAAAAAAAAAAAAAAAGAAAGGTAGTGTGTGCATGTTTGTACATGAGCGAGGAGATTAAGAAGAGCAGTTAAGGTAAAGGAGGCTGAAATCCGCCACGTTTGGCCACTTTGTCGCTGTCCTTGGTGCTGAAACAGCCTCCAAAGTCCTTTTGGTGAGTGTTGAAAGTATAAAGGGCTGTCCCCCTGCACCACCACCAACACCACCACCACCACCTGGCTCAACAATGCATTGGGGTGGGTTTGTGAGTGTACGTCCCACCATCTGTTAAATGCTGACGACTATTTGCAGGTTTGTCTCATCCGGCAGCTCCTCTGGCAGATAACCACACATTGTTTGGAGGTCTGATTCTGCTCTGAAAAACACTAAAAGAGGCCCATATGGTAGATTCCTTAAAGGAATCTGAGGGAGGACGACGGTGGAAAAAGCTCCAAAAGTGTCACAAAACTTCATGAAAGGGGATAACCTAGTTTGTGTAACGTATGAGGATTCCTTTCTACAAAAGCAGCTCACATTCTTAACATGCTTATAAATAGACAGTTTATTTGATGCTTGTACTTTTCTAAGTCCTTCCTGTGAACTTTTTGACTCAATTGTAAATAATCTACGGATTACATTAGGGTCACTTGCAAGCTTTGTGTTGATTGATCATTGTTTTATTGCTGGTATGTATGTACATCTCAGAGGCAGAAATACACAATGACTAGTATAAAACCCTAATGGGAAAGTACTATTTTAAGCTATTAACTTAATTACTTTTCAAAACCAGTCCTTTAACAAAAGCAAAGAGAATTGTTTTTAAAACTGCATTGATGGAGTAGAAGACGGGTATTTATGCATCTATAACAATTTAACTGCTGTTATATTGTGATGGATGTAGTGGACTACTGTAGATATAAGTAACAGTTTGAGTGTTTCTTCGTAAGAATTAAAGCGGTTTTACCATTATTTGTCTTTGTTACAAGGAAAAGCAAACTAAGAGATGTTATTTATAAAATAGTATGAAAAGTAATAATAAAGAAACCTAAAAGCTCCTCTTCGTCAGCCCCTCCATGATTTCCGCATTAAAGCCTCCTCATGCTGCCCATGTCCGCGAGTGTCCGCATGTGTGCAAGGTACTCCTGACATCAAAATCGTCATCCGCCCCCGTGCGACCCCTCTGCGGTGGCCCCCGTGCAGCCCAAATTTTGTGACCGCGCGACCTGTGCGCGACGAGACGAGCCGACTGCGCATGCACCAGAGCCTACTGGACGCTCGTGAGGAGATCCTCCGTCTCTGAACAATCACAATGGAAAAGCAAATCAAGAGCCAGACGGCTCAAAACTCCTGAAGTGAAACACAAACTACTTTAGGAAAGGTGGAGAATGCTGGGCAGCAGAAGTGGAGATATTTTCGGGATCATTACGTTATGGAACCAAAAAAATAAAAAATAAGTTTTCGGGCTCCTAAAATGCTTCGCCGCGTGGATGATCGGCCAAAAACGATGCGGTGTGCATTTCTCGTGTGGACAGGCCTCACTTTCCCAACTCCGATACCACTAATTCTGATTGTGTAAACGTTAAAAATAATATTGATGTTTCAACCATTGAGTCATTGATTAATTACATAGGTGATGAGAACGTAATTTGGCATTAATCTGCGAAATGATGTTGGACTGATGTGATAGATGTGTCTTCTGTAAACTAGGAAGTGGCGAGTTCCCGTCACCTAACTGCTTAGTTTTCCACCTGTGTGAACACAAATGTGACATTTTCATTGTTACCTAATGCAACATTGAGCAATATATATTTTTTTTTTTACGTGTGGATTTTAACAGGTGAATGTTAAATTCGCGACTTAGAGCATTTGCAGTTTGACAGATGTATTTTTTCCCCCATTGAGAAGTCCGCACTTTCCCACTTCCCAGTCACAGATAGAGAGAAGATTTTACTAACTGAAAATTTATGAATCGGTGAGGATTAATCCGGTCTGAAACGTTCCCTAAAGCTGCTTAAGATCACTTCTCTATGCAACAGATCGGTTTCACAGGAGGACTGCGGCGTTAGCCTGAGGTCAGAGCTCTGCTCGGCCCACACGCTGCAGAGTCAGAGCTCTGCCGGTATTTACGAGATGCCTCTTCAGCGTCACTACGTGTGCAGCTCGTCATCCGATTCCTGCAGACTAGCGGCTGCTAACAGGGTTTGATAAAAGCCCGCTGACAGCGCGGAGAGAGAGAGAGAGAGTGTCGGGAAGAGGTTGTAGAATGGTGGGGGTGGTGGGCCGATGACGAGGTGCTCGATGCCTCGCTAATACTCGGGGACAGACGCAGTGGAAGGTGACGGCTTCTGGGGTGGGGGGGGGCTGATTCTCAAGTCTCGCTTCTTTGCTTTTTTTTCTTATTTCTCTGCCTCGTCAGCTGCTGCATGGCCATGCAGCTTTCCCAGGCACTGTGTGTGTGTGTGTGTGTGTGTGTGTGTGTGTGTGTGTGTGTGTGTGTGTGTGTGTGTGTGTGTGTGTGTGTGTGTGTGTGTGTGTGTGTGTGTGTGTGTGTGTGAG
The DNA here is from genome assembly GCF_963383615.2 of Lipophrys pholis. Taxonomy (NCBI): domain Eukaryota; kingdom Metazoa; phylum Chordata; class Actinopteri; order Blenniiformes; family Blenniidae; genus Lipophrys; species Lipophrys pholis. Next base: position 13,417,026 of record NC_137628.1, read on the forward strand.
AGAGGGTTTCAGATCAGTGCATGTGCTACCGAGGGGGAGTCGTGCTGAGGCCCCAATGCGCAGCATTATCATTCAGGCAGCGTTCACACAGGCAACCCCCGCAGGAAGCCCTGGCACCTTCCTCCTGAAATCCCCCCCCCACCTCCTTTTTACTCTCTCCCATCCTTACCCCCTCCCTCCCCCCTCCTCACTCCTCCTCCCCTCTCCTCCCTACTCATCCATCCCTCTCTGATCTCGCGCAGCAGGCCAGAGCTACAGCGCTGTCTGAGAGAATGAGCGGGAGGCCGGGGGGGGGCAGACCACCTTCCAACAGAGGAAAAGGAGAAATGCTTAAAAATTCACTCTAACAACGAGGGAAGGGAGAGGACAGACCCCTCCTTCTCTGATCTGTGCTCCATTACTGTTAAAGTTGAACTCCTCTGCATAGATTAAAGCTACTTCAACAAAATACATCTAAATAAACCCATTTTAAATCAAAATAAAGAAGAGTTGTCACCCATGGAAGAATTTTCAACTCCTACTCCCACGTTTAGGTCAGAACAAGTTGCATTTGTGGGTTTCATGCACAATGATCTGGTATTTTCAACAGCTTAACCTTTGGTCCTGTTTACATGACAATGTTTCAAACGCATCCTTTTTCACAGAAATGGCAGAAACGCTGAAAAGGATGTAGTTGGCATGCCAGGCCACGAGTTGGCGCACGTGGGTGTGTGTGTGTGTGTGTGTGTGTGTGTGTGTGTGTGTGTGTGTGTGTGTGTGTGTGTGTGTGCTTTCATTATAAAACAACAACCAACAGTGCCGATAACGGTGTTTCCTCTACATTCATTTAGGAGAGGCGGGTGACCATTCCTAAATCCTAGCTGCCACTTTTTTCTTTCTTTTTTTTTTAACTGTCACAAATACATCACTGCTGCAAGTCTCCGCCTTCACAGCAGAGTCCTGCACACACCTGCCGATGGTGGGGAGAAACGGGTCTGTTGCCCAGGGAACAGGGTCGGCACATTAAGTTCCTCATGCTCGTTCAGTGTGAAGAGTCAGAACACAGGCAGTATTTTGGCTGTTAAAACCAGTTTAAGCAGCGGCAGGTCCAGTTCAGCGTGAAGTGGGGGTCAGAGGGTCTGAGCAGACTGGATCACAACTGATCAGACACTTGATTTGAGTTATCCTGCATTTTGGCCAAATAAAGTGACCGACAGAGAGTGGACATCACACATGAGCAAAATAATTACCAGCAGATGCAGAGGCCAGGGAATTCACACGTTATTTAACGGTTTTCCCGCCCCCACAGTGGACGGAAAAAAATGAATAGGGACTGGACAATATATATATATAACAGCTCTGAAAAAGTCCTTACTTTCTATACAGGAGAGGAGAGGAACAGGAGAGGAGAGGAACAGGAGAGGTCTGGGGGACATAGAAGACACATCCTGGACCCCAGCAAATTGTCGGCTGGCCTGTTTGCGAGTACTAAGGTAAAGTACAGATAACTATCCCAAAGAGAGCAGACATCCTGTACAGAGCGGTGTGCACTGTTCACTGTTCGCACACAGGATGATGTGAAGGACAACTTTTTTTTTTTTTTAATCAAAAAAAAGTGCTCCATGCTCCGCCAGACAAGTTACAGTTCAGTTATACGAAAGAAGGATTGAATTTGACAGAAAAACTTCTGTATTTCATTAAGAAAAATGCTCATTTGTCTTAAGATTAATTCAGATATGAACGTAGCTGGTACGATCATGATAATGACCTGTCACAATTCTTAAAATGGCTCTCTCTCACATTTGTTAAGAAATTCTCCAGGAAGAACAAGAAACCAACCGGAAAAGAGTTACTTAAGTTCCCCCAAATCTTTAGAACAAGGGTTTCTGGTTCCAAATCCCAGATGGAAACGCTTTATTTAAAGTAAAACAAAGTGGTCCAGACTTGTAGTCCAGAAAATACATTAATACATTCACTTTAAATCATCTTTATCATGATTTATTGATCATCAACACATGAAATGAGTGTATCTGATAGGATGAATGATGAGGTTGGATCTGCGTGTGTGTGTGTGTGTGTGTGTGTGTGGGGGGGGGGGGGGTATGCAGACAGGCAGAGAGATGTAGCGAGCTGATGTAGCGTCCAAGGTAATTAGATGATTGCTTCTTTTTTTTTTGGCTGCTTCTCTCGCCAACTCAACCTGGATTAATTGATTGGCTGGTTAATGGAAATGGAGAGGAGGAACGCAGGAGAGAGGAAGGAGGAGGAGGAGGAGGAGGAGGAGGAGGAGAGAGAAGAGGAAGATGAGTGTGCTGGTCTCAGCTAATGGGCCTGGCTTTGGCGTGTGGAGTAAGCATTCTCGTCAAAGAATCAGCACTATAAGACAGAAGTTAAAACAGGGAGGGAGGGAGATCAGAGACCCGGGGGTTGAATGTGACAAAAAGGAACAGGTTCTCATGATTTATAATGAGCTGCATCAGAGAATAAGAAAAAGTACCCTATGGAAATTGTTCAGTTTCATCCTCAAGGTGACGCTTTTAAATGAATGCCACATTAAACTGGCAAAACGTTTTCATTCTCGTGACTTGGACCTGCGACACTTTCATGGGATGAGACTGTTTGTCTTGATACACAATCAACCACAGCTTGTTAGAAGGTCCAGTCCGACCCACACCATGACCTTGCAAAGTCCAAATTTATAAAGACAACAGGGACTTGAATTTGTTGAAATAAGCCGCTGCAGTTTCTAATCTATTCACTGATGATTAGAATGTTTCTGGATGTGTGCACCGAACAACACTGAGACTTGAGCTGAAGGCCGCCATTGCTGTTATTGTCCATCTCCACGTGCATGCGCATAAGAACTATTTACTACGGCCGAGCGCATGCGCAATCCCAGCAATTCTGAAAAGTTGCATTTTCCTCAGTTTCCACAGTGATGAATCCAAAGCCTTTTCACGACGCTCTATCTTGGGAGCCGTTTTCTAAAAGTTGTTTTCATGCACGGAGAAATGTAGCAAAACAACAATGGCAGCCTCCACAGTGTCATGACTCCCAGTGGATATCCTCCCGCGACATGGCGGTTTTATATGTGAGAGTCACCTGGAATAGTAATCAAACTTCATCTTTGGGCCGTACGAATGCCCGTGTACTCGCCATTGCTACCGTTAATGGAGTATTGTTATCGCATGCCGTGTGTGAGCATGCCTGTGGATTGTTAGAGGAAAGAGGAGTACCTCAAATAAACTCATTATTAATACTGATTTTATTGTCTGATAGAGACAAAGTTAAAAAAAAATAAAAAAAAATAACTTTAAGAGCGGAATGATACCTTTAAGAATTGGCACACGATGTGATTCAAAAGTGTTTGGTCAACATAATCTTAAAGAAACTCCACTTTTCACCACATAATTTGGTTCACAAAGCACATTGAACTATGCAACTGTTGATATCACTATGTCACTTGTGGACAGCGTTCACAAGAAGATGTTTCTATAATCTCCAGTTAATAATAATAAATAATCCAGCCTTTGTTTGGGAATAGAAGCTCATCCACAAACAAACAAAAAAAAAAAAAACACTGCATCTTTTATAGGCAAAGATTCCTCAGGAGTGGAAAGTACGTTTGTATAAAATCACCAGCAATTATCCAGCAGAATCCCACACAGACCAATCCCAGATCCTGCACCTTTCGGCAGAAAACCCCAAACGCTCGTTTCAGTGCGGCACAATGCGCGGCAGCCTGCCAGGAGTGTGAGGGATCGCCAACAAGAAGGCAAGTCAAGCGCGTCAAGTCCATATGTCTCAGGATGTCTAATGCCCACCGAGGGGCTGTAAGAACCATCCACTTGGAGGAATGTTAAATTTACGAGACAATCAGCCCAAATAAGACTGCGAAATATGCTCTGGTTGGTTTCCCCCTTTTCACTGTGTTTTCAAACAAGAGCCTCTGATTGATGTTAAAAATACCTGCACTCTTTACTGGGATCTGGAGGAATATCCACTAATTAGGGAAAATGACAACCAAGACAGTTTAGAAAGAAGTATTAGAATTTTTCTGTGTCGTCTCCCTGTATTTGTCCTGTGACGGTTCGGTGACCTGTCCAGGTTGTACTTCGCCTTCATCTGTAATTATCAGGGATTAACTCCTTGGCTCAAAAGACCCTAGATTGGGTAAAGTGATGTAGATGATGGACAGATGGATGAAAAATTAATCCCAAGTTAAAGAGGACAATATTTGAAGTCAAAACGAGTCATTTTTGCATTGTCATTTCAGAAAAGTTTTTGCCTTTACACGACAATTCAAAGACGATGTCTGTTTACTCAGAAAAGGCAGAAACGGAGTGCAATTAGAACTAAAACTAAAGCCGCAAACAGCCTTGATCAGGACCTTGCACTCGTCGAGGTCGGCCCAATCATGACCTCTGGCCCAATTAAATATTGAAAAAATATACATTTTGAAGGTTCTAACAACCAAGGAAGAAATTTGTGTCTTTTATTTTGAAAGCCAGCTAAACTCTAATCCAGCTAAACCCTAAATATAAATTTGTAAGGTTTTAGGTGTAATTTTTAATAAACAAGGACTTTTATTTTGAAGGAGTCTGGGGGCTTGTCTTTTGAAAGTCAGGACGTGCAGGTTAACTGGTCATAGTTTGATTGACATCGTATTGCATAAATCTCGGTGTGAATGATGCAACAGTGTTCTCACCAGCTGCAGTTAGTGATGTCATCAGAGTGGGAGGGAATTACTTGATTATGTTTATTGTTGCTGGATTTTGGTTTTGTTTTTCCAAGACCAGCTTGTTCTCCAGGAGAAGTGGGGCTGTTTAGTATATTAATGCTTCTCCCTCGTCTCTGCGTCTTTCCAGATCAGCAACATTTTTCTGTATCGTCACCACTTCACATGCTGCGTTTCCATTTACAACGGTTGCTGAGTAAAGTCCGACCTGCCACCAACGCTGGAGAGTCTGCTGTCTGCTCAGATGATCAGATGCCAGTTTCGTGTAAGGAAAATGTGAGTTATTGGTAATGCCAGGTGGATTACGAAGCGCTGCTTAAAGGTTTTAAGATATTCCACCTTGGTCACTCCATTAAAGTAATTATTGGCTGAGATGTAAGTTGATGTTAATCAATCAAGGTGTTAATGCAACTAATTATATATCAACCACTTTTTATTACAGTCATTTAGACACTATTTAAATGACAATGACTGACTGAAAACTAGGGATGTCCCGATCACACTTTTTTGCCCGACTTTTTTCGGCCGATACCGATACTTTCCCGATCCGATACTCACGTTGCTATTGCTAATAGTCTATTTTTGGAGCAACTAAGATGTCTGAAGCTAAAAGCACTATTGGCAGAAGCTTTGTTTAGCTAGAAATTATTGTAAAACTCACTTATTGAATCAAAATTCTTCTCTTTCTCTTTAGTTGTTGTTGTAAACTGAGGGTACATCCACACGACGTAAAAATTTTCTTTTTTCTCCCTGGCCTGAACACGGCTCAACTCTAGGCTTCAGGGCATGTAGTACACATGCCAGGCCTTTAGGGGTGCTGTGACTCACCAAACAACAAAAAAGCAGAAGAAGACAGACCACATAGAAATTTATAAGTAGACTTCTGCACATAAACACATAAACCACTATATGTAACTCTAGTTTTATAGGTCTGTGGCCCCGCTCCGCCTGCTTCTAGCTTCTGCAGCTCGACCGGAGCTTGTAGTCCGTGATTGTTGTGGTCATTAGTTGACGTTGCGGACCGCGTTTTTTTTTTTTTTTTTTTAGATTGGCGAGGTGATCGGCTGGATTTGCCGATCCACAATCACTCACAAATCACTAATATCGGCCCCGATCCGATATCTACCGATCGGATCGGGACATCCCTACTGAAAACGCATTGTTAACGCAGAATAGTTTTGCTTCAAGACAGCAACTGTTTGAAAACAATGTCCGTTTACACAGAAACTGCCAGAAACAATGAAAATTATTTTCACGTATGGCCACTAGTGGGTGCTGTTGATCATGTAATACAACAACATGTGTGCACACAGAGAACAGAAAACATTCAAGCTCCTTTAAAACGGCTTTTCTTTGTCTCTTTTCGACGCCGAGTATCGATTCTATAAGAAAAAAGACCTGCCTCCACATGCATGTGATCCAGAGGATGGTGTAGTAAATTTAGTTGTAAAGACTGAACAACACAAACAGCAGCTGGATTCCTTCAATGTTATTGGCAAACGTCTGTGCAGAACTATTTACTGTAGAGCGCATGCACAGTGACGCCTTTCAGAAAAGTTACGTTTACCCTGTTTACACAGAGACGGAGTGTTTTCACGTTAGAAGTTCAGTTTTCAGCTACTACTTTCAGTAACCTAGTCTTGTCTCGTTTCATCGAGTTGCTGGCTATGCTAATGTTCTCCTCGTGTTGTAATATCACTCGGAGTAACATAATGCTATAAATCTTCAGACGCAACCAAAATGTAAATCAATGTTTTTCAATGTAAATTTTGAATGTGAACGTCTTCTTGCTGTAGGCAGTCAATGCTGACAGGTACCATTAGGCAACATAAGATCCAGTATGAGACATTGACAAAAAGACACTGAGATAATCTCTTATACTGAACTATCTTCTGGAGCCAGGTCTTATGTTCATATAGTTCGAGTTTACAGCCGTAGACATTTGATCCTGCATCACTGAATGAGCCCATACTATGATGTGATTCAACCGATCAAACAATCAAAGCAGATGCAGAATCCAACGTGCAAAAAAGGTTCACAAAGCAGCGATGATCCCAGTGTGCAATGTCATTTCTTTAAATCTGCAACCAAAATCTCTGTGCGTCTCTCAAATAGCCCCAAACAGAATTGTTGTCTGAGCACATTTCTGAGGCTGCTGACAGAACAGACTCTGACACTGGCTTTTCTTTTTTTTTTTAATGTATCTGGATTGCTCAAACAAACTGAGTACCCACAGGGACGAGAAGCTTTGTCCAGTGGCTTCAATTCAGTATTTTTTGTCTTATTAAACGGGACACATGTTGATCTTGTCCAGCTGGATTTAGATTTCACGTCCTGATTCTTGTCGGGGTTGGTGTGTCTGCGTTGAGCAGCTCTCTTTAAAAGATAATGCCATGAGGCAAAATAAAAGTCATTCATTTGTTCCCAAAAGCTCCATTCACACAACAAGTGAGAGCTGTCTGCATTATCTAGAAAGTGTTGTTTTCGCCCGTTTCCATGGCTACAGAGTCAGAGCGTTTTCGAGAAAGTTCCACCTTGCGAGCCATTTTAAAAAAAAAAAAAAACAACAACAACTTTACATTTCATTTTCATTTTCGGTGGCTCTGAGCACCATTGCCGTGTAAACGGATACCCAAAACACAAAGAAAGTTTTCACTTTAAAACATACAGTCAGGCAGTGAGTCTTACGGAATCTCCCACCTCATCACATCATGTCCTCTCTATTGTCGTCTGAACCTTGTGTAGTCTTGTCCTGTTGTCCTACTTATATCACCTCTGCCTGCTGCTGTGGTTACCTACACCGGCTTGACCTACTCATGTGTCAGTAACATGGAGTTCTCTCTTCAAGTTACACATTTGTGTGAAGCCATCCAACATTAAGGTTCTAAATACTCAGAGTATTTAGTAAACTCTGCATCTTCAACCAACGCACGGACTGTCCATCCGTACGTCCATCAAACCTCCTGTCTTTTTTCTTCTTGGGCTGTTAATTGGACTGGATTGTTTTCTTTTCAAGTGGTTTCCTTCAGAAAATGTGCACGGCGACACAAAAAGTCCATTAAGTACTATCGCTTATGAATTTAATTATTGGTGAGAATGAAATGAAAACGATTAAACAAAAGCAAGATATAAAACATTGAAATGTTTTGAAGGAGTTTCCATTTCACATCGACGGACAACAGAGTTAAAGACTTCTAGAAAGGCCGAGTCAAGTAAGAAAAAACACCAAAGAGGAACGCGAACTCTAGGAAACAGAAGAATGGACGACCAGGAGGAGTGGGATGGAGGGATGACATTAGAAAGAGAGGGAGGGTGGGAACACCAGAAGGTGAGGAGACATCTGACCATGAGAGCGTAGCAAAAAGTGGAGACGCTCAGAAGAAAGTGTGAGGAAAGAGACCGAGCGGAAGGTGAAAGACAAGGCAGGGAGGAAGGGGGGCGACGAAGAGGAGGCAGAGGAAATAATGTCAGATAGGAAGAGAGAGAGCAGAGATAGCGAAATGACAAAAAGGATGCGAGGAGAGGAGCGGGGCAAGCGAGCGAGCGATTGGATGGGAACGATAAGGAGGTGGAGGAAGGTGAAAAGGAGATGAGCGGGGACGGAAGGGGAGATAGAGAGAGGGTGAGGAGGAGGAGAGGAGCTGATATGAAGGCAGGGAACAGGATGGGAGGGTCGAGGAGCAACTTGTTTTCTCTTCACCGTCAATAAACCCAACACGTACTTTGTGAGTACATACTGTGAGCTGTTCAACTGTTACTACAATCTGAACCCACAGTCATCTTTCCATCACCAAAGGTTTATCTACAGAGATTAACCCTTTAAGTCCTATCCTGTCACTATCGACATAATCAGGCATACAGACGTTCAATTAGCATAATTCCAACACCAGAGATGATATTTAGACACGTTCCCCCTCTGGGACGTCCACATTACAACCATCTAATTCCAGACAGGACGGACAGTGTGTCACACATTTATAATGTGAGCTTCACAGTACAGTGAAAAAAAACACACATCCTGATTATTGGTTATGAAAGGATTAACAGGAGGAAACATGAAGAAATTAAGCCAGATTTAAGCTCAATTCTCCTCCAGCCTTTACTTTGAGTTCATCCTCAGTTACTGAGTTTGTCAGCATGTCCCTCTTATTTGGGATTTTTCTTTTCTTTTTCCCCACAATACGCAGCTATAAAGGCCCTTTCAGCGTACGATGACAGGTTTGTTTGAAGCGCAGCGTTCTACACGTTCATCTTTTGTGAGATGCACGGCGTTCTCCTCCCTGCAGGAGTATGTGTGTTCAGTAAGTAATCCTGCACACAAAGGTAAACCAGTCAGTGATAAAAGTGACGGGATCAATCTGTGCCTCTCGCTGGTGCTCTCGCCTCTCTGCTGCTTTTGGTGTCCTCGCATGCCTCTTGGTCTTTTTATTCCCTTTCTCTCCACACCACCTGCCTTATCATTTATCCTCTCTCCTCACTTGGTCAACTCTTTAACCCCCCCCCCCCCCCGAACTATACCTCACTATGTCCGCTCCACATTATTGTTAACATCTCTCTCTCGTTCCCTTCAGTCCCACACATCTCCTTTGTCCTTCCTACTACATCTGCTGTTTCTCAATTTTGCTTTCCGTTCGGCTTTTTCCTTGCACTTCCCTTCCCCACTTCCCCTTCTGCCCACTCAAGCATGTTCAGGAAGTCTTCAGTCCGCCATCTGATCTCACGTTTTCCATATTTACAGCACACGACAGGACAGAATTTAAAATGCCCAAGAAACTCCTCCCTACACTTTGCTCAAAGTCCAGCACTTATCTAGAGCAATCAGGATGTACACACTCCTTTTTTCAATGGGAGATGAGGTCAAATCATATAAGGGGACAGGCTTCTCACATTTTTAAATGTGATTATCATTTTTGTTTTTCTGCTTACACAAGGAAAGAAACACTCTAAATAATCAAACACTTCATTTCTGATGGTACTTTCTGAAGTCTGGATGTGAAAGAATGGATTCTACTTTGTGAAATCTGGATATTGTGTCGCCACAATACAGAGCATTCTGTGAAATGTAACCCGGAGGGGAAATGCAAGATGACCCGATGATGTTCGGTAACGAGTCCTGGATGGATTTGATGAGAGCAGCATGAAACAACCACAAACAAGGTTGTTTTAGACCCAAGGAGGTTGTTTTGGTTTTTTTACAAAGTAGATTTTCATTTACAACAAAACCAAAGAGTTGCTTAAAATATACCAAACATGCTGTGTTTGTTTCTTTTTTTTTCTTGAATCCATGATTGTAAAAGCCCTGCACAGCTGTTGCCTGTGTGCAGATAGTTGTCATTTTGCAAAAAGTAAAGCCGAGGCCATCATGACTAAGAGTGCCAATCTCCGGGCCGCTTGGGAGTCAGATTACACATCAGAATCCGGCGCTTCTTTCTCCAGCAGCTGTTCCTGAGTACCTGTAGACTAGTGACAGCTGCTGTTCAACATCCCGAACACTGCTTGTTTTCTCAATGAGAATGAGTCATAAAGTGTCTTGCTTAAGGACACAACCTCAAGAAGAGAGAGCATTGGAAGCACATTGGAAATGTACCCTACTTAGCCTTTTCTGTGATGTTTAATTACAGTATACGCCGTTATATATATTGCTATCCTAGTCGTGATGTGGTTGGGGTTTTTTTTTTTTGCGCCTTTGTTTCGTGAGATTTCCACGAATCATTTGATCTATGATTTTGCACAATTAATATGACCAATGCCTCAAATGGCACAGTGAAGTCTGGTTACAAGCTCACTTCGGCCCTGTTTGCACAACATCGACGATTGAAAATGCATTTTGGAGGTCAGTTCATATGACAAACGCTCAGCCCCTGAAATTGTAAATTTTCTGAAAATGGCTCTCAAGGTGGAACTTTTTGAAAACAACATTTTTCTGTAACACTGCAACTGCACATGCGCACCGTGTCAAAATGCATTTTGTTTGCATTTGTTTAAAAAAAAAAAAAAAAAAAAAAACTGCGTTTACCGAGCAGCGATTTGCACATGCAACAATGGCGGCCTCCACAATGTCATGACTCCCAGACCAGATTCTCCTTGGACTTGGTAGTTTTATAGCTGAGAGTCACCGTAATAGCCAACCAAATTCATTGTCTGTCTATGCTAATGTTCGTTTCCATTGTTGATGTTGATTGCGTATTGTTCGCTGCATAAATGTGTCTGGTTTCATTTAAAAAAAAAAAATAAATACGACAGCACCCACCGAAAACTACATTGTTTTCTACATTTCTGCCATTTCTGTGTGAACGGACATCGTTTTCAAGAGCAAAATCTGAATTGAAAATGCCAAAAACGTGGCATTTTCACTTCCACACTCCAGGCCACACGTTTCTCAATCACTATGACTTACACAAATGTTACAATTCTGGTGGCTTGCAATTCTTCAGTATTCCCACATTCAGACATCAACCAGATGACATTGTACAGAGGAAAATCTCGTGAAATGCACCTACAGCGAAATAAAGTGACCAGTAAAGACTTGATTGTGCTCGTAGCTCTAAAGCTCGACTGAATATGATCTCGCACAGAGGACAGGTGGGCAAACATGCAGCCAATATTTACTTTTTGTAGGAGCACAGGTGGATTTTTAAGTGAAAGTCGTGCTTCAATGTGTTTGAAAGCCATTGTTGGTTGACAGTCATTTATAAAGTCAATACATCAAGCAAGAATAAAGTGGATGTGTTTGCATGTAGGACGTGCGTGCGTGCGTGCGTGCGTGCGTGCGTGCGTGCGTGCGTGCGTGCGTGCGTGCGTGCGTGCGTGCGTGCGTTATAAATGCCGCTGGTGAAAAGATTTCATTGAGAAAAAGCTGAAGCACAAAGTGTACGGCGGCACCCTCACTAAATGGGAGTGCCTGGCAGCCGGCCAATTGCAAAGAGGGGGTGACAGCTCAAGAGAGAGAGAGAGAGAGAGAGAGAGAGAGAGAGAGAGAGAGAGAATGTCATCTAAATGATGTGGTCACCCTTGAACCAATCAGGATGGAGTACTCCCTTGTTGACTCATTCATTATTCTCTTCATAAAACGCTCTCTAGTTTACTCTACGGGGAGCAGTCAATTGAAATTTGGGAAAAATGTGAGTCATCGTTTTGAATAACCATTAAGGCGCAGTGTTGCATTGCGGTAACTTCTACGTCTGTCACAATCTCAGAGCCGTGTGGTCAGATTTCGATGAGCCGTTCCCACCAGAAGCGCGATGGTGGTGATGGTGTGGTTGACAATTGAAACCAGTAGGCATGTTTTTAAAAAAACTAAGAAGGAAATAAGTTTTAAGTTAATCCTGATTTGCCCGATTCAACCTGTGCTACGTCGTGGAAAGTAGGGGAATCCACTCCAAGCAAAGCCTGTCCACAGCTAATACAAACTGCTACACTGCTACAACGTTTTAAGTAAAAAATACATTATTAAGTTTTGCATTCACACTGCAACGTTTTGAAAAGGATGTCCGTTGACATGGAAACGGCAGAAACGCTGACAGCTCTGTAGTTTTGCACCTTGGCCCACTAGGTGGTGCTGTTGTTTGTTTTTGTGGTGAAACGACACGCACATATATGCTATAGATAAACATTAACAGCGGGAGTACACAGACCGTCTTATGGACAGAACCCCCCACCCCTCATATCCTCGGCCATGGGGCTGTTTTCAAAAAGTTGCATTGTCAGCAGCTCAAAGCACTGCTATTTTGCAAACGGACCCCAAAGACACAATGGAAGTTTTGCATTGTAATGTAAATACATGGCTAAATTAGTAATAGCAGGTGCTTTAGTCAGTCATGAGCGTGTGTTGCACTCAAAAGAAGGTTTTTATCTCGTCATTACAAAAACACCACAATCAGTTCTTGAAGTTGATGTGTTGAAAGGCGATGGCGATGGTAACCACCACCTACAAAAAGTGGTCCAGCGAAGAACAATGACTTCACAACAAGTGAAAACAAGGAGTACATAAATGACAGTCTTTTATCTGAAAATAGTTGTGAACTCAGTAAACGTAGACACTTTGTCCATCCTGCTGCAGCATTCATTATCCCAGATTTTTCTGACACTCCCTGCTTAAATCCCCAAAGAGTCAAAAGGACCAGTGACGCTCCACTTTCACTGTCTGTTTGTAGCGTTTGCTTGGTATCAGTTTTAACTGCATCTGGAAGGCAACAGGATAATTGAGATTTTAAACGAAATGAGAAAACTCATGATAAAACCCAGAATTATCCACCTTTTGTGAAGAGTGGTAAGTGACAAAACACCATGAACGGTACAGAAAAGTGATTCGGAAGTATCCGTGATTGAAAACTGACCCTTACACTGGGGCTGTGACCTCTATATCCTTGTGACAGACGTACATTTGCTGAATGACAGAGCAGATCATGTGGGACCAGAGAAGCACGCTTGACGTGTCAAGTCATTTGACCTTTCCCCTACGATACCCAGACTATAGGCTCCCCGAAGAATCCTCACTCCAAAACAGAGTGGAAGACAATATGTGCCTAAACTGTGCTTATTTTGTGGATGGGGGGGGGTTGTACTCTGGAGAGTTTTAAGAACTGCTGCACCAGCTGTTCTAGTAGCTACATGGTTAGAGACTGAGCAGGCCAGGCCTCCTCTGGAGACCAGGACCCTATTGTATTTCTAATGTTTCTTATTGTTTTTTCTTACTCCTGACACCTCACTGAGCCCAAATTTGACCCCCTAAACACGCTCAAAAACTCACCAAATTTTGCACGCCTATCAAGACTGGCGAAAAATATAAGGAAATGTAAAAAAGAACCCCCAGAGTGCCCAAAATGTGCTCTCTAGCGCCACCTAGAAACACTAAAACTGCCACCACGGCCTGTTTGAATGCCGTAGGGAGATCAAACCAAACGTCAGTTGTTCGTCTCATGAAGACCTAAAAATCACGCGCTGATCCCCCCCCCCCCCCGATCTAAATCCAACAGGAAGTCCACAATTTGCCTTTCAAAATAAGATTGTCACCCAAAAAAGGCCCTCACGCAAATGTTATCTCCTCTGAGGGTGAATATCGTATCGGCTTCATAGCACGATTAAATGATAGAGGAGACGCTTCTGCTCAGAAATTCTGTTCAAATTTTGACGTAGTCGAGCGGTTTTGATTTTATTATTCGTCTAAGCTCCGAACGCCGAATCCCGCCGCCTCCCTCCGCCTCCCTCCGCCTCCCTCCGCTCATTCAAATACATGGAAAAAATTAAAAAATAAATCAAGAATCTCCCCCGATAGAACACCTCGAACAAGCAGGGACTGTGGTTAAACTATGATTAGGATCGACAAAGCGAGCAGATCAGAAGCGCAACAAGAACCTGACGAACAAGACGATGTCACACATGTTGGCCCCACCCTAGGGTTAGGGTTACAGGACCAACCCGAGCTGACAGCGGCTTGCTTTACTTTATCTAAACACCACCCTCCACCATCCACGCCCACTATAGTAGATCCTCATCTCTGGACACCAGATAAATTCGGGATAGAGTTGGTGTTAGCTGGTGGCCCATACGCCACGAGCCACATTAGAGTTTAGTTGGCTTTCAAATTAAAGCCCCGCACTTTTTTCGAAATAAAAGTTCTTTTTTTTGTTAAAACCTTCAAAATGTATATTTGATCAATATTTAGGGTACGAATGGGCCAAAGCCATGATGAGGACAAACCCCACAGGCCAGAGGACAAGTGCAAGGTCCCGATCAGGGCTGCTTGGAGCTTTAATGTTTTTGTTGTTTTCTTGCGGTTGATTTCTGTGACTTTGTTTTATAATGCATTCTGAAATCAGTATAGAGCTTGTGGATAAACAAAATGTTAATGCGATGGATGTGTAAGATATGTCAAATTAATCTGTGTAAATGAATATACATTAAGAGTATAATTTGCCACTTATGGGCTGATCCCATAGAAGAATTACTAAAGAATAATTGAGACCCCAGAACACAAAGGAAAGTACGCAGACCACGAAGGCTGTGATTGGTCCGCTCCACTACGTCATGGGGCGTGTTAAGAAACTACAAATGTGATCAGATGAAGGTGTAGCAGATGTGCACTTTATTGGAGAATCTATTCAATTCAAGAGCGAGCAGCAGACACTGCCCAGGGGCGGAGCAAAAGATTCAGGTTTTTGGGGCCGTCCATAATGCTTTGTACGCCTCCAAAGCTAAACGTTGCATCATCTCTGCTAATCTTTGAACCAAATTGCTCATAATCATCGGAAAAATATACTAACAACTTTCATGCAGTTTTGTGACAGAGCCTTCTCCACCCTTACGGCGGTGAACTACTTCACAGCACATACACACTTTGGCGCAGAACTTCCAGGGTTGAAGGGACAAGAGCGTGACGGATCCGCTGCCAGCTGCTAACATATTGACGTCACTGGATAACCTCAGAGAGCATTTCTTTTTTACATTTATTCTACCAGGTCAGTTAGTTAAAATTTGGTTCTCAGTTTAAAAAACAAACCCCGTAGCTTGATGCGTTTCCCTCGCTGAATCAGAACTGTTTGTGAAGCATCTGTGTTAAGTTAAGGAGGATTTATTGTTGGCGCTGATCAGTGCGAACACACAGAACTACTACATGTCTGTCTATCTTCTTTCGTGCTTTGTCCCGTTGGGGTTGCGTTGACAGTATGGAGATGTAAGAAATCCGCATGTCAATGTCCCCTGCATCTTCTAGAAGTTTGATCTTCTACCACATCAAATGAGAGCGAACCTCTCCAGTGGGTCCTGGGCTGACCTCTGATACTCTCCGTTAGGCGACAAGTCAAAATGACCTAACCTGCTACTTGAATGAGGCTCAGGCGATCTAAGCTGGACCCGTCTTACAGGCTCATCAGTGTATTTGTGTAAGCTATAGTTATCATGTTGTTGAGAGTCCAGCTTGAATTTCAACATTAGGATTGATCATTTTGCCCTGCACTCAGTTTGTAGCCGCAGTTTCATTGCAAGAGGAACAGGAGGGCGCCTTCCAAATTTCCAAAGCTGAAACGCACCGTCGTCCAAGACCTTGTCTCCACGGCATAGAAAGAGCTGTGTCATTACAGGGAGATAGCTGTGCCTGGGACTATTAGCTAATTGATAGGCTGACTGTGTTGGCCGCCGCCGCCGCCGCCGTCGTCAGTCCAGGCTGACACAACAGAACCAACCAGATCGGTCCACTGCAACAATCGCTCCGGATTCCGGGAGATGATTTCCTTCAACGTCAAGGAAAAACGTATTTTTGCTGCGGCAAATACAAGGAAGAAAAGTAAAAAATAAAAATATATAAAATTAGATGGTTTTCTTGAATCTCTGTGTTGTGTGTGTGTGTGTGCGTGTGTGTGTGTGTGTGTGTGTGGGGGGGGGGGGGGGGGGGGGGGGGGGGGGGGGGTGTTCCAGCACAGTGGACATAAAAAAAGAAATTGAAAATTCCCGCGGAAATTTTATTGTGCCTGCCTCCTGCCGCCGACCGACGCCCCTGTCTATGCTGTCAAAATAAATGTTGAAAAAGCAAAGATGCTCTCGCAAGCCAAAAAAAGAGAAAGGGGTCTGATGGAAATGGAGTAGATGAAGTCGCCAAATGATCCCTCCTAAAAGAATGAACCCCTGCTGGGCTACGACCCAAAACCTCCACATCTGAGCACACCTTTTGATTTACAGCCCCGACTGTAATAGAACAGGAAGTGGAGGCAGAAATTTGCTTTGTGGGGTAAAAAAAAAAAATGCGAAAGGAAGGCCAAAAACTTTCAGAGAAGAACTAAAAGGATGAATCCAAACGCAGTGACTAAGCTTGTATTTAATCTTTCTTTTCACATGGTTGGTGTGTGTGTGTGCGTGCGTGCGTGCGTGCGTGCGTGCGTGTGTGCGTGCGTGCGTGTGTGCGTGCGTGCGTGCCTGACGGTTGTTTAAACTGCTTGCCTTGTACGGAGTTCACTCCTCTGAGAAAACAAATACGCTCTCGGTGGATTTCTCCTCATTAAAATAAAGGACGAATCGATGATTTCTAAACCCTCTATTTATCCTGGAGAACAAATTGCTGAGCTTTTTCTTTTTTCTCTTACAGAGAAGCTTCACAGCGTGGGCTGCACATTTACACACCTTACATCTCGCCTATATTTACATCTGAAATGTTCCCACTTTATTCAACCCAGTCCTGTTGACGATTTGGCTCATCTAGTGGAAAAATTAAAAAAAAAAAAAAGAAAACTTTGAAAACAAGAACAAGGTCTTAGACGTATTCAGCAGCCTAAAACACCCACAGAAAACATGGTATTTGTTGAAAATGTGAAGGATTCACACCTCTTCCCCATGTTTATTCCAGAGTCATTATAGCACAGATGCGAGGACGTTGTACTCAGTGTGTGTGTGTGTGTGTGTGTGTGTGTGTGTGTGTGTGTGTGTGTGTGTGTGTGTGTGTGTGTGTGTGTGTGTGTGTGTGTGTGTGTGTTTGACAAAAAGGATTGATTCCTGTGTGCAGAGCTCTGCTGACACTCTGTGGTCACATGAGGACTTGCGGATACCTGCAGATACTGCAGATGGATTCTACAGTTTTCAAAGTGTGTGAGGAGAAACTAGATTGTGCTTCCCCATTCTGAGATATTATGCTGTGAGGATCAATGACCGTCAACAATGCAACTCCTCCAGTGTCATTTAGATGATTTTAGGCGGAAGTACTTTCTATTTTGAGGCATACAATGTACCCATAATACCACATTCTGAAGCATGGGAGGACAAATTCTAAATGAAATAAGATTAGCACCCATCAAGTGCTAATATGCATTTCCCTCAATTTGGTTGCAAATGTGAGATTATTTATTCTCAAATTCATTTGCAGGCGTCCAATCTGTCATTGAGTGAGGGTATGTATCTTGAATCTTCTCCAAATGTAAAGTACCTGTCGAGGCTGTTGGTGTTTCTTTCTTTTCAACTGCAGGAAGGCAATTTTCTTTCCACAAAGGAGGTCACAGGACAGTAGGTGGCGTCTCCTCTGTGGGGACCCCCGGGTTGCCCGATGAGTCCCAGGATAAACAAGAGCATTTTAGAACCCGTTCACACGTCAATGTTTTTAAGAAGAAAAAAAAAAACATTTTCAAGTGAAAACGCAAAACTTTTTGGGATTTTGGGAGTCCAGTTACATGAAAATGAATCATTTCAAAACTGCTCAGACTCCGTCCCTGTGGACAGGACACGTGGGCAAACCCAACTTGTGCATGCGCACGACGGCTGTAGTAGACAGTTGTTCTACACATGTGGAGTAGGACAATGGCTATCTCCAGAGTGTGACGAGTTCCCGTCAATATTCTCCTGGGACTTGGTGGTTTTTATAGTTCAGAGTCACTGTAATAGCAATCCAACTTCATTATCTGTCCATACGAATGTGCGTGTACTCGCCATTAATGCTTAAAATGCATTCCACATATATAATGCTTTTCCACCGCTTGAACCCCCAAAGTGCTTTAGACTGTTAATCACATTCACCCGTACACCCACACATTCAGACATGCACTCACACACCAATGGTGGCTGCCAAGGGAGGTACTCTATTCATCCTATTTGTTTCATTTAGTGTACAGCAGCAACATTATCCCATGATTTGTATCATATAATCTGCAGCTGGACAAAAATAATCTAATAAAGCAAATTTAGGAGAGGTTAAAAAAAAAAAATGCCACTGTCCAGATCGAACCAGCTCCTGAACCTTAGAAATAAACTTCCTCAGACATGGCAACTTCAAACTGATACAGTAGAACTCCCAGCTGTATACATTTGTGTCTCCTGACACCTAGTGGTCTCATCGAGTACTGCAACACCTCTGGATTTCTCAGTGAAGGAAAACATGAATACTAGCGCAAAAGTTCAGAGCATGTCTAGCTCAGGAAAAGTAGTTAAAGTACTGTAATTACTTCATAAACAGTAGCTTAGTTTTTAGAGTCAGGGCAACGATACACACCTTTACACCATTTATGTCACCATGAAAGTTGTACTAAAGAGTACAACTGACCAAAAAGAAATGTATTTTTATTTTTCTGAGAAAATCTTTACTTTACCTATTTTCTTTTGCTGAAAAATACTTTTATACTACAATTTTGATGATTTGAGTTTAATAATTTTCACTGTATTCATTTTAATTTGTATTTTTTCAGTAGTTTTAGCAATTTCATTTAGTTAGTTAGTTAGTTAGTTAGTTAGTTATTCTGGATGTTTTAGCTGTTTTAATCTATTTAGCTGTTTTTAACTGAGATTTGACCGTTTTTTTTTTTTTTAATCAGTGTGGAATGAAAATAAAACAAAAATGTAAACAAAATCTTTATTTACAAATAATTATCTGAAAATGTCAGGGAGCCACTCCAGAGGGGCTGAAGAGATGATCAGTAAAAGGCCAGAGCATCCCAAGACCACGACAAAAACAAGATTTTGAGGGACCGAGATCGAGTCAAGACCAAGACTTTGAGGGGCAGAGACCGAGTCAAGACAAAGACCATGAAAATATGTTTTGGAGACCAAGACCGGTCTTAAATGCTGAAACACTAGTGAGAACACTAGTGAGCCTCCACTGACCGTGGTATTTACACACTTTATTTCTCAGTTTCTGCTGTTGAAAAGGCTCACAGAAGCAGCTATGAGTGACCTATGGATGGTGGCTGTGGGAGCCTGCCCTGAAGGAGCTGGTTTCCAGCTTACTCTAAGGATGTATAAACACAAAACAACTCCTTCTAGCTTCCGAATGGTTACAAATGTCAGAAACAACAATGAGTTTGGATGTTAAATGGTTTTTAGCTGCACTTTATTTAACAAGGTGAAGAATAACTATGAGGCTCAGTGAAGGAAGAACAACGCTCCAAATCAGAATAATAAAACATACGGTCTGTTCTGCCCTCTGAACAGATACAATGCAGATGAGCTCCATGTGGGGCCCCCTGCACAGAAAAACCACCCCGGACACAGACCCCAGACCTTCAAAACCCTTCAAAGTGTTAGTCTAATCCTTGAATCATGTCCACTGTGTGGGCACAGAGCCTGCCTGCGTCAGTGTGTGTGTCACCATGACGCATTTAGTCCTGTATCACCTTGCTGGAGCAAATACGCACAGTCACACACACACACACACACTCACGCACACTGAAAGAACTGTGATTTATTCTCTTGAGCACATAAAATCAAACGAACGTCATTGTGGGTGAAAATCACTTCATCAGCATGAACACAAGAGGGCAGCACTTTTCCATCAGAACACTCCATCGCTGAAGGCGAGTGTGTGTGCGTGTGTGTGCGTGTGTGTGCGTGTGTGTGTGTGTGTGTGTGTGTGTGTGTGTGTGTGTGTGTGTGTGTGTGTGTGTGTGTGTGTGTGTGTGTGTGTGTGCGCGTGTGTGTGTGTTTTGTAATGGTAGAGACCGTCACCCAATTGCCCCCTTGACCATAGAGACTCATGTCATTATAGGGGTATAAATAGGTCCCCATTGGGGAAATCAATAAAATTTGAGGTGAAGGCATTCAGGTAAGTTCGAGGTAAGGTTTAGAAAAGTGGCTTTTAGGGTTATTTGTCAGATTGTCCTCATAAAGCATCTAAACATACATTGTGTGTGTCTGACTGTCTTGTATGGTTCTCTCTTTTAGACATCTGTAATGTGTGAGCGCTAATGGACCTAAAATACAGTACTTTACAACTATTCACATATATTTAAAGGTTAATTTAAGAATTTAGTGCTAAGGTTAGGGTAGGGTGACACGAAAATATAGCCCTTATGTTTGTGTGTAAGAAAGAACGGTACTTATTGCTGGCATTATGAGGACCTGTTTATCTTTAAAAGTGAAGTAAAAACACATGTAGGTTAATATGTGTTGAGTATTGGTTGGGTAGAAGTGGGTATCACTGAGGTTAAAGTATATCTAGAGTAAACTAGTGTGAGTCCTTGCAATGTACCTGGAATGTAACGTATGTATACATATAAACATGGTGAGAGTGCTTGCGCCAGACTCTCGGGGCGGTCGTCACTCAAAGAAGTATTGAGCTGTCAGAGCTTTGATCTACCTGGACTGTCAGTGGGGTGTCGGGTGTGTGTCGGTAGGCAGACTGATCGAAGCAGAATAAAAGCGAGGAAGAAATGAATCACAGAGGATTTGGGTGTTGGTCACTAAGGAAAGAGGGTTGTAGATTGAGGGAGAGGCGATAGTCTCAATCGGCGCTGGATTCTGTGCTAGAGAATAGTCGCCTCTGAGAGAGGCTACTTTAAACGATGCTTTCCAGACACTTCTGTTCCGGGGTAGTTTTCTGTTACCGTCAGGAATGTTTTAGAGCGGAGTTCGCAATGAAGTCTTTCATGTAAGCAACCATGTTATCATTCTGTACAGCAGGATGTTATGTCCTGCATTTTTAAGAACCGAACACTGCAGATTTGTTCTTTCATCTGTACTTGGGGCGGAGGATGAATGATGGCAGATAGGCTGAAGCAGGTCAAGAGACGATATGGTCAGTGGTTGGACTTGGGTTCGAAACATCACCAGCGCAACTTCTATTCACCCTCTCATCCTTTTCCTTGTTAGTCCAGAGGGGCTCCCAGTGGAAATACACCAGCACAACGCTCGTTTCTTCCAGCTTTCGAAATGGGACCCAGTTAGATATGCCTGGTAGACCTCTGATGTGAGGTGACCAAGGGGTGAGAAGGAATATATAACCCCTCCGGGACCAACATGTCATAACACCTAAACAGCATGACAGGATCGATCAAAAGAGATTACCAGCAGAGTAGCAACACGGTCCATCATCACGGTTAAAAAAAACAAAACAGGTTTGGAATGACTTATTTTGTCCAGTTTGAATACTAAAACTAGCTGGCTGGATTCAAAATGATTGGTTTTATGTGTTTGAATATGAATGCTGACAAGTCTCCTCGCTGACTATTTATTTGGTCTTACGTTCTCAACATGGCAGGAAGCCTGCGAAGTCCATTTAACATTGCGTGTCAAAATAGTGAAGAATCTGTGGGCCAAAAGCAGATTGTCTGCGAGCAAAGTCCATGACCAAAAAAATGACTGACTGTAATTTTTCTTATCAAAAGTGAAAGTTTGAAAGTCTGTTGCAGCTTAGTTTTACTAGGGATTACTCTGTTGCACAGAGAGTAGAGGTCTAGGGCTGAATAGCAGATAGTAGCATTGACAGCCAGCTGAGTTCAGCAGAGACAAGCAGGACTCCAGGTTGAAGTTCATTGTAAAGCTTAGGCTGTTCATACATTTTTCAAAAAGTTCATGTGATGGGAACTATTTCAAAATTCACATGGGTTTATCTAAACATAGGGAACACTTTTAAGTTGTTTTTTTTTTTTTTTTTTTTTAAGATTATTATGCTGATACTTTACTTTCTGGCTCCCATCATATCATATTTAGATCATATTTAGAATTAACCAGAACAGTGTTCTCATTCACAAAGTAACATCAGTTTTACTTTAAAGCCACTGAAATGAGCACGGGCTGTACGGTTGTGACTGAAATATCCCTCGTCTATTGCAATAAATCATGTTTTAGTTCACCTTGGGAAAATACTGATGTTACTAATATGCCTCATAAACAAACGAACCACAACCCTTCCTTCTCAAAAACTGTTTCTATGACCTGGAATGCATGTTTAAAAAAACAAAAACAAAAAGAAGACAAAGGATGAAGAGTAGTGACATGTATGAACAAATGATGTGGACAGTAAAGGAAGGAAGCGGCCGCAATTGATAGTGGAGAAAGCAGTGGTCAGGTGATAGATGGATTTAAGAAATGGTGGAACGGCGGAAAGAAAGGACTGTGGAGTGAACGAGAAGAGGAAAGGTGGACGCGGGAAGGAAGGAGAGGTGGTAAATATTAAAATGAATGATGTGCACTCTGCGGGCAGAAAGTGCAGCTGGCAGCAGAGTGGCGTCGTCAAGCCAGCGTAACTAACTGACTGATGCTGGCACTAATACAACACAACAGAGAGACAGCCACCAGGGGAGGGACGGAGACAGAGACGCTTTACATCTCCCCCCCCCCCCCCCCCCCCCCCCCGCCCCCGCCCCCCCAGCAACAGCCATTCTCACAACACGGTGTCTGAAAGACGAAAGGTCTGTGGTTCGTATGAACCCTTCAAACTCCAGGCATTTTGTTCTCTTTACGGAATAATGCACATCCAATCTCGTCGACCTTTTCATGCCCAATCAAGTGACTAATATTTAGTCTTTTCAGGAAAACTGAGGCAAAATGTAATAACACATGAATGTATTAAAAGTTTGCATCGGTTAATATTGCCCGACTTCAGACTTGGAGACCTTCCTTGGTTTCCCTCTGA
The DNA here is from genome assembly GCF_963383615.2 of Lipophrys pholis. Taxonomy (NCBI): domain Eukaryota; kingdom Metazoa; phylum Chordata; class Actinopteri; order Blenniiformes; family Blenniidae; genus Lipophrys; species Lipophrys pholis. The sequence goes on from NC_137628.1 coordinate 13,440,062, forward strand.
GTATTCAGATTGTCTCCCACTGTCCAAAAACATGCAATTGAGGCTAATGTGTGACTGCTGCGCCCCATTGACATGACAACATTTCAAGTGAAAACATTTTGTTTTCGCATGTCGTTCAAGAAAACTTCTGCGTTGCCATGGCGATGTTTCGAAACGACGTCCGTTTACACTAACACCTTGCTGAAAATTATGTCGCTTCCATGTTCGGCCAATTGTTGGCGCTATTGTTGCTTTTTGTAATGAACTCACATGCACATGCGTGCAGTGGTGGACTAGAGGTTAGAGAAGTGGACTTGGGATCTGGAGGTTGCAGGTTTAAATCCTACAGCTGGCGGGTCACCACTGTGGGTCCCCGAGCAAGACCCTTGACCCCCATCAGCTCCCTGGAATGCGTCAATGTGGCTGCGCCTCCGCATCCCAGAAATAGGACGAGCGATGTTGCCATGTCAACAAACACCCCAATCGCGAAAAAAACTTTTTCATTTTCATTTGAAAATGTAGTCGTGTAAACAGTTCCTTAATGTGCCTGGAGGTGTGAAAGAGTGCGTGTGGTTGTCCGTCTCCATGTGATTGTCCTGTGATGGGACTGGAAACCTGTCCAGGGTGCAATCTCACGTTGTCCACAGTCAGCTGGGATTGGCTTAAATCCCCCTCAACCCTAAGCTGGATAAAGACGATCGATGGATGAATGGATGAACATTAATTTCCTATATTGTAGGCTCTCTTATGTATAATATACAGTACTATATATTTAAAAAAAAAAAATCCAAACCAGGAACTCAATTATCTTGGAGAATGCTAAAATTAGAATCTATTTCCTTTCCTTCATTAAAAAAAAGACCTTATACTAAAAATATGTACCGGTGACTACATTTAATAATCTCAAGCTAAACTGAGGTTTATCACCTCTTTAAACGCTGGAATTCATGCAGAGCTGTCAGTGGGTCGTGTTAAGTTGTGAGTACATCAAATGAAGTGGGTTTTGATTATATACTGTATAGTATCAGGAGTATTGTGTCCTGTTCTTAAGGACTCTATAACATGCTTGAAAGACCCTCATATTGTAGTTCTCAGGAAAAAGAAAAGAAGGGATTTTTGTGAATGAGTGATATGGTGCCGCAAAACGCATATGAAAAATTGCAGACGGGAGGGAAATATTCCCTCGTTCTTCATTTTTATCCTCAATAAAAAAAAAAGGCAAAGGGATCATTTAAAAAGATGTGCTGTTGAGGAAACTCACAAGACAGACATAAAAACAAGGGAAGAGCTGGTGCTCTTCCAAAAGAAAGTCGTCCAGTAAGGACACGTCTCCGTGAGTGATTGTGCTGAGGTACGTCTCTTCCCTTCAGCCCTGATGATCGCACACTGTACGAGAGTGTGAGGATGATAAACTGCCGATGAGTGAATTACAGGAACGGGTCACGTGACTGATGAAATCTTACGCTGTGTACTCGATGGGGGGGGGGGGGGGGGGGGCAGAGGTTTCTTGTTGTGCAACTCTGTCTGCGAGTGTGTGTTGGCGATGTGGCGGCGGCCGATTCTGGCACAGAGCTCAAGGCCTCGGCGTGAGGACACTGCAAATGGTCGCTACCGAGGAAGAGTGGAGAAATCAGTCAAGTCCAAGAGAGGGGAAGACAGAAGCGGAGAGGGAAACGTTCAAAAGGAAAAAGAAGTGCGGTGATTCGGTTTGTGGTGAACTCGCTAACTCATGGCTTGTTGCATCATTTGGGAACGTTTTTTTTTGGTTCAGTTCAAGTGAGCACTGTGATGAATAAACCTAAATGCATTCACACAAATAATTCAGTATTTGGGGGTTTGAAATGGTGCAAAACAATTTTGCCGTCATGCACAGGAGCAGCGTTTGAGAAAGTTACGTTTTACACCCGTTTACACGGAGACACGGTGTTTTGGGAAAGTTCCACCTTGGGAGCCATTTTCCAAAAAGTTGCATTTCCAGGTGCTCCGAGCAACATTGTTGTGTAAAAAAAACACAATGAAAGTGTTCTGTTTTCATCCTAATAACGTTGTGTAAATACGCATTTCCTTCTAACTCGTCGTTCATCAGGAATCAGCCGAGTGGAGTTCATTGAAACATTTAGGAATGAATTATTCTGGTGATTTTGAAAGGAGTGAAACCCTCACGTCGTTTCAGGACAACATGACGAGTCAATACCTGCTGCGGTTAACTCTTCCCTCCGACCCTGCCTTGGCCTATTTTTGCCCTGTGTTTTTTTTTTTTCACAAACCACAGGCTTTCTCAGTTTACTCTGACCTCAAGCAATGTCACAGCTGAAAAGTCATCTACAGTAACCGAGTGCAGCTGACAGTCGAGAGCAAGAGGAGTGAGACAGGGAGCAGTCTGGGTTCACTTTCAAGGCTTTTGGGGGGGGGGAAATAAACGGTCAGTAAGTAAAATGAAGGGTTACTTCTCTCTCAACACAAAAAAAACCTGAACATTATGTATTTAAATCATTTGGATAGGTGAGTTTGTTGTTGTTTTTTGTTGTTGTTTGTTTTGTTTTTGTTTCCGTTTCTGTGTTGTTGTTTTTTGTTTTGTTTTGTTTCTCTTTTGTAAAAAAAAAAAAAAAAGGAAAAAGAAAGTGGATAATGTGATGACTTGTCTTATTGCAACCTGTTGTACTTCACCACTTTTGAAATAAAGAATTAAAAAAAATAATAAAAATCATTTGAATAGATCTAAAATCATGATGATAGTCTATTCGGCTGCTTCTTTTTTTTTTTCCAACAGGAAGTCATTTAATTTCCAACGACAACTTGGCTGGTCATTGGATGCTCTTCCTGTCACGTCAGGATTTCCCAACACTCAAGGTCAAAGCTCATCAAGACCACCGTGAGAAAACAGCAAAACGAAGCATGGCTTGGCTTCCTGGGAAAATGGTGATAGTTTAAGACGCCGTGATCCGGTAAGTTCATGGACAGAGTACTTTTTCAGGTTTTTTCGAGCGGTTTAAAATGTAATGATGTCGGATATTGCAGGAATCTATGAAATGAAAAGCTGATATTACTCTTCTGCTCAGTTTAAAAAAAAAAAAAAAAAGCACAAAAATAAATGTTAATGTAAAATATTACCAACAGAAAACAAAATTAAGCGGAGAGGAAAGCGGACAGTCATATAATAGTTAGTAGTGTTGCGTTTTACGGGTCCAATTATCTGACGATGGCCACTGAAAGTGCAACTTTTGAAAAGGTTCCGACTCCGTCGCCGTGGGAACAGGGTAAACGCAATTTTTCTGAAATGCAACTACAACGCATGCGCACCACGGCTGCAGTGAATAGTTCTCCTGCACGTGCGAGTAGATGGACAATGACAACATGTCATGAGTCCCAGTCCATATTCTCCTGGGACTTTTATGGTTGAGAATCACCTGGAATAACAATCCTACTTGGACAACCGTCATTAATATATCCGTGCGCTCGCCAGTGTTAATGTATATAGTGTATTGTTCTCTGCAGGCATTTGTGTGTGCTTTCAATACAAAAACGGCACGGAGTCATGGCTTTGCATGCTGACTACAACGGTTTTAAGCTTTTCTGTCGTTTTTGTGTAAATGGACATCGTTTCCAAAACAGTGTTGTCATGTAAACATGGGCCTGAATTGCTGAAGATCTGAGTGTGCTGTGGCCTTTACCCAGCGTTAGCTCAGCGAACCTCTATTGTTTCACCCAAATACAGCTGCTGGGACTTACCGACATGGCTGTGCAGTAAGTTTCCACTGAGCCAAATTCACTGACTGACTGACTGACTGACTGACTGACTGACTGACTGACTGAATGCTACGTCTATATTTGGCAATTCTGAGGTTTTCCTGTCAGGATTGTTTCTGCTCTTAAACAACTGAACAATTGTACTGTTATGTCTGGTAAAATATTCTCCTAAACCAACACACCATCTTCGGTATTCAAAGTGTGTGGAACTGTGAGTGATTCACAGACACTCTTTTATTTTCACCTCAGGGTTGTAAATTCAACAAGCACAAAAACACAATTTGACTCGTCTTGACTCTGTCGCATGTAAATTGGGACATCACACAACTTTTCGAAAACACAACCTTATTCAAACCTGTCATTTCCGTGGGAAATGTTTTCTAAAGTGTCTAAAGTGGATGGGTGAAATTCAAGATCCCAAACATCTAAAAAACAAGCAGTGGAGATAATCAAGATGTGACTCAACATTTGATGTAATTATAAAATCATTTTCTGTTTTTAAACACTTGTCCCTTCTCATTATGGGGTTCTTACCACGTTTCCACTGACCTTAATGAAGTAATATGTTGTTATTCAATAACGGGAGCGTCGTCTGATTAATTTCATCCTTTCTGGCAACATATGGCGTCCTGTATTCTGCTAATAATGAACTCACTGAGCTGCCGTGGTGCCAGAGAGCGCGAGACAGCAGACAGGTGATGCAGCAGAAGCTGTGAGCACGCTCTCCATCATAATTAGAGAAGAGTAAAAACAGGGGACAGATGATGAGCTCTAGCAGCTATGGGTCTTTTTGAAGTATTTGCCGTTTGCGTGTGATATGCTACCAGCGTTCTACCGTGGGGAGCCCTGAAGAAGAATGCAAATGGGAGAGAGAGCGCTGAGGCACTGAGACACAAGACGGGACCAAAGGGTAAATAAAAGAAAATCTCTCCAGGACATGGGTTGATCTCTGCATCCATGGATCTGCCCTGTGACAGGGTAAGTGGGGTTTTAACCTGTCATCTGTAATAAAAATCAGCTTCGCCCCCTCCGGGCTTCGCTGACACACCTGGTCTGATCCGCAACTGGGTCAGCAGCTGTCTGCTTGTTCATCTGTCAACAAAATGAAAAAAAAAAAAACAAGGCAGCATAAAGTGTCTGTCTGTCACCGGCCGCGGCCTCCGTGAAACCTCGGCCCTCGACAGGCTCAAGGACACAATAAGTCAACCTCTGCCGGCGGGCGGTGCGAGGGTCAACCCAGGTAAGCGATCATAGCTACCGATCTAAGTCGACTTCAGCCCTGAGTGACGAGTCTGCATGTTCACATGGCCGCCACAATCACTTACATTTCGCTGATTACTGGCCCTCCCCCGATGGTGCGATAGTCAGTCAAATCGACTGCCGGAGAATTTAATTGCAAGAAAAATCCTCAAGACCCGCAGTCAGCGTGTCTCAGGACGGATACTGCCAAAAGAGCAATATACGTCCGTTTTTATGATAATGACCTGTTAGAAGATTTCTTTGGTATTGCTTAGATCATGAAAAACATGAACGCAAAGGTCAGCATCGGAGGGATTAACCATTTCACATCTATTCATTACAACGCTGAAAATGTCACAATCTTGTACTTCAAAAAAAATAAAACAGATCTATTTCCCTTTGCTTGCAAAGTCACACAATACTGCCTGTATTCTGTTTAGGTCAAAACGTGTGAGTACACCAATAACGAGGACGCAGTAGTGAGCACTATTGTCTTACAGCCCGAGGCTTCAGGATCAATTCCAGTAGAGGCCATTCTATGGGAGTTTGCATGACTCAATGTGTTTTTGGGATCGTTTTGGTTTACACGAATCAATACGATCCGATTGTGTATTAGAGATTGAAAAGATTAACAACAGAGGATCCCATCTTCACACAAAGCACGGCTACAAGCACGACAATCGTCATGTTTAACCAGGAAGTCAGCGCAGCCTTTTTAAAAAATCTTTTTGCAAATGCATCTCAACAGCGGCTTAATGCTGCACTCGACAGACACGGCATCTTATTTCCTAATTTAGATCAATAATCCATCATACATTGTGCAAATGGCCTAAAGTCACTGATAAGGAAAAGTCAAATGTCAACAATGTTGCACATCGAACAGAAACAATTTTCTCGCGTTGCAAATCTGGTATAAATTACCTTCGTTTTACCTGAAATACCTCCAGTAACTCGTGTTGTCTTTTTGAACATCTTGATCACTTAAAGCCGATGGATATTGGGCGACGGTTAACACATGAGCTGCATATGAGTGACTTCCATCCAGGGATATTAGATGAACAACAATTTGTGTAGTCTTGGTCACCTTGATTTTTTCACCTTTGGCCACCAATAAATGACTCCCTTTAGAGAGCGAGTGAAACGCGCGAGTCAACTTTGAAGGTGTCGAGCTATCGTGTCAAAGACGATACCATCGTTCTCTGATGCATACAGACAGATCGCAAAGGTAATAATGTCAAGCATGCCATTAAAGTTTCTACAATTCCTTTGTGTCGTCCCAGGCTGATGGGTAAGGTGGTATTTTGAGTCACCCACGGCAAAACATGACTGGTACATAAGCAAAGTGTAATTACAGTATATCGGACGGTGCGAGTGTGAGCTAATTCACTTCAATGTGATCTTATAAAGTGAAATGTACTCACTCCCATTGTTTCCTCCTGGCCTGCGGTGTGTTGTGCAGCTTGTGTGCTTGGTGAGCCAGAATGACATCGCGGTGATCCACCAGTCCTCCCCTCCGGCGAATCAGCGGGACCGTGGGGTCACTGTTGCTGGCAACCAGGGAGATGGAGCCGCGGCCGGAGCGAACGCCGTAGCCGCCGCCCCCGCTGCTGAAGGGCACCTCGCTGTACTGCTCCACCCGGACGTCATACACAGTGTGGTAGTACGTGGGGTTTGGGCCCACGCTGCTCCCGCTGATGGGCGGAGGGCGGCAGCGCAGCGGCCGGTGGAGGCCCGGGGACGAGGAGGAGCAGGACGAAGTTTGAGGCCACACCACCGAGCCGCCATGGTCCGGATAGAGGGGGGACAGCATGGAGCTAGGGAGGGAGGAAGGTGGCAGAGAAGGGTGAGGGGAAAACTATTATTTTTGATAATAAAACACACACAGAGGTAAATTACAATTTCAAAATAAGCTTTACAGCAAAATCATGAGTTGCAGATTATATGATTATATTTCTAAATAAAACCCTTTAACTTCTTACTGACGATGGATCTCAATAGGCGTTAACCAATACACGTTAGGCCCTGTTTACAGGATGTTTTCAAATGTAAACAGAAAACATTCATTGCGTTTTTGAAACATCTCCATAGAAACGGACTCCGTGTACATAAGGGGCTGTGACTCTGTGACTCCATCTCCATGGAATCGGATGAGAACACAACGTTTTGTGACCATTCCGGCTCCATCTTCGGAAAACACACATTTTCTTACAATGTGATATATTTTGATATACAGTATATTATGACACAAAAGGGCGCTACTTTCAGAAACAAAACAAAACTTCTCCTAAAACCAAAACAAGAAATAATGTCAAGCTCTGCTGCATCAAATTTACTTAAAATGTTTTGTGGGGTTTTTTTGTTTGTTTTTTGGTTTTTTTTTCCTTGTGACAGTGGTGACCAGCAGAACATGAAAGGCAGACTCAGACTTGAACACAGAGGGAATAACCTGAGAGAGAAAAACTCTACACCTGACAGAAAAATGGAAGAAATGATTTCAGAGGTGTCCAGAGAGATTTCAGAGGGACAACTGAGGTATAAAGAGGAGGAATCTGGTTTTAGAGAGGGGAAAATAAAGGCAACACGACAAGATTCTAAAGTCAGCCCTGCTCACAGTATATTCCCGGAGTGTCTTCATACTGAAAAAATGTTCCCCTCAGTGATAGTACTTTGAGAAAAATGGTTCCAAAAGTTGCCTCAATCTTTTGTCAACTCAGCATAAAGCAGCTTCAATGCAGCATTATGCTGAATACGTCTCCAGTAAGGAGCTTTCACAGATAAATTGTCCCCCAAACAAGTTTCAAAGGTAAGTATTAGCAGCGGAATAAACATGACAGATATTGTCCCATTAGCCACTAACACCACCTTCCAGAGGTTCGTCAGCTTCACGATGTCAGCATGTTTGAAGATCGCGGTGTCTTTTAGAAAGAGCACTGCACTAAAAGGGTACGCATTATTGCCAATTTAACAAACATGGTAAAAATCCTCCGTTTGTTTTGAAGGAACATGGGATGAGTTGAATTATATTTTGCTGTCAGTTTGCAGTCAGGATAATAAATGCCAGCTTTCATGTAGAGATTATGCAGACATCCAGTTTAAAAGGTCAGCGGTGGACAATAAAAATACTGTCACTACACATAATCTGGAACTTTGCTGATTTCCTCTTTTTCTTTGATGATCGGGGGACACTCTGACACGGCCAGCGCTTATCTTAGGGATGCTAAGTAATCATGTATGCACTTCAGCTGTAAAAGCAGGGACAATGGCTGCATGCTCTGTGAAAGCAACCCGTCACAAGGATAATGTTTTTACCTTTCTGCAAAGCAAGGATAGATTTAATGGTCACCTTTTCTGACTGCAATTTTAGATTTAGTTCACTGATCCCAGTAGTAGACAGTAAGGTTGTGGTTGCAGAAGGTGCAACACAATTACTGAGGGAAACCGTGTTAATATATTTGTCAAAAGTGAACAAATGTTGTGGCACCCTAACCTTAAGGCTCTGTTAACGCAGCACTGATTTCAAGTGAAAACAGAAAACTTTGGTTGCGTTTCGGGCATCCGTTTACACGACAGCGGTGCTCGGAGCCGCTGAAAGTGCAACTTTTTAAAAGCGTTACCAAAGTGGAACTTTTTGATAATATTCTCCATGAAAAAGGTGGAAAACGCCACTTTTTGAAACATGTGCACCACCACCTTAGTGAATAGTTCTTCTGCACATGCACGAGTAGATGGACAATAACAACCATGTCTGCCTCCAGAGTGTCATGACTCCCAGTCCATATTCTCCTGGGACTTGGTAGTTTCATATTTGAGAGTCACCCGGAATTGCAATCCAACTATATGATCCCTGGTTGCCAGCAACAGTGACCCCACGGTCCCGCTGATTCGCCGGAGGGGAGGACTGGTGGATCACCGCGATGTCATTCTGGCTCACCAAGCACACAAGCTGCACAACACACCGCAGGCCAGGAGGAAACAATGGGAGTGAGTACATTTCACTTTATAAGATCCCATTGAAGTGAATTAGCTCACACTCGCACCGTCCATGCAAATGTCCGTGTACGCTTGTGTAGTGTGCTATTGTTAATGCTTTTACCGTATTGTTCTCTGCATGCATGTGTGCACTGAAAAACTGAATAATTTGTTGTGTTTTTGCCATTTCTATGTAAACTAAAATCATTTTCAAAATCTTGCTGTGTCATTGTGAAACTTTTTTAAAACGAAAAACAAAGAATAATGCATTTTCACTTGAAACGTTGCCATGTAAACCAGGCCTAACATTGTTTAGGTCCATCTGATGCCACAATAATTGACTTTTATCTATATATTCTATAACTAAAGCAGTTTCAACGGGCTTGATAAGATCCATCTCTTTTATGCGCACACACACACACACACATCACAGCAAATGGGGGTTGAGTATCTTGCCCCAAGACACTATGACATATGGACAAGGCAACAGCAACTTCAACTGACAAACGTGCAATTGAAAGACAGCTCACTGTACCAACTGAGGCACAGCTGCAACAAACAGAGATTAACTTGTTGAACAAAATCATTGTCATTGGACCATACCATACCACACTGTAAAGGGAGCATTTGTCAAGTTACTGTATAAATGCAACATGTCTCTCTCCATCTTTTAGTCAAGACCACATTAAAAAAAAAAAGAAACTTGAACGTCTAGCCACCTTTTTTCCTTTGTTCTGAGGTCCTTTTCTGATTTCTTATGATTAGTGGAGGTAGACTAGGGATTAACAGTGTTTCCAGCAATTTGTTCTACAACTGGGGGTTTGGACCAATTGTCCCAGATTTTTGGAACAATGATCAAATCCAGACCACCTTCCATTAGTATTTGCACCAGTCCTGACACTGTGATGGTCCTTGTTGGTACTTTCAGAGCTGAGCAGGTCCAACAATGGCAGTCTCGCTGGTCTTTGGCAATCAGTTTCCACATCTAGAAGCAATTTGGACTGACTTTGTAACAGCTTAAAGCAAAGTTTTTAGAGTAGTGGCATTGAGTCATTCCTCAGCTATATCCATGAGCCTCAATCGCCTTCAAGTTCCCATTTATCCTTCCTCTGAGCACCTTATTTGGTAGTGCGCAAACTCAAAGGCTAGAAACCCCAAAGACATGCTGTTATAAAGATGCTTGGACAAAGATAGTTTCTTCGCAGACTCATCAACTTCAGGAACTGAGCCTCGATAAGTTGGCCAACACATTTGACGTTAACATAAAATAAATAGATAATGAAAGAAGAGAAATTCACACAGCAACGGCGGGACATTAATAAACCAGACATCCGATACAACCGCAGAGGACAAACAACAATGAAAAAAGAGGTTGGACCGGAAGATAAAGAAACACTCTTAAAGAAATGTCTGGTAAGAGTAATTACAGTACCCCAAATATTAATTTGTGATACTTAATTGCCCGCCCCCCGCCCCAACAAAAAAAACCTCTTCTCCTGCTTGAGTGTGCAAGTGTGAGTGTGCCCAAGCTCGTCTAGAGGCATGTGAGAGAAGAGTGTGCAAACCAATGGGGAAACAGAATTTTTTCCTCACCAGTTATCTGCTGAGAATGCATTCCACATTATTTCTCCCTGACATGGTGTAAAGTGAAAACTAATTCATGGAGACAGCCGCACACACACACAGATTTACGTTCACACACTGCAGGTACAATGATGAGACATACTGCTATGGTAAGGACTTTGTTGGGTGATTGAGGGTGGGTGTGCGTGAGCGCACGCCGCGGGGCTTGAATAACACGGGTCCGGTTGTACTAGCGGCAGCAGCTGAGAAAGGACAAACTTGGAAACTGCGCACAAAAAAAAACCCAGAGCAAGGGCAAACGACAACACGAGCAAGGGCGCAGAGGTTTCACAAAGAAGTGAGGGAGAGTATGGGCCGATAAAGAGGTAGGCATGACTTGAGAAAACGGCAAACTAACATCTAAACGCCTAAAGGTGCGCTGGTGGAGAAAGTACTTGAATAAAAGGCACAGAGGGCAGCAAATGTCAGCAGGGTGAGTGAGAAAGAGTGGAAGCGATTAGTGACCAAGACACACGAAGTGGAAGAAAGACTGATTGCTGAGAGTGAATTAAAGACGGAGAGGCAGAGACGTGCAGAAGAAGCACAATCCTTTCTCGCTTTCACTCATTGTGTCCATCGCTTTCACACTCTGGGAATGACAACATAAAAGAGAAGGCGCTCTGTGAGCTGAGACAACTCCTCAGAGTATAAATACAAGGTGTCCATCAAAGAAGACAAGCCAAAGCCAGCGTCTCGGTCACAAACTGTAAATACCAGTGGAGAAGTTCACAATTAACCGTCTGTGAGAGTCGCGTTTCAAGTGTCTGCGTGCAGTGTTTTTGCCCAATAAAATAAATGAGATACTTCTTATTCGAGTAGGATAATATTCAACAGTGGGCTAAATGGGGTATTCATGTGTCATAATTCGGTCAAATCAATTAATGATTAAGTCAAAATCTAAGATCTTCTGACATTTCAGCTACTTAAAACTGAGCATTACCTAAGTGTCTTGAAACGTCCACCTGTCTTGGTTCAGAAACTGTTACAACCATTATTAAAATGGAATTACAACTCACATTTTCCCATGAGTGAAATTGTCGAATGTGTCTCAAAGAGTGTCAAGTGCCCTATTTAAATTTTGGGGGGTTTCAGCATGAAATTGTCAGTAAATGTGGTGGACCTAACGAAGTCACAATTCTATTCATTATTTGTTTTCTTTATAGAGTACAGCAATCTAACATTCCCTATTTTCCAGTATGTAAACCAGACTTTGGTGACCCTTAACAGAGTTATTCATCCATACATTCGTCCATCCACCCACCCATCCATCTTCAAACTCCAATTCATGGTTGCAGAAAACTGTAAGCTATCCTCGATGACCAAGCATAAATAGGACAACGAGGTACAACCTGGACTGGTCACCAGTCCTTGACAAACAATCACACACCCTCAGATTAACACCTCTAGGCAATTTGAATGCACCAATCATGCCTCAAATGGATGTTATTGGACTGTGGGAGGAAGCACGCAGCAAAATCAGGGAGAGAATGAAAACTCTGCAGAGAAACGCCTGGCCCAGACTCAGACTCAGGACTCAGACTTGCTATGAGGTTAAAGTTCAAACCACGGTCCCAAAACAGAAATATTTGTCGTCGTCATTAATAATAATTGATTGCTTGGTGCAGAATACTGAGAGGTAACAAAGAGGCTACCGGAAACAGTGAATGAATTATCTCTATTCACTAGTCTACTATTTGAAAAAGAACCAGCATGATAATCCATGGCAAGATTAAGCAAGTCTAAACTCAGGTATGGTGGAGGGAGCATCATAATTTTGGGCTGCTTTACTACGTCGAACCCTTGATCGTATGCCATCTTAGAAAGACAATAAATTACCCAGGTCATCAAGTATTCCACAGGAGGATGTCAGAGCGGCTGTCCACCAGCTGAAACTTAGTAGACGTTGAGGGATCCAGCAAAACAATTAGCTGAAACAGATGTGAATCCAGTAAAAAATGAGAAAGAAATTCAGCTTCTGGAGTGGCTCAGTCTAACTCTTACCGGAATCAAGCAGAGATGCTGCGGCATAAGCTCAGAGAGCTGCTCACAGCGGACATCCGGAGAATCTGGCTGAGTTGAAGCTGCTCCGTGACGAGAAATTGGCCAAATATCCCCCTGAACGTTTGTGCAAGTACGATCAGCAGCTACTAGAGGAGCTTGGTTAAAGTTTCCCAGCAGCAATGTTGATGTTTATTACTGTTGTCAAAGGAATTGTGTGGCTTTTTGTTGACTACATCCAGGCAAATCTAATTTACGACCAATTTAGGCAGGGACCTCAAAATGGTTTACATACATTTGGATCTAAATGTATTGTGGGGTAAACTCCTCTGATAGAACTTAAAAAAATATATTCAAAGCACAACAGTTACAGTAAAAAAAAAATAATAAAAAAAGAAATCTGGTATTTTATTCCTGAGTGACAGAAATGCTCACTTGGCAATTAGGAAAGGACCTGGCACCAGACACTTAAATGAATGAATTCATTCATCCTGCTGACTCCTGCTACACTGACGTCAGAACCTTCACTTTTCAATGTGACACCAATAAAAAATAGTAGAGATGAACATCCAGACTCAGCTCAATCAATTAAAAGCGGCCCACCCTGTATTAATAATCGGGGCCCAATTCAAAGTCATTTTTCATGGAATGACTCAGTTCGGTTTCTCAAGAAGGCCAGTGCCACTTTGACCACAACCGCAATGTCTGCTCCTTGCAACATGAAAAGCCACAAATCTATCAGGGGAGCTGGACGAAGTAATATGGGTGCATTGGTTTTGTGCATCTAAGAATAAATAGAAGTAAAACAGGCAGCAATATCTCAATGTCACACAAGGAAGGATTTTGATTGGAAGGTCACTGAACTGAATCTCTGGGCAGCCTAGGAAATCTCTGGCCAGGGAAAATAGACAAGTAAAGCCTTTTTTTCCTTCCCTAAAAAGCAGCCACTTGGGCTGTATTTCCTCAAAATTTACCACCAGTGCAGAAAGGAACGGGCACCCAGCAGCTGACTAACAAAAGTATTTTGCACATGTGAGTTATAGGAATGACATTGAAATTCACCGTTGCTTGCATTTAGGGGTCGAAAAGAAAGCAACAGTGCAGAAATCTCACCACAGGATAACCAGTGTGAAGAAAGCACGAGAAAGGTTCTTACTTCTCAAAATGTAAAAGAGGAACTCACCGTTTATCTTATTGTCCAAACGACAAACACTACAAAGTCCAGATTCAGGTCAAGCCTGTACCGACGGTTTCGGGACAGTCGAGAGGCTCAACGATGCTCCTCCGATCCCCAGAGGAGTTAAAAGGAATGTGTTCACAATTTCACACTTTTCCAAGAGGTGCATTTATCATGCTTTACCATTCTCAGCAGACATGGACCAATTAAGGAAGCCTGAGTTTGCAGGCCGGCTTGGTGTCGATGTCAGCTAATTAAATGTTCGCTACTTTTACAGTCCTGGTCCTGTTCTGAACTGCCATTGTTTTCCCTCACATTCCAACAAACTAATGCCTCCATAAAACATATGAACCAGGTTTGAATCTCATTTTTAAAGCCGTTACAATTCAATGTTAATAAGATTGAAGGAGTGTTAGGTGTGTTGATAGTGTAGCTCTGATCTTGAGATGATGGGAGGCTTCCTGCAGGACTAATCAGGTTAATCCAGGGTAATCCTTCTCCACATCGGGTGATACAGTTAAGCTTCATATTTACCTCTTACATCACGCCTCAGACACACCATTATTCCTATTTAATGACGCCAATGACAATTTAATCAATGCGAACAGTGGGAAGGTGCTAGCCTATTCTGGCTACTGACAAATCCAAATTGTGTTTTGAAATGGGAGACTCTACCTAGTAAGTTAGCTGGTTTAGATAGACTGGATATTCGACCCTGTCCAAATTGTACCCTCAAAATGCCATCGTGAACATCATTCTAAAATGTTGAATCACATGCATTATTCATGTGGTTTGTCCCACTGCCGACCACTTCTATCTCACCTAGTAGTATGTAAGAGGTGAAAGACTTTTAGGCTCCGTTAACACATTGTTTCAAGTACAAACACACTGTTGTTGCCTTTTCCTTATGCGAAAAAATATGTACTTACACGGCAACGTTTTGAAAACAATGTCCGTTAAGATGGGAATGCCAAAAACGCGGAAAACTATGTAGTTAGCATGCCAGGCCACAAGTTGGCGCTGCTGTTTGTTTTTGTAATGAAACCATGAACTTTAACAAGAGCGAATCCACAGACATTCCGATAGATGAACAATCAAGTTGGAGAATATTGACAGGGAGCCATGCCACTCTGGAGGCCGCCATTCTTGTTATTGTCCATCTATCCATACTGGTGCACATGTGCACTAGCAGCGTTTCCAAAAAGCTGCATTGTCCCCATTTTCACTGAGACAGAGTTGGAGCGTTATCAGAATGCTCCATCTTGGGTGCAGTTTTCAAAAAGTCGTGTTTTCAGTGACTCCGAGCACCATTGTCATGTAAACAGACAACCAAAATGCAACAAAAGTTTCCCGTTTTCGCTTGGAAGCATAACTTTTCTGCAAAAGGAAAAATTAAAAGTGTTGTTCTGCCCATGAAACTCACTTGTAATACGATACAAAACGAAAAGACATTTACACTTGCAACCAGACTACATTCTGCTTATTCAATGATAACATTTTGTCCATCAATTAATTTATATGTATCTCTATGGGTTTAAAAGATCCATTTACAATATTTACACAACCTTGTGATTTTTTTGGTCAACTTTTCAAAAGAACACATTTGTTTTGATTACATGTGCCCTTTTATTCCTTTTCTTGCTGTTCCTGTCACCATTACCAAGCAAACGTTTCATACATAGAACTCCTGGAGCGGTCGTGACATCCAGAAAATTATAAAAACAGACAATGTTCTACATTCAAAGTGGTCATTAGGAGGCAACTGGGGCTTTGTCGAAGTGATCTTGGGGAGGACACTAAACTCAAAGACCTCTCCCAATTGAGAATGAGCAGCGCTTAAGAAAGCTGCTCAATTTTTAATATGTGTCTCACCGTAAAAAAGACACAGCAATATTACAATAACTGTAAGCTGTTATGTTAAATTGTAAAGAACAGCAAAAGCACCCATTCATTGCACATTTCTTTGACAATTGTGCCATAAAATCTAAATAAAATTCATGTGTGCTCGTCATGGGGGGAGGGGGGGGGGGGGGGGGGGGGTTAAACTATTCAGGCTTTTTCAGCCTAAATAAATTGATGACTGACATCAGCATAATTAGAATTTTAATTATAAGACTGATCGGAAGGTATGAATGGAAACGATCCCAGTATATTGGTAAGTGCAAATATGCACTGTCTAACACACCCTTACTGCTGACTGCACAGTGTCAGAGCAGCTGAGATACATGAGCCCCAAGTGATTAATTACAGTGAAATCAAGCCCTCCCGCCACAGGAAATTACCCAACAACAAGTGACTGAAGTCACATTGAAGCGACCTGAATGGCCATTTACTCTGAAACTCAGGGCAGGGCAAGCACAATAATTTTATGTAATCATTTATCACGTTCACGCTCCTACTTATGACAAATTTCCAATTCAGCCATCGAGAGTGTCAAAGCCTCTCAGTCAGCCCATTGCTCATTCTGCGGGGATGAAAAATGATCCAGCTTTTCATTGAGCAGCCAAACACACCTTTTGCTCTTGCGGTGTTCTGACCGTCTGACTGCCGCTGACCTCTTTCTGCCTGTCAACCCCCCCCCCGGCCCCGAAACACAGACTCTGACCTCTCTGGTCACAGCTCTCTGACTGCTGCACCAGTCGAGGGGCAAGAGAATGCTAACAATCAACACATTTCATCCTCATGTAGGAAACAGCACCAAACACCAATGAAGCGATCTTTCGATTGTGTCTGTTCCCATTACGACTGATATTTATTCATCTAAAAGAACTTGGGTCCAGCATTTCTATCTAGCTTTAATTTACCTGGAAATAGATATCCTTCACTTCCCGTGGGCTCACCACCTACAGGAAAGGTTCTTAATAGGTGCAATGTGATCTGGGTGACGGTGCTCAGACTGTCACCCCCGCGACCTGGAAACGGATAAGCAGGAGAAGATGGATGGATGGATGGATGGATAGATGGATGGATATCCTTCAATTCAAGACATGATTCAGGACAGACACGAGGAGTTTGGGCTGGGCAATTCTTTGGGCAATTAATTGACTATAAAGCTGAATTGGGTTGTGAGAAGTTGCGAAGTGCTAACTGAAATTTATATATATATATATATATATATATATATATATATATGTATACATATAGACATACACAAGGCCTCATCTTTGGTTGTTAAAGCATTTTAACCAACGTGAGCGCTTCTCCTTGTTTCTAACTCATCATCCACCACAGACAGAGCTGCATATATATCTGCTCACCAACAACAAATAGATCAGGGAGCGGCGTGAGTAAGTAATAGTGGCGTCTGCAGAGCCAGTCGAGTTCATTTATTAGACAGTACATCAATAATTTGGATTTGACTTGTTTGTATTGGAGGCAACAGACATTGAACCTATAAAAAGGTGCTACACAAGATGGAATGTGGAGGTTTTGCCAGAAGAGGAAACACAAGAAAATTTTACTAGAATATATATTTTAAAAAAAACAAAAAACATCGGAAGCCATTTTCATGTCCAATGTGAAAAGGGACTTAAAGAAATCACTCTGAGACTGTCCTTAAAGAGGAGAGGAGGCCTGAAAGCAACGGCTGTATACTGTGGATCAAATGTCTCACACATGCAAGTTTGAAGAATAAAAAGGTTTCTTTAGTCCGAATAACGTCCGATTAATGAAGATGTATTTAAAAAATACACTACTATACTATAGCAATGTGTATGCCATGTTCAGGAAACGCTTAATGCAGAGCGGCTTGATTTGTTTGTAAATATAGGTAGACCCGTGTCAATATTGAGAGAACACAATATATACAAGGCAACTTGTGGGGTCTATTTTCCTATCAGCAGGCGGACAGCCTGAGGGAAGAAGCTCCTCATTCTCTCTGTGTTTGCCTTCAGGTTTTGCCGCCCCAGTCTATGGCTGGGGTGGGTGGACTCACTCAAAATCTTCCTGGCCTTTAACCTGCATCGTTTGTCACAAATGTCCTGCAGGTTGGGGAGGATAGTTCCGATGAGGTGAAAGAAATACTTCTGGCTTGTACACACAAAACATCCAATCCTGTGTAACAGTATAAATGTTTCCCAGACCAGCTGAGAGATATAATCTCCTCAGTCGTCTTTGGGGCTTCGTACCAATTGTTCATGTCTGTTTAATCTCCAACAGATAGTGGCCAGGGGGCTTCTTCTTCAGCTGCTCAAGTCACCTCAACTGGTTCCTCTCAATATGGAGGAACAGCGGCTATAGCATGTTGAGCTCCTCCTAAAAGTCCAAACGCGTTACCTCACCATGAATGGGATGGTTCACGACATGGTTTCAGTCAAGACCCAAAGTTGGATACTGGTTGCGAACGTTGGCCAACTAATCAATGGAAAGCTTTGATAGATGTCAGTTCAAGTTCCACCTTGGCAACCAATAAAGAATCATTTTAGGGTGGGATTCCTTTTCCATAAAGGTCTTCCCTTCAAAGTTTTGAAAAGAAATCGTGATAAAAAGATATAAATGAGGAGATGAGATGAGAAATATTACAAATTTCATGAACCCTTTATCTGGCATGACGATATTCAGCAGATTGTGAATATGTTCGTGTTTCTTCTATTTCTTATTTGAGGAGAGTCAAACAGCCATTACCAATCATATCTAATAACATGGAAAACATTAGGAAGCTCCGCTTTTCACTAAAAGTTAGTATTTGGTGACAGATAAAACATGTGAGAGGAAGAAAGAAACAAGCTACTGTGTTTTATATGTTTCAGTCACAACGCGTGCAAAGTGTCAATTTTATGTCTGACCACCTTGATATTTCCCCTTTGTTAATAGATTAAACAAAGGACCACATGTTTGATATTCCAACAATGTCTAAAAAACATGTCTGGGAATGAAGTAAGATTTGCATACGACTCCATACATAAATCATATATGTCAGAAAGCGAGGGTCACATCAGTGTTTCACCCTCATGGTCACCAAGGGGGCAGTAATGAAATAAAGATTTTCTCAGTGGCTGTGTCAATAGCTGTGCAAAATATTGAATATTAATTGCAAAGGAAGCGATAAAACGTATGACTAACATAAGCAGAAATGACCTCTGGGGAAACATTCAGGAGTCAATGGGCAAAAAGCGAGTGAGTCCCTTTAACCATTTCCCTGCAAAAGGGAAAAACAGTTCTCGAATTTGGATGGGTTTAATATTTAACTATTATTTCTCCACTTTTAGAAACATTCACATGTGCAAACAGTGATTTGACTCTAAAAGCATTTTGTGAAAATGTCTGAAAGGTACAAAGGGTGTATTTAGTCGGTTTTGACTTTCTGAATCAGATCTCCTTTGAATGAGTCAACATGGTCAACTCTACAAATGAAACGGTTGCTGAGGAAACTGGTGAAGGAACTTTAATAGCTACTTCAAGCCCATTGCCGTTGTCACTAACTGAGTCGCTGCACTGAGCACCCTGAAAGGCAGAAAACTGCACTAAGGCCCCGTCTATACAACAACTTTTTGAAGTGAAAACGGAAAAATGTTGTTATTGGAGCCAACGTAAAACCAACTTTTTTGAAAGCGGCTTCCAAGGTGGACATTTTTTTAAATGCTCAGAGTTCGCCTACGTGTAAATGGGGAGGAATGCAACTTTTTGAAAGTGGCCTCTTTTGACCTCATTCATTTTTTTAAGCGAATACATCGCCATGGGTTACGTGTAGGTCACCTTACTAGCGTGTCAGCTTCAACTAACAAAAGCCAGTCCCAGTTGACAGATAGAGATCGAATGATTGGCTTGTGAAAGTGTAATCAAATTGTAAATTGTCTAAATGAGTCACCCAATCAGCTCCGGACATGAATAAAACCTTCTGGCAACACGGCTGACATCCATTATCCTGGTGGGAGAGGTAGCCAAAGCTATGGGGCAGCAGTGGTATTACTGCTGCTTACGAATTACACAAAGACACCCTGAGCAAGACAAAGGCAGATGAAATGAATCTTAAAGAAACAACAGCATAAAACAGGCTTAGAGCCTCCATCAGCGTCACTGCCCCACTCAACCCTGCAGTGGAAGTATTCACGTCAGGTTTCACCCAAGGGTGTAACGACACACTGACTCACGACTTACTTTCAGCACAAAACCACAAATGCAGGCTGCTGTTTACTCCACCGGGCCCCGCACGCCCATTAAAACCACATTCGATTTGCGTCATACTGTCAGTAAGCAGATCTACCTGGATCACAGGGAGGAAATATAAACAGCGGAGAACTCGGCCAGCGGATGAGCAGATCATCAAATAAATCTAATCGCGAAAGCATCTGCAGCAACACAACAGGACCATTCACAAGGAAGAGGCCTGTCTATGAATATATATATATACTTCAAATACAAAACCAGCAAACTACAATAAAGGGTCAGATGTGAGGTATATTTGCAATAATCAACACAAGGCAAAGAAACAGAATATCAAATATGTTAGGATGTACTGTTGCTGATTTCATGTTTCTCAAACTGTTTTTAAAGGGTAGTGCAAAGTATTCACCGGTAGTGTGAGTATAAAAAACAAAAAAGAATAATAAAGGGTTTGTAATTAATCACATCTTCATCACAGGTGTATCTGATATAAAAAGAAAAATTTTAATGAACGATAAAATCATCAAATAGACTTACCAAGCAATACACTCTTAATCATTTCATCAACAACTCCGTAAACCTACTGCTGTTCTTAACGGCTTTCCATCTATGGGGTCGTTGTCTGATGTCTCGGTATTATAGCCGGAAAGAAGGACAACAAATTTTCTTGCAAAGAATATGCGAGGTCAGGATACACCCCGGACAGGTTGCCAGGTTAGAGAAAGACAGACGTATTGGAAATTTACCAATTAGCTTCATATGCATGTTTATGCACTGTGGTAAACCTGATACTCGGAGGAAACCCAAGGAACACATGCAAACTCCACACAAAAAGGCCCGGCCAGTATTCAAACCAATGACCTTCTTTCTTGACGTGAGATGAGAGCGCTAACCAGCGTTCCCTGCACGGCTCCTCGCATATCAACATGCGCACTATAAAAAGTGAAAAAGACCAACTGAAATACGTTCAAGGTGCATGCCCTTCAGATTCAAAACTGTGAAATTCTAGAAGCGAACCGGAATCAATCACAAATAATCGATTTTTTTGACCAATTGAAAACCCTAATTATTTCATACCACGTGGCGAAGAGTCGCAAGTCAGAAACACAAAGAGGAATTGCTAGAAACAGTCAATGGAAAAAAAAAACAGAAAACAAAACAAGGCCCATTCCCAACTGGTATAAGTTGGAGGTAAGAGGAAGGTCACTGTCATTTTGAAGAAAAGACATCACAGGGCCAAGATTTCACATCATCAACGTAAATATTTGCACTTATCGCTCATATTGTTAATGCCATAATCAACAAGATCATCACATGTTAACTTAATGTTATGCAGCCTGATTGACAGATCGATGGACGCATATCAGAGCTAACAAACATCTACATTTGAGCTGCTGAAGCTCGTCTTTTCACTATAAGGACCGGGATTCACGCTCATCGCTGAGAAAGTGGTTTAACATTCGTCTTTTGGTGAAACCTTTTGGTTTGACACAGACCACTGCAGACTAGAAACGCCCCCTGGACTTTTGACGATACTCCGACTCAGCCGTCGGTATTTTTGGCCGTCGTCAGATTTGCTCCCATCCGTCATGCTCGTCTACGTTTCCTGATCTCAACGCATCGACTTCGAGAACAAAGTGTCCACCTGCTACCTAATTTAGCCCACTCTCAGAGAGATGACCTTGTAATGAGATCATCAATGTTCTCCACTTCACAGGTCAGTGGTAACAATGTTATGGTTGGCTGGTGTCAAAAGACCAACAATTACTCCAGGATACAATTATTACTTATGACCAAGGATCACCTTCAAACAGTGTGTGCTGCCGGCACGGAGTCCACTCATTACCTTGCTTATCTGTTTACGCCGGGGTGCTTGGCGTCACTGTTTTCCTATAAACATATGTACATATAAGCATGTCTGTGGTTTGTCCCCTTTACGGGACGTTGTTGACTTTTCATCATCGGCTACTTCTGTTTATTGTCAGCTCAATTTGACAGCAACAGACTTTAACAGCGTGCCCTGTTTGTTCTCATGGCAATAAGTCTGCATGGTTCCATTCGGTTGAGTAAAGCTGACGGACGGAGAACACAGAGACACACTTGCAGATAAGGGGATGGAGGCTTCATGGAAACAGAAGGGTCAGGCAAACAATGATCCAGAAACTACAGGCAAGAGTTTGTGTGTAGGTAGAAGGAATCCTCCCCTCTGAGGGTTGGATCTGTCCATGTAACACCGATGCCAGGTTTGGACCGGCACATGTTGAAATAGTAAAGGAACAAAAAAGAAGAGGGCATATTCTTGGCAAAGGGGGTACTGTAGTACCTTCAAGTGATCTGTTCATAGAGGCTTTACATAACTCACTTATCCGACAGTAGATTCGACACTCGCTGACTGTGTTCAATAATAGCCTTGGGAAGAAAAACCACACCGTCTGCCACAATCTTCACTCCTTTGGATTCAGAGCTGAGATTTGCAGTTTTCTTTTCCTTCGAAAGGAGTAGGAGAGCTGCTTGTTCTCTGTGCAGCTCCAAGATGGTCTCACATTTGAAGCACCAGTTCATTTTGCCCCCCACCCCACCTCATATATATTTGAAGTATCGAATCGCCCTCGAGGGTTTAGCGTTATGAGAGATCATCGTGAGATCATTGTAGTAGGCGTCTTCTTTTTTTTTTAAGCAGAATGTAGTCGAAAGGTTCCGTCAGTGTTGTGTCCTTCCACATAGTTTTCATTCACATTGAACCTTTAAACATATAGTTGTAAGTTTTATCTTGAGGGGTTGATTTTTCCTTTATTAATGGAAAAAGGAACCAATAAAAAAAGAGCAAAGTTCCCGGCTACGGTAAATAGACTGCGCTCCCTCTCTCGGCGTCTCCTTTATCAACAGTGACTGAGCAAAAGGCAAACAGTTATTATTACATTGAGATGGAAATGCTCCAGGGCCTGAGCCGCTTATGGTTTCCTATTTTACATTGGTGTGAGCCATGTCTCTCACAACATGTACGGTGAAATCTGAACGGCGTTTTTCATTTTGAATAAACGTAGAGGTCAGACGTGTTATTAAGAGCGCAAACTCAACAACACCCGGCCTAATCCTGATTAAGAGCACACCCACACGACAGTGTTTCCAGTGAAAACGCGGCGTTTTTGCTGTTTCGTTTCAGAAAAGCTTCACCCTTACACAGCAATGTCCTGGAAAGGACGTCCATTTACACAGCAACGGCAGAAACACTGAAAACACTGCAGTTAGCGTGCCAGGTCACGAGTCGGCGCTGTTGGTGGTCTTTCCTTATAAAACCACACACACATGCTTACAATACACAATGAACCTTAACTAGCAAGTACACAGACAATCATGTGGACAGACAACGAGTGATCTTCCGGGTGACTTTCTACGGAGTGATATGGACTGGGAGTCATGACACTCTGGAAGCCGCCATTGTTAGTGTTTTTCTACTGTAGTTACCACGGCGGTGGTGTCTACGGGGAACAGACTCAAAGCTTTTTCAAAAAGCGTTTCGCCCGTTTCCATGGTGATGGAGCCAGACCGTTTTCGAAAACTTCCACCTTGGGAGCCGTTTTCAAAAAGCTGCGTTTTCAGTGGCTCCGAGCATCATTGTCGTGTAAACCTACACCCAGAACCCAACAGATGTTTCGTGTTTCGACTTGAAACCATTAAGCTAAAAGCTTGTCAAGCACTCCTCGATTGGCCTTCTCCAGAATCTATTCACACGTTCAGTCCAGAGAAAACCAAGTGGTCAGGAATTAACAAGTCAAAGTTTCATATAACTTCAATTAAAAAAAAATCTGTGGCACTTTTACCTTCCGTTTCTTTTTCCATTCCAAACATACTAAATGTGTGGAGACATTTGCTTGTAGAATTTCACATGTCATGCCTCAACCGCTACTGCTGCTTATTAGCCAAATGTGTCAGTTCTCATGAAGGATGAATCCAATTTTGTGTAAATGAAGCAGACTCCATCAAAAATTCATGCTGTGTAAAAGGCTTGCGTAATAGTGAAATGTCCGATAAAAGCAATATTACAAACGCATTCCAGCTCACGCCGCGTTTAAGAGGCTGCACGAACTGGCCGCCTTGGTAAATTACATCAAAACATTTTTCATACAGCCAAAATGCTAAAAAAAAAACAAAGATGGAGTGGCCCTGTGAATCCAGAACTGCTTATCAGCCAGCAGGATTTTTTATTTTTTTTCTCCTGTCATGTTCTCTAGTTGGTGATTGGACTGGGGGACGAGGCTACATGTTAGAGTGACTCACTCGACCATCTTGCTGAAGAAATGTGTATGAACAGATCAAATGAGCCAGTGTTAGTTGGTTATTTGCCTAACTTCACGAGCAACACACACACACACACACACAACAGAGGGATGAGGTTATGATTGTTTGCACGAATTGTACTGGTCCTTCTGGGGGGGTTATTCATTATTCTGAATCAAAAACTGTAAATATGGTACCTTCTCTAGCACTACAAATCTCTTGAAGACTAATCTGTCAGTCGAACGACTATCATTAGTCCAATGATCACTGGAGTTGACCCAAGGTCTTATTTCCTGGTCCTAAAGATCTGTAATCCTGCATGTTAAACGTCTCCTTCAAACAGGTTTCGAAATTTCATAGATTTGGGTATGACTGTGCGTTTCACTTTAATAGTTTCCATAGTATGGCGCGAGAGATGAATTCATCTTTTGTGTTGAAGAACTGGTGAATGAAAACAGGCGGGCTGAATCGCGCCGCCAAACACTTTGAGATGGTGAGTAAACTGGAAGAGTTTTCTTCAGAAAAAAGGAACTCATCATTTCCAAATGTAATAAGAAACTCTATTTCACATATAGTGCGTTATGAGATTCCTTTGATCTCTGTAATTGTACAGGGTATTGTTCACAATGCTAAAAATGTGAGTCCCTCACAAAAAAAAAAAAAACGGTTGAGAACTACTGCTGTATATCATCATAGAGCTGTTAATCTAGTAGAATTTAGGTGCATTGAGAAGCTAGCAGTAAACTAACAATTGAGAGGTGGTCTCGCTCGCTATATCATTGGAACCTGCAAAAATTTGGTCTGGTGTAGTAGCGTGACCGTCATTCCGTTTGTCATTTCTTATTGGTTCTGAGTGATCATTGGTCGAACTGTGAGGCGCACACTGTGGACTGCGGTTGTGAAATTTCTGGAAGTCAGAGGTTTATTTCAGGTTCACGCGACACAAAACCAGTGAGTTTTAGATCACAAGAAGATAATGTCATGATCGCTCATCTCTTGCCGTAATCACACGCTATGCTTGCCTCGATCTAATGATTAACGACAAGTTCCTGAAGTACCTTCCTTTAGTTGGATTCCTGCTTCAAAACCCCTGATTGTCAAAAGTGGCTTGTTGTTAGGCTTGTTTTCATGTGATCTGGGGGTCCGTTTACACGACCAGGGCGCTCGGAGCCACTGAAAATGCAACTTTTTGAAAACAGCGCCCAAAT
Source organism: Lipophrys pholis (assembly GCF_963383615.2). Classification (NCBI taxonomy): domain Eukaryota; kingdom Metazoa; phylum Chordata; class Actinopteri; order Blenniiformes; family Blenniidae; genus Lipophrys; species Lipophrys pholis. Next base: position 13,465,382 of record NC_137628.1, read on the forward strand.
CAGGGGAAACGCAACTTTTTGAAAATGTCCTGACTACATCTCCAAGCAAACGGAGTTAATCGCACCTTTTGTGAAACGCTGCTATGGTCGTTGAGCACGATGGTTGTTGTAAGTGGTTCTTCTGCCCATGCTGGAGTAGATGGACAATAACAATAACGGCAGCCTCCGGAGTGTCATGGCTCCCAGTCCATATTGTCCAAGGAATTGGCAGTTTTATAGTTAAATCACCCCTAATAACAATCCAACTTCGTAATGTGTTCATACAAATGTCCGTGTACTCGCCATTTTCATTTTTTACAGTGTATTGTTCTCTGCACCTGTGTGTGGTTTCATTACAAAAACCACCTACCACGCCAACTAGTGGTCCGGCATGCTCACTACATCGTTTTCAAAATGTTGCCATGTAAATGCAAAAGTTTTCTGAAAGGAAATCACAAAAAACGATGCGTAACAGGGTCTGATTTTGCAAAGCGTGATTGCAGTGTACGACAACTACTTTATTAAGCTCGGTCTTACGCTGTATCATAAATAATGACATATTACCGATATATGGTGCAAGCCGAGCTGAGATATTCACAAGCAGAGACACAATGTCAGACTCTGCTCCCCGCTGTCCTGCAGCAGCTGCTTCTCCAGAGGGACTGGAGCATGAAGTCCACCTCAAACTATCCTCCTGGTTCTTTGCAGGGAAATGTTTGCAGCCTCACCTGCCTGTCAGGTGCTCCTCTCCCCGGGGACTGCTTCTAACCTTGCGGGCTTCCGGGACTCCAGATCTGCCCGCGGGGTCTCCGGCGGCCGCGACCCGCTCACCTGTCGGGCGGAGGCGGCTGGGAGCCGGGCGGCGATGCTCGGAGGACTGGCGGACCGGCGGAGGAGAATCGGTACCGTGCTGGCCGCCGGAGGGGAGGACAACTCCATGTTCACGCGAGGAACATCCCGATAAAAGTGATGTCCGCCGGTGAGGAGTCTGAGGAGCGACCGGAGGGGGGTGAGTGCGGCGCTCCGAGGGTAGTCCTCCTCCCGGTACCGCTGTCTGTGTGTGCGTGTGTGTCCGGGACTGGAGGGGGCGAGTCGGTCAGTGAGCTCCGAGAGTCATCCACTACTCAGGAGCTCGCTCGCGCGCTCTCTCTCTCTCTCTCTCTCTCTCTCTCTCTCTCTCTCTTCATCCCCCCTCTCTGTCTCTTCCTCTTTCTCTCTCTCTCTTCCTCTCTCTCATCATCCCCCATCTCTATCTCTTCCTCTTTCTTTCTCTCTCTCGCTCTCTCTTTTCACCTTCTCCCTCTCTCTTTTCCTCTTTCTCTCTCCCTCTGTCTTTCTCTCTCTCTCTCTTTCAGACGATATTTTAGACTTACTTCAATGTATTTATATTCAAAGTGGAATCTGTTCGAGGCTTGGTTTGTTTTTTGAATAAAGAAAGTGAATTCAACACCGGCCATGTGCTCAGTATGATAAATACTGACATTAACCCAGCAGCAGCAGCTCCAGTAGCAAAATGTGTTAAAAGAATCATGGCAGCAGCTCCGTTTACTTGACAACATTTCAAGTGAAGAGGCATTTCTGTTTCTGAAAAGTTTTCCATTTACATGGTAACGTTTTGAAAACAATGTCCGTTTTTGGAAGGGTGTGGTGTACTGTGTATGGCCATTGAGAATATATTCTGATATAGGATGTCCTTCACAGAAAATGAGCCACGGCCAATGAGTTTGAGCTCCATCCATCCATCCATCCATCCATCCATCCATCCATCCATCCATCCATCCATCCATCCATCCATCCATCCATCCATCCATCCATACCTCTTTATCCCATGCAAGGGAGACACATTTTTAAAAATCTTTTAATAGGTCCCACAGACCCAAACACCATACAAGGGTTAAATCAAACCTTAAAATGTACTTTTTGTTAGACTAGATTTTTTTTAAACCAGTTTTGTAGCAATTAATGTATCATAATCGATCAATTATTGCTTTTTTCTTCTTCCTGTCAACATCTCCTGTGGCTCAGTTGGTTGAAAGAAAAAAGTGTATTTTAGAAAGTATTGAACCCCAAATTGCAGCTGTCACCATTAGTGTATGTGAATGTGACCGGTCATGTGGGAAAATATGCTATAGAACTAAAAACTACATTTACATTGGAGATGGAAAAGGTAATTTTCCAGAGGGAAAGCAATGGATATGAACACTGTCAAACTGGAAGCCTCCCACTGGGAAAGTGGGAGGCTTCTGATGTGATTTTCACAAGCCTGTTAACTGGAAAATAACCAGTTGGAAAGATCACATTCCCCAGTTCACAGCATTCACATGCCATTTAAACAGTCACGCTCTTAACAGCTCTCTAAAACCTTCCAAATTTTCAATTGGGAAGCTTCCAGTTTGGGTGTTTTCAGACGCATGTTCCCCACTAGAAAGTAGGAACTTTCCCACCAGAAGCAGGTCACTCAATATGGCAGTTGTTGAGGTGAACCTTAGAACAAATAAGTTATTTCCTTCCAATTTTTGCTCAAGACTTTATGTCTCTTTAAGATAACAGCAGTGAGGCAGCCATATATTGCTTGTCATTGTCATGTGACACTGTAAACTGGGAAATGGGACTTTTTCCAACTGTCATCCAAGCTGCATGAACACACACGTTTATTCTTTATTATGTGTTCAGCCTTATTACCGTTGTGTCAATCCACCACAAAGAGCTCCAACCTCCAATCATTTTTTTGTGTTTATTTAAAGTTACTCTACAAGAAAAAAAATCTATAAAAGATACTTTCCATAAAAGGAATCACTGCTGTGCACAGAATAAACCAATACACGCAAACAAGACCATTTCCACTCATTTCCGACCTGCAGTTGCCTAAATCGATCACACCCAAGTCAAAATATTTGCAAACAAACCGGAATTTGTTGCCGGTCGAACTGTGTTTTGGTTTTGCTAACTGACTTCATCTTCGGAAAGTTTCTGCAATAACCAAGATGGCGTCACAGCAGCTCCAGCGAAAATATCAACATTTGACTGATGTAGTCCAAAAGAAAAGCCGGACTTTCTCAAAGAAAGAGTAATCAAGCCATGTGAGCAGTCTGAAATGTTGCTCATGTTCCTCTTGAGAATCGAGCGTACAAACGGGATCTTGCTTCGGAAGTCTTCTGGCTTTTCTGTGACCGTAACATGTCAACAAATCCTGGTATCCGTCGCGAAATAGAAATGCCGGACAAACGTGTTCGTCTGAGTGTGATGACGAATTTCCTTCAGAAAGGTACTGACGACGTATTCGACTTTAACTGGCTCCTACATTTTTTCCAGTTTTCCCGTGTGGCTTCTGGCAGAGTAACTTTAAATGTTGCAGACTTTTGACTGTGTACACTTCTTGCTGTCTGGTGCATTTTCTTCCGTCACTAGTTTCCCTTTATTACATCAGCCTGTGTGTGATATATTGCCTTGCTGTATTTCAAACTAGCCTGCAGCTGTGACCACTTTTGCCTCGTGTGTCCAACATTCTGTGAAACAAGTATGATGCTTCTTGGATTTCTCACTACGTTCTACAGTTGCTTTAATAGTCTGACTGTATCTATCATTTAAGGAAAACCGTAATATTTCAAAGTAAAATGTTGATTCGAATAGAGTTGATAAAAGTAAACTGAGACCCTGTTTACGTCTCAAGTGAAAATGGGAAACTTTTGAGGTGTCCGTTTGTACGACAGTGGTGCTCGGAGCCACTGAAAACACAGCTTTTGGAAAACTGCTCTCAAGGTTGAACTTATTTTAAATGCTCTAACTGCGTCTCCATGGAAACCTGCACATGTGCGAAAGTAGATGGACAATAACGATGGCGGACCCTCGAGTGGCATGACTCCATTGACTGTCATCCGTGACAGCAATCCAACTTGGTTGTCTGTCCATACGAATGTCCGTGTACTCGCCATTGTTAATGTTCAGAGTGTATTGTTCTCTGTGTGTATGTGTGGTTTCATGATGCGAAAAACAAACAACAGCATTTCTTTATAAACAGACATTTTTCAAGCATTGCAGTGTAATTGCAAAACATTTCTAAAATGAAAATGCCAAAACAATGCGGTTTCAGTTGAACCGTTGTTGTGTAAATAGGGCCTGCTATATATCAAAATAGATCCGTATATATCATGCTGGACCACTAGATGTCACTGTACAACCACAGAATGCTGCTCCAGTACCACAGAAACGTGTCGACATGGAAAGATAAATGCATCTCTCATGACAATTAAATATGTTTTTCTTATCATGATGCATTTTTTTTTTTCTGACCGATAGAACACAGACTCAGGTACAACCCATAGAACTTAAAAATGGTAAGAGTACATAGTAAATATGCATCTGAAACAAAATATTTAAAAGTACTTATGAAAATTAAGCCGGATTTTGGGCTGCACGGCGGTGTAGTGGTTAGTACTCCCATTACACAATGATATGTGGGATAGCATGTTCTCCCTGGGCATGCATGTATTCGCTCTAGTTTCCTTACAAATACAAAAAAAAAAACCACATATAAAGTGACTCTAAATTGGCGGTATTGGTTGTGTGTCCTGTGATTGACTGACACATCCAGGCTGTACTCTTCGGCATTCAACCGTATTCAGCTGGAATCTGGTTGTGTGAAGCGGAAGAGTAGATAAAAATGATAAAGTAAATGGTGAAAGTGAAGTCAAAATGTTTGATTGGGGTTTAAATGTTGTGAATGAGAGTCAAAGGTGTAGAAAAGTCAAAATTCTCAAAATATTTTTTTCAGTGTCGTTTTTATTTTTGATTACTTTTTTTTAAATTAACAATTCACCTTAAATGCCAAATAGGACATTTTTCTCCTAATATTCCGTGCTTAATGGGGTCCAGAACACCATCATACTGTTGAGTGTCTCTCAGTCTCTTCTGCTCGCTCCGCTGGAGTGTGTCATACAGCTGGAGAGAAAGCAGATAGTGGACAACGGTGGAGAAATATTCCAATCATTCCAGATGAATTGGCTCAATGTTACGTCGGACCGACGTTGCCAAAGTCAGATCTGACTGTTGTTTTTTTGTTTTTTTAAATCCGACATCCAGCTGTGATACAGATGGTAAACTCACCTCGTAGTATTCCTGGTCACAGTGCATGCACTCCACCATAGGAACCTGCTGTTTTCACGTGTTAGCATTTTGTGTGTGTGTGTGTGTGTGTGTGTGTGTGTGTGTGTGTGTGTGTGTGTGTGTGTGTGTGTGTGTGTGTGTGTGTGTGTGTGTGTGTGTGTGTGTGTGTGTGTGTGTGTGTGTGTGTGTGTGTGTGTGTGTGTGGCAGGATGCCAGCCTCAGCATCTTCCCAGCTCCAGTGGTCCCAGCAATACCGCCTCACTGCTGAAAATGAAAGCCTGGAGATGTGCATGCACGCTCCCTCCCATCACGCGCGTTCGCACACACGCAAAAAAAAAGTGAATTATTGCAGAGCCTGAGCGCAGTTTAACCTCGTTTGAGGAGGCAGAAAAAAGCCGGCGTGTCACTGGGGGTTTTGGTGCACAAGTACAATTTCATGCAAATTCACACCGAATGTCGGGTTATGGCATTAACCGATGTCAACGTCTCGATCCCAATCTGAACATCCTGGCCCTTGGAGCACCTCATTATATGTGTTTATAGGGTGATACTGCTGTTTGACCAAGAAGCCTTTTGAGAAATTGTAGGATTTCATATACATTTTGAATCATTCTTCTAAACACGCTTCTAAAATGTGATGCCGGCAAAACTACAAAAAAACAACAACAAATGTTTGTTTTCTTCCCTCTCTTTGGTCTGTACTTGCTCCGTATTCCCCAAAAACGCAAAGCTTCAGTAGAAGTGACCTCCTTTAACCGAGGAGGTTGTGACAGTTGTGTTTCTAAGGTGACATGTAAGATTACCTCCCAGAGGTTCACATTTTACTGTGCGCTCATCAGGGGATTAACTGCTTCATTAAGCAGAAGGTGCAAACCAGCGCCTGGAAGCGCTGGAATCATTTCATTGTGCAGAGTCTTTCTAAAGACTCCATCGCCGGATCGTTCACTTTGCTGGAGCGTCTTCCACTTTGTCGTCCCATTTACTGAAGATTGAACACAGTCTAGTGTGATTTCGGATCGAAACGAACCCAATCAAGCTGGGTTCATCCCAAACAGGCATCGGTGTGTAAACATGATGTCTCTTGTCATCCAAGGAAACACTTTCAGTTTGGATGTGATAAAGAACTTGTGTTGAATGGTCCCTCTTTTTGCTGTACTAACAAAGACTTCCGTTTGGACGTGGATTTATTCAAGTAGCATATATTCGTCATTATCCCTGAATCCTTACGTCTTCCATACTTGATGGAAATTGAGATTTTATTCGAGCAAACACTGAGCGGGAACTAGGGAATGGAGAGGACAGGCCAAAAAGTCTTAGCAAACAAGTTCATGTATCAAAGAAGGAAGGGGACAATCTCCCATCGGGACACTGAGGACATGCAAACTCCAAAACTGTCTACAGCTACCATGCAAGTTTGTTAAAAAAAATATTCGATTTTCAAAGGAATTCACATCATCCAGAGGTAATTAACATCTTCATTTTTAAGATGGTCTGAAAACGATGCTTGAATCGAAACATTTCACAGGCTTCTGATTTTGGGTCCGAACAACATGATGACCTCATGCATTCATATGGACAAGAGAAAGCACCAGAAACTCAACCTTAATCTGATTAAAAACAACCTCGTCATAAGAACAGCTGTCTGTTCATTCCTGTTTTGTTTCGTTTTTTTCCACCCTCTTTGTCCATGAGAGGCCCGGACCTCTTATTGTCCCCTGCAGCGTCCTGAATCTCATCCCGGGGAAACACTTCCAGGCCAGACACCAGTCACACTCACTCCCGGAGATTTCTTAAAGTCTCATCCCAGATATGCTGCGTACCTCCGGCGAAAGTCATCGAGGGGACATCCTTATCACTTTGTCCCAACAGCCTCAAGTCGCGCCGCATAATACAGAGGAGTTGTTTTTACCACTTTGTTTGCTGGCTGCATTCCTAATCTTATCGCAAAAAGGTAAACGCTGTAAAGAAAACTAATTTTCACTTCTTGTATCGACGATGTCTTTCTTTGAGCTGCTACCCAAAGGTCACCGCTGTCGATGAGGGTAAGGTGGACGAGCAAACTGAACAAAGAGTTTAGTCTTATGGGTCAGATTGTAATTTTATTAAAAAGCAACCACCGTTAAGGCTTCCGCCAACATCTGGCAATGCAAGGTTCAGACGGGGGGGGGGGGCGTTGCACCACGGTCACTCAGGACGGTGAACTTCGCTGAAGTGAGTAATGAACGCGTCGTTTCAAAGAGATTCAGTTGAGCTCATTCACCCGGAAGATGAGCGAATCGTTCACAGTCAACACAACACTATGAGGCAAAGGGAATCAATCTGAGACGGCACAAAGAAACTTGACACATCACCAAATGGAGATTTTTTTTTTTTTTGGGGTTCTTTTTTCCTCCTCTTGTGGACCAAGTCTCAAGCCTGAAGAATTCACTTTGGGCATAAATGAACACAAAACAATGACTGTCTGCAAACCACATAGCAGATTTCTTTCCGCCTCATCAATAAAGCAGTTGGTAGAGTTGGAAGATATTCACCTATAAATAGGGGATCAATTTGAAGACCTGCCGGTTCAAGATGCCTTCATTTGTGATACCGTCCTGCCCTCTAGTGTTTCATTGTGATACTGGCCTTTTTTACTCCCTCCCATCGAGGCTGAATTATCCCAATCAGATTTAATTAAAATCGCTCCCAGCGTTAACCCACTGAACTTAACAACTCCATTCAGCAAACTGTGACAGTTTTTAATATCCAAATTACGTGGCCCACCGATCAATGCCAACGATAACCGCTGAGTCGGACAAATTCAATATCCTCCCCTCTGATAGCAATCAACAACGATTGCACTATCACGCCGGGGGCAGACAGAATGGGGAGAACCTCCGACAATGGAATAAAGGGCAGCGTTCAAGTGTCTGGTTGGGAGGAAAATAAAATCACACAAAAGTTTGCGAGGGGATGAAATTGGGATAACGTCCAGTGGTGGAGATGTGGCAGAGAGCCCAAGAGTGGCTGGCCGGTCGCTGCTGCTGCTGCTGCTGCTGAGCCAAGCCTGGAGGGACATGAGTTACAGGCCACTTAATCAGTCTCACGTCCCGCAGACTCCCTTATCCAACACCATCACACACACACACAGGAAGTTTATGGCCTGGTTGTCAATGGCCGTACCTGGTGAGAAACTACAAACAAGCAACCACAGAGTCTCTTATCGAGGGAACTCACAAGGACTATTAATGAAGTAATGGACGGATAACTTGAAAATTTGAACTGAATTGGAATCAGACACTTGGATTGAATCCTTGAGGGCCGGGTTCGTGTACAAAAGGCAACCGAACATTTACGCCATGTAAATTATGAATCAAGAGACTTTGGTACAATCTGAATGGGAGTCTTTGCCTCTGGTCCTGATTCAGGGAAAGATGGGCAAACCTTTGACGACGTCTGGGCTCAAACAAGCTTTCTCACACTGAAACTTTGACACTTGTTTGGTGATCTGAAATCAACACTAATATGAATTGATAACATACAGTATACAACTGTAACCAACCAAAACAATTTTCTATTACTCCAGCTGCTTATTTAAGTGACCCAATGCACCATCTAGTGGTGCAAATATGTACTGCAAGACAAAGGCCCCATTTACATGAGGTTTCAAAGTGAAAACGCAACATATTTGTGTGTTTGCTTTAGAAAAGTTTCATTTTTACACAGCCAAGTTTTGAAAAAGATTTCCATTTACATGTAAACAGCAGACACGATGAAAACAATGTAGTTCTCATTGTCAGGCCACAGGTTGTGCTTTCACCCGTTCACAAGAAGACGGAGTCAGTGCGTTTTTGAAAAGTTCCAACTTGGGAGCTGTTTTAAAAGACCCCAAGCACTGTTGCTGTGTGAACAGACACCCAAAACGTAATGAAACTTCCCCATTTTCACTTGAAAATGTTGTGTAAACTGGGCTTAATGAGTCAGGTCAATTTGCCTGGCTTGGCGACTTTGACAGGCATCATCTTTCAGAGTTTCATCTCACTCAAGTGCTTCATATCTATTTTGATTTGTTGGTGAAAGTATTAGCAAAAAATGTAACATGTATATGTCTAAACCGTTTTCTGCTCTAGACCAAAGAGCCACATGGTAAATATTAACACTGCTGAAACCAGCAGAAGTACACAAAGGCAAAAAAGTGAAGCATGTCAAATAGTCAGTTCAAGCCTTTTGATATACATTTTCTACGTCATGGTAAAAACAGTTGATAATCTAAAGATGAAGTGAGATTCACTGTTATAATACACAAGTATTTGTTATTGTTCCAAGACAAATAAAAACCCTCCGTTTTTTTTTTAAAAGACATCTTTATTTATATTATGAAACAGATCATTTGAGCGTTAATGTTTTGACGTTTTACATTAACCAACAGCAGACTTAGTAGTTAAAAACAGAAAAATGAGAACGTCTGATCTTTTCCATCTTGACGCAATATCCTTGTTAATGTCCCCCTCTGTCTGTTTTCTCCTTCTATCTCGTGATCTTCCTTTCTGTCTCTGCTTTTCCTCATAGATGACCAGGGGATGGGTTTGGGTGGGGGTGGGGCAGGTCAATCAGCTGTCCCGTCACCCCACTCCAGCGGCTACAATTCACTTCCCTCGTTATTGGCTGCTGGTTACCATGGCGGCGACATTGGCTGTGGGTTCTGGAGGTAAGACATCACCACCGCTGAGATGGACAGCCTGTAAACAACAGGGAAAGAAATGGAATCAAGTTTTCATCGTGACCGCATTTAATCAAACTCTTGTCCAGAAGTGTATTTGCCAAATTCTAAAAGGCAAAAATGATGCGGAAATGCAACTTTTTTTGAAAACATTCCAATTCAGTCTTCTTGGAATCGGAGGAAACTCAACTTTTCTTGAAAGGCTATTGTCGCATATGCACACCACAGCCGTAGTAAACAGTCGTTCTACTCATGCGTGAGTAGATGGACAATAACAACGTTTGCCTCCAGAGTGTCAAGACTCCCAGTCAATATTCTCCTGGGACGTGGTAGTTTTATAGTCGACAGTCACCCAGAATAACAATCTGACTCCGTTTTCTGTCCATTTCAATGTCCGTGTACGAGTCATTGTTAATGTTTATAGCATATGGTTGTTGTTTACCGCACCAAATAGTGGCCCAACATGAAAATGACATCGTCCTTCGCGTTTCTTTGTGAATGCGAAATCTGGAATGAAAACTCAAAAATGAAGCGTTTTCACATGAAATGTTGTCGTGTAAACTGCTGTGCTTAATATTGCATCAAGAGAACTGAACAAGTTGGATAACTTGCGGACTTTAGTAGATGCCACAAAAATGTTGCATTTTTTCAAACCAGATTCTGTCTGAAGTACAGCAGGCAGCTCCGTGGAGAATTCCCCCTCCAACACGTGTGAAGCCAGCTTCACCCGATCAGCTCAATGACATGCCTGCCCTCCACGCCTCATTTATCCTGTGGAGGCACTCACCTTTGTTTAATAACACACGGATACTCGGATTGTATCTTGGCTCCAGACCCAACGTCCTAAAACTGGCCTTGAACCACTTACTACACACACTCCGGGCCGGTGCATTAGGTTCACAGACTGATTTGCTGAGCGCGACGTTTTAGCGTTGCTAAACTAGGAGTGGCTGCAGCTCACCTTATAATACAAACTCATCTAGACGTTGGAGCAGAAGGTTTTCCCCTCATTGTAAATCTGTCTGTGAAGCCTGGACGAGTGCCCCGGGCCCACGGCGGGGCTCTTTTTTTTTTATAAGCGAATGCATCACTCAGAGAGGTTGCTCACTTAAAAGCTTTTGGACATTAGAGTCGGCTCGTCTGGAGTCCCAATAAGAGGCAGAGGCAAGGTTTAACCTCCAGTGTTTAAAATGCATGAGGCTCAGACTCGATGTAAACCACATTGGCTTACAGTTAAGTGGAGATGGAGATTTTACAGCATAACGAACGTGGACAAAATTAATTTAAATGTACAGAAGAAAACTGAAAACTAGGGATGCACCGAAAACCGATACTGCACCGGACATGTGAAAGTTCCCCGGTGAGTTTTACGTGACATCATCCGTCAGAGACGTCAGCAGCGGGTAGACAAGAGAGGACGAGCATTTTGGAGATTCTTTGATATTAATGAGAATGACAAAAGTAAAAGACCGTAAATTATGTTCTGGCAAAATATCAAGAGGAGCTGAAAGCTGGTTCCTGCAACAGTCACCAAGGACATTGGGTTTCATGCTAAACATGATTTAAGTAGGACTGAGCCACTCAAACAGCGAGCTCGGTCCCTCAGTCTACATCGGGGAGTGCACTCAATAGCGTACTGTAGACACAATAGTATCCTGGAGCCTTCAAGGCTGTTGGAGGTGGACGTATTGCCGACTCAGAGGCTGTGCAGATGTGATTCGCAGCAACACATAGTCCTCACTTGTGTATGGATTATGATTAGTTTTAATAGCATTTAATAAGTACTCCTATCGGTACTCAGTATCGGCAAGTAGCTAAGGGTTAGTGCTCGTACTCGTCCTTTAAAAAAGTGGTACAGATGCATCCATAATATATAAAACTCATGACAAAGAAACAATGACTTGGTTTGGATACTTTATTTAAGAGAACTTTATTTGCAAAAACCAAGCTGAAGAGTCAGTCCTGCTGCCTCAGTGGTGAGAGACATTTGAGACTGAAACATCTCTCACCAATACCAGATAAAGTTCACACAGATCCTCTGGGAACATTGTCGCCATGTTTCAAAATGAAGGATTTCACTAGATTCACGTTAGCCCCTCCCACTGACTTTGATTCATGAAGTACAACACCAGACCACTGAAAAATTATGTAAGTTTTTTTTCACATAAAATGAAATGGTATTTTCATGAATTTATTGCATATTTAATGATACATTTATGTATTTAATTCCAAATGTAATTAATTAATGGCACATTTAAGTATTTATTTAATGGTGTATTTATATATTTAATTTTGGCACATTTGGTTCTCCAAAAAATGTGAGGTGGAATTTAAAAATGTGCGCGTATAAAAGCAATAACGGCATCATTTCCCCACTTCAACCAAAGTCACTGTCGTAGATGAAGACATTTTAACACCAGTATCCTTAAAGCCTAAAATCAAACAGCTGTGCAGGGTACGTTTGGCAGGGGTTTCAAACGTGTGCACTCACATCCAGCTGCTACTGGGACAGATGGGAGCGCTGTACTCACATGAAGCTGCTCATCATCTGTTTGGTGTCCTCTGAGCTTCTGGAGTTTGCAAAGCTGATGAAAGAGCAGTAGACTGCAATCCAAGCACACCACTTCAGCTGAAACACACACACACACACACACACACACACACACACACACACACACACACACACACACACACACACACACACACACACACACACACACACACACACACACACACACACACACACACACACACACACACACACACACACACACACACACACACACACACACACACACACACAAGCATTGAGAGGATCAGAAAGACTGAACCTGCGTAGTTTTTTTTTTTTTTTGATAAATGTAAAACAGAAAATCAAATGAAAGTCATTCATAGAAAATCCATCAAGGCCCAGCTTGCTTCTCCTTCTCCTTTGTTTGGCTCATTGTGTCCTTTGTGCTGAAAGTCAGCAGCTTGTCCTTCATTCCTCCATCTGAAAGGTGGTTTCACCTCTAATCTCCTAAATGGAGTGAACGGGACGGACCAAGGTTTCCCATCTAATGTAGGCACATGTAGAAACCGGCTTCATGTGTGCGGAAGTCACCTTGAGCATCAGGCCACACATGCTGAAGACCATGCCGAGCAGGTTCATGTAGTCGGGGGTGGGGTCCTCCAGTGTGGGGTTGGTCTCAGTGCTGGGAGGTTTGTACCTGTCACATGACAAATTCAAATCAACCAAACTTGCAATGTAGAGTCTCTCCTAAGACCTTTGCATTTAATAAAGACTATTGTTGGTTCAGGCCACCCTGGACCATGTCTCTCTCCTATAAATATGTCTTAAAATTAAAGTTTTGTATTTGGTACTATAGAAATAAAATTGAATTGATAATCTGATGGCAGACTCCTTCCAAGGTCATAACAGACACAGAAAAACCCTGTCATTTCAGATTCTCTGGCATGTTTCTCCTGTTATAACTATATTCAGGCATACGATTTTCTTGTATTTACTGAATGAATGTCTCAATGAGTTAGACAGTTTCTATGTCTAAGTTCAGGTGTAGATGTAGTAATTCCTGCATGCATTAGGTGGGTTTAAGTAAGAGCTATTACTCTTTCATTGGAAAATGATCCAGGACAGTCATAAAGACTACAATTTAGATGAAATAACTTGACCAAATAAGCAGAGTTTGTTTTCTTTCCTTGAAAGCCTGATAAATATCACAGACTCTTAACTTACAGAGTTTCAGGTTGTAATTCTGCACAATAAGTAACACTCAGCCATGGAAAAGCCCATTGGCAAGATCACAAATGTAAATGGGGACATCATAAACAGCAAAAACAAAGAAAACATCGGCATAATACCCGTTTATAATCCTTGAGTGAGATGAATTAATACTCACTGCTAAACCACCACGCTAATGCTAATCCCTTCAAACTGAGCTAACAGTCGCTAAATGAAACAATCTACACGAAAAAAAACAAATTTTCCAAACAAAAATACATTTACAAACCTCAAAATCTTGTTCTGCCTCCTCGGGTCTGTCATATTGTTAGTAGACATGCTTTAAAGTCGCGTTTTCAATCAAATTGTATAATTTAAAGTCCAGTGAGTGCTAACACTCAGCTGAATAGCAGCGGCGAACCGGAAGAAAAAAGAGGAAGCGGACGGTGTTTCAAATTAAAAGCTTTGGGTACTTCAAGGCATAGGTTCAAATGCCATAACAAACTGAGTAAAACCATTTTGAACTTTTAGCTTGAAATGACTAGTTTCTTCCGGCTATGGAACAACATGGAGAAATGAATGGGTAAATGGAGTCGTTGATTATTGCTTTAACTTCAGCAGAAACCGATGTGACACCTCTCTGAGGTTTTACTGCAACCATCAGGTTCGTTGAAGTTTTTTTTAAATGTTTTAATATTTGATCACTTCAGGAAGCACAAAGTTAACAAAGTTACTGTCGAAGTAACCACGTTCAAGACTACTGGTACAGACATAAATTCATCTAAAACAGACAAATGTATCATTCGCATACAGAAGTAGACGAACTTTTATCACATGCATGTAGAAGTAGGCACACATTTATCAGAAACAGACATACATGTTTCACTTACATATAAAATAGACGTGTATTTATCACATAAATACAAAATAGACATAAACTCATCAGAAATTGCCATAAATGTATCATATATACACAGAGGTGGTTATAGGTGTATCAGAAATAGACACAAATTTATCACATATCCTAAAACATAATATACACAGTTCTATTACTTACATAAATTTAGCTTCTTGTGGAAGCTAAGGCATTCACTCACATCAACGTTAAATGCACCTAAGTGAATAGTAGTTTAAGTCAAGACACAGTCGTCGTCTTGTACAAAGTATTTAAGGAATTTCAGGTTTATATCCTTGATACCGCAATGTCTGGTGAAAATCTCATGTCAGTAGCACCCTGATAAATATATTTACTGAGGAAAATATTGATGTGTTCAATAGTTAATTTATCTGCTGTATAAGTATACTCGTTGTTTTTACAACAGAATTAACTGGAATCTGAAGGTTCGATTAATCAGTTTGACTGTTTTCCTACATAGGTCATACGATGGCGTTTCCTGAGCCCAGACCTCAGGCTCCTCAGCTTCCTCAACATCTCCTGCAGACCATCGACTGTCGCCAAGGACCCGTCAGGGCGGTCCGCTTTAACGGTGCGCTGCATGGAAATCCTTCATTGGGAACTTAGAACTTCATATGCTGGAAGAAACTGAAGAAGAACACACAATAATGTTGTAGAACTGTCGTAACAAGTCGTTGAAATGGTCAAAAAAAGATTAGAAACACTCTTTCTGGGAACATCTCGCTCTCTGTAGAGGCGTCTTGAAAACTCAAGTCTTTTAACCAGAAGATACAGACCTAAAGAAAAATTATTTCCACATTACAAGACCAAAAATAGGCAGCGAAAGATACTTTGCCAGCACATGATTTAATGGTAAACACAACATCTTAGGCCCACTTACACGGCAACATTTTCATTTAAAAATGCAAAACTCTTGCTTATAAAAGCTTATTGCAAATGGCTCCAAAGGTGTAACTTTTTGAAAACAACCAACAATACCATCTCATGGCCTGGCATGCTAACTACCTAATTTTCAGCGTTTGTGCCGTTTCACCATAAATGGACATTGTTTTCAAAATGAAACTGAAACGAAAACACAAAAACGATGCCTTTTCACTTGAAACATTTTCATGTTAACAGGGCCTTAGGGCCGATTCATACTCCAGAAGAACAAGAATAAATTTCGAAGAAATTAGGTTCGGCTGTGCCAACCATGTGGGCCGATGGATGTCTTTGTCGCACTGCCGAAACTTTGGCACTGCCGTGTGCTCCACATCCATTTTCCAGCCCTGGAATCAGTTTTTAATCACGTTTAGCATGTAACCTCATTACTGTATGAGCCTCGCAGCTCGTTAACATGTCAGAGGGCGGGGTTACGTGATGCGCCTGAACGCATCACTCAAAGCTGTCAGCTCCTGCAGTTAAAACCGGACCAACATCGCGGCTCCGACACAAACTTTCTCTTTTGTTACTGAAACAGTTCAGTGAAATGTATTTCTGAAAACATTTCAAATGAGAAATAAGTTGTGCAGTGGAAAAGTTAAAACGCTGCTTCACAGAAGTGTGCCTGCCGTGAGGGGGCGTGGCCTGCGAGTTCGACAGCTTTTTCTCAGAGTGTGAACTTTCCTGCCGAACAAGCAATTTTTTGTGGGCAGCTGGCTGACGTCACAACCAAACTTCTGTTCTTCTTCTTATGGGTTCTTACGGGAGTGTGCAGGGTCCTCCAGTGTGGCGGATTGCCGCTTCCTGAGTAATCTATCCATGGTGAGTCATCCTAATCTCGTCTTCTTTCTCCCTCCCTGTTCAGCCGACGGGAACTACCTGCTCTCCTGTGGGGCTGACAAGTCTTTAAAGCTGTGGAGCGTGAGCAGCGGGACCCTGCTGAAGACGTACAGCGGACACGGCTATGAAGTTCTGGATGCTGACGGGTGAGATGAGTGTGACGGCTGTGAAGTAAGAAGACTCTTAACAAAGGAAAAGTCCTTTCCTTCAAGGAATAACTGTGTTATTTGTTTCCACAGTTCCTATGACAACTGTCACATCTGCTCCTGCAGCTCAGACAAGTCGGTGATTCTGTGGGACGTGGGAACAGGACAGGTCACACGCAAGCTCAGAGGCCACGCCGGGGTCTGCTGTTACTCTTATTACTTACTGATTTATTGTTTGTTGAGTCTCCAGTTTTGATCTGTTTACATCTTTGTGCTTCTATTTCGTGTGTTCCTATTAATTATTTTCTCACTTTTCTAGAAAGTCAACTGTGTGCAGTTCAATGAAGAGGCAACCATCATCTTATCTGGTAAGCTGTGATACGCCGATCAGCCATAACATTATGACAAATAAAATAAAATATAAAAAAAATTTATTCTGTAGTTCCCATTTTTGTCACTAAACAACCCCGACTGCATGGACTCCACCAGACCCCTGAAGATCATTTAAGTCCTGCAACATGCAAGGTGGTGCCTCTACTGGTGACCGTTTTACAGATTCACTGCCTTCTCTGCCTTGGCTCACTTCTGATCGACCGCTGTAGACTGGGAACTTGGAGCAGAACCTGCAGTGATTCAGTCGTCTATCCACACATTTGCCACTTATCAAACTCAGTCAATTCAGTCAATATAATCTTTACTGCAGACACAGGTCCATATAAAACAAGAACATACAAGTACATACAAGTAGAAAGTTAAAAACAATTAATAAATAATAAAAGATACAACATGATAAACTGCATATAATTATTTTTTTTATTTTAAAGTGATTTTTTTTTTAAATGCAATTGTTACACAAATATCATACAAATCTGCATGTTAAAAACGTTTACAGACTATTGCACCAATGTCGTCTCAGTTTAGAGGTAAATCTGTAGCAGCTTTTCAATGGGCTGACTCGGATTTGACGATGTGGTTTTCAAACTCGTCCAGTCGAGTCAGCCGTCTTAGTCAGGCCTCACATGTTGGCATACTAGAGGACACCATCAATTGATGCGTAAATATATCCTGCTTCCAACACATCAAATTTGAATATAAAATGTTCACTTGCTGAATGATAAACGGCGAGCAGTGGCTGAGCTGTGTGTAACACACTTTCCGCCTCTGTGTACTTTGCTGATGTGAAAACACGCATCGGATATGTGACGACTTTGACTTTATTGGTAATTTTTTTCTTTAATCATCAGATTCAAAGTGTTCGTTAAAACCTAATACTATCGTGTGCACACAGGGTCCATTGATGGGACAGTGCGTTGCTGGGACACGCGGTCCAGACGATACGAGCCCATCCAGGTTCTGGACGACGCTCGAGACAGCGTCAGCAGCATCAAGGTGGAAAAGCACGAGCTGCTCACCGGGTGAGAAACAGACAAGTTTGGTTCAGCAGCGAAAGCTCAGAAAACCACCGTAAAATGTATTATTGATTACTCTTTTTCATGCATCGTTTTTGTCTCAGTCAAGTAGTTTTGCGTTTACACGAAAAGGTCCTGAAAACGATGTCTGTTTACACGGAAACACACAGAAACGTCAAAAACGTCGTAGTTTTCATGTTGGGCCACTAGTGGGCGCTGTTGTTCTGTTTTTGTCATGAAATCACACATGCGCAGAGAACAAAACACTACAAATATTAACAATGGCAAGTACCTGGACGTTCGTCTGATTGCTGTTCTGGATAACTCTCGATTATAAAACTACCGAGTCCCAGGAGACCATGGACTGAGAGTCATGACACTCTGGAGGCTGCCATTGTTGTTAATGTCCATCTTACAACAGTCGTGGTGCGTGCGCAGGAGCAGCATTTCCTCCGTTTCCACGGAGACGGAGTTGGAGCATTTTCAAAAAGTTCTAGCTTGGGAGCCGTTTTCACAAAGTGGAGTTTTCGCCGTCGTCGTGTAAAGCGACTCCAAAACACAATGAGGGTTTTCAGTTTTCACTGAAAGCGTCACTGCAGAAAGCATCTCCTGTTAGCCGGGAGTGTCAAACATCAGGCCCGCGGGGCAAAACCGGCCCGCGGGGCAAAACCGGCCCGCGGAAGGCTCCAATCCAGCCAAACCACCAAGCTGATGGGGTCCATGTTCTCCTTGTGTTCAGGTCGGTGGACGGCAGAGTGAGACGCTACGACCTGAGGATGGGACAGATGCATGTGGACTTCATCAACAGTTAGTCGCCTCTTTTACAGTCTTTAGAGCAGGAGTGTCGGACCGATTTTAGTCGAGGAGCCACAAACAGCACGATTGCATCTCGAGTGGGCCGAGTGTCATACTAGTGTCACGATTACCTTTAATTGTAAACTGAAAGGTTTTTCTTTGTTGTGGTGCAGAGTTGACGTGATGGAAATGTCTCTGTTTTCACAAAGTAATTATTACTGAAAATTACTACAATCGCAACAAAAAGCAGATTTTAATGAAACCTCTTGAGACAAAATACAGTGAAACTCAAAAATCTGTGTCTGTATGTGTCCGTGTGTCTGTGTGTGTTTTTTTTCCAGGTCCTATCACCTGTGTGTGTTTTAGTCAGGACGGTCAGTGCACCCTCAGCTCCAGTTTGGACTCCACCGTCAGACTTCTGGATAAAAGCACGGGGGAAATGCTGGGAGAGTGAGTCTCCTATCCGACTGGCACTCACTCACCATCCATTCATTTAGCTCACCTGGTTAATCCTGGAGCGATTATAGGAGGCAGATTAGAGAGATTGTCTCTGCAGGTATTTGACAAAAGACTGTGGACAGACAAGGTTCTCAATGGACATTAATTTATCACTACATACTCTAAACTTAATTAAGACTCTCTAAAGTCTCACAACTTCACTCTAAATACATTTAAGGCTAAAATATTTAAAAAGAACATTTTCATTTCCTGGACACACTAACCAACTTCAGTTGGGTTTCACAAATAAAATAACCTAGAGCTATTCATTTGGAAGTCAACGTCTCTAATGATTACAATTAATACACTGAACTTTTCTTTTTGCTGTCATTTTCTATGAGCTGAACTCAAAGATCTCAGACTTTTTTCTGTGTATCTAAAAGGCCTATTTCTCTCAACTATTATTCATAAATCTGTCTAAAACTGTAAAGCTACATCCACACTAAGTAAACTAGCTTTACTGTGTGAACGAACACTCTCAGGCACTGTTAACACACCTTGCTTCATTCTAATGACACTATCACAGAATTCACGAATGTTCTTGTGTGTTATTCTGATAATAATACTTGTTCGTTCCTAGATACACTGGACATAAGATGAAGGGCTACAAGCTGGACTGCTGCCTGTCCAGCAAAGACACTCACGTCCTGAGCTGTTCAGAGGACGGACACGTTTACTTCTGGGACCTGGTGGAGGTCGGTACACAATCGGCTGTGGCTCATGTGGTGGAGTGGCTCGACTCCAACCCCAACTTTTGTGGGCAGGACTGCGTTAGCCGTCGAAGTTGGTCGGAACAGGAAAGTTCAAGATCGTTCTCCGTCTCTCTTTCTCTCCGTTCCAGGGCTCGTTGTCCTTGAAGTTGCCCGTGGGGAAGGCGGTTGTCCAATCACTGGCTTTCCACCCGACAGAGGCCTGCCTCCTCACAGCCATGGAGGGGTGTGTTCAGGTGTGGGGGGCGGAGGAGACACAGGAGGAAGCGATGGCCACGTAGAGAGGACGGAAAAACTGTGAAGAGAGGACGCTGCTGTCTTTGATCCTGGAACCACAGAGGCTGGGAAAGCTGGCAGACCCGGTGTTTTAAGCTTCAGCGCGCAAAAAGAGGAGATCCTCCTGGGATTAGCAGGGATTATTCAGGGGAAATGATTTCTTTTCATCCCACTTTGCTACAATGATAGATTGTGCAGGTGTTGGGTCATTCATACTGTAAGTATTAAAGGGATCAAACTCGAGACCAACAAATTGTCACAGGAGGGACAAAGTTGACTTTATTTTTGGCTCAAATTAGTAGATTTAGCAAATTACTGGATGTATGCCTACTAATTGTGTTTTTTTTTTTCATTGGAGCTATTATTGAAGACAACACAAGAGTTACAAGACACCATAAATACTGAGCTTTGGCTCACAGATAGATGGACTAAAACACAACATTCTTATTAAAATAAACCTTTGTTGTAAAAAGAAAAAGTGTACCTAAGTGATGGAAATCTTTTGTATGTATTCTCACAATTTCAACATTTTTATACAAAAAACACCTTCAATAAAATTGTCAAATTACATCACATCATGTCTATTTCCGACTCCAATGAAACTCCCAAGAATCTCCTGTTGTGTGCAAGTTTGTTTATTTCTTATTTTATTTTATCAAGCACATCAAAAAAAAAATACCACAAATCAAAATAAGTTAATCATCATGACCAAGGAAATCAAATAAATAAATAACTTATCTTACATAAATACATGTTCATATTTGTGGCTGTAAAAGGTTTGACTGGAATGGATCTTGCAGCTTTGTACACATGAAACTTCATCTTTAAATAAATACGTGTCAGAAAATGATCAAGTCAATGTAGGGCGGGGTTGTAAAACAATAATCCAGTGGGCCAGAACAGGTCCATAAGAGGCTCCAATCCGATCGCCAAACCGTCAAGGAAATTGTAAGGATTTTCAAGAAACCATTGATATTTTTTTTTAAAGCAAATTTCTTAAGAGCGATGGGCACGACACTGAGACCCAAGATGAGAATACTGTGATGCTGCCAAACTGGCATTAGTCTCAAAGCCATGTTGTCAGAGAGGTTCTTTGGACATTTCACTGTATTTTGTACCAGAAAGTTTCATTAAAATTGGCTCTATGTTGAGATTGTAATCATTTTTGGTACTCATTGTTTGAAAGTATCAACATCTTCAACACATGTACTCTGCACCACAACAAAGAAGAAGTTTAAATTTAAGGGTTATTGTGGCACTATTTTACCAGTCCGGCCCACTCGAGATGAAATTCGGCTTTAATTGGCTCCTGAACTCAGTTTGACATCCCTGATGTAGAATCATGTTCACTTTTACACTTCGCCACCGTTCTCAGATATTTCAGAAAAATCAACACACAAAGCTTTCAATTTTCATGAAGGAATCTAAATAAGCTCTCGCTTAATGCCCTGCACATTATTAATGCCGATAACAGATCAAACTCTTCTTTAAGGCGCTGAGGTTTTCACAAACAACGTTGTCTGGTCATACAGTCCGAGCTCTCCACGCTCTCACCCCCCTGGTCTAGTCCACGCAGCTGCAGCCGGCCGCCGACAGCTTCTCCACCTTGTGCCAGCGGTGCGAATTGTCCAGGAATGCGATGTCCTCGTGGTGCGTGGGCCTGCAGCAGGGCGCACTGTGCCACAGCTCGCCGGGTGCCGGGTGTGGGAGCGTCCCGCCAAGCAGCAGGTTGGAGAGGGCCAGGTCGTGGTTGGAGCGGACGTGGGGACACGTCCCACCGCAGTACTTAAATAGGACGGTCTCGTCCGAGTCGTAGCCCAGCCCGAGGTCCCGGACCTGCAGCAGGACGGAGCGCAGGCCACACGGGGCGGCCTCGGTGGAGCGGCGGCGCCGGACCCGGACTGGAAGGACGGGGTCCGGAGGTGGACGTGATCCCGAAGCCTCTGTTTGACTCTCTTCTGCTGCCTCAGACATGTGCGCAGAGGCTGTTTCCTGTCGCTGATCTGGAAAAGACAGACAAACACGTGAGCTCTATATTCACATAAATTACATTCCCCACAAAAGGTCACAGGTCAGAAGCATCCTGTCAACCATGACTTACCAATCAAAGATCGGAGCCAGTGGCCCTCTCCGCTCTGCACGCAGTAAAGAATCACCACCAGCTTCAACAGGGACCTCATCGCTTGCATGTCTGCGTTTCGTGAAACCAGACTGAACAGCGTCTGCGGGTGCGAGTGATGCTCAAGACGCAGACGAGTCACCACCTCCAATATATAGCCCTTGGAGATAAAGGGGGGTGAAAGGGATGAGACGAGGAGGTGTAGATGGGAGACAGACACTAACCCGTTACTTGCCAACAGGCTATCGTGCTCACCTGAGGCTTGACAGGGAGCGTAGGAGGGCAGGCGGGCGCTTGACCCAGAATTTGTCCTGTTGGGATTATCTAATTGATGTAAATCACTCCTTTTATTGTCGAGTTTCCTCCAGATGTTTTTCCACAGGACGCTATCAAAATGGACTCGCCAAAGATTTGGGGATTCTTAAAAATACCTCGTCAGGAGTGGACAGTGTCGTCATTTTGAAGACACTGTGTAATAAATGAGTCAGTGGAAAAAGTGTCACAAAAGTGATCCATGCAAGAAGTCTGTGGGAATAAAAGGGCAGGCCTTCAGTCTGTTCAGATTTCTGTGCTTTACTCCATCCGAACGTTACCTCAAACACCTAAATACCAACATTAAACGGAGGCTATAATTAGAATACAACGGGACCTGTATCAGCAGACATTCCACAATGGGCGACTCGTCTTGATCTGGTCCATAAATTGAGGGATTTCCTCTGCAATGTGGGGCTGACATGTAGAATATGTAGAATATGCATTATGTAACAGGCATAGGGCCTGACCAGACTCTGAGTGGAATTTGGAGTTTGCATGAAAGTGCATATTTGAACCCTACTTTCACCATCCGTGCACAGCGCTGACGCCTCATTCCCTTTTCACAAAGCAACGTTATTCGGCATGAAACAAACACAAGTTGCCAAACAACTGGAACATTTGTCTCGTCTCTCTCTCCTTATGGGCCTTTTGTAATATGTTGAATTATATTACCATATTGAAAAATTTAAATGTATACCCCCTCCGCCTGGTTTGGTTGGTCTTTGGAAGAACCTGGACTGAAGCTTGAATGACATCCTCAAATCAGGGGATGTAAAATGGATAGATAGTATTTGTGTGTCTGGACTCACAGATCAGGTGGAGATTGGAGGTTATTATGAGGCATTACATGCAGACACAGAGGGACCATACCGACATCTACCAGCAAAAACCCAAATCTGATTTCTTTACATTGTTTAAGGGAGCGTAAATTGGCTGCCACCCTCACCACCTGCTTCAGGTCCTCGAGACTTTATATAGCTGAACAACAGAAAAACCCTGTTTGTAAAAAGACTCCTCACTCCATACAACCATTCATTTGTTGTAACAACTTTATTCACGCGGCTTTTAAAAGAAATGAGGTTACAAAGTGCTTTACAGTAATATGATAGTTCAAAACAATTAAAACATCACAACAACAACAAAGAAAAAGTGAAACATGAAAAATCACCAATCAGAAAAAGCCAAATGAGGAAAGTTTGTATTCAAGCAGCGATTTAGGCCCCATTTACACAACTTTTTGTGTAAACGAGAAACTTTTGTGAAGTGAAAATGCATAAACAATGCGTTTCCTCTTCAGATGTTGTGTAAACGGGGCCTCAGATTGCTGAAAGTCATACGGTTGTACAATCATTTAAAGATGATAAAAGCCTGTCTTCTGCTGTGATTTCGACTGCATTGACATTGTCTGCAGGTTTTTGGGATCGTTCTCTCTTTCAAGATTATGGGATCTTAAAGAATAATCTGTAAGATTTAACTGTCCAATAATGTGTAGATGTGATCGCTTAGACGCAGATTTGACGAAAAACCTCTGAAGGTCTTCAAGGGTTAGAGACACCAGGAGATAAGCAGTGTGGTTGAACATAAAGCCTAAGTTCATCTCGAGTGGACCAGACCGGTAAACTAGAGACATAAAAAAACGTTTCTTTGCAGAGTATATGTGATGGAAATATTTCCAAAAAAAAACAAACATCGACCTCTGAAAATTCTTACAATCTCAACATAGAGTCAATTTTAATGAAACCTTCTGATGAAACGTTCAGTGAAAAGTCGCCTAAAAAACTTCTCCTATAACTGTTGCACGATGCATGTTTTTATAAACTCACCCTGACAGCATGACTTTGAGCTATTCATGCCAGCATCGCTGATATCTCAGCTCGGGTCTCAGTGTTGCGCTTAGGAAATTTATTAAAGAATCAATGTTCTGGTTGAAGTTTATACAATTTGCTTGGTGGTTTGGCCAAATTGGAGCCGGTTTTAGTCCCGCGGGCCTTATGATTGACATCCCTGCTGCAAGCCCCCAAGATGCTCCGACACTTTCTGACAAAGCGAAATTCAATCACACACACACTTTATGAAAAAAAAACAGCATCAGTATAAAGTTGGCCAGCACATCAACATTCATTGTTGATTTCTCCCAAACAATAGTGCATTATCTAGCTAAATTAAAACAAGGGTGGAAATGAAAACAAAACCGAGCAGTCAAACAGAACCGGAGGGAGAACGTGTACTCGGAGAAAACCCACACAGGCACGTAGCCTGCACAGAGAAAGGTCACAGCCTGAAATCAAACCCCAAAGCCATTGGTGACCAGTTAATTATGGTTAATGTGTTAAATAAATCCAACAAGAGTGAGTTTTACCATATAATGACTATGGCCACAGTAATAAATACAGCGATGATAACATCTGCGATACGTTTGACGGAGTCTTTCTAATATCTGAGGTCTGGCTTCACTGAGTTATCCTCAGACAAGAGGAGTGTGTCCACTGAGACTACAAGTTTATTTATTACTGTTAAAAGGCCTCATTTCTCATGTATTATAGCTCTGTTGATATGAATTACTGAGGAATCATCCCTAAATCTCAAACAAATAATGGCTCCCCAAAATTTACTGTCTGGATTTTCAAAAATTCCTTCAGGGATAAAGTCTCAAAGCCTGTACTGGATCATCAAAATGAATGAAAAAATTAAAAGTATTTTTTATTTTATTTTTCAACCAAGTGCTCTATCAGTAATAACCTAGTCTATTCAGTGTGAGCACAGCGATGTGACTCCACATCTGCAGGACAGATTAGGTTTTATAACCTGCATGACAGAAAACCCAGGGAAACATGCAACATAAAATAATCTTATCAAATGTTGTGACAAAAGGTATGATTTGTAATAATTACAAGGACGGAAGTATCACATTGTCATGTCGTGTGTTTTGGGCATGTTTTTTTTTGTTGTTTTTGTTTTTTTTGCACCCTTCGTGACTTCAGCCACGGTTCAAGCAAGCAGGCATCGAGGGCAGTTGAGATTCAGTCCAATACAAATATCCTGATATGAGTCGCGGGGCCACTCAAAACATGCTTGAAGTCTAAACATATTTTCGATTAAATGTTCAGAAGAATCTCATAGTCATTGTGAAATCTTTCTTGATCCCTTTTGAAGTAAGGTTCTGATCAGGAAATATGAGAAATGAGCCTCCAGTGTTTCATTCCCGTCTTTATCTGCATCAGGGTCGTCGCCCAGCAATTTCTGCACTACTCTATGAGTTCCCTTCGGTTTCTTGACACAATGATTAGTGAACTGAGAAATCATCTTATATTGACATGGTGTGAAACTTTCTATTGTCCTACTTACAGTAACTGTATAGTCTACATTTTTTCCCCAGTCCCTTTTCACTGAGGACCTGTTCACACGACGCCAAAGATTTGTCGCATCTTGGGTGTTCGTTTACACGACAACAGCGTTTGAAGCCACTGATAATGCAACTTTTACAGCTGTAGTGAAAAGTTCTTCCGCACATGCACAAGTAGACAGACAATAGTTTTATAGTTGAGAGTCACCCGGAATTGCAATACAACGTCATTGTCTGTCCATACGAATGTCTCTGTCCTCACCATTGTTAATGTGTATAGCGTGTTGTTCCCTGTGCCCATTTGTGTGTGGTTTCAGTCCAAAACCAAACGCAATATGAAAACTAAATGTGAAAAACATGCATTTTCACCTGAAATGTTGCATTAACATTGCCTAAGGTTTGATTATTGTCTTTTTTGTTTTGTTTGTGCCTTTAGTTTGTCAAATTGAAAATTTTTCGTGATCTACTTCTTTGAAAATTACATCAGATAATGGTGCTGCTAACTTTGCATGACATGTCCAAACCATAAAAAATGTGTTACTTGTGAGACATTGTCAGAGTAGAAGCAACATGTCCTTAGTACCAGTCTATTGTGATTCAAAACAGACATTGCTGGTGTTCCATGAGTTGTCACGGGCTGCATGGCAGGAGTTCTAACCACGTTTGACCTGTTTCCCGAACATAGAAATAATATTCCAATGAGCTTTTCTTCACCTTGTGAGTGTGTGTGTGCTTGTCTGCATGTGTGTGAGCGACAAAATGAGCTTTCCATTGTAGAAGTGGAACATTCTATGCGTTCTGGCACTGATGTAGGGCAACATGAGCAAAAAAAAAGTTTTCCTGAGTGAATGGATCTATAGGATAAGACCACCTCCAGATGTATCATACTAAACCAGTGACCCCTCTCCTCTCTGGACCTGAGGCTAATATTAATTATTCTCAAACATCTCAGCGCTCCACTCAGCTGAGGCAGTCAAAGCTCCTGTCATAGAAAGCTTCCATTCTCCGGTAAACTCGCACGGAAGGCCGGCGCACGAAAGGGCAAAGGACCTGATGCATTCCTTCCACTTCTGGAAGTGACAGGAGGATGAACGCGGGAGATAAAGGGAAAGATAAAAAGACAGAGGGAAAGAGGAGGCGCTGGTGGGAGAAATACAGTGGAGATAGAGCAATCCTCTAGGATTACGGCCTGGAGAACCAGTCTGGAATTCAGAGCTGTCAGAAGAAGGGAATGGAAAGAATGCCGCATCAGTTCCTGTAAAAAGCCTAGAAAAAAAAAAAACCCAGAAGCAAATTGGTCGTGATGCTTTGGCAAGTCTTGATACCAATCACTTTAACCAGTACAGCGTAATGTATTATCACTGCAACACTGCATCAAGCAAAGTAATCCCACCGCCTCTGTCGTCCATATTCATCAATCCATTCAACTTCTTTCTACAAGATACCGTTGCAGTTGAAGAACATGCTAGCTGACAATGGGTGAAATTCAAGGTACTACAGTTGCGATAAGTCACAGAGAAAAGGCATATCTTTGGATTTTGTGATCAAACCAAAGTACATGGAGAAGAATAAATGCAGACGCCAGGGCAACATGCAAACTCCACTAAACAGGTCATGACTTAAAACAGCTAGTGGTGATCCTGCAGTTTCTCCAGTGTCTTGGATGCTGGGAAGTCAAACTAAAGCAATAAAGTGTCCACAATTGTCTGGTTCCTCGTGTTATTAATGTTTATGATTACTCAAAAAGCATGTGAATTAGATCAGTTGACTAACAAATGAAACGCCTCCCAAGGCATAAGACCAAGTCCAGTTGACCTGATTCATTCTCCTTGGGACGCCTCTATAATGTCAATATGCACAGATTTATGAATACTGTGTCCAGAGCCAGCCTGAAAAAGAACATGTTGTCCAGTTCACGAGCTTCATGGTTTAATCCACATCTACTCTGCCAATGTATCAAAAGAAGCTGCTCCCAACTGACAATAAGCACCTTCCACTGGAGCTGAGTCACGATCAGTGCTTATGTTTAAAGCGCCAAAATGGTGGAAAAAGCACCATACAATGAGGTCCATTTAACAGTGTGGAAGATCAAGTGCAGAGGTCTCTATCTTGTTCATCACATACTGACCGTGCCATTTGTTCTGGGACGTTTTGACCACAAAGGACCACTCAGCAGGTGGATGGGGACTGTTGTAAGTATTCTGCCTTTCTTCTTTTCAGGCAATAAGTTTTTTGCAATAATGTACCTTTGACATGTTTGGATGAGTTTTCAGGTGACATTTCTGTTGAAGATGGAAGAACACATGTCAAAACATGTCTAACGTATGTAGAAAAAACCCGCTTGCCTGAAAAGAACGAACGCGAAATACTAAAGGCATAATGAAGTTAATTGACTATTACGAGGGATCGTGTCTGTCAGACTGGACGACTGTAACAGGAAAGGCATCATCTTCAGGTCGGCACTGAGGGCAAACTTCACGTGGTGGGATGAGGGTAAAGGTTATATGATTTTAAATAAATTCTTCAAAATGTGATAGGAATGTTTTTATTACAGTGTTTTGAAAAGCAATCTCTAAAGTGAGCGATCGTGACGATTGCATGCTGTATATGAAGACCGTGAGTTTTGGAGGCAAATTTTTCAACAATTGGATAAGTCCAGCACTTAAGTAAGGATTGCTGGTCGATATGAGACTGAACAGCATGTGGCAGATATCCACTGGTCCTCCATGGCCCCAACAGCAGTATGCTTACTCGTGTGCCGGATCTGCAGGGATCTCATTACCTGAAAATCCACAAGTCCATATTTAGTGTTTAAGTAATTAATTATCAGTCCAATGTTGTATGTGGCTGAATCATGCTGGAGCTATCTGAGATCTGATAAATGAGGAGCAGTGTTGCAAAGCCACATTGCAGCCTGAAGCCTGTCCTTTAAGCCTTGTTTACACGGCATTTCAAGTGAAAGTGAATCATTTTACAAATTTCTCCACATGCGAGATAAATAAAGGGATATGTTATCTTATCTTATTTTTGCATTTTCGTTTCAGAAAATTCTCTCATTTAAAGGGCGAAACTTTGAAAACAATGTAGTTTTCATGTTGGGCCACTAGTAGCTACTTTTTTTTTTTTTTGTAATAAAATCACTCACACATGCTTGCAGAGAGCAATATGCTACAAACATTAACAATGGCGAGTCCACGTACATTCATATGGACAGACAACTAAACTGGATTGCTAGAACAGTGACTCAGTGACCCAGGAGAATATGGACTGGGAGTCATGACACTCTGAAGGAAAACATTGTGGCCCATGTGGCGTAGAAGCCTTTCAGAAACATTGCGTTTTCCTCCATTTCCACAAAGACAAAGTGTTTTTGAAAAGTTGCATTTTACCCGTTTATGCGGACGAGGAGTTGGAGCATTTTTGGAAAAGTTCAACCATCTTCAGAAAGCCGGATTCTCTTTCGCTCCGAGGGTAGTTGTGGTGTAAACAGACACCCAAGACGCAATGAAAATGTCCAGCTCTTACTTGAAAACTTGGGGCGCTGCTGTGTTGGAAAAATTTGCTTTTTACACAAATTGTTTGGGGGCGAAGAGAATTTCTATGGGTGGGGAAGGCCTTGTCTTTTAACAGCGAGATTTCAATATTTGGGGGTTTGAACTTTCAACTTTGACCATGAATAGTCAATAAACCATCTCAGATTTGCAGCCATCTGTCTGATGAGTACGCTTGCTATGGACGCTATGCCTCAGAAGTGTTTTATTAAAGGATTATTCCCAAAGAGGAATCACTACATGTTATGAATCCTCTGCATACCAATTAAAAATATATTATGAAAAGAGACCTACAGTACAAGTCATCTTCTGAGTTGAAGTATTGTATGTGTAATCTTGATTGTTTTTCATTTTGTAAGATATTACTGTTAACCGCTGTTGGGATCTAATAGCCAATTTGTCGACATTATAATCATGAAGTCAGTTTTCAGTTCAAGTATGAACAGTTTTACTCTTTTTTTTTTAAATCTTAAAAAAAGAATTTAACAATCATGGGGGAAAAGGAATCCCCCTGACCTTCACCCCACACTTTGAAAACCACAGTTCTGGACCTATGATGACCAAGAATAAATAGAAACAGAAGCACTGAACTGAAAGCAGGATAGTGATTCAAGTCACACGTAATGAAAAAAGTTACCACACCATGTCTGACGTGCTTTTGATTGCAGCCCTGCAGGAAGTGAGCGGTGCGTGTTTCTGCAACGAGACAAATTAAGTCTCGTGTGATGAATGCAGGTTTCGTCACTCCAACGTGGCGGAAGCTCTTTAGCAGAGGAAATAATTATGCGACATGTTACGTTGAGATTCTTTGAATAACACCCTGATGAGACGTGACGTTCGATCCTGGAACCAGCTGCTCAGACAGTCAGCCCATATACGGCTCGTCTGAGCCGAGCGTGGCAGGAATGCGGGGAGCAGCCTCAGCTCGGAGCTGGAAATATTCGGGGATGATTTAGCTTCGGAATCTGAAACTTGCACGGAGCTTCTCCTGTTTACGCTGTAAATCTGCTGCGCTTCGCCGCAGTTTGTTATCGGAGCTCAAGAATGTGCTGCCGCTCAATTCCAGCTTTCCTCCGCAGCAGACGATTCCACAAACACACCCACCCCAAGTCTGGTGGGAGGATGAGCGAGGCCGTCCCACGAGTCCTGGACCGTAACGACAGACACCAGTTGGCCGTAACAATATGACCACCGACTTCCCTGCTTATCAAAGTCAGAACAGAAACTCTCAAAGCTGCGCTCAGCATGAGAGCTGCAGTATTATAAAATTTACAATGAATGCAAACATGACGATCAGGTCTTTGTGCGTTGAGATTTGTTCTTCAAGTAACTGCTCGTTCTCTTGCCCCTAATTTACACCACCATTGACTGAACCCTATTTTTGTTCGGCCCTGTTAGAGCCCAAAATGTAACAACGACCCGAATTGTTAGAAAATATAATGTAATAAAGCCCTAAACGCAATATGGCTCGTTGAGTGTTTAAAGTTGCTGACCCCTGCTCTATGCAAAAGGGTTTGTTTTTTCCCCTAAGGCCCTGTTTACACGACAACGTTTCATGTGACAACACCTAATCCGCTAAAAAAAAGGAGCGTGTTTACACTGCAGCAGCGGACACAGAGACAACGATGTAGTTAGTATGCCGGGCCACTGGAGGGCACTGTTGCTTGATTTTGTAATGAAACTACACAGACGTGTGCAGAGAACAATACACTATAAACGTGAAGAAAATGGAGAGCACCCAACATCCCCATAGACTGATGACACATCGGATGCTATCAGGGGTGAGTCTCAACTATTAAACTACTGATCTGGACGATAAAACTAGAATATGGACCGCGAGTCGTACCACTACGTGGCCGCCATGTTTGTTTACAACTGAATGAGCAGGAGGGAGGGGGGTGAGATGTGCATGCGCAGTAACAGGCTCTGTAGCCTCCGGGCAGATACAGTGCATCCGCTAACTGGTGCCGTGTAAACACACTGGAATTCATTGTCGTGTAAACGGGGCCTAAGTCTGCCCTAGATGGTATAAAGTGCCTGATGCTGTTTTTTTTTTTGACATGCAAAACTGATTTTGACAACCTAAGAGCAGGTAAAGCCTTCTGATCGCTGGCAGTTATATGAAATACATCTCATAGTGATTAGTGAAAATGAAAACCAACCGGTGCCCTGACCGCAAGCCCAGGTTGCTCTAAATGACAAAACTTGAGATAATGTAAAATGTGACTTTTAACTTGAGAAGTATACTGATTTTTTGGGGGATAAAATCTATTTTGTAGTTGTCGAAGCTTTTAATAACCTAAGCTCCATTTGCATGACGATTCAAATGGAAACGCATACGTTGTTCGTTTTTGTTTCAGAGAGGTTTTGTGACATTTAAAAAAAACGATGTCCGTTTACTCGGAAAAGGCAAACGATGTTGTAAACAATGTAGTTAGCATGCTGGGCCACAAGTTGGTACTGTTGGCAGTTTTTGTAAGGAAATCACAGAAAAGTGCACACACACAATACACTGTAAGCATTAATAATGGTGAATACATTCATATGGACAGACGTCAAAAGTCTGATTTATTACGGTGATGTATGACTATCAATCTCCCGGACTGGGAGTCATGGCACTCTGGACACTGCCATTTTTGTCAAGTGTCTATCGACTTGCACATGTGCCAAAAAACCCTTTGCTATTTAAACTATTTACTACAGTTGCGTTGCGCACGGGTAGCAGCGATGTTACTTTAAATTGTGTTTGGCTTCGTTTATGCGAAGCGTTTTCGAAAAGCTCCTCCTCAAGGAGCCATTTTCAAAAAGTTTTCAGTGGCTCCCAACACTGGTGTTGTTACAACAGGTACCAAGTTTATTTCAATTGAAAAAGTTGTGCAAATGTAACCTTTGTCTCACATTTCTGACGACGTACCCCAAAAACCAACACATCAAATTATTGAGAAAGAAATTCTGATTGACTTTCAGTGGAGACAAAACTGATCTGTGACGTCATACACAAGCACCACAACGAGACAAAAATACATTCCAGGTTCCAAGTTTTATTGAAAGAGAGGAATGGCAAAAACTGACATTTCTTCAAGCCTCTCCAATGTGAAGAACATACTTTTCCTTCATACAAAGATCATGAACAAAAATGTCCCAAAGAGACGAATACACCTGTACATTGTTTGAGCTTCACATGAGACGTTCACAGCTGATAAGTGCCGGTTTGAGTCCCTCGACTGTCTCTACACTGACAGGGGTGCAGTCAGTGCGTTGCTCAGTTCTTGCGGGTCCACGACCGGGCTGCACAGCAGCGCCGTGTCATAGAGGAGGGACGCCAGCTCCGCAGGACCAGGTGGCTCCTTCTTCTGGGCTTTCTTGTAGACCGCCTTCTTATCGTCGAACCCGCTCAGCCTGGAGGCCAGCGACCTTTTGGGTCTGGGCTTGACCAGCCTCTTCCTCTCGGGGTCGTGAACGATGCTGTGGCGCTGCAGGCTGCGCTTCATGGCGAAGGCCTTCCCGCAGCCGTCGTGGGCACAGGCGAAAGGCCGCAGCTCCTCGTGGAAGGAGCTGATGTGGCTCTGCAGGTTGAAGCCGGTGGTGAAGGACCTGTCGCAGCCGTCCCGGGGGCACCGGAGCACCACCCGGAAGTCGGAGTGCACCCGCTGGTGCTGCTGCAGGAACCACGAGTCCCTGAACACTTTGCTGCACTGCTCGCACTTCAGCTCGGGCCGGTGCTGCTCCTTCTTGTGCTTCAGGTACTCGGTCCAGGTCTTGCCTTTGAAGCCGCAGTCATCCTGCTGGCACGGGTAGCCCCGGTGCACCTTCTCGTGGCGTTTGAGCTTGCTGGGGAAGGTGAAGCGCAAGTGGCAGCCTTCGTACGTGCACATGTAGGGCGGCTGCTGGGTGTGCTGCTCGCACATGTGGGCCTTCAGCTGCTTGTTCTTCCTGAACTCGTGGCCGCAGCCTTCGAACTTACAAGCGTATGTCTTGCTGCCCTGCGCGTGCACGCGCATCACGTGCCTGTCCCTGTTGGCATTGGTGGTGAAGGCCTCCGCGCACGCGTCCACCGTGCACGGAAAGGGTTTGACGCCGGTGTGAGTGAGCTCGTGCCTCTCCAGGTGGTAGCGGCTGCAGAAGGAGCTCGCGCACCCGGGCCAGGGGCACGCGTGCGGCTTCACGCCGGTGTGCTTACATAAGTGAGCGTCCAGCTTCCACTGCTTGTTGTAGCAGGCCGAGCAGCCGCTGACGGAGCAGATGTAGCGCTTGTGTCGCTCCTCTTTAGCCTCCATTTTTAAAACATGTGTACTCCGTTCGCCGCTTCCTGTCTCTCTCTGACTGAGGTCACATCCCCTCGGCAGCGTCATTTCCCTTGTTATGGATCAACTGGTTTCCGTGTAAACTAGTGACGGCTTCCTCCAATGCCTAGCGTTGCTGCTAATAACAGCAACAACGCTGTCCTGGCGGATGCCGTTTAACCACATTTGCAACAACGTTTCGTATTGTCACAACTTTTGTGAGTCTCTTTTAACATCGTCAACGACGGACGCAAAAGGAAGGCGGTCACCATTTAACAGGGAAACCAGTTAATCCGAAACACCGGACTCTGCCATTAGCTTGTTTGTTGACTCTACGACGACATTTGTAAGTAAAACGTGAATCAAAACCATGCTATTAAAGTCGACAGTCCAATTCACTGTCGTATTTATATAATCATAATCTAGTTATGTATAGTTAGAGCTTTATTCGAGCTGCATACGTTTGATTCTGTGCGAAAACGAGACACTAACGCGACGTAGCGAGCGAGGTGCAGCTAACGTTGGCTTGTTTTTAGCAGTCGGTTAAGCAATAAAAAAAAACCTATAATCTGTTGAAATCACTGCTTTAATAAAAAATTATAACGTAATAGAACCTTTAAGTAATCAGCCTACGAACTTGCAGTATGTTTAACCTGAGAACGCGTTGTATATGAGTACTTAAATAGTTTACATTTGTGTGTTCCTCTCCTCCCATTGAAACAGGAAACTGAGGCGCCCATTCACACAGTTTCACTGATATTTTGAATCTAACGTGGCTAGTCTGAGTCCAGATTCAGATGTTTGGTTCAGGATCTGTACGTGCTGTTAGTGTAATGCTGTGCGGAGCGGCACACTTTGGGTCCTTCAGTATCAAGCAGGCATTGTTTAGACACCACAGCCTTCCCGATGGTTACTTCCAGCAGCAGAACACACCATGTGAGAAAGCTTCAACCATTTCCAACGTTTTTCCTTTAATATACCAAGGAGTTCACTAAACTCAAATGTTTCGATTTGGGATGCATTAAACGAGGAGCTTCAAGTCACACCTGGAGAACATAAAGCCAATATAGATATAGCATCACCCAGATTACTAAGACTCTCCAGACCCTCTAAAATGTAGTTATTTTGTTGTTGTTTTTTTCACCAGCTCATTGTTAAGTTGGGAAGAACTCAAGCAGAGGTGTTGGTGGCTTCAGCGAGGAGGAGGACATTGAAGTGCTGAATATATCAGTGGGGAAAACTTCCAGTCGTCACTATGGTAAAAGTCTTGGATTGTACACGTCATCTGTCTTTCTCCTGACATGTGTAAAATATGTGTAAACTGTCTTATGCTGCGTCTTGACAGGGTGAAAGAAAAGGAACAAACAAATACTATCCGCCGGATTTTGATCCAGCCAAGGTGTGTATAAATAATAATCCTACCAATCTTTTTTTTACTTGACTTATTTCTGGTTTGATGTCAACCTGTATTTTCTGTGTCTTCAGCATGGATCCCTCAATGGCTACCATAAAACCCACGCTCTGCGGGAGAGGGCCAGGAAACTGTCCCAGGGCATCC
This sequence comes from Lipophrys pholis, assembly GCF_963383615.2. Lineage (NCBI taxonomy): Eukaryota > Metazoa > Chordata > Actinopteri > Blenniiformes > Blenniidae > Lipophrys > Lipophrys pholis. Next base: position 13,500,564 of record NC_137628.1, read on the forward strand.
TCATTATCAGGTCAGTACGCTCACGTACAGTGGAAATGAACTGATGTTGGCGACAAGTTGGAGATTGTATTTATTTATAAAGCTCCTGATAATTATAGGAAATACTCAAGTCTTATCTGTTCCGTGACAAAGTACAGTTATGCAGTAACCGCATCTTCTATAAGCTGTTTATGGTTTAAAGAAAATAAAGGAAGCAGAGAAATACTGCGTTTTGCCCTTACAAGAGTCATCATACAGATGCTTTCACCCACTGCACATTTTGTGACAATTGTACAGCCATATAATCAAAATATATCCCATCAAGGCAGTATTAAAAGGGTTACACATCGACATCAAGCAGCAGGGAAACGCTCATGGCAACAATCGTTTCACTCAAAACAGTTAATGTGTTTAAGATCAGTTACCTCATATTTTCATTTCCTTAAAGTAATGATGATGCTGTGTAATTCAATTCCAGATATTTCACTGCCATGAATTTCATTGGGTTTTACACATTATTAATTGCAACATCTAGACTGCACAACGTTATGAATTTCTACGTGTATTTATTCATAAGGAAGCATGTGAACAGGTCAGACAGGTGGAAGAACAAGTTGTCTTAAGACCCGTTCATGTTCCTTTAACACACCTGCATTATATACTCTAAACTAGGGTTGTCAAACATAAGGTTCATGGGCTAAAACCATCCTGAAAGAAGCTTCAATCCGGCCAATCCGCCCAGCAAACTGTAAAAAATTTATTTTGTGAACAAAAATGTATAAGTCAACAGCTCACAATATTCATTTCTGAAATAAATCTTTAAAATGTGGCTACAAATTCTTAGTTTGTGGCCACAATTTAAAGTTTGATTTCAGACTTCATGTCTGGGGATCCGTAAACGTGTTCCTTAAGTTGTGGTTGTTAAGCAAAACATCCAGTAGAGGGCAGTGTGGGAGAGACACTGAACCCAGACATCATGACTTTAAGACTCCTAAAGCAGTGACATGACACAGTATGTTGAAAGTAAGTTTCACCATCAGTCAACTCCCTCATCCTCCTCATCCTCCTCCTCCTCCTCCTCCTCCTCCTCCCTGCATCCCTCCAGGTTCGAGATGCCATACAACATCTGGTGTGACGGCTGCAAGAATCACATCGGCATGGGTGAGTTCAGCGCCAACCGGGAAGTTTTACCAAACCTCAGTGTCACACTTCATGTTTCAGGGTCTTTTTTTTTTTTTTTTTTTTTTTTTTTCTTTGCCCTTGTCCTGTTCGGCAGCTTGGGCCAACAATATGATGTGATTGAGAGCCTTCGGAGTCAGAACAGATTTTGGTCTTGCAACAGGGAGAGACCTGGAGTCTCCTCCTGTTGCCTTCTCCGTCAGAAGATGGCATGGCTGCCGTACACGACCGGGGGGGAACGCTCAAAGAGAGAGAGAAGAGAAAAGAGAGAAAAAGGTTGAGGGAGGAGGGGGGAGGGGGTAGGGGGTAGGGGGATAACATACAATATCCTTGTTGTGCTACATATATTATTTGCAGTTATCACACTGATCCAAATATTTTCCAACTGTTTTTGGATTAAACCAGCCTGAGCAGCTCTATCTAGACAGCAACGTGAAGCAGGAACATGAATTAACAAAGAGGCGACAACAAAAGAGGAACATGACCTCCAAAGTTTGAGCAAATGATGATAGAGAACAAGCAACTTCAGAAGCACCTTTCGTGAGGAGTGGAAGTGTGTGTGTGTGTGTGTGTGTGTGTGTGTGTGTGTGTGTGTGTGTGTGTGTGTGTGTGTGTGTGTGTGTGTGTGTGTGTGTGTGTGTGTGTGTGTGTGTGTGTGTGTGTGTGTGTGTGTGTGTGTGTGTGTGTGTGTGTGTGTGTGTGTGTGTGTGTGTGTGTGTGTGTGTGTGTGAGTCTGTGCGTGTATATGTGTCCGCATGTGTGCGCGACTATGTGCATGCGTTTGTGGGCATGCGTGCATCTTTGAATGTGTCTGTCCGCATGTGTGTGTGTGTGGATGCATATATCTGTGCGTGTGTACTTAGGATCCCGAAGTCTGACTGGCTATTCAAACGTAGGAGTGTGTGTCTGCCAATATATGAGTGTGTGATATCGTAACAGTTGGATTGTGATGTTGAGGTTTTAATGTAGTGAAAACAGTGGAAATGTATTGTTATCAAAACAAGGGAGGGGGTGTGGAAATAGAAAAGAAAAGTGAAAAACCAAAAACAGAAAAAGAACCAATTCAAACCCATAGGTGACATTTAGCGGTGACGTAACGAGTGCTTTTTTTTTTTTAATATCCCAGTGCTTTTATTTTTTTTTTATTTTTTTTATTTTTAATATCCCAGTGCTGACAGTGCAAGTCCATAATAATTATTACTACAGCAATATAGCAAACATCGTGTATATTAATGATGTAATATTAATTCGCTTCGCTTTAATATACGTTGTTCATGATGTTCACTGATGTTACTGTTAAACACTTACCTGGACCTGAGTAAACCTGTGAAGTGTGTGTGTTAGAGTGGTTATACTCAGCTTGTGAGGACCATCAGTACAGCCAGGGAGTGACGGCGGGGTCTCGGAACAGCTGGCCGTTGACATAGAGCCTGTCCACGGTGATGACGGCTCGGGATCCCTCAGCGATTAACTTCTTTCTTACCGGAAAAAGCAGGCGGCGGCGGTCCAGGATCTCCTTCGGGAACTGGTCGTTGACGCTGTAGTCCGTCCCTCGTAGTTCCCTGCCGCGACTCTTCACCAGCTCTTTTTGTTTGAAATGGTCAAACTTGGCGACGATGGGCCGCGGGCGCTGGTTGTCCTGTCGTCTTGCTCCCAGGCGGTGGACGCGGGCGAAGGTGATCTTGCTCACGGTGTCGGCTGGCAGCTTCAGGCTCACCTGCATGAAGTCCCGCAGCGACGTCTCGGCGTCCTCTTCCGCACGCTCAGGCAGTCCCGCGAAGACGAGGTTGTCCCGCATGCTCCGACTCTGGAGATCGAGGATGGACTCCTTCATCTTCTTGTTGTCCTGCGTCAGCCCGGTCAGTCCTTTATTAAGTGACTTCACCTCGTCCCGAAGTCCCTGGTTCTCAGTGGTCAGTTCCACCACCTGCCGCTGGCTGGATTCCAGCGAGTCCCGGAGAGCCTGAAACTCGCGGTGGAGCACCTCGACCAGGGCGAGCCGGGCATCGAAGCTGGACAGCTTGGTGTTAATGCTGTCCAGGATGTCCTCGAACTGCTTGGACGGCGAGGAACTCATGGGTGGAGAACTCTCCGGACGGCTTCTTTTAGATGAAGCAGCTTGAGGTGTCTTTGGCATGACGAGACGGTCGAAGCACTCGTCCAAGTAAGCTTGAAGATCGTCGATGGTTTCTTCTTCCAGCGTTGTGGGTGATCTTAATTTTCCTTTTGTTATTTTGTTTTTTTCCTTCCGTCTGACGGAAAAGTTTGTACTACAAGCAGGGTGCCGCCATGTTGGATTGCACTCGATGACGTCACACTCGAATTACTCACTGCGCATGTTCGAAATCCTCCATGTTTCAGGGTCTCTAACGCGACTTGTCTGCACACAGGGGTACGTTACAACGCGGAGAAGAAGAAAGTGGGGAAATATTACACCACGCCCATCTACAGGTAACATAGGAGGAACCGCACCAACTTCAGAAAACAACAATTAATCACATAATAATAACTGTGTGTTTATGCTATTATTTCTCAGTCCTGACAGTTATGAATTTGTGTTTTTTAAAACATGTTATTAAACAATTCATCTATATCAAGGGTTTTTCAACCTCTGGATCCACATGCAGCTGTTCAGGCCCTCTGTAGTGGCTCCATGAAACCTTATTAATGATATTTATTATATTTACACACCAGGGTGTTTTTCAAAATGACTCCTCACCCTTGTTTTAAAAAGGATTTATTAATAGAGTCAACCAAATTGTGGAAGAATTACTCAAACCACAAGAAATAGGGGAAAATGATCAAATGACTTAAAAAAAAAACCTTTAAATCAGCAGAATTTCTAAAAGAAAAAATTTAATTGGGGAAAAAAACCATGCAAAACTACTTAAAGGGGTGAAAATGGCCAAAACGTCAAAATTGTGCACAAAAATGACTGAAAAAGCCAAAGTGAAACTGTTGAATTCAGGTACAACAACACGTCAAATGTAATGAAATGTTCACCATTGGAACTTCATAAATGTAATATAAGTTACACTTTTTAGATCGAAACCTTAGAAGCTGCGTCATTTTAAAGGTTAAACATGATTTGCGGCTCCAGTGACGTGAACATTTGTAGTCGTTCTTCCAGTCTTCGTCCCTCCGTTGCGCAGCACCGTGACGGTTCCGTTTTCACACCCGAACCCTTCCTCACTGTCCTCGCGCAGGTTCAAGATGAAGTGCCACCTGTGTGTGAACTACATCGAGATGCAGACGGACCCGGCCACGTGTGACTATCTGATCGTGAGCGGCGCTCGCAGGAAGGAGGAGCGCTGGGACATGGCGGAGAACGAGCAGATCCTCACCACAGGTAAAGGAACCGCGAGGACTGAACATGAGGCCCACGAGGAGGAAACGGGCCCGTCATTGTCAAATCCTGACCTCTGCCTCGTCCACCAGAGCGGGAAGAGAAGGAGAAGCTGGAGACGGATGCCATGTACAAACTGGACCACGGAGGAAAAGACCGGCAGAAGCTCACCAAGGCGCTGCCCTCGCTGTCGGAGATCCAGGATTACCAGGCCGGCTGGAAGGACGACTTCCAGCTCAACAGCTCCCTCCGCAGGAAGTTCAGAGTAAGCTTGTGACCGCTGCTGATGTGCAGATCCATCTGAGAAGATTCAAAACAAGGCGAAAGAGCATTCCATTCAGGGAAACTTTAATATTTCCAGTGTTTTTTTTGGTTTTGCTTGCTAAAGTAAAAAAAAAATAAAAATAATCCAGTGTAACATTGTCAAGCTTGAAGCGTCGCCTGTGCCACTGAGTTCATTATACAAAAGGAGGAAGAAAACAAACAAAACTAAAAGGACAAACTTTTACGGAGACAAAGTATTGATATTGATCAAAAGAGTTTTATTTACAAAAAAACCACCCACACGATCATAACCTGAACTCAAAGTCACAGATGGCACCGCGTGGTTCCAAAGAAAAATATCAGAAGTTCCAAATTTTCTGCACCAAAGTCGGTTCTTACAATTTTTTTCTATCTTGGGCAAAAAAAAAAAAAAAAAATCACACAAAACGAAATTCAAAAGAGAATCCAGAAACGAGCGTCTTTTTTGTAGATGCCAGAAATATCCAGCCGTGTTGATGTATTAGTACAAAGGTCACATTTTCTTCAAGCAGAAGCCATAACCACTAGGAAATGTTTGAGACCTCCGAGTTTGTATCTTATGAGTAGAAATATTCATGGGTTCTACACTCATGCAGCCTCCCACAGAAGAAAGGCCGACTGCTTCACAGTGGAAGATGTCTCTTCTGTCTGATCTCAGTCATGTGGCGCTCAACCAACAGGTTTATTCATATTTGAGAAACAGAACAGATTTTTACACAAACGATGATAAAGGCTGAATGTAGAGGACACCCATTTCCCTCTGGGTTATTCCACGCTTCCTTCCTCTGTACAGACAGAGAAGAAGGTTCTGGCTGAGCAGGAAGAGAAGGACGACGCGGTCCGAATGAGGACGAACCTTTCCATCCCGCTGCTGCCAGAGAGAGAGGAGGACAAGAAACTGGCGGCACTGCTCACCTACCAGACACCCGACTGTAAGCTGCAGGACGTCACGTTTACACGACGTTTCACGTGAAAACGTCTGGTGTTTCATCATTTTACAGACGGGGCCTTAGATTGTTCTCGGCCTTCATGTTTTTTACACAATGAATCCTGCCTGAGGGGCTTCAGCATCTTCTACTGTGATGGCCAAATGAAGCTTCATGGACCACTTCACATATTTTCTTAATCCACCAGATGGCGCTCTTGGTTTGAAGATAGAGGCTGAAGGCCACCGCTACCTTCTACATTTTGCTCTCAGCCACTAATCCCTCTGTAACTTTAAAAAATGTTTCTGTTCCCATATTTAATCCAAAGTATCACGTACAACCAAAAAACTAAATCTGATAGTCGTCGTTTTGAAAAACGTAATTTTCTGTGCAAACGGACATTGTTTTGAACACATGAAACTTTTCTGAAACAAAAACACAAAGCGAAGCCTTTCAGTCATGCAGACTGGGTCTTAAGCTGCCGTGTTTTACAATATTAACAAAAACCTTCACATTATTCTGATGAATCCTCTTTAATTCAACTTGAATATAATCAAAGAGTTTGAATCTTTAATTGTAAACTCTCCCCCTCATTTTGTTTTCAGCCTATGAAGACAAGAAGCACATCAAGCGCAAAGAGATCTCCTCTCGCTCGTGGTTCACCGCCTCCTCCCCGACGCCACCGGGGGGCGCCGCAGGCTCCCTGCTCCACAAGCTGAGCCTGCAGGGGAAAAGGGCGGCGGTGGCCAAAGCTCTGGGCTCCTCGCACAGCCCCTTCATCCGCAGGCGCTCGGCCAAAGAAGAAGACACGGCGAAGGTCAGCACAGAGGTCACACAGAACGAGGCCGCGGCCTCAACAGAAGGTCGGCAGGTCAACGGAGGTCACAAGGGGGCGGATGAGGGATGGACAGCGGAGAAGGTCACGTGTTCGGGATCGCTCACGTCTCTGGTGGCCGACTACAGCGACTCGGATTCAGACTCGTAACGACGAGGACGAACTTCTTCCTCCAGAAAGAGAAATAAAGACTTTTAACGTCTCGCCTTGGGAAACAGTTCAGCTGGATGGTTAATGGATCAGAAAGAGACTCTACTGCAAGAATGGATTTTTTCTGAATTTAGGAAAACACACACACACACACACACACACACACACACACACGTTATCCAGTGATGAAGCTGCTCTGTACTCTGTAAAATAAATGTTAATTACTGATCGAAGTTGGAGTTTTGTTTTTTTCTCTCCGCTTTTTAACAGACCAGTTAGACCAGGTCAGTCAAACATGAGGCTCCAGCAGGAGGCGCCAGTCTGGCCCAACAAACCACCAAGCAATGGCACATATTTAAAAGAGAACATAGATTAATTTTTCACAAGTGTCTGTACACTGTACTGTACTATACTCTACTAGAGTATCCGATATGAGACCATAGGCTGTGCGATGCTATGTTTGACGGCTCTATTACAGGGGTTCGCCAACATTTTGACCTCGGGGTCCCAGTTTTCCCAGGACAAAGTGGACCAGGCCCCTTTTAAATATTAACACTTTTGACTAATCGTGAGTCTTGGTTTAATTTGTATTCAATAACTAAATCAAGTCCACTTAAATGAACAAAGTAAAACCTTGTAAGATAAATGATCTGATACACTGTGATGATCTCAAAATGTTTTTTTCTGTTCTACGTATGTAGGGAGTGTATGGCTCTCGGCTCTGCCTCACTTCCTCCGTTCACAAAGCCCAACTTAATAAGTCAGGGTTGTACTTGCGGACATATTTTGTTCCCCCCCCCCCCCCTTGCTTCACAGCAGTCGGGAAGCAGGAATCAATTTCTGGGATCAAAACCTGCAGTATTAATTTGACAGTAACTCTACATGTACGGCTCCTTGCTAAACCTGCTCTGATCTGCCCAGTAGTTGGCGCTGGCAGCCCATCTTTGACCCTATGGTTGAGAATTACTTGCCTGTGTGTCTTTGTAAAGTTTTTCAGTATTTCTTTAATTTCTTTATAAAGTACTGTGAACTGCCCTGTGTTTGAATGGCGCTCTGTAAATTCAATGTGCCTTGCCTTGTTAGGTTGTGGCTCTTGGATTGAGTTGAACCCGAGCCTACTGCGTCACCACTGAGCACACGGCCGATAACTATCGGTGTACCAGCATCAAATGGGATTCCTGTACTATACTAAAGTATTACGCTATACTGTACGTTGGCCTTCCTTAAAATGTACCTATTCATTATCAAGTACTGTCATTCTACAATACAATGTGTTGACAAATCAGACAGACATATGACTAACTGGACTTTCTGTATGTCAAAAGAAGTTGAAGATCAGATCTTCAAGCATATTGTTTTTCATATTTTTAACACAAATTCGAAAAATCTGGATAAATGTATAAGAAAAACTAATAGGAAAAATCTGACGTTTTGCAATCGCGAAGATTGTGATTTTTACTCTTCTGATTGAAATAACAATAACTTGCACAACTCTATTTTCCTTAAAGGATTTCCGTCAATTAAACATTGACGTTGCAGAAGAAAACCCAAAGAGATGCACCAGTTAACTAGTATTTTCATGTTCCGTATGTTTTGTTGTTGCGTTTTTGAGTTGAAGTGGTGGAGACGTGTTGAAGTATATGCAGGTACAAACTCTGACCTCTTGTGTTTGTGCCGACCTTTGACCTCTATGATACCAGATAGTATCAGGATTTAACTGAGTTAAATACACTTAAAACGTTTATATCTTTTATTTTTCTTAGAGTTCAGACAGTTAAAATCCACTCCTTGAATCTTTCCTCTGACAAGGATCACTAAGTTCTTATCACCCTACAGGATCTTATCTGTCTCTTTCTCTTTGGCCCTTTGGTCATGACCAGCTCATCCTGTTTGTTTTTGTGTCTTTCCCCCGCAATCGATCAGGAAACTCCGGACCGTCGTCACCCTGTTGACAGATGAAGCAAACCCCGGGTTAAAACACCGCTGACCGCTTTCCATCCACAATCCATTCAGTCAACATGTCGCCCTGGAGGCTGCACGGCTTTTTCTTATTCTTCTCCGTCCTGTGTCGCACAAATGGACAGTTATTTCATGAGAAGTAAGACGTTTTTTGCTCATGAGTTATATCTTTACATAAATATCTACTGTATATATTAACTCTCTATTCAAACTTTTCCAGTTTCAGACGACCGTGGACCAGGTACGTGCGTTCCCAGATGTCGTATAATACAATATATGATACCTGTATAATCCTGTTGAAACCTTTAAACCTCTTTTAAGTTATTTCCTCTCTGACCTCCAGATTGCCACTCAATGAGCGGTTCAGGGACTTGCGTTTGTAAGTAGTACAAAACACGAGACACTCTTCTCGTTTCATTTAATATATTGACTCAGCGAAGCGACGTACCCTCTAAAATACATAAATAATACTGCAGATCAAAGCTACTGGGGATACAGACTAATGCTCATGCTGCGCGCAGTGGGAAATCTTCCATGTTGCTTTATGCTGGAGAACCTTGGATAATGCTAATTGTCACATAGTGAGCATGTGTCATTTTTTCTTGTATCTGCCCATTTGATATATTTGGATTTTTAACTTTTGTATTGTTTATCCACAGCTTTCAACGCGTGAGGGTGACCATACCGACTGTGTCATCAGACCCGAGGTACGCTCGCTAACTCGCTTTAAAACCAGACACAAAGTAATCCCAATGAATCTCACTAATGCTCTAAAATCACACGGAAATTCATTTTCCTGTCCCAATATTTCATCAGACCAGTGATTCTCAACTTTTATATTGTGTAAATTAAAGTTGTACTTTTGTAAACTGAGATAGCCCCCCTGGCCACCACACCCTGTACAACATTTCTACAAAAATCAATATGGGAATTCTTTTGTAAAGTCACTAATCAACTCCATGATGTTTTTGTTCACGTCCGACCTTATATATATTTATATTAATCGGTACTCTCCAATATCAACTTTATTTGGGAATTGTTGAGGACAAACTCGCCAGTGTCACTCTTCCTTATAGATCTCTTGTAGCGTGGCCTGACCACTCGTCTACACTTTCTTTTTTTCTTCACTTTTATATGACAGTGACAGGAATCATACAGTCCTCAAAAGTCGTCAAATCAAAAATCACCTACTTTACCTCCCTCTCAAACTAAACATCTAATCGCACTTTATTCATTCCAGTGGGAAAATTCCCTTTTCCGCATTAATCCATCCTGTTTCTAGGATGTGTTGGGCAGCCACATGAAGGTGCTCTGGGGAGCTGATGGGCGTCAAGGGTCTGGATCAGTGGTGGACCTTTGGCGGCCTGGTTTGAACCTACCGACCTCACAAGTCCTCCTTCTCTAACATCGAGACCACCACTGCCCTTGTGATCCTAACCCAGTCATCAGTGTGAACAGTTGGACCTGTTCCCCGCAGGTTCACCCTGCTGGCCCCGGACCTGCTGAGGACAGACAGCCAGGAGAACATCTTCCTCCAGGCCGAAGGTCTGTCCAGCCCCGTCACCGCCTCCATCTCCATCCAGGACTTCAGTAAGACCACCATGCTGCTGCAGGACTCCGTGATCCTCAACACGGAGAACGGCTTCCACGCTCTCAAGACCATCCAGGTGAAAGTCCATTCAAATCATCTTCAGTAACATAATTACACATACGGGAAAAGAATGGCCTATTTTTCCCAGATACTCACTGAATTATCGTCTAACATATGAGAGCGAAGGTAGAGGATGACTTTTGACACGAGAGAGGGCTTGCATGGCAAAAGATACTGCGCAAACTAGGGTCAGATGGCGAGTTCTAGTGTTCTAGTGTTTCGTCGGGAACAACAAGGAATAATACAGAGTTGAGGTGTGTAACAACCAATAATGTAAGTTTATTTAACGTATTGAAGCCCATAATGTAACAGCGTACTCCCTTATCGTAATGACGTTTTGTCACTAATGGAGTAAGTCATTAGCTGACTAAAGTAGCATTAAAAAAAAAAAATAAATCTTTTCAATATGTAATAACTGCTGACAGTAATGTAATAACACATAAATAGGGCTGCTTTTCTTGGAAGTCAAATGTTATTTTTTTTGTAGGTTTTGTGCAGTTTTCTTTTTGAAAAATAGGTCAAATGGCAAGGATCACAGTCATATCCAGGGAAAAAAAAGAAACTGGTTGGAAACCACTGGGCATTAATCTTCCATAAATAAAAAAAAAAGATAATTGAATTACATCATACTTGACATGTTGCTGCTGACATTAATCTGGCAATTTAATGCCAGATGAGTGGTTTTTGTGCTGAGCAAATTTAAACATGGCAGCAGAGATTATCTGACTTCGTCACAATGGACTTTAAAGCACGACGTTGTGTCCAAACCAGTTTCTGCTTCTGATTTCTTTACAGCTTCCTTCAGAGGACTTGAACCGTGATGAGAAGAAGAACAAGTTTGTGTATCTGAAAGTAAACTTTGAGGGATTCCACGAGGAGGAGCGAGTGCTGATGGTAAACTTTCACTCCGGGTACATCTTCATCCAGACGGACAAACCCGTCTACAAACCCGGAGACACCGGTGAGAACACAAAGACTCAAAGGATAACTGTTCAAAATCAAACATGCATATCTTCTCAAGAGTATTCATCTGTAAAAAAATCAAAGTGTTTTGGTTCTTGTGAAGTTCTCTGGTAGAAGCGGAAGTCTTTTAGTAGAGTTGTAGTCAAGACCATGTAACTCTAGACTGAATCAGGACAAAGACCAGAGCATCCAAGACCAAGACAAGATCATCCTAAGATAAGACCAAGACTTAAAGGGGCAGAGGCCAAAGTATCGTAAGACCAAGACCTTACAGGTCAGAAACCAAGTCAAGTCCAAGACCAGACTGTAACGAGTTCAAGGCAGAGCCAAGACAGTCACATTTAAGACCAGAACATCTTAAGACCGAAACAAGACCAAGAATGTAAAGGGCTGGAACCGAGTCTAGACCAAGACCCAAGCATCTGAAGGTCATGATCGAAAAAATCAATCTTGAGTGCCACAACAATAGTTCTTACAGTTCTCAATGAACAGGAGGAACCTCATTCAAGATTTATTCATTTGAAGTTTTGGACATAAGTCTGGAAAGAATTTTTTTGAAAAGAATGCACTAAAGTCCAGATAATGTTCGCCTTGGTTGGTTCAAAGCCAAATTCCAAATGTAAAATTCAGACACGACTGAATATTTAGTCTTTTCATTGTTATGTGATTTCATAAAGGTTTTTTTTTCTTTGTCCAGTTCGACTGAGAGCCTTCGTGTCCTCTCCGACCTTCAAGGCCTTCAACAGCTCCATCACCATAGACATTCAGGTAAGCCAGGACGATTCACTGGCGGTAGACTGGAAATCTTTGTTGTAAATATGCGTATGGGCATTTCATATCATGTTTGACCCTTTCACAACGAGCACGCCTTCATCCTTGTTCAGCCTTGATGAGCATTTCATGATCACGTCTTCTGGATATTGCAGTCATTTGTTGGTGAGTTTGAGAAACAGTTTTTCTATGTGTGTTTAAGAATCCAGACGGTGTGGTGGTGAAACAGATCTCCAGAGTCAGGGCGACCGACGGCATCTTCAGGGAACCGTTTCCTCTCTCTGAAATTGTCAAGTATGATCATCTTATTTGGATCTCTGTAGTCTTCACTCATATAGTTTGATCTTTACAACAAAAAAAAACCGGTCATGTTAACATGTCAAATTTCCACGGATCAGCGTTGATAAAACAGATGTGTGTGTGTTGATAAAACAGATCTAAAATTCATAAATAAAAACAACTCTGCAGGTGGGGTCTGTTTGAAGCACTCCCCAGATGTACTTTTAAAAAGAATGGAAACATCTACTTTGATAGCACAAGAAATTGGGAGAAACTTTGAATGAAATTTTAAAGATGATACCTCCAACTACAACTATCTCACATGTGTTTACATTGTCCCTGGTGACTAAAATAACCGACCAGGTTTGCAGAGAAAGTGGTTGGATTTCCTCTGACATGATCGATTGTTTCACAGTGAAGGATTGTGGGTAGTGACTGCAAAGTTCGACCACTGGCAGCAGAACACGTTCACCTCCCAGTTCGAGGTGAAGAAGTATGGTGGGTTGAGTTGTATTGACTCACTTGACCTCATGTCCCCGAGTGTTTCCTGAAGAGTTTCGAGACGGGGGTTTGTTTTTGTTGTTTTAGTACTTCCTGCTTTCAACGTGACCATGACACCGAAGACGTCCTTCCTCAGTCTGGATGACAAAGAACTGGCTTTAGAGATTTCTGCCAGGTCAGTGGAAATACACCATATATCTCTACATGTTCTCACCATTTTGACTCATTATGTATTTCATGACGTGTTTCAAGGTACCTGTACGGGGAGACGGTCCAGGGAACAGCCTACGTGGTGTTTGGAGTGAAAATGAACAAGGACATGATCCGACTGCCCGCCGTGAAGCAGGTGTCTCAGGTGAGTTCACTGAAATTCCCTTTGATCTGATGTGTTTGTTGCTGACTGCATCATTTAGGATCAACATCACCTATGTTATGTCTTCTGCAGCTGGACGGTGGAGTGGTCAAACTGAGTATGGACGAGCTCAAAGAAGCATACCCTAACATCCGGTCCCTGGTGGGCCACTCTGTGTATGTTAAAGCCTCCGTTCTCACCAAAACAGGTAAACAGCTCATCTCAGTACAGATTCAGGGTAAATTAAAGAAAGAAATCCCTTCTGGGGTCATTTTGTTTACAATCTAAAATTTCTTTAAGGTTAAAAACACTAAAAATAACCCTTAAGGATGTGTATATGTTTATTAAAGGTCACTGTTTTATCACTTGGCTTATCATGATGTCGTAGTGAGTCACTAAGGTCTGGACTGAACACATTACTGGAGCCAAAGTATCCCGCTGTCCATTGAGCACGTATATTCACGCAGTGTTCTGCCAGCACATGCATGGGGTTTCTGTCCGCCAACAACCTAAAGATGTTTAATGTGAATTAGCTGAACTGTTGCCAGCTTTTTGCCCAATTGCAAGCAGAACGTAGCTCCCGCCCCCTACAACACTTGACACAAGAAACTATCTTTCAGTTCCATGTTGATTCTGGGGGACACTATCAACAGAAAAGTTCTTCTCGAGCCATTTTATGGGGGGCAGTTGTCTGTTTTTGTGTGTTGTTGTCATGTCCTTATTGTTGACGTCCAACTCTCCAGTGTGTCAGAACCCGACCAGAGTTTGTCAGGATCTGTCAAATCGCCCACACAATTCTCCAATATGACTCGGGGCTAGAGGAGTATCTACATGCCCAAAGTCATCCAAAACTTAAAAGATGCTCCAACCAGAAGAAACTTTTGGATCTTTAGGTAGGACTCAGTCTTTTTGTTTTTTCCTACCGATGCAGGGAGTGATCTGGTCGAGGCTGAAAAAACTGGCATTAAAATTGTGGAGTCTCCCTATGTAGTATCCTTCAAAGACACTCCGAAGTACTTCAAGCCAGGCATGCCTCTGGACTTCACAGTAAGTTCTAGATGATCATTTCAAATGAGAGATCTTCAATAAGGTGGATCAAAACCACACTGGAGACATTTTTCCCACCTTGTCCAGGTCCAGGTGAGCCACCACGACGGTTCCTCCGCTCGTAATGTGATGGTGAAGCTGAATCTGTTGGACGGGCCACTGGTCGTGGCCTCCGGCTCAACCAGAGCCTCCATCAATATGCCCAGTGAACAACGTCCACATACCATCACTGTGAGTCTGAGTCCCCGCTTCTTTAACTTGTTTCAGGGCGGCTGTGGCTCGGTTGATGGAGGTGGTCAGTGTATGAGGACAGTATATGATTATGCCATCATGATACAAATAGTTGTTCAAACATCTTTACATGTAAAAAAAGAAAGTTCAGGATTCAGATAATCAAATAATAACAGCATGAGTCTCTCTTTGTATGTCATCTGTTTGTCGGAGGGATTTATCTGGCAGGAAGTGAACATTTTGTCCTCTGAGCTGATTTGTGAAAAGATGAGTAATGGAGAAATGTGGTTGACAAGGGTCAAATTAAGAAGACGGCTTCTGTGGGATCTGCAGTGGTCAGTCTGTCCAATGTGATCATAGAATGAAATAAAACAAACAAAAAAGAGGATCCTGATCTGTTTCATGTGCTCCAACGGAGGCTTCTCATTTCAACTTTTCGAACTTAAAGAATCTACTGGAGATTTTGCTTTTATAGGTCAGAAAGTGAGTGCTTCACAACACGAGACAGGTGGTAATAATGTTCTGGCTGATCAGTCCCTGGTGACAGAATTTTGATGAATGTATGAAGTGGTGTTGTAGTCAAGACCAAGATCAGAGCATCACAAGATCAAGACAAGTAAGACCAATATGTTAAGTGGCCGAGACCAAGACAGCTGTCGAGTACTACAATGTCAGAGTCCATTTCTACAAGTTGTGTTCTAAGTGGTTCCAAGCACTGGAAACAGAAAGAACCTGCTTGTTAAGTGTAAAGCACTTTGAACTGAATTGTTTCTAAAAACATACCAAATAAATTCACCTTCCTTCTAATGGCATCCTTCTATTTGTTTTGCCTCACACGTTATCACTGACCACCTGAAAAAGGTTTTTGTATTACGTGTGTTTTCCAGGCTGAGACCGTCCAGGCAGGCCTGAGACCCGAGCAACAGGCCAAACAGCAGATCACGGTCCAACCGTACAACCCCTTCAACATGCGCCACCAGAACTACCTGTCTATCTCCACGGGAAGCAACAGTGTGTCTGTGGGTGACAGCCTGTCCGTGAAGATGAGCATCATCGCTGCAGACCCGACACACAAAGGCTTCATCACACACATCACGTACATGGTGACCACACACACATTATTATCCCTCCACATGAATCAAAGAGACCAATAGACACAAAATCATCATGCTTTTATTCCGTCTTCAGGTGCTCAGTAAAGGTAAAATCATCACAGCGAAGCGGCTGGATGTCAGTGGTCAGGTGCTCACCAGCGTGAGTCTGCCGGTGACCGCAGACATGATGCCGTCGTTCAGGTTCGTGGCCTTCTACAGTATTCCCTGGGCCGGACGAGAGGAAGTGGTGTCGGACTCCGTCTGGATCGACGTGGTGGATTCCTGCATTGGAGGGGTAAGTACTGGGGCCAGATTTTTATCAATGTGACGGGCAGAAATGGTGGAGATGGGTCCATATCGGCAAAGATCCGAATTTAATACTCCACGGGGTGAAATGATTCTTAAAGCTTTCAAGCTCTGATCAGAGATCAGAAGCTATACTTTGGTAGCAACTACCAAATTCGTTTTGGTCACTTTATCCAGTCACATTGTTAAATAAAGACCTTGGGCAAAAAAAGAAAAGAAAAAGATAATAAAAGAAGATAAAAAGTTATGCTACTTTCCATGCAGTTACCGTCATTTTTTATTATAAAACAATGGTTGAGTGTCACTAAAAGAAGTAACTAGTTTTTTTTTCAAAAATTAATTTGGTTAAAATTTTTACAAAACAGTATGCAACATTCAAACAGACAAACATTATCATCGTGTGGGTGTATTTGTTATCATCTGCATCTTTTAGCTGACGGTGGGCCCAGTGGACGGCAGGGTCAGAGACTCCATACCTGGGAAGACCATCCGCTTTGAGATCCGGGGCGACCCGGGGTCAAAGGTCAGCCTGGTGGCTGTGGACAACGCTGTGTATCTGCTCAACAGGGACAGACTCACGCAGAAGAAGGTGTGTATTTGATCAAGAGTTCAACAGAGGTACTGTTAAAAAGAGCCTCTTAAAAGACAACTTTACCATCTGTACCATCGAAGATCAGTTAGAGGAGCAATCGTGCCACATAGAAGCAGACAGTGATTTCTTTCTAACTTCGATGGTTTTGCTCAGGTCTGGGATGTGGTGGAGCGCGGAGACATCGGCTGCACTCGTGGTGGAGGCAGAGATGCTTCTGGGGTGTTTTCAGATGCCGGGTTACTTTACTCGTCCAGCAGGGGCTTCAAAACTCAGACCAGACAAGGTATCTGTGGAGACAAGATGTTAAAAAAAAGCTGTTTGTTGTTCACAGTTTCAGATGTCCAAACTGTTTGTGAAAAGCTCCCTAGTTGCAGTAATCATCATACCTGTTACCGTATATTCTGGATTATAAATAGCATTTGTTGAAAAAGAAAAAAAAACTTTTATCTGCTTTTCTCCACGTTTCTCACACTGAACACGTTCTGCTGCTCTCTTCCTGTTTTCTGTTGCACATTTGATCATTTAATCTTTTTCCCTTTTGTGATATTTTGTTTCCACCGTCAGTCAAATATGGTGGTAATGAAGGTTTTTCAGTGTAGCAGCATTTTGTTGTCATGCAGTGACATCTAGTGGTCCTTGATGGTATGAATCAGTAGTTTTTCATATATAGGTCGCTTCTTGATATAAGCTGCATGAGCAACAAAACAACAAAAAAATTGAATAAACTAAACTTAAAAAAGGGACTTATGCACTACAAAAAATATGGTAAACGTGTCTTATTTAATCAATGTGCATGCATCAACATTTTTACCTTGATATAAATTTGATATTACAGGAATTTTAAGTCCTCTAAAATGACATATTTTGAATCTATGTGGTTCACATGTGCTGACCATCATCCGACTATTAACTGTAAGACCAATGATTCATTAACTTTTAATAATTGGTTAGCCAGGGACAAAGTAAACTTACGGGTGTTTACATCGGCTTATTTCATCATTTTAATATGTCACTATCAGATTTACATCACATTTACATCTGCGTATGACTCATAAACTACATATGATGAAGACAATACATGACTACATGCATTATTTTGTAGTAAATTAGATATAGAAAGCTGGTTACAATCAGTATGGGTATACAATGGAATATTGTTATTTGAAAATTACTAGAAAAATAGATATTTCAAACAATCATTATTTTCTCTATTTAAAAAAATGTATATGATTGTAATTATAATATCAGATTTTATTCTAATTTGAGTATTTTTCTGAATTATTTCCTCTCTCTTTCCCAGCCCTGCAGTGTCTAGGTAATTCCAGAAGGAGGCGCTCTCCAGAACAGGTGCAGCGCAAAGTGCAGTTGGGTGAGTTTCCTGTCATTGGGTCTGCTCAGACTGAACCTTTTACCTGGAGTTTATACTGGGTGGCCTCTTTAACATAAAGAATCTTGTTTTTTGCGGATGTGTGACACGACACATACGGTAAATGACAATCACCCGCGTCCGACACAACTACACATACAAATATTAGTGAAATCTGACAGCGCACAGGTGTGAAATCCTGTGTTTTTTTGACAGCTTCCTGCCGCAACTCTTTCACTTAGAATAATTCCAAATAAACAAAGGATGGTTGTAGAAAAATATCTGACATCAAGCTTCAACTAATCTTACACTTCTACTTAAGGTGTTTTACTGTTCACATTTCTGTGTTTTAGATTTTTACTTCTATTTATTTCATCCGGCAAGGATGTAATAAAATCATCGGCGTATGTTTGTTTGTCTGCATGCATGCCTTTCAGTAAGGTTACATCAAAACTACTGCAAAGATTTTGTAGAAATGTTCACGACAGAAAGACATTAGGCCATGGAAGATTCCATTAAATTTTGTAGGTGGTCCTGAAACTTTTTGTTTGTTTGTTTCTGAGTCCAGGTCAACCCTTGGCGGTCGTCAGAAATCTCTGATTGCTCTTGTTTATGTTGTGTCTTGGATCCAGTTTCAACTCCACTGATAAAGCAAATTTTAAATCCCGTTACTTTTCCAATTTCAATCCATCCATCCATCCATCCATTTTCTTCCGCTTATCCGGGGCCGGGTCGCAGGGGCAGCAGTCTAAGCAAGGAAGCCCAGACTTCCCTCGCCCCAGACACTTCCTCCAGCTCCTCCGGTGGGACCCCAAGGCGTTCCCAGGCCAGCCGAAAGACATAGTCTCTCCAGCGTGTCCTAGGTCTGCCCCGAGGCCTCCTACCGGAGGGACATGCCCGGAACACCTCCCGAGGGAGGCGTCCATGGGGCATCCGAAACAGATGCCCGAGCCACCTCAGCTGGCTCCTCTCGATGCGGAGGAGCAGCGGCTCTACTCCGAGCTCCTCCCTGGTGACTGAGCTCCTCACCCTATCTCTAAGGGTGCGCCCAGCCACTCTACGGAGGAAACTCATTTCAGCCGCTTGTATCCGGGATCTCGTTCTTTCGGTCATGATCCAAAGCTCATGACCATAGGTGAGGGTAGGAACGAAGATCGACTGGTAAATCGAGAGCCTCGCCTTTTGGCTTAGCTCCTTCTTCACCACGACGGACCGATACAGCGACCGCATAACTGCAGACGCTGCACCGATCCGCCTGTCGATCTCATGCTCCATCTTCCCCCCACTCGTGAACAAGACCCCGAGATACTTGAACTCCTCCACTTGGGACAAGGGCTCTCCACCGACCTGAAGGGGGCAAGCCACCTTTTTCCGGTCGAGAACCATGGCCTCGGATTTAGAGGTGCTGATCCTCATCCCAGTTGCGTCACACTCGGCTGCGAACCGCGCCAGTGCACGCTGAAGGTCCAGGTTTGATGAAGCCACCAGGACCACATCGTCTGCAAAAAGCAGAGACGAGATCCTGTGGTCCCCAAACCAGACCCCCTCCGGTCCCTGGCTGTGCCTAGAAATTCTGTCCATAAAAGTTATGAACAGAACCGGTGACAAAGGACAGCCCTGCCGGAGGCCAACGTGCACTGGGAACAGGTCCGACTTACTGCCGGCAATGCGAACCAAACTCCTGCTCCGGGCATACAGGGACCGGACAGCCCTTAGCAAAGGGTCCCGGACTCCATACTCCCAGAGCACCCCCCACAGGACGTCCCGAGGGACACAGTCGAACGCCTTCTCCAGGTCCACAAAACACATGTGGACTGATTGGGCGAACTCCCATGAACCCTTGAGTAGCCGGTGGAGGGTATAGATCTGGTCCAGTGTTCCACGACCTGGACGAAAACCGCATTGTTCCTCTTGGATCCGAGGTTCGACTAACGGCTGGATCCTCCTCTCCAGTACCCTGGAATAAACTTTCCCAGGGAGGCTGAGGAGTGTGATCCCCCTGTAGTTGGAACACACCCTCCGATCCCCCTTCTTAAAAAGAGGGACCACCACCCCGGTCTGCCACTCCAGAGGCACTGTCCCCGACCGCCACGCAATGTTGCAGAGACGTGTCAGCCACGACAGTCCCTGCACATCCAGAGACTTAAGGAACTCAGGGCGAATCTCATCCACTCCCGGTGCCTTGCCACCGAGGAGCTTAGCAACTACCTCGGTGACTTCAGCCCGGGTAATGGACGAGTCTACCTCTGAGAACCCAGCCTCTGCTTCCTCAGTGGAAGACGTGATGGTGGGATTGAGGAGGTCCTCGAAGTATTCCTTCCACCGCCCGACGACATCTCCAGTTGAGGTCAACAGCTCCCCACCTCCACTGTAGACGGTGTTGGTGGAAAACTGCTTCCCCCTCCTGAGGCGCCGGACGGTTTGCCAGAATTTCCTCGGGGCCGACCGATAGTCCTCCTCCATGGCCTCCCCGAACTCCTCCCAGGCCCGAGTTTTTGCCTCCACCACGGCCCGGGCTGCGGCCCGCCTGGCCTGCCGGTACCCGTCAGCTGCCTCAGGAGTCCTATGAGCTAACAGCGCCCGATAGGACTCCTTCTTCAGCTTGACGACATCCCTTACTTCCGGTGTCCACCACCGGGTTCGGGGGTTGCCGCCACGACAGGCACCAGAGACCCTGCGACCACAGCTCCGAGTAGCAGCTTCAACAATGGAGGTGGAGAACATAGTCCACTCGGACTCAATGTCTCCAACCTCCCCCGGAATCCGTGAGAAGCTCTCCCGGAGGCGGGAGTTGAAGACTGCGCGGACAGAGGGCTCGGCCAGGCGTTCCCAACAGACCCTCGTGACACGTTTGGGCCTGCCGAGTCTGTCCGGCTTTCTCCCCGTCCAGCGCATCCAACTCACCACCAGGTGGTGATCAGTTGACAGCTCTGCCCCTCTCTTCACCCGAGTGTCCAAGACACGTGGCCGGAGATCAGATGACACGACCACAAAGTCTATCATCGACCTCCAGCCTAAAGTGTCCTGGTGCCAAGTGCACTTATGGACACCCCTGTGCTCGAACATGGTGTTCGTTATGGCCAAACTCTGACTAGCACAGAAGTCCAATAACAGAACACCGCTCGGATTCAGATGAGGGAGGCCGTTCCTCCCAATCACCCCTTTCCAGGTCACACTGTCGTTGCCCACGTGGGCATTGAAGTCCCCCAATAGAACAATGGAGTCCCCAGTTGGAGCACTATCCAGCACCCCTCCCAGGGACTCCAAGAAGGTCGGGTACTCTGTACTGCTGTTCGGTCCGTAGGCCGAGACAACAGTCAGAGACCTGTCCCCTACCCGAAGGCGTAGGGACGCGACTCTCTCGCTCACTGGGGTGAACTCCAACACATGGCGGCTGAGCTGTGGGGCAATAAGCAAGCCCATGCCAGCCCGCCGCCTCTCACCGCGGGCAACTCCAGAGAAGTGGAGTGTCCAGCCCCTGTCAAGGAGCTGGGTTCCAGAGTCCAAGCTGTGGGTGGAGGTGAGCCCGACTATATCTAGCCGGTATCTCTCTACCTCCCGCACAAGCTCAGGCTCCTTCCCCCCCAGCGAGGTGACGTTCCATGTCCCAAAAGCTAGGTTCCGTGTCCGGGGATCAGGTCGTCGAGGCCCCTGCCGTCGACTGCCACCCAATCCACATTGCACCCAACCCCTACGGTTGCCTCTGTGGGTGGTGAGCTCACAGGAGCAAGAGGAGGGACCCGCGTCATCCCTTCGGGCTGGGCCCGGCCGGGCCCCGAGGGCAAAGGCCCGGCCACCAGGCGCTCGCATGCGAGCCCCAACCCCAGGCCTGGCTCCAGGGTGAGGTCCCGGCTGCGCCTCGCCGGGCGACGTCACTTTCCTCTTATGTTGTTTTGTCATAAGGGGCTTGTTGAACTGCTTTTGGTCTGACTCGTCACCTAGGACCAGTTTGCCTTGGGAGACCCTACTGGGGGGCAAGCCCCCCGACAACGTAGCTCCTAGGATCATTCGGGTACTCAAACTCCCCCACCGCGATAAGGTGGCAGTTCAAGGGGGGAGCCAATTTCAATCCATTGGACATTTTTCTGACATTTTCAAACACACTATTTTCCATCTGTCCTTCCATCTTCAGCACTGCTTTATCCCCTTGAGGGTCGCTGGGCACTGGAATCAATCCATACCAACTATGACCACATTTTTACAAGATTTTAAAAGAAACAATTGTAAAAGTAGCTTTTATACAAAGGAAGCAGTTTTTGCAAAGGAAACAGAATCAGGTCGACAGATTTCATTTCCTTTGAGATTCAACTCCTATACCTGAACAAATGAGAGCATTCAGAGGCAATGAAATGATTCCCTAATGCTTTGCATTTTTGATGAAGACCTGTGAGAAAGGAAAACAACCACATGTAATGCCAGGAAGTGCTGATTAAAAACAAAAAAAAACAACTAGTTATGAGATATCTCATATTCCGCTGTATTTCTGTTTTCCGTTGAAAAGTTGAAAATGAATTGATTCTTGGGAGCAACTGCAGCAAACGGTCAATTTCTACATTTTATTTTGAACCCAACTGCTAATTGTACTAAATAATGTCCATGAGACAGCCTTCAACAGTCCCGATAGTTCTGCCCCGCTGATTTTAGAATTACCAATGCTCATGCCTGCATACTTCCTTGTTCGTCCCCTTGTCTTTCCTCAGAGAGTCACTACAAAGAGAAGCTGCTGCGTCGCTGCTGTAAAGATGGCCTCAGGGAGATCCCCATGCCGTACTCCTGCACACGACGCTCTCTCTACATCACCGAGGGCTGGGAATGCATCCGGGCTTTCCGCTACTGCTGCGCCACCTACAGGGGCCAGGTGTTCGACACTGAGGTGCCCACCACCCTGCCTCCCACAACCACACCAGTGCCCACCACATCAGCTCCAATGGCAACAGTCCATTCGTTTGCCAGAGTGGACGTGGCTGCACGAGCCCACATGCCAATCAGATATTCCTTAGGTAATTGCTACTCCTTGATCAACTTTGCACTTTGATTGAGTTTGCAGGATTCCTTGAAACATTTTAATAGATTCATTATGAATTCATAATTTGTTTGGGCCATTTCAAGAAACACAAGATAAAGAAGGTGACAGTGTCAGTAAACGGTTTGTGGTTCTAAACCAAAGCATCATTGCCCCCATCTCCTCACTGGTTTGTTGTAGTGGTTTTCAAACCTGAATGAGACATAGATTGGGAAAACTGTCCAGCGCTTGTATGTTGGTGGAACTGAAAGTCTCTGAAAGACTCAACTGAAGGACTTTTCTTCAAGGTGGGCTCCTGGGAAAAAATATGCTGGAAACCACTGGCTCTAAACATGTGGTGGGAGTGCAAATGACAATTGATAGGATAATCTAAGGTGACATTTACCCGGCGATTCAAGTGCAAATGCATAATTTCTGAAAAGTTTGTCAACAATGTCCGTTTGCACGAAAACTGCAGCGACGCTGAAAACAATGCAAAAGGCACGAGTCAGCACTGTTAGTTGCGTTTGTAATGAAACCACACACAAATGCGTGTAGAGAACAATATGCTTTAGACATCAACCATCAGCACACACACATTTTCATGGACAGACGACCAAGTTGGATTCTTATTATAGAGACTCTCAACTATAAAACCACCGGAGTCCCAGGAGAAAATGGACTGAGAGTCATGACACTCTGGACACCCAAGACCCGGTGTCAGTGACTCTCTGCTTAAATATTAAAATGTGTAATTTCCTCCTGACACTGATTTTCACGACTGACGGCTAAATGAAATTCTGGCCAGTTATTCACTGTTGTGTCATTGTTAATAGAGAATTAATGACCTAATCCAGCTCATTATGATACAATGTTTCCCAACAGATTACACACGTATGCACACCTTCGTACCACAAAGAGAACCTTCAAGACCACAAGGGTCACCTGGATACAGCGGCCACATGACTTCTATAGATGCAAACAAAATGGCCGAAGAAGAGTTGTCGTTACTCCGAGAGGTAGTTGAAGAGGCTGAGGAGGAGGAAGAGGAGTGGGAGTACCTGGATGAGACGGATGTGTATCTACGATCCAAGTTCTATGAGTCCTGGCTGTGGACGGACTTTGACCTGCCGACGGTGGCCGACAGAGATGGGTGAGCGTTTTTCAATTCGCGTAAGATTTGTGTTTGGAAATGATCCATCTAAATCTAAATTATAGTGAATAGCGGTATCGGGTGATTGGCTCTGATACTGCACAGTGTACTCATACTTGGTCGTACAACACTAGCAACTTGATCACCAGAGACATTTGGACCAAATGAGTTAGCCCGATGTCTCTCATTAGTTTAACTGCCCGGTGGATCCATGAGGACTTTACTAATACGAGCTACATGCTACATGCTACATGAAGCGTTTCATGGCTCACACACCACCAGTGATACATGCTACACATGATTAAAGTATGAGCTAAAGGTTAGTATTCGTACTTGTACTCGTCAACATGTTTCTGATTTTAGAGTCATTACGGGTGACAAGGGCAGTCCTGTTTAATGTGAGAGTTGAAGGGTCAGTCCTCGTCAAAAATAACTCCCAGGTTCCCCACAGTGCTTCCGGGGGTCAAAGTAATTCCATCCAGTGTTACTGGATGTTTAGATAATTTCTCTCTTGAGGTGTTTCCAGCCAGATATAATAACCTCTGTTTTATCTGTGCTCAGAAGAAAATCAAGTTTGAGAAGATGATCAGTATCAGATGGTGTCATGAAGAAATTGATTTGTGTATCATCTGCAATAAGAATGTAAGTTAATAGCGTATTACCTGACAATCCAGAAAGCATGTATCATGTGAAAAGCATAGGTCCTAACAGTGAACCCTGTGGAACGCCATGTTAACTTTAATCTTTAGTCTGAAGGGTCGTCATGAGCACGAACGAGGTGGAATCTCTCTGATATCTGAACGTTTTAAAATTATGTCCTTAATTTGAAAAGTAAGGAATATTTTTTTAATGCTGACTATGTGGTGTGCACTTGTTCAACTCAGCACTTTCGCTCCATGATTGTCTTTACAGCTCGCC
Source organism: Lipophrys pholis (assembly GCF_963383615.2). Lineage (NCBI taxonomy): Eukaryota > Metazoa > Chordata > Actinopteri > Blenniiformes > Blenniidae > Lipophrys > Lipophrys pholis. The sequence continues at coordinate 13,525,467 of NC_137628.1, forward strand.
ATTGTCGATGTTGAAACATATAGCAAATCAGTTTCAATAATGTACTGAGTTAAAAGTACTTATCTATTCTAGTATATTTGTGTTCAGATATAGGTAGTAAAAGCAAAAGGACCAAGATACATGACAGATATGCTTGGTTTAAGTATCAGTATTACTATTTTTGTTCTCGCTGCACCTCATTCAGTATTGTGCAATCATCCGATTGCACTTGTTCAACATAAGCTGCACTTTCAGACCTTGGGTGTTTTTTCTGCTGCTAAAGAAAACAGTGTTTGGATCAACAGGTTGACAAACCGAACCAAATTTTTGTATGTGTCATTGTGTTGACAATGACACAAATCTTTTGTTAGTTGACAGTACAAGACATTCTTTATGATAGTTGTCTCATTTTTTTTTTCCGTGATGAAGGCACGAATCATTAACACAGTCCTGATCTGTGTCACTCTCTTCTGTGTTTATGCTCCTGATTTTGCTGCAGTGTAACATCCAATGCTGGATTTGTGTCATGGCCTTGTTTGACTTGCACAAGTTGTTTGCTGAATCTTTGGAAACCCAAACCTGTGATGGCATAACCAAGATTATAGACTCACTTGCAGAGATCACACAGCTCTCAATCCCCCAAAAATCGGTCTGTTTATGCAGCAAGTTGGCAAAACTGTGAGCTCATCGTAAAGAAGACAAGATTAATAGAGAAAGTACCTTTTTTTATTTTTTTTATTTTAACCAACATGTGGACGTCTTCGGACTTATCTACATTCTTGCTCCAAGTTATATTGCTGATCTGCTGACCCCATACAAGCCTGCTCGCTGCCTTAGATCCTCGGGTGGATCCCTCCTGGTCATTCCAAAGTCAAAACTGAAATCTAAGGTTGACCGTGCGTCCTCCACCAGGGCCCCTTGGCTGTGGATTGAACCTGCCCAAGGAGAAATGGCCTGCAGAATCAGTGACCTCTTTTCAAATTTCTTCTAAAAACCCATTTTTATGGACTTGCTTTTAATTGAAGCTTACCTTTTGTTTTCATTTGTTTTTATGTTCCACTGATTTATTTTCGCTCAAAGTGAGGCCCTATTTATCTTGTATATGTTCTCTCTTTGTCGACGTCGAGTCCTGTGGTGTCGCTTTCGTCTCGCCATTTTTTTTTTTGTGTGTGTTTTTACTGTAAAGCCCTTTGCGGAACAATTCTTCTTAAAAGTGCTACATAAAAATAAATATATAAAGTTCTTATTATTTCATGGAGGGTGTATACTGCACTCACCCATAATTCACTAGGATGAGTTCCAGCACCCCGGGACCCTGAGTTGCATTAAGCATTTTAAAAGATGGATGGATGGAGTTATTTAATGGAACAGCCCTTCATATTGGTCCATTTATTATGTGCTCCTTGGGAAAATCAAACCAATTTAGTTTAGTGCAAATAGAAACTTTGTTGTCTCAAATGTAGAGAGAGTGAGAGAGAGAAAGAGAGAGAGAGAGAGAGAGAGAGAGAGAGAGAGAGAGAGAGAGAGACATAGAGAGAGAAAGTCTGGAATATATGGTATTTTGTTGTTCTTATTGAAACTTAAAACTTGGACGTGAAGATAATGAAAATCTGAATTTGTTCTCCAGGAAGGCGTCTCTGACTGTGAGTAATGTCCTACCAGACAGCATCACGGAGTGGGGGTTCCTGGCAGTCAGCACATCGCCGAATACAGGTACGCGAAAGAAGAGGAAGTAATCATAATAATGTCAAGATGTTTTCTTTGTAATGTACTCGTCATGTTGAATGTAATAGTGCTACATAAAGGTGCACTTAAACCAATAGGAAAAAAATGATAGAACAGGTAAATTGGAAATAAAAAAGTCAAAAGATTAGTTTAGATTAGATATTCCTTCAGCGTTCTTATTAGTGCAGCAGTACTTGGGCAATAGCATGTAAAACACTGCAGACGCAAAGAATAAAAGAAAAGTTGAGAAATATTTACACAGTAGAATATTGTATGCAAAACATAATGTAATGTAATGGAACATAATCTGAAATTAGAGACACTAAAAACCCAGTAAATATCAGATAATATGCAGATGATGTAGGATTATATATTAACAATATAGGACCGTAAATACAAAATGTACGATCATGTAAATACAATGTGGTATAAACAGTGTGAGACATTGCATGAACAATATAGATTTAAATGACATATTTACAGTATGGGATGGTAAGTACATGATGTTATAAGGTCTTTGTATAAGTAATATACAACATGATATGTAAATCTATAAACATACAAGAGTATGTAAACACTGTTATATGTTGGCTCACTGTGTTCAGGTTTCTGTGTGGCCGACCCGTACAACGTGAAGGCCTGGAAGCCCTTCTTCGTGGACCTGAAGCTGCCGTACTCTGTGGCGAGGAACGAGCAGGTGGAGATCAAGGCCGTGATCCATAACTACGGCGATGAAGACCTCCACGTAAGAGAACCCTCTTCTTCCGGCTCGCAGTGGGTTCTTCCTGCGTTTCTCATGGCTCAGTATTTCTGCTCAGGTGAGGGTGGTGCTGATGAAGACGGAGGGCGTGTGCAGCATCGCGTTCAAGGACCAACACACGCAGGAGGTGAAGCTGCCAGCCGGCTCCTCGGTGGCGGTGCCTTACACCATCGTTCCCTTGGTGGTGGGGAAGCTTCCTCTGGAGGTGATGGTGCTCGGCAGAGACTTGATGGGGGGAGATCGCATCCAGAAATTCCTCCGTGTGGTGGTGAGTCACGCATGATGATGACGACGTGACGTGATGAAAATATCATCTGAATCAGAGGTGACGAATGTCTCAGTGAAAAGGAAAAACTTTTGTTGCGACAGTGCTTGGAGCCACTGATATTACAAAATTCTGAAAACGGCTCAGAAGGTGTAACTTTTTGAAAATGCTCCATCTCCATGGAAATTAGGGAAAACATCAATTTTGTAGTAAATCGGCCTCCAGTTTATATACTCCTGGGACTTGATAGTTTTACAGTTGAGAGTCTCTGTAATAACAATCCAACTTGGTCGTCGGTCCATACGGATGTCCCTGTTTTCTGCATTGTTAATGTTTGTAGCTTATTGTTCTCTGCTCGCATGTGTGTTCATTACAAAAACAATCAGCAGCGTCAACTCGTGCCCCAACATAAAAACTACATCGTTTTCAGCGTTTCTGCAGATTCTGTGTAACTTGATATTGTTTTCAATGGGAAAGTTTCCTTAAACGAAAACACAAAAATAATATGTTTCCACTTAAAACATTGTTGTGTAAATAGGGTCTCAGTTCAAGAGCCTCAAACATAACTAATGAATACTGCCGACCTCAAAGCGTTCCCTTAGTTTTAGTGGAGGAAATACACGTATGTCATCAAAATGTTCACATATTCCAAGAACCTTGTTTCAATGCCGCTGCACTTTAATCTGAGTTTAGTGATTTCAAATGACCTCAATGATCTTTTGTTTTCACCAAAACAGCTGGACGGAGTGCAAAAGACTAAAGTCTGGAGTTCTGTGTTGAACCCGTCTGCTGAAGGAGGTGCGTGGATTATGTATATACAAGCAGCAAAGTCACAGTTCACGGGATCTTGTCGTGTCGTAACAGTGCTTGTGTTGACAACAGGAAGGCAGACGGTCCTTGTTGGTAAAGTCGACCTGGAGTCAGTCGTTCCAAACTCGGTCCCAGAAACCTTCATGAATGTCCGAGGTCAGCCACTGTCACAAGTGATGATACAACTATGAATAACACTTATGGAGAGAGGATTGACTCCTTCCTTCTCCCCCTCCCCACAACAGGCAGCGTGTTGGCAGACAGCATCGATAACTCCATCAGCGAGGACTCTCTGGGGTCTTTGATCCGGATGCCCGGCGGCTGTGTGGAGCAGAACTTGGCCAGCATCACTCTGCCGCTCATCGCCACACTTTACCTGGAGCGGAGCAAAGGATGGGAGAGTGTTGGGGTGGAACGCAAGGCAGAGGCCATCCGATACATCAGGAGAGGTGAGAATCCCAAGTGGAGCAAGATGGACACAACAAAGACATTACCTGATTAGCTGAAGGATTGGGAAACTGGTCTATGTTTGAATTAGGAGTTACTTGATGAAGTTTCACTCCTTCACATCCTCAGGCTATGAGAAGCAGCTGTCATACAAAACGCCTGACGGCTCTTACCCGCCCTACAGAAAACAAGGAGCGAGCACATGGTACTGTCTTTCATTAGATCTCCTCATAAAACATGGCAAATAAGGACAATCTTGTGTGAACACATGTATTATTTTAATTCAATATAATTATTTCTGTTTGTACTATTTTCTGCTTGTTAAAAAAAGATTTGTGATTAACAATATTAAAAGTTTTAATATAGATAATGTGATTTTGAAAGCAACTCCAGGTCAGTTTATGTAAATGAGAAACAAATGCAGGTACATGGGTTATTCTCACAAAAGCTGTCCAAGTGACATGAGAATATTAACAGGCTCATTTGATTAATTTTTCATCATGTGAAAAAAAAGGCAAGCTGACCTCGAGTACCCATTTCAAATATTCTGCTCCAGGTGATGCATCATGGGAGGTTTTTGGTCAGTTCAAAGATATGGAGAGAGACATTAGATTATCATAATGAGTGACCAGGATACGCTTCAGTAATGACAATGTACTATATGATTTGTTAATCAATCATAAAGATTATAAATAAATTATTAAAGAGGACATACACTGATATTCTGATTCATAAGAATAGCATAAACAGTACAGATGAAATGCTGTTTAAAAATCCCAAAAAGGATGATTCAAAGATTTACCGATATACATTTATTCAAAGACTAATATGTTCAATTGGAAAAACCAAACAAAATCAACATAAAAAAACAATAAAACGTGTTGATTTTTCCTTCGTAAAGCGCTATGAATCACCTCGTGTCTGAATGGTGCTATATAAATACATATGCCTGTCCTTGTTTTGTTTTATGAAATATATCCTCAGTTGGAATCTAATAACACATCTGCAATGTTTCCAGAGTTGCGGCTGTACATCCACTCAGCTTTTACACAACTAATGAGGATTTTAGAACAGTGGTGATGGTTCGATTACACGGCCGACCCTTGTCTCTGCCTGTCAGGATCACAGCGTACGTGGTGAAGGTGTTCTCCATGGCTCACTCCATCATCGGAGTGAGCAAGAAGGAGGTGTGTGACCCCATGGTGTACCTGATGCAGAACAAATACCGGCCTCTGGAGGGGAGATTCGTAGAGAACAACCCGGTCTACAGCACAACCATGACGGTGAGTCACTGAGGAAGTCCGACTCAAAGTTAAAGACAAGTTCAGACAACATGCAAACAATTATATTAAAAAATTGGATCTTATAAGGTCAAATAAACAGAACCAAATGCAATAAACAAGTAGGTGCTTGACCAGGAGTCTGCGACCTGCGGCTCTGGAGCCACACGTGGCTCTTTAGCCTCTCTGTAGTGGCTCTCTGCAGCTTTTTCCAAAGTATACTTAAATAAACTTTTTTTCTTGTTTTTATTGCATCTACACGTCCATGTTATTTTCAAAAAGAATCTTACCTCCTGGTAAAAAAAAGGAAAGGTACAAAATAAGAAAACAAATGAGGAAAAGTACCTCTACTAGTTTGATTTAGTAGTTTTAAAAAAGAGCTTAAAATGCACAAAAAAAGTCTAAAACTGCATAAAAAGGAGATAAAACAGCTAAAAAGAACGTCTGAAAAAGGGGTGAAACTGCTCAATCATGTGTGAAAACAACTGAAAATGTATTGAAATGCTTGAAACGTTATTTGCAATGTCAAATACACTTTTTGCACATATATTGAAATTATGTATAAATCTTTATAAACCATGTTAGTCTCATTTTAGAGGTTAAATATGTTAAAGTTGGTAAATTTGGTGCACGGTCATAACTTTGGCATCTTTTGCTCATTCGGGTTGTACAAATAGTAGTAAATGTCCTTGATTGCTGTGGACATCATCACAACACTCAACATTACAAATGATTAATATTGACATTGAGGAGTAAATCTGACCTGACCTCCTGTGTATCAAAAGTTTTTTAAATAAAAGTTTGTAACCTCTGCTGTTTGTCTCCAGGGTGGACTTCAAGGCGACGATCCAGAGACGACGCTGACCGCGTTTGTCCTCATCGCTCTGGCCGAGGCCAAGCAGGCGGGCTTCAACTGCGACGGTTCTATTGTGAAGATGGAGGCAAAGATACTTTTATAAATCTGTGCTGCGATTTGTTGTGTTTGTTGTAGACAGTGACTAACTTTCCCTGGTGTGTGATCTGTATAATGTAGGCCGTGATGCGGAGGACGATAGAGTACCTGAGGAGAGCCATCATGAAGCCTGGAAGGAGACCGTACACGGTGGCCATCACCTCCTACGCACTTTCTCTGACAAACAGTCGACGCTTCAACCCGACAAAGGCTTTACTCGCAGCTGCAGCCGATGGTATGATATACAAAGCGGATTCTTGACTTGAAATACTTAAATGATACTTACTCAACATATGAGTCCTCTGCTTGGGTTTAGATTTTCACGTATGCAACAAAATAACATCCCAGTAACCAAATCCATAAATTCAGCTTCTCAGAAGTTACTCAGCCTGCTTTAATATGCTGAAATGTATCTCTCTTCAAATCGATGCTACAAAAATATTTGCATCGAGGATTAAAAAAAAAAAAAAAAAAAAGAAAATCTATTTTTAACTATCACTGAAGGGAGTTTTGTTCCCCCCCAGGATTTTCAAAAACTGGGAGCCATTTTCATTGACACATCAAAAGTTTTGCCATTACACTTGACAACTTTGCCGTGTAATTACAGTCGTATGAGTGGACGGTCTGGTGTTTTGATGTGCTGCTCATTAAAAAAAAACTGCTACACCTCTCAATGAGCACTTCTTTGTCTTCAAGGTGGCAGCCACTGGCCTGACAGTGAAAACACTCTGTTCACGCTCGAGGCGACCGGCTACGCTTTGCTGACTCTGCTCAAGATGCAGCGCATGGACAAAGCTGCAGCTGCCTTCAAGTGGCTGAACAGCCAGAGGCGAAGAGGAGGGGGCTTCGGCTCCACGCAGGTACCAGCAGGACGCGGGCCGGGGGAGATGATCTGCGGATTAATCGTCAAATGTGTCGAATGTTCTTTCATTTCAATTTCCTCCTCTCCAAGTCCACCATGGTGGTCCTTCAGGCGTTGTCGGAGTATCTGATCAACCAGCCCCCTCCTCAGGACCTCAGCCTGGACGTTGACGTCAGGATAGCCGGACGCAGTGAAATCCGCTACAACTTCAACCCCAACACTGCCTACGTGGCTCGCTCCACCAGGGTGAGTGAACTTTAAGATGTAGCACAGCCTCATGAGGAGTTTCAGGCTGTCAAACGCGAGCATCCTGAAGAGCAGTGTGGACTTGTGCTGACGTATTTCACAACTTTTTCCTTCGCTAGTTGTCGACTAATCAAGGATTTGAAGTGGAAGCTCGAGGAAACGGACAGGGAATCCTTGAGGTAGGGTTTTTACAATTTGTTGAGTTTCTGGACTGATCTGTCTCCCCGTCTTTGACATCACTTCCCTTTTGTGCGTGTAACTTCCCACCAGGTGGTGACTTACTACAACCAGCTGCACGAGGTGGATGAGAAACAGCCGTGCAGCCACTTCGAACTCAACGTCGTCATTGAAGAATCCAGCGGTAAAGATGAAAATTATTCACGGCCATATTTTTTTTTTAAAAAACTTTATTTATGCAGGTGATCTCACTGAGACACAAGTTCTCATTTTCAAGAGACCTTTGAATGATCTTTCTTTTTGCTGCATGTTTTTCTTTCTTTATAATCTCGAAGACCTTCGCACGGCCTCATTTACATGAAACGCACTCGCACAGCACAAACGATGAAAAAAATGATTCAAAGAAATACAAATATTGCGGTACATCATTAATTCCATAGTAGGAAAAGTAGATAAAAATGCCTAATTTGTCCAGTATTTTAAGGCAACATTTTTGTTTTTAATGTCTATAAAACACTTTGGGCTACAGAAAGTATGAAAAGTGCTATATCAGTAAAGTTTGATTTGACAGACTTTCTTTTTCTCTTAGTAAAACAGCAATTTCCGAAAACATTTGTAGCGAGAAATAAGCGGGGCAGTTGCTGAATCTGTCATTGTTTTGGTTCCGCTGTAGCTGGTTTAGACGTTTTTACGGATGTTTTCGCAATGCATCGGACCCTGCACAGACTGCACCGGCTTTCGCTACTGACTACAACGTGAGAGTAAAAACAATCAACAGGAATTTCACCGTCTGGATCTGCTCTGTGTTGCTTAAAACATGTCCCATACGTGAAATGGAAACATGAGCAATATGCGCATCTCCAGCGTAAAGCACCCTGATGTAACACTTTCTGACCATCGAGGACTCCAGAAGGCAACACCAGTGAAAAAACAACTGTCTATCTCGAGTCACTTAAAAAAACAAAACAAAAAAAAAGTTCTCTTTATGCACAAAGCACGTACAGAGAACAAACCGTGACCCAAAAGCCAAGGTTCAGACTACCTGGGCTTCCTGTCCTGTTGCACGCCTAATATCTGAACTCCGCTTTATTTTGGTGTCGTTCCAGAAAAGCCTCCAGCAGATGTAGAAAAGTCCTACCAGCTCACCATCAAAGTGAGGTCAGTTCACACAATAAACCGATTTATTTCTTTATTTCTGAAGAAACAACATGAATAGCGCTGCAATGTTTGTTTGTTTTCTACCCAAAAAGGCTTGACGAGTTTCTGCTTTCTTATTTTCTATTCCAGATAATTCCCAATAGTGTATTTTTGGTAGTTCCTTATCTTGTGTGTGATGGTGTTTCAGTTTCACACTGCTTCCCTTCATGGAACTACTTTAAATTTTACAGCACTGTGACAGATACAAATCCTATTTCAGGGCTGAATCACAGGAAATTCTAAAAAGCTGGTTTAGCTATTCTTGCTATTTAAATTCCTTTCCTATCCAGGGCTATGGGGCCAAGAGACGTCAGGATGGTGGTCCTGGACATCAGCCTGCCCACTGGATTCACTCCTGAAAACTCAGACCTGGAAATGGTAATAATTTAAGAAAATCTTTGGGCTTATAGCTCCAAACAGCTGTCTGACATTTGGCCTCTTCACCAGTGATTATAAGTTACTTATTTTGTGTTTCTGTGTGTCTAGTTGTCCAACTCTGTGGACCGGTACATCAGTAACTTCCAGATTGTGGATAATCTGAGTGACAGAGGCTCTCTCATCATCCACCTGTTCAAGGTAACGTCCATGTAAAACCCACCGTGTGTTTATAAAACTGCAAATTCTTCAAAGACATTAAAAAAAAGTTATCAATGAAAATAGTGTAAAGTCAGAAAGAAATGCATAATGGAGTGGAGGAACTGACATGAGACCCGTGCTTAGACCTGTTTACGTTATGAAAACGGAAGGCTTTTGTTGCATTTCGGGTGTCTGTTCACACGACGATGGCGCTCCGAGCCATTATGAAAACGCACATTTTGAAAACGGCTCTCACAGCGGAACTCTTCGAAAGTGCTCCAACTCCGTGGAAATGTGGAAAATGCAACTTTTTGAAAATGCACTGATTCTGTGGCCTGCCAAGCTATCTATATCGCTATCAGCAGTTCTACCGTTTCCATTGGAAACGGACATTGTTTTCTGTTTTCACTTGAATCCTGACCTCCTCTCTTCTTCCAGGTTCCTCACAAGGAGCCGGAGATCCTGATCTTCAGACTGCAGCAGAGGTTCAAAGTCGGCCTCCTCCAGCCTTCCTCGGTCACTGTTTATGAGTATTACAACCCAGGTCGGCACCTGACTGGTCAAGGTGTAGATGAAGTCTTTAATTATTTTTTTGTCATGTTAACTTGAAATGCTTCCCTTCTTTCTTGGCCGCAGACCACCGCTGCAGTCGCACCTACACTCCCACTGAGGACAAGGAGGAGCTCGCTCAGATCTGCAGGGACAACGTCTGCCGCTGCACGCAGGGTACGGCCTGCACCAGTCTGATGGTTGGTTGTGCGTTGCTTGATATATGACGTTTCTCTTCGATGACTGCACTGCAGGCGACTGCTGCGTCTCCAGAACGGACGACCAGGACTTCTCCAGCCTAGAGAGGGAGACATTCGCCTGCAAGAGCCTCCACCATGGTAAAAACAGACTGTCAGTTTGTATCGGGGATCTTTAGCGAGTACGAGTACTTTGCATCGGACCTGATAGTCGACACTGGTATTCTTGTGTCCCCAGTTGTCATACATATAAATGCTATGAGGCTGTCATTTTAGCGGCCTTGACCAGACTAAACTCCAGTGTCTCCGAAGTAAAATGAGAATGACACTCTGATCTGATGTGTGCCAGGCTGCACGATCCGAAACTGATTCCTTCTCTTCAGTTTTCCAGGTGGAGGTGCTCAATGTCAGCCAGAGTTACTACGACAAATACGAGGTGGAGATCGCGCAAGTGATCAAACTGGGTGAGTTTCTTTTCGCTTTCTCATTGCACACGTGAGGAACTATTCAAAAATGTACTATCTCTCAATGAAAAACACAAAATATGAATATTGCAGCAGTTTAATACACAGAAATGATGATAAACATCTCGACCCCCGACTGTCACACACGTCAAGCCTTCCTGGTGGCTGTGTTTGCAATAATTCCTCACTCTTCTTCTTCCTTTATCAGGTGTGGAAGCTGGAGTTGAAGTGGGTCAGCGGAGAGTTTTTATGTCTCACGGAGGCTGCAGAGACAGACTCAGACTGGAGCCGGGCTCCCAGTATCTCATCATTGGCCCTAAAGAGGACGCATGGAACGTCGAGTCCGAAACCCACAGGTGAATTCAATTCAGAAACCGCAAGAGAAATACCCAAACATTAAAGGTGGGGAGTCCTACCATGCAAAGGCGATGTTTCCATCGCTGATCTCACTTTCTAATCATATCAAAGTGTCCATGGGAAAGAACTCAGACCTTTCGTTGCTTCCAGTGTGTGAGTTATTTACACGGCAGCCGTCAATAAGACCTGTGGATATTGATGATGATGATCTGACAATGAGATTATGAGTTGAAAAGTCCATTTATTACACAAAGACAAACTTTTCCGCGAGATTATTGGCAGTATGAGGTATAACGGTGCAAGCTATTCAAACTGAGTCACAGACTGAGTGTTGTGTTCCTTAAGACTGATTTGTTGCAATGGTGACAAACTGTTGGGCCATAATCTGGGAATTCACAGTGGATCACATCAACAAAGCAAATGAAAGGAAAGTGCTTTCATTTATACAGTGTGGAAAAGTAAATACGGAAGCATCATTTTATTGTTGAATATCTTTAGGGTTCATTTACACAACTGTGTTTCAAGTGAAAAAGCATCGTTTTTGTGTTTTGTTTTTAGAAGCGTTACATTTACGCAACATTTTGAAAACAACGTTTAATTGACAAAGGCAGAACGCACTGAAAATTATGTAGTTTTCATGTAGGGCCACTAGTAGGCGCTGTTGGCTATTTTCATAATGAAACCACACACAGAGAACAATACGCTATAAACATTAACAATGGGAGTACATGGATATTCTTACGGACAGACGAAGTTGGATTTCTATTACGTGGTTCGCAGTCGCAGTATTTCAGAAAAGTTGGGGCTTTTCCGCCATCCACACAAAGCATTTTGAAAAGTTCCACCTTGGGAGCCATCTTCAAAAAGTAGCATTTTCTGCTGTCTACATGAAGATGGAGTTGGAGCGTTTCAAAAAGGTGCATTTACCTCCATTTTCACAGAGATGGAGGATTTTCACTAAAGAAGCATTTTCTTCCTAGAGTCCGAGCATTTTCAAAAAGTTCAGTTCTGACTCTGAGTATTATTGTGATGTCAACAAACGCCGACGCTTGAAAACATTGTAAACGGGGCTTTGATGGGTCGAGCACAACTGAATTTACATATATGAAGAAATGAATTCTAAATCATTTGAATTGAGTTGTGTCGCTTGAAAGTTCAATCAAGATAATAACAATAAGATGTCTTTGTCCCTGCTTTGGTTTGTCCTGTCAGATACGTCTACATGTTGGGGAAGGACACGTGGGTGGAGCGCTGGCCTTCGTCTGCAGAGTGTTCCGCCTCTCCCAGCCTGCAGGCCAAATGCAAGAGTCTCAAAGACACCGCGTACGAACTCTCCGTCAACGCCTGCAGGCTGTAGACAAACCCGAGGAGGAGTCGACAATTTTTGACCTTCTTTTAAAAAGAAACTTTTTTTTTTTTTTGCTGTGGAAAGATGAACTGAAAGTGTAAAGAAAATGTGTGGTTTCTGTCTACTGTAAGACACAATGAGGAAGACATAAAAATAGATGTCGAGCAGTGAAGGCTCACTGAACATACCACACATTTTTCATAGCTTAACAAAATACTGAAGAGGTAGAGGTTGTAGTAAAGTTTTAAATATTCATATGTGGAGAATACAAATGGATTTGTCCAATATTACTGCCATAATTGTCCATTTTCAAAGTCGCAGTGGTTCTCAACCTTGGGGTGATGTCACAGATTTGCACACGTGAAAGATACTGATGGATCCTGCTTTTGGGTATCGTTGAGACCCACGATCCACCAATCTTAGGCTTCACTGGGATGTTTGGGAAAAAACTGAGTTCGAATTCACGACAAATCCATGACACATTTCATATCATGTGTGTTTATTGTTAAACTGATGATGAAATAAACAGTTTCCATGTTGATTATTGACTAAAACAAGCTGGAGTCCTCTGATGAAGAAGTGTACATTAAAGGTGAGTGAATATATCAACTTCCGTACATCATTATACTTCAGTTAATATTAGAGTTAGACTGATGTTAAGACCACAAGGTTTCAGTTGTGTTGGTTGGTGAGATTTTCTGACCAAAATAATTTTTTACCTATCTATCTGCTGTTGAGAACAATATCTCATATTTTGAAAATACAGACATTCTAACTGAAATGTATGACTTTTATTTCGAAGCTACACGTCACACTGTTTCTAGTTGTTTGCTGGTCATTTGACTGATATCAAGAAGTATTTGAAAACTTCCATATATACCACCTGGGACCACCACTGTATGATAACAGCACAAAAAACAAAATGACAGGGTTTGAGAAACTTGTGACAGGGGAAAGAAATCGGAGAAACTTATTGTGATGAAGAAACAAAGAAGTGTCCTAAAAAGACGACGTCCAGAGCTGAGGAACAAATTCACAATCACACCAGATCAACTTATACATGTTTGTTTATTTATTTATTTATTTTTTGACCGACGCAACTTAAAATAACATGAGACTTCTCGTCCAGAAAATATGGTAACGGGCATGAATATTGCAGCAACCAGCATGCTATCCACTAACAGTTTGGACAGCTGAAATGAGGTAATCGTGGCCTGAAAGCACAACAAACAAATTCACAGAAGGTTCTGGAACAAAAGCTCTTCAGGATGCTTATTTGTTTTTTTGTTTTTTTTGACAGAAATGACTTCCACCCAAGCATGTGCAGTCCAGAGAACACTCAGTACTCTATGAACACAGTTTTACTCCCAGTTTCGAAGAGGTGACAGCTCCCCCAAAATAACAGAAGCTCGGTTTTAATTTAATTCAAAGCATCATTTAGTCCCCATTTATATGACGACATTTCAAATGTAAATGCATCGGTTTTGCAATTTCATTTCAGAGAAGTTTTGTGTTTACAAGGCAATGTTTTAAAAAGAATGTCTGTTTTAAAGGAAATGATAGAAACGCTATAAACAATGCAGTTAGCATGTTGGGTGCTTTTATTTTTGTAATGAAACTCCACACGTGACATTAATACACTATACATATTAACAAGGGTGGGTGTATTGACATTTGTATGGACAGACGATGAATTCTGAAGAAAATTAGATTTTTCCCCAAAGATTTTCAGTGGCTCCGAACACCATTGTCGTGTTGAGTAAGTTTGGAATTGTATCAGGTTTTTCTTTGTTTTGGTCTGGAGGAATTACACAAGAGGGCGGTATTAAGCTGAGCATGGTCGGAGTGACACCTGGTTTGCAGGTAGAGCAAGAGAGGCCAGCCTCATCAGGAGGATCAGAGGCAGGTGAGTGACATGCTGCTGGAGAGACAAACATTGTTGTTTCAGTGCGTGGATTCCTGCGACGATGCCATTGATAGGAGATTTGTTTAACCATTTTTTTGTTTTATCACAAAAGCAGGTAAGGCTCGAGATATTTATGGTGAGGTGATTCAATTTCAGAGCTTGGGTTTAGCTTGGCCGGCATGTGGTGGGCTTAAGTTGTTCACATTCTCAACTGACATGGTTTTCTGATTTTAAGTTTCGCTCACGTTTCAAAGGCGTAGCGACAGTGTTTGTTGAGGTGAGGATCGGTGTCTTGATTTTGCTTTCGGATTGCATGCGCAGTAGGAGTGTTTAAGAAGAGTTGTCTTCCCTTGTTTTCAAGGAGAAGCCTTTGGAAAAGTTGGACTTTTGGAATCGTTTTCAAAATATTGCGTTTTCACTTGTGTAAATGGACACCCCAAAAACGGAGCAATTTATTACTTTTTTTTTTTTTTTTTTTAATGTTTTCACTTGAAAATGTATAAACTGGGGAGGGCTTAAGTTGTGGTTCACTGATGTTGCATTCTTTAGCTGACCTCAGAGATGTAATAAATTAATGGCTATCTTTTACACACACACACTACAGGTAGGGGAAATCCTTAATTTTAGCCCATTTTGTTGACAGTACTGTACAAAGCGGTCAGATTGTCATCACTTCCTTGATTTGTGTCCCTGAGAAGGATGACAAACAGGTGGTTAGAAAACAGACCGAACCAAATATCATGCTGACGTCACTGTAAACACTCACCTGCTGCCATCAGTGTATTTGATGCCTGAGTACAGCACAGCTGAGTACTCCTCCTCTGTGTGTCTGTGTGGCTGAACTGGCTGGATGTTGGAGTAGAGGCACTCGTCCTTATGTGCGGAGAAGTGGATGCTGGCATAGTGAATCTCTCCAGGCTCTTCTTGCTGCCTATGATTGTGTCCCGGCTGCATGCACACGAAAGATTGTCAAATTCGTCTTGGTAGTATTGTAACAACAGCACTCACTAGTGGCTCAACATGAAAACTACATCGTTTTCAAAGTTTTTGTATAAACGAACATCGTTTTCAAAATGATGCAAAGTGTGTCTGAAAAGAAAATGCATAAACGATGCTATTTTACTGGAAACATTGTTGTAGAAATGGGGCCTAAAATTAGCAGCTTACCGGGTCACGGTGAAAACGGCGTATTTTCAATCCAGTCTCACTCTAGGTTGTGTACTACCTATGCTTGTTCATAACGAAGAACTTTAGTTTATGTGACTGGACACTTTCTTCCCGGCTCAAAAAAACCCCAAACAAACAAGCAACCCAACATGGCCGATAGAAAAGTTATCAAAACAAAGCTTAAGCCACAAGCTATCTTAAAATATAGCAATTTCCACTGAAAATAGAATTTCTAACAACAAATATACACCGTATTCGCATATTATCCATTTGGTTTATGTATATGATTTATTTTTTAGTTTCAGAGAGCTGGTTTCTTACCAGTCGTGGAGCTGCAAAGCTTCTGTCTCACTGTGTTTAGAAATAGTTGGTGTTGGTTTCACTAAGCTCCCGTCTAGAGTACTTGTACATCATTAATCCGGAAGTTAGTGGCAACATTAGTCTGTGGTTTTGGTTAGCGGCCTAAATAAAGGTTAACTTCAGTTTCCATGTGCTGCTGTTGACGTGAAGTTGCTTTTTTCTTTTCAATCGATGGAAAAACACAAACTCAGAAAGACCCTGAGTGAATCAATCATTAACAGACCTGCACTACTGACAGCTCAGCAAAACAGCCATATTACAGCAATGTTAATGTTGTCTTTTTCTTTTTCTTTTTTTAACTTCCTCCTCACCTGCTTAGTGATATTTCCCTCTCCAGGCACACGTGTTCGCTTGCAGATCCTCTTTCTTCTAAAAAAACAAAAACAAAAAGAACCCTCATTATAAAATATCATCTTTCTAATATACTGATAATTGACAAAGTAATGGAAATTTCTACTTTTTAGATAAGCAGAAGTTCTCATTGAACTGCATTTCCATATATATGGGGAATGAAATAAAAGTGAAAGAAACATTATGACCACATCCTCTTTTTATCCAACCTAACTCCCAAAGTGTTAGTTTCCAGAGCTATGATTAGACAAAGTATAATTCACCAGGTTTCTAAAAATGTAATTCAATATTTGTTGAATAATGTCCTTAAACCTCAGCTGCTACAGTGACACCAAACAGCTCACCTCATTAATATGAAGACAACAAAGAACATGAGCACCAGGAGAACAGCAGTGGTAGCTCCAACAACTGTTGTTTTCCTGGATTCTGGGCAAAGGAGACAGAAAGTGTGTGATTAGCAGACGCTTGTCCTTGTAAATGTAACAACTCCTGCATGAAATGTTATCATTCATTCACATATTCACCCAAAATGTCTGAAATAATAAACCCAGTCCAAAGCAAACTACAAAGATCATAAGAAGTTTCAAACTCCCAGTTGGTGGGTCACACCCGGTTGGTGCACTTTTGGCCCATGGCACCAAAAATATGATGCAATTTGGTTAGCGTATTTATTTAGTTTTATCTTCTCCATACAGCATCAGAATGGGGAAGAAAGGTGATTTAAGTGACTTTGAACGTGGCATGGTTGTTGGTGCCAGACGGGCTGGTCTGAGTATTTCAGAAACTGCTGGTCTACTGGGATTTTCACACACAACCATCTCTAGGGTTTACAGAGAATGGTCCGAAAAAGAGAAAATATCCAGTGAGCAGCAGTCCTGTGGGCGCAAATGCCTTGTTGATGCCAGAGGTCAGAGGAGAATGGCCAGGCTGGTTCGAGCTGATAGAAAGGCAACAGTAAGTCAAGTAACCACTCATTACAACCGAGGTATGCAGAAGAGCACCTCTGAACGCACAACACATTGAACCTTGAGGCGGATGGGCTACAGCAGCAGAAGACCACACCGGGTGCCACTCCTGTCAGCTAAGAACAAGAAACTGAGGCTACAATTTGCACAGGTTCACCAAAATTGGACAATAGAAGATTGGAAAAACATTGCCTGGTCTAATGAGTCTCGATTTCTGCTGCGACATTCGGATGGTAGGGTCAGAATTTGGCTTCAACAACATGAACGCATGGCTCCATCCTGCCTTGTATCAACGGTTCAGGCTGGTGGTGGTGTAATGGTGTGAGGGATATTTTCTTGGCACACTTTGGGCCCCTTGGTACCAATTGAGCATCATGTCAACGCCACAGCCTTCCTGAGTATTGTTGCTGACCATGTCCATCCCTTTATGACCACAGTGTACCCGTCTTGTGATTGCTACATCCAGCAGGATAATGCGTCATGTCATAAAGTGTGAATCATCTCAGACTGGTTTCTTGAACATGAGTTCACTGTACTCAAATGGCCACAGTCACCAGATCTCAATCCAATAGAGAACCTTTGGGATGAGGTGGAACGGGAGATTCGCATCATGGATGTGCAGCCAACAAACCTGCAGCAACTGCGTGATGCTATCATGTCAATATGGTCCAGTACCTTGTTGAATCTATGCCACGAAGGATTAAGGCAGTTCTGAAGGCAAAAGGGGATCCGACCCAGTACTAGCAAGGTGTACCTAATAAAGTGGCCAGTGAGTGTAAACGTAAGTATTGTGGGGCTCGTAGTGGCCCCCCAATCAGGTGACACTTCCAACAGTGGCTCTCAGCCTCTTTAGGTTCTTACAGGTTTTTACTTCATGTTGGAATGGAAACTTACTTCTGACCAGCAGGTATATTGTGGATGTTTGATGTCCTCTGCTGTTCTGAGCCACACAGGAATAATTGCCACTGTGTTCAGGACTGACGTTGCTGATGTTGAAACTCTGTTCTGATGCATTGGGTGAATTCCCCTCCTTCTTGTACCAGGTGTAAGTCGCTGTGGGGTTAGCATCGCTTCTGCAGGTCAGAGTCACCGAGCTTCCCTCCACGATCTCGCCAGACGGACTCAGCCACAATAATGGAAGCTTTGGAGCATCTGGAGGAGAACATGCAAGTAAACCACTTATGAATTTGATCACACACCTTACTCGTCTTTATCTGGAGATTCTTTTTTGGTTTGCAAGAATCAAATCAAGCTAAAACAAGTTGGTCAACAAGGTTGTCCTTACACTGAACATCTACTAACAGGGATGAAGACTTGTGTCCATGTTGGTTCTCAGACTTGCAGCTGTAGATCCCTCTATCCTCTGAGCTGATGGAGGAGAAACGATAAATGCCCTCTGGTCCACTAACCAGCTTTTGGTTCTTCCTGTACCAGGTGTAATTAGCTGCAGGGTTAGCATCACTGCTGCAGCTCAGCGTCACAGAGTTTCCCTCCACGATCTCTGGAGAAGAACTCACTGACACTGCCGTTGTCTTTGGAGCATCTGGAAGAGGAGACCATTTAACATAAGTCAGTGGTAGACAGGAGAACCTTTCTGTGAGCAGACATTTGCTTTTCCAATACCTTCCATTTGACTCACATTTGACATTAATAGAGATGTGTTCAGATGTCCTCATCCCCCACTCGTTCTCAGACGTACAGTAATACTGTCCTGAGTCAGAAGACTTGATGGATCGGAGGACAAGCTTTGGGCCTTCGCTGGCCACTGTTTGTTTGCTCTTGTACCAGGTGTGTTTAGCTGTTTGGTTAGCATTGTTGCCACATGTTAGCGTCACTGTACTGTTCTCCATGATATCGCCAGAGGGACTTAATAACACAGAGGGCACATTCAGAACATCTGGAGGGAAAAAATTTGTATATTAAGGCTTGAAAAAAAAAAAAAAAACCCCTTCATTGTTGGCTACAAAAACAAAACAACTTACAAACAGGAGGAGAGGCGTGGCCCTCATGTCCTGCCAGTGCACATGAGATGAATTCTCCTGGTTGAAAGCGGGCCTCATAAATTCTCTTCTGTTTCTTAACGATCGCCCCATTTCTGAACCAAACGTAGTCAAAACGGCTCGCTGGAAGACATCTGCTGACACACTGGAGCTGTGCTTCAGTATCGAATGGATGGACGATTTTTCTGATCACCTGCACCCGGAGAGCTACAAAGTCAAGGAGGTAGAACCAGAAAGGTATTAGATGATTAGATTAGATATTGGAAGAACTAATCCACATATGCATACTTGGATTGTACTTTGTTCATCTGATCATAATCTAAAGGAGAGAATATGAGGAAAAAAACAAAACTATAGTTCTGTAAAGTGTCATCACTGTCTCCTCATCTACGAGCTACTTCTTTATCCACCTCAAAGCTGTGAATGCTTCAATCAGTGTAAAGGTATGGGCGCTTTAAACCTACCAGCCTGATATCAAGAAGAAGTCTGAAGTTCTTTTTCAGAAAACAGATTAAGGAAGTCGATGACGACGACATGTCAAACTAATGTTAATATTGAGAAGGTGGCACAATCGAAGGCAACTTGGTGGATGATGACGTTCTTAAAAATCCCAGGCTGTCGCACATTCGCCGTTTTTTGTTTTGTTTTTTTAAATTCTAATCTTAAAACAGTATTGGTCATCATTTTCTGTTGGTTCATATCCCTGAGCTTCCAGGAGATGGACACAAATGTAGACGGATTGCTTCATACATTCCGTATGTGTGTCATATGTCAAGCTTAGATGAGAATTCGGGCCAATACCAGCTGACAGTGAGTGGAGGTAGGGTAGATTGTCCATCAGACATTAAAGATAGTAAGAAAGACAGTAGATCTCACTCACATTGACACCTGAGGGAAACCTAACAGAGCTTTGTGGGGGAATAATGAAGCGTACCCTGAGCATGCCCGTGAACAAGATGGTCCAATGAACCGAGGCAACATGAGCGCAAGAGGTGGAAGTAATATGACTCACAGTGGAAACATACAACATCCCAACCAGTTCCAGCAGAGAGGCGGTGGCAACTTCAGCAACAATAACGGCAACCTTGGCACAAATACATGAAGGCCTTAATCCAAGACTCCAAACGTGGGATAATCTCACTATGAATCCAGAGTGCTACCATGAGGGCCACTTTTATGAGTTTAATAAATGTCCCACACCTGTAGAATGTGTTCTCACTGCTTTAGCCATCTACTTTATTCGTTATATGGACTTTCCTATATGGCTTCAGCCTGACAAAGAGCTCAAACACCGTCACAGAATTGGTCATGTCCAGCCTCGCTCTCAAACATGATGCTTAGAACGGCCAGACAATCTGCTCCTACCTCCTTAGAAGCAATGTCTTAGACATGATCAGTCAGAGCCAGCCGGATTCTGGAAACACACAAACACTAAAGGCAATGCAGTTCGCTTCCAGAGTGCTCACCTCCCATTGGGAGCAACCAAAGGGAAACAATATCGTTTCCAACTTTGTATGTTTGCTTTAGCCATGGAGTGATTGGATGAAGCACTGAGCCCCCAAAAGCACAAAACATAATGTGATACTATGGAGATGAACATGTCAGTGGAGGGATTTATTGTTTAGTGTAGGAATACAACGCAGACAATATAATAAACTCTGAAAATAAATGTTGTGAAAAGCCAAGCAAAGAAATGTATCTCACCACAATAACATCAGCATCTCCGCTAAAGGCTGAACTTTATATCGAACACTTCATCCCAAAATATTGTTTTTTAATTGGATTCCACATTCATGACCGGTGCGTGTTATGTTCTTCTGTATGTTCTGTTTGTAAATAAACTTCCGTTTGTCTGCATGCAAAATCAAGTTTACGCTTTGCGTCTCATCCAAGAACCAAGAGGAATGAGTCTCATTTTGCAACGGAAACTAGAATCTTGAATAGAAAGAAAGTTTAAACCATGACGTTACAAATTTTAGCTTGGATTCATTGGTACCTGTGACAGTGAGATTTGTTCCAGATGAAGTACTTCTCCAGTTGGATGGCGAGGGATTGCTTGTCAATTTAAAATGATATTGGACTGAATCAGTCTCTTTCAGGTCTCTGAGTGTCAGAGTGGAGAGTCCTTGTTCTGTCTCGGAGACTGTCACACGGCCTGCAAACTGTGAGTCTTTACTAAGGTCCTCTGCAGCCAAATCTCCCTGTCTGCTATCAAGAATGAACCAGAACATGGAGTCAACCGCTTTGCTACTTTTGTAAATGCAGGAAATGTCCACAGATGAGCCTTTGGCAGCACAGATACTTCTCTCGGGGTAAACCACTCTGTCGCACTGTTGACCGAAGACACCTGAAACATAGAAAGCACTTCTCAGTTAACTTCACTCTGCTTCATAAATACAAGTAATAAAGTATAGCATTTAGGAAAAGATCTCCACAAACTGTTTAAAGTTCAGTCTTTACTGGGAGGCTTTTCTCTGTTTTTCAAAGCCCATAGAAGTGACTTTTGTGGGGTTCTGGGACAGGGACAAGCCTATGGCCCAGAACAGCGGGCTGAAACTGCATGCCTGAAAAGTCTGTTCCAGCCTGTGAAATAACCGCCCGAGAAGCTGCAACTTTCAAATAAATACAACTGCTGTTCCTGATTTGAACACATGGGAACATATTGCTTGAGCAGGAGAAAATGACGTAACATGAAACTGAGACCATAACTGAGAAGCAAGTGAAACAGAAGAGAGGCATTTATCACTCGATGACGTAGCAAACGTTTAAAAATTTCAGTTAAAAGTGTGCACTTGTACTGAAGGCTTAAATGAAGGCCGATATTTGGAATAATTTTACTGGCTGGTCCCATTTGAGATTGTAACTAAAATGCGCAAACTCTCCTGGATTAGAAGCAGTTTGTACCAAAGGCTGTGATCACAGTAATACAAACGACTGCTGAGGAGGAAACTGGTAATAATCTTGGGTATATTAAGCCATATAAAAAGAAAACGTTCCAATGTCTGATCTGTATTTAAGCAACAGAGTTTTGCAATATTTTTAGCAAGAAAATTTACTTCAGCGAAATTCGAGGAGCCAGTTGGGAAAGAAAACAACTGGCACTTTACAGTGAGCTGATCCAAAGCAACGTGATTAAAGAGCAGGATTTCCCATCACTACGATACAACACATCAGAGGTGCCATCAAGTTTGGAGATTTTGATAAATTACTCACACACTGGAGGAGAGGGAAAATCTTCATATCCTTTCAGAGCACAGGATACGGTGTCTGTAGCTGCGAAGTTGCTTGTATAATATGAATATGATTCTCCTGTCTCCATCTGTCCATTCTTGTACCAAACATAGGAGGGAGACTTGGGAAGTGAACATCTGCTGTCACATATCAGCCATGCCCATGGAGAACCTGCATTTGTCACCTTTACTTGCAAATCTGGATCTTTTATACAAAAAAAAAAATCAAATAGTAATTAATCAAATATTCACAGGAGGACATGACAACTCACACAAAACAAATGAACATATCTGTTGGGATGTTGTTTTTCTAAAAAAGGAATAATAACATACACAGTGGAGGTATACACATAAACATGTGGTGTTTTGCTTCATTTTTACAATTACACATACACATGTACTATCTTTGTAGGGACTGCATGTGTTTGTCATCCCCTGACCCACAACCTAGAGTCGAACCATTATCCTACAGTAACCAGATAGTTTAGCTTCAAGCTACATAATCATTCCTGAGAGATGACATTACCTGTAGTTCAAAATGCAATCTTTTGAATACTTTTGTTCAGTAGATTTAACCTTTAAAGTCCTGCTGGTCTTTCTGGCTAAATAGATGTGCTCAAATAAATTATAAATAGCCCAACAATAAATACGTGTGTAAGCAGACTCTCTGCCTTTATTTGAAGATGAAACCTCAGACAATGTATTTTAATCAGTGGGGTTTGTTTTGGTGCGTGCTAGCATATGATGTTAGTTTTTGTTTTGTTTTTAGCTTAGACTAAAGTTAACCATGGAATTCAACAGGGTTTGTACTAGGATGCACTATTTCCACATTAAGCATCCTTCTGGTAGAGAATATTATTAGGAAACACTCTATTAACTTTCATTGTTTGCAGATGATACTCAAATCTTTTTATCAATGAAACCAGATGATACTGATTAACTTATCAAACTAGAAGCTTGTCTTAAAGACATAAAGGACAATTTTTTATGCTTATTATATTTGGCCCAAAACACCTGAGAAACAAATTATTTAAACTTTATTACTAACATATTATTTAAACATACACTGGCTAGTATTTCTTTGACTTCCGGCACCACTGTGAGGAATCTGGGAATCAACCTTAACCAGCGAGTGGATCTACGACTTTGTTTTAGCTGTTTCTTGCTCTTTTTGCATGTCACCCCCTGTAAGAATCAGGATTTGTAACATTCACCACATCTCCAAAAGGGAGCTTTTCCTTTCCACTCTCGCCTGTGCTTCCTCGTGGCAAACAGTTGGGTTTCTCTCTGTAAAAGAGCCCGGAGATGACTGTGTTGTACTTTGTGCTGTTTCATTTTGAATATGTCTGGATTCACTTTGCCTTTGTGCGGCGACTTCCTCTCTGACCTGACTTTCTCTGTGTAACTTGTCATAACTTCTGTGAATATTGAACATATTGTTCATGGAGTTCAACATGAGCCACATCAGATGGAAACACAAGCATTGTCTACGATGACCGGTGGTCACACAAATGGTCAAATGTGACTTGGACCCTGTTTGAAAGTGAAGATTTCTTCAGGACGTACAGTTAAATTCACTCTGGAATCCCACATTGTTATTGTTATAGATCTACGGAAAAGTTTAGAAATGTTTTTCAGCAGTTTGAAATAAACTCTGGTGGTGAGTGTTTGTGTCTCCGTACCTGTGACAGTCAGAATTATCCCAGGTAAACTACTCCTCCATTCAAAGTTTTGTGTTTTGAATTTGAAGCGGTACTCTGCTGAATCGCTCTCTCTCACGTCACTGAAGCTCAGCTTAGAGCTTACACTTCGATGTTCTTCTGTAACACGACGTCCAAACGACGGGTCTTCGGTGATTTTCTGCGGCTGTGAAGAATTCACCCACTGATATCTCTGATCAGGACTGAACCAGAAGCTTGTTGTGATAGATTCTCTGCTCTTGTACCAACAAGATAAGGACACTGAGGAGCCTTTTACAGCGCAGATATGTCTGTTTCCATAAATCACTCGGTTGCAGGATTGACCATATAAACCTGAAAGAAGAAACTTTGTTAAGATAGAAAAACATTAATGGCAGCAACTGTTGATAATCTAGAAGTCCATAATGTAATCACATCATGAGTTAACACTACCACTACTACTGGTACTTACTCCCAAGTTTTATGTACAAAGTTGTTACATAATGATTTTAGTAGATTACAGTTTGAACTGTTATTCCAATGAAGTTATGACGTTATGACCATGATGAGTTTCTACATGTTTTGCTGATGAGCCTGAAATACACTCACACTCCGGAGGAGAGGGGAAGTCCTCATGTCCTTCAACAGCACAGGAGTAGCTGTCCGTGGAATAATAACTGAAAGATGGCTCTCCTGAGATTTTCTCTCCGTTTTTGTACCAGACGTAGGAAACATGATGGGGTTGCTGACATGTACTATGACACTTGTATACTGGCACACGAGTATAATATCCTCTCAGTATTTGAAGACCTGTGTTCATGTAGAAGCAAAAAAAGGGGATTTATATTCATACACGTACAACCTCAGGCGTAGGCAATCGGTTGGTGCTGTCTGAAGCTTTGCTTCAGCGCTTTTACTGTGGGGAATTTTGCATGTTCTCCTTTCACCTATATGGGTTTTCCCCAAGTAAATTCTTTTTCTAACTCAAAATCAAGCTTTTAAATGTTTACCATAAATGGTGCTAAAGTAAACATGAGCATGTCTGAAAAGACTAAACTGTCGTGGCATTTTGGGTGTCCATTTACCTGACGGTGGTGCTCGAAACCAATGGAAACACAACTTTTTGAAAACAGCTCCCAAGGTGAAACCTTAAAACTTTTCAGCATTGTTCCGACTCTGTGTAGACGGGGGGAAAATGCAACATTTTGAAAATACTCTAACCTTTGTGAAAAGTTGCAATTGCACACGCTCACCATGGCCGTAATAATGTTTGCCTCCAGAGTGTCATGACTCCTACTTCATATCCTCCCGGGACTTGGTAGTTTTATAGTTGAGTCACTCAGAAACGTAATCTAACTTGGTCGTCTGTCCATACGAATGTCTGTGTCCTCCCATTGTTAATGTTTGTAGTGTATTGTTCTTTGTTTTTGGAAAGAAACGACACAATCAATAGCGCCAACTCGTGGCTTGGCATGCTAAATATCTTATTTCCAACGCTTCTGCCATTTTCAAAACATTGCTGTGTAAATGCAAAACTTTTCCGAAACAAAAATGCAAAAACGATACGTTTTCACTTGAAATGTGTAAATGGGGCCTCTGTCTTGGTTTTGTGATAAAGGATAGGTTGAGCTCCGCACTTTGTCTACTGATTGCGGAGAAGGTATTGAAGGATGATGTTAAAGGAATTAATGGATATGATCTGGATATGGTATGCTAATGATGCTGAGTAAGGTTTGGAAAACTTGACATAACGCATGAAAACAAAACCGCTGTTAAATCTAAACACAGTTGAACCATCATTTCCCCAAATTTGACGGACACTGGTGGATCCCAACTCCATCTCAACACATACAAGTCAGAACTGACTGGTACCTGTAGCAGCGTTACTGGTTGTGTCTAGATTTAACGTTGTTTTGAAATTTCAGGACATTTTGTAAAATGACCTGAAATATTAAAAGAAAAGAAATATCTGTGATATTTTTTACTGCTGTCAAAAAACACAGTTTCTTAGTCTGTAGGTTTCAAAATGTTGTTTCACAAGAATTAAAGAAGAACTTCATTTCCCATCAATGTGAGCTTAAATTCACTATATGCAAATGTTTCACAGACTGTGCTCGAGTCTGGGAAAAAAAAGAAGGTGTGTGAGGCTTCACAGCTCAGTGACTCCACAAACTGTATAAGAATACTAAAGTGGACATTTTGTGTAAAGGAAATAAATTTTAATTGGTCTTAAAAATTTGATTTAGTAATTTTCTTGAAGATGAAAAAAAAAAAGTTGAAATTTTTTGGTTTATGTTTGCTTTACTCACAAATTCAAAGATCATTTAAAAAAAAACAAAAAAAAAAAAAACCTAAAAATAAAAACACTTAAGCCGTTATCCTGTTTCATATTCTCGCTCTCTCTCTCTCCCTCTCTCTCTCGCTCTCTCTTCATAATTTGAATTCTGTTAATGTCTATATGAAATAGTCCCATTTCTCATTGGTTGATCCCAAAAGAAACTAATTTATCACATAATATATTTTGTTTTTGATTTTTCTTAGTAAAAGTCAGAAATTACTCATAAATGTACCTTTTTTTTTTTTTTTTTTACATTTTTTAAAATTATATTGTTATTTTGGTGGCTCTCAACAGTAAAACTATCAAGTCCCAGGAGAATATGGACTGGGAATCATGACACTCTGGAGGCGAACGCTGTTCTTATTGTCCATCTACTGAGCTTGTGCAGAAGAACTATTCACTACTGCTGTGATGTCCATGTTCAGGAGCAGCGTTTCAGAAAAAGTGTGTTTCCTCCATTTATGCAGAAATGGAGATGTAGTCCGAGCTTTTCTGGAAAGTTGTGTATCCCACCGTTTCCATGAAGACGGAGCCTTTTCAAACCACACCCAATACACAACAAACGTTTTGCAATTTGAATTAAACCATTTTGTAAAAGGAGCCTAAATGTCTTAGTAAATAATGTCACTCTTTAATGTCTTCCTGTTTGCCGGATTGGACTCATTGGGCACCCATATGTTTGATTTTTTTTTTAAAAAAAACAGCTAAACTACACAAGTCAGGAGGATAAAGTTACCTTCAACAGACAGAGTGACTCCAGTTGAACCAGTATATCTCCGAGTTGTTTTGTCTGTAATGATCCTGAAGCAGTACTTCACTGAATCCTCCCTGCTCACGTTTCTAATTGTCAGAGTGCAGTGGTTACTGACGCTACTGCATCGGTACTGCACTCGCTTTGCATATCGAGGGTCTTCTCTCAGGTCCAACGGCTCCGCTTCACCACATGATGTGCACCAGATTGTCTTTACAACCTTGTGTGAGGCGGGTGGGGACTTGTAGAAGCAGGAGAGGTTCACTGTGGATCCTTCTAAAGCGCAGATGTTCGTGGAATTGTAAGTCACTCCCCAACCAGAAGTGTAAGACGATTCCCAACAATGAATCACTGTAAGACATCATCATCACCAATTAGTATCTCTTCAATATTTGTTTTATTAAATTTTTTTTTACTTTTACACTCTCATTTGAAAAATGAAACGGCTACGGAATTGCAAAGGAACTGATTCAGAGAAGCAGACTTTCTGTTCTCACAACAGCCAGAAGTGCCCGTGCTGAATTTGTGGTCACATATGAAACAGAAACACGTTCAGACACTTGAAATTTGTTTGCTTTGTTTTCCACACTCTCTTTTGGGCAATTCAGTGCGAATATGCTAAAATCCTTCAACAAACAAGTACAGATGGATACAATAAATCTATTACCTGGCATCCAGAGAAGAAAAACAACAAATCCATGGCGAGCTGCTGTTAAACCCATAGCTGACGCTTGGCGGAATCAGTAGCAAGGAAACAAAATAAAATAAAATCCACAGGATCGAACTAGTGCTCGTAAAAATGTCTTTATATGAACACTCCTCTTTGGTCGAAGTGAGTCGAGAATACAAATGATGGGGTTAAAAAACACTGCACACCCTTCCTCTCTGCAACTTGAAAGCAGATGGAAACAGAAGCCACAAGAGCAGGGGAGGTACTTCTCCAAATGACAGCGTTTCAAAATGTCATCTGACTTGAGTCCTTCTTTAGACAGAAAAGTGATGGAAAGTTTTGTGGTTTGACTTGATAAGACTATGAAACGCCCTTTCAATGAAGTCCTGAAGTCTCTTTCCCCCTTCTGAATGTGCTTAAGCCGAGTTGAAAACGTCAATGAATCAAACTATCGTAACTAGTGCTGTCAAACTCAACACCTCAATTCTGTTGACTAATTTAAATGTTTAACTCGCGCGAGGCTGTGGGAGATCACGAGCTGCTGTGAGACTTCTGAGGTTGTTTTGATTTTACACGGCGGCGCCTCGCTGCTCGATCAGAGAAACCTCCAACCACCATTTCTTTTTCCTCCTCTTCTTCACATCGATACCCCTCGCTCATCCACCCCCATCTTCCAGGCGGACACGCCCCGCCTGTTTAAGTGAGTTCTGCCGCGCTCATCCCTCATCACAACAGCCTTCACTTATCAAACACATTTCATACACTGACCACAATAGAAACCCCCAATAAGGACACATACAGATTAAACGGCGCATGTTCACTCGCAATGACTGCTCACATTGTTAAATGTCAAGGATAACTTTCGTATCCTGGAATGTTTATGGCATGAGCTCACAGCTATGACGGAAGACGGAATATCAGTCGGAAAGTTTCACTTTAAAAAAGTTGCCTGACTGCTCGTATGCGTGTGCGTGAGACATTTCTTTTGTGTTAGTGGATATTACTGTTTATTATTGCAACTTTGATCATGTAATAATTTTACAACTTTGTTTCTACACATTTCTAAATTGTCAAAGTGGTGGACCTGCACTTTAACATACAAGACTGGGTTTTGTTATAATGTCTGTTAGAGGATTTTAGAAATAGTTTTTTTTCTTTTCTTTTTGCTAAACTTGGCAGCTGAAAGAAAACTTTTAAAATAGTCTCTGAATTTAGATATACTTTCTGTGTGTTAATTCTATGATTTCACAAATTAAATATCCACCACAAGCTTCAGTCTCATGTAGAAAAAATGTGATGAATTGCAATTAATCACATACAATCGTCTCATTAATTAGTACATTTTTTTAATCGATCAACAGCCCTAATTGTAACACAATCATCATCAGGTGAAAAAAAGTAGTCACTCATGTAGAAACAGTATATTGTAGTTGTCATGGACTCATTAGCAGGTCAGGGTGTAAATAGTGGGAACCTTTCTTCTTCAGGTCTGTGTACAAAAAGAAAAAACAGCTTTTGACTGTTGAAGCCGGTTTTAAGTCTTCATGATTGTAGAAACATGTCAATAAGGCCCCATTTGCACGTCAACAAAAACGAGTGTAACCGCAAAACTTTCTTCACTTTTTTTTGGGGGGGGGGGGGTCTGTTTCCACGACACTGATGCTCGGTTCCACTGCAGCCCGGACTTTTTTGCACAGAGCAACAGAGCGCTGTTACTGCGCATGCGCATGTCCTCCGTGGTAAATAGTCCTTCTGGTCATGTGCACGTAACAAACGTGTCATCTGTAATGGCATGACTCGCTCGTCGGATTGTAGTTTTATAGTCCACAGTGGTCGTTTAATAGTTGAGATTTCACAAAACAAATACTGGCATCCAATGGACAACAAAAACAATGGTGGCCATCAGAATGCTCCCAGTCCGTATTCTCTTGGGACTTGGTAGTTCTACAGTTGAGTCACTCAGAAAGGTTGATAGCATATTGTTCTCTGTACACGTTTGTGGTTTTATTACCCCCCCCCCCACAAAAGTGTCACAAATTTGGGGAAACCAAAAACTCTGCCACAAATAACACAAATCACTAAACTAATCATGTAAAGATGTGTGATGTTTGTCACAAACTGAACAATGGATAAGCTATAAGATGGTATCAGCCATTTTCACATCCTCATATACCAACCACAGGAACTACTACAAACGATCTATCGTAACTTTGGTAATCAAATTGACCGTGACAGTGGTTTAACACTTCAGGCTACCAACAAACCTGACAAAAACGATGGAAGCACAAATTCAAAAAATATACAGGTGTTCCAGCGGAAGCCTAAAAACAAAGGGTGACTTAAAAAGTTTAAAAGCAGACTGAACATCCGTCTCTGTCAATTTCTGTGTTCACTCTATGAAGATGGTGACGTAAAACTTATCCAGTAGCTGGAAACTATTTCAAATTCAATCCAAATACAAAACAAGTAAAAATAGTCTCCAGCACATAGTCTTTGTGCCGTACCTGTCACTGAGGGGTGACAGAGACACACAACAAATACTTTCAACTGCAACACAGAAGGTAGGGAGAAGCTCTGCACAGATAAGGCGAAATACACTTGCCACACTTCCTTCCTCATTCCATTCATTGGTTTGCATTACCAGCTACAGTATGGCACTCTTAAAAAGGTGTTAATATGTTGATATAGAACATGAGGGGGGTAATCTAGTTTGAGACCTGAGTTCTGGGACAGCCAGCTCACCCAAGTTTGACATAAACTGCTAAAAAGTGTAGCTGAAGTCTGTGATCAGCATTCTTGTTTCATGTGGCCTGAGACCATGTGTTCTGAAAAACAATAATAATAGAAATAACTATCAAATCTTGGATTATAATAAAAACAATATTAGAGTAATAAAGAACATATTGAATACAGTAGTAAAAAATGGTTCTAATAAAACAAGCTACAATAAATATTTTATAATGAATGATACTGAAAATTAATTAATAGTTTAAATAATTTGTTTAGTCAGCATTGGACCTTATCTTGATAAAACATAGTCCCTGAACCACCAAACCTGAGTTCGATGTTTCTCACAGCAGTGGAATGACGGGGAAATGATATTCGTAACACATCCTGCCGATGTGGAAGCGTAGCATTAGGGCAGGTTTTCTCTTTGCGGGTACAATAAGGGAACACAGTGTCGAAGGTCTGGCAAAATCTATATGCAGTGAGAAATGAGTCAGACTGTTATCGGTGCATTCAGCAAACTACTTCTAAGACTCAGTAAATGGTGAGCAGGGCTTCTAAAGAGGTTGCTGGAGATGTCTGAGAGGGCAGGATGGTCCCGGTGATAGAGTCCTGATAAACTCCATGATGGATCCTGCAGTGGCTGGTTTTGTTCTCTTTACCGAGAAATCAACGAGGGACCAGGTTACGTGACCCGTGAACATCGTTGGAACAAGTTCACCTGTGGTTTACTCGCGATCTCTACAACACACGATCGATTTCTTGGTATTTCAGGAGCATTATCAAATCTGACAGGAACGTCCTTGTTGCTTCCGGTAGGTTTAAAGCTGACTGGATTTTACTGCTGGTCTTCCTGCTGCTCTGGACCATCTGGATTCAAGTCTGCAGAGTTCTCATAAGCAGGATCACAGTCCAGCTGATGATAAAGATGAAACAGTGACATTAAATTTAACTCATATATGTGAATTACTAATCAATCAGCACTGAAAACATTACAGAGCTGAACAAATAATTTATTTTTTGTTGGTACTCATTTGATCCTTTTCACAAGCCGTTCCAGCACTTTCACATGTTATTAATTTAAAAGGAATATTGTCACAAAGACATCTCACCTCTATCGTCTCGATCCGTTCATTAGTCACATTAGGTGAGGATTTCTTCTTCCTGGATTGAGGCAAACAACAATTTCAATAGAATGTTCATTTGAATTTGCGATTTTAAAACTAAAGACCTTTGTAAGAAATTGTAAAAGAAATAATTGATGTTATTGAGGTTGTATTGTTTTACTTCATCCAAAGGTAGAGGACAGGCAGAGGAATCGGCATCAGAACCACCAGAATCAGTCGGATGATATTCACCGTCTTTTCAATATTCCCTTACAAAAACAAAAAGTTAGGTCTCTGCAGTGTGAGAATAGATCAGTTTACCAGGTGATTCTGTCAGTTTTGAGGATTATCAGTCTCTGATTTATTTTGGACATGAACATCTTATTAATGTCTGCATCAGTGGGCCATGTTATTTAAACCTTTTAAAAATGTACCTGTTGCAACAATCTGATGAAAGTTGGAGGTCTGTCTTCCTCTGTTGTTCTGAGCCTCACAGGAATAATTCCCACCGTGTTCATTCATAAAGTTAATGATGGTGAAAGTCTGTCCAGATGCTTTCGGTGTGTCTTCCCCCTCCTTGTACCAGGTGTAAGTCGCTGCCGGGTTAGCATCACTGCTGCAGCTCAGAGTCACTGAGCTTCCCTTGGGAATCTCACAAGAAGGACTCGCTGAAACAACAGGAAGCTTTGGAGCATCTGGAGGAGAAAAAGTTCATTAAAGTACACAAGCCTTTATCTGAAAATAATTGATTTCAAGTGATGAGCCTCTCAACCTTTACTTGGTAACCAATTTGTCCGCAACCAAAGAACAACAAAGAAACTTGCTTTGTCCTTACAGTGAACATCCACTGACAGGGATGAAGACTTGTGTCCATGTTGGTTCTCAGACTTGCAGCTGTAGATCCCTCTATCCTCTGAGCTGATGGTGGAGAAATGATAAATGCCCTCTGGTCCACTAACCAGCTTTTGGTTCTTCCTGTACCAGGAGTAGTTAGCTGCAGGGTTAGCATCACTGCTGCAGGTCAGAGTCACTGAGTTTCCCTCCTCGATCTCACCAGAGGGACTCAGTGATACTGAAGGAAGCTTTGGAGCATCTGCGGAAAATCACAAGTAAAGACTGAAATCATACAACATGATAATTGGTCTGTATTAGATGCTCAAATTTTATGAAAATGATGGTGATGCAGTGATGCTTGTAAACATTATTGATATTTTCTGAGCAATACAGAAAGATGCTAATGTCCACGTCATAGAATGGTGAAACAGTTTGAAAGTAAACACAAAAACATTGACTCAAAAGGCTGTTTTTGTGTACACATATGTGATATCAAAGTTATTTATTTATGGGAAAACTGACTATCCATTAAGAGACATTTTAAAGAAGACACCTTCACAATTCTACGGCAGGGGTCTGCAACCTTCAACATTCAAAGAGCCATTTGGACCCGTTTCCCACTGAACAGAACACATTGGGATTGGTCTCAGGCCTACTGTTGCTGAATGACGTTATATACCTGCGTCGTTACGTGGCATTCACAACCCCACCTACATTCGAACCGTACTCTGTGGTGGGACTACACAACAGAGTTGGGTAAGGGTGCGCTTTTCCTTACCGTACCGTCCCGGCCCGACCCGCTCCAGCATGAACTGCGAGTCGCAGCAGAGGGACAAAAGATCTACCTGCGGCTCCGGAGCCACGGGTTGTCGACCCCTGTCGTAAGCCGATTTCAAACTGTATTGGTTTAACATTTTTTAAATTGAATCTAATGTACAAAACAGATCTCATAAACTTTGGTATGGCATCAAGTTGTATCGGCATAGACTGCATAGTCAGTATCACTAAAGCATGCTGCAAACAGAGCCCATCAGGACAGTCAAGCAATCTGTCCCGTTCTGTTTGGTTTGTGATGTCAGTGGACAGGATTTATTGGTCCTGGACCAGGTCTGAAACAATCCTGGCCATATCAAAAAATGTATATATTTCAGGACTTGTCTGGGGTGGCTACAAACTAAAATAAATTGATCTGGGCTGTTTGCAACAGTCCA
Organism: Lipophrys pholis; assembly: GCF_963383615.2. NCBI lineage: Eukaryota > Metazoa > Chordata > Actinopteri > Blenniiformes > Blenniidae > Lipophrys > Lipophrys pholis. The sequence goes on from NC_137628.1 coordinate 13,558,953, forward strand.
GGACTGCTTTGGATGGATTCATCGCTCAGTGAGCATTAGGAGCAACGCTCAAATTCACATGACTCTACATAAAGTCACTTTTCAGCCATTTCTTGACCTGATGGCATCTCTTGATGGGTGTTACTCGCCCGCATTTGGAAACCGCCAGTAGAAATCACATGGAATAAACAAATAAAACCATTTAAGGTATTTTTGATATAGTCTTATGTTTGAGTGTAGCACCAGTGTTCTATAGATATATTTATAGATTTTTAAAAAATAGATTTACTTTATTCTCATCCTGACAATTTACATCAAAGATGCACTGCAGAACGATCATTGTGTTTCTTCTCACTGCATTTAAATGGGTTTACGTGCAGCATTCTCGCCTCACACCATGAGATGTGGTGAGATGTTTGTTTTGAATTTGAGATTGTTTCAGGCTCTATTTGGATCTCTGACAACCTGAGTCACTGAGGCAGCATGAGACCAAATGACAAGACAAAAGTTATTGCCACGCTTGTTGATCTAACACCTATTGGTGTTTTAAACCAACTTGGTGCCATTCCGAATGTAAACAGGAAAAGAGAAAGGTGGCTAAAGAGACAGAAGCAGCGGAAAGGAAAGTTGAGGTGAGAAGATGGACTCCGATAATGTGAATGTTACAAGGAAACGACTTGGCTGACACGAAGGGAATGAAGGAGGAGGGAGTCCTTTGACGAGGCGATGAACGGGGAGAATGACATGTAAACTGTAGATCAGATGAGTAGAGATGGTAGACATGTGACTTAAGAGACAGTAAATGATCTGGTGTTGAGCAAGAAAGTGTTGCATTGCGCAGGAAGTTCGGGGTTACTCAGAGGTACGTCAGAGTGGTACAGGATATGTATGGGGGACGTCTGACAGCAGTGACGTGTGCTGTGATATTAAAGTGGAGGTGGAGGATATGCTCTGGGCCTTCTCTTGTTTGTAGAGCCAAGCACCAAAAACAGAGAATAAGGCCCGGTTTACACAGCGTTTGCATGTGAAAAGAAAAACTTTCAAAATGATTTCAAAATGTTGCCATGTAAACACGAAACTTTTTGGAAATGAAAACGCAAAAATAACGTGATTTCACTTGAAACATTGTCATGTAAATGGGGCTAACCCTGTAATCTCCCACTTTTGTGTTGTTGGTTGGCAGCATTAGTGTAAGCAAGTGGAGAGATGATTCCTTCAAAAGGCTGCAGCTTGGATGAAAGCAAAGAGCTACAAAACAGTAGCGAGAGCAGCCATGTTGTATCGTTTAGAGACAATGAACCCTGACCAGAAGGCAACGAGAAGGAGGACGAGTTGAGGATAATGACGTTTTCACTTGGAGTGGGAAAGACGATATTAGACGACTCAAGTTGGACAGTTTGGTGGGGGAGTGGAGAGTGAGAGGTTTGGTCGTGTATGCACGAGACATGATAGTTATGTATATTAAAGTGATGGTAGGCAGGAGGAGATGAGGAAGATTAGTGATGCGTTTCAGGGATGCAGTAAGGGAGGACAAGAAGGCAATTGTTGTGAGAAAGGTGGAACACAGGTGATGGAGAGGGATTGGAAGAAGGTGATCCGCTGTGGCAACGATTGACGAAAAATTGCCAAAGGAAGAGAATTACAGGTTTTAACTCACATTTCACACTAACAGATGTGGATGTGGTCTGTGTCGAGCCCATTGTGTTTGCAGCTTTGCAAAAATACTCTCCAGAGTCAATAAACTGGATGGACTTGAAGACAAGCTGCAAACCATGCATGATATTTCCAGAACCTGATTGAGTTCTCTTGTGCCAGCTGTAAGTTGCTGCTGGGTTAGCATCACTGCTACAGGTCAGGGTCACTGGGCTGCCCTCCAATATCTCACCGGAGGCATTCACCGTAACTTTGGGAAGTTTTGGACTGTCTGCGGGAGAAATTATTATTTTCAATACTTTTAAACAGGAACGTTTGTCGGACAGTCCCATAAGTTACAAAATCAATGTAATCACACAGGTTCAACACTAAAAACTACAATCATAAAGAAGAATCAAACAATGAGACTCACAAACTGATGGAGAGGGGAGCTGTTCAAATCCTCTCACAGCACAGGAATAGCTGTCTGTCGAGTGATATACTACTTTCACAGAAGAAGATGTTTCTGTCTTTATGACCTGCCCATTGTTAAACCACACATAGTCATGATGATCAGGACACAAGCTTTGACATTTCAGATGAACCAATTCTGATATCCAGCCTGATTGAAAGCTGATCACCTCCAGCTGGAGATCTGAAAACCGAGAAACAGGACATATGACTGCTTTCAAAAGAAATTGGCAAATTATTAGGTACTTGGTGAACATGTTACCTGTTACAGACAGAGTGGCTCCAGGTAAACCAATAAAGCCTCTGCCAGGTTGATTTGTTTGAAAGTTGAACTTGTACACGCCGGAGTCTTTATCTCTGAGGTCTGTGATTGTCAATACGCAGCGATGGTCACCACAATAATTCTGCAAACGATTCGTGTAGGTCACGTCTGTGATCAGATCCACTGGTATTCCATTATTTTTCTTAATGAACCACAGTATTTTAACGACTTCAGTCGTTCGACCATCAATGGAATCTGTAGGTGCAGCTTATGTTGACCGCTCCTCCTTTCAGAGCACAGATCTGAGTGGAAGAGTAAGACACTCCCCAGTCATCCTCACCATGTACCACTGTAACACAAACAGAAAACACACAATCAGTGTGACCAACCAACACACTTAACTGGAGTCCTCTTGCTTTTTACATTTCAGATATAATGTAAAACATTTTCAATTAAACCAAACTAATCGTATTGTATTAACCTCCTTGTGGAAATTTCTTTTTTTCGCATTCACCCATTCTATTTCGAGAATGATTTGGGCAGCCACATAAAGGCACTCCAGGGAGTTGATTGAGGCCAGGGGTCTTGCTCAGGGAACCACAGTGGTGACCTGTGGGATTTGAACCTGTGACCTTCTGAGATCAAGTCTGTTTATCTTCTCGCCACCACTACCCAATTATATGCACATATTGTCATGGCAAGTTACAGGGAGATTTGTTATCTTCGATTCTTCTCCTTCAGTGTTTTTATTCCACTGTTAATCTCACAGTGGGGAGGTTGGTCAGTGGTTCCCAAATTTCCTATATGAAAGAATGTGAACACCCTCTCTAATCTTTAACTTTGCATTAAAGACAGACACACACTCACCAACTTACAGCAACCGAAGTCTATAAAATAACAGCACTGCTTGCCATCTCGGGACACCAAAATCACTCAAACATTTGGAATGCGGGAGGAAAATATAGTTCCAACACAAAAACCCACCGTTGGGACCTACAGCTTATTTTAAACCCCCCGCATTTGTTTAATAGTGAAATCAATTCGTGGCAAATGAAGACACAGTACCTGACACAGAGAGAAGAGTGAAAACAAATCCACACGCTGCTGCTGTTAGACTCATCTCTGAGTCTTTCATCGCCACTTCAGAGACAACAAAACATTCCAGCTCGTAAAGAATATACACAGTACAGATTCCCATCTAGGGGAGGGCACTGCAGATAAAGATGCTCTTCTTTTCTGATATATGGTGACTGAAGGGAAGTTCTTAGAATATACAACACTTCCTTCCTTTTCACAAGTTTAAAATGCACATTGTGCAAACAAAGAGGAAGTGCCAACGTCAAGCTTTTTTGTAAGATCTTGATCGGTGATTGTTCGAGCCGAACTTTTTGGTAATTCATAAGACACAATCAGAAACAAATCAGCATTAAAAGGATCACCTGGTCAATCAAACGGGAGAAAAAGTGTGATCTTTTGTGAAAAGAGGTATTGGGAATTCAACTTTATGGACAGTTTGGCTATTGATAATGTTGAGCTATGCTCTCATTTTGTTATGATTTGCTATATGCTACATGTGTTTTATTATAGTTTTTGTTTACAAGTTGTCAATGGCAACGCTGATCGATCATATGACTAATGCTGATCTAATTGCTGACGTGCAACACATGCGTAAATAAATATGGTGTGTGCCCGGTGTGGGTGATCACAAAAGAGGAAATACGTGTCTGTGCTGTGTCTTATGCCACGCTGAGAAAATGACTCTGCGAACAGATAATCACTGATAATTATTTATTTCCAAAAAAGAGACCTGATATGATATCAGATGCCTTCACCACCTCTTTCACAGAGATTAATAGCCACTTTGTTGATGTCAGTCTCGTAAAATACACTAAACTATTGGGATTTAGCTCAATAAGAATTTTGAAGAATTTTGCAGTTCTTTATGCAGGAGGGGTCGACATGTCTTTCTCCTTTATGCACAATAATAAGGCAGCAAGTATGTTTCCAAAAATTCTATTTATTCACAGAAGACAAAGCAAACAAAACACAGATCCTAACTCCTACTATATACGTGTGTGTGTGTGTGTGTGTGTGTGTGTGTGTGTGTGTGTGTGTGTGTGTGTGTGTGTGTGTGTGTGTGTGTGTTTGAGAGAGAGAGAGAAAGAGGTGGAGAGAGTGTGACGTGTGATGGAAACTACAAATAGTAGATCACAAATAACTACATTTCAATTTGGCGGGCAACAAAAGCAAGATGGCCGACTGGGGGTGTTCACTTACTTGTGTTTGGTGTGATTTGTGTAGGATTGCGAGTTTACCAGGTTAGTAAAGGAAAGATTAGCGTGCACACCATGTGTTGGTGTGAGGCACAGCTACCATTAGATTAGCGTGCACACCATGTGTTGGTGTGAGGCACAGCTACCATTGATTTACAGGTTACTGACCTCATATCATGACCAGTAGAAGACAAACCACAAGTAATCAAATCAACACATCTTCATGAAATGTAAACAGTTCTGTGCTTAGCCTACTTGTTTCACTAATTCCCAGTAGTTTATGGACCGAGTTGGTTTGTCACCCAGACTGGAGGAAGCTGGTTGTTCCTTGGTTATCAGTTCTGTGCTAACTGCCCATGTTGCCTGGTGCAGGTTTTTTTTTTTGTTTGTTTTCTGTTTTCCACCATTAACTTTAATGTGCTCCCCTTGCTGTTATAATGCATCACTATTATATTTACTCTTTGTCACTTCTTCTCCTGGAGGTTGAAACACAAAAGGTGAAGTCGAGTTAGACTTGACGTTTCTCAGGTTTTGTTGACTGTGCTGTACAGTTCAGGTGGATCAGCTCTGATGTCGTGGCTCGTGTTTCTGAGATGGAGAGATAATTGAAGTCACGTCATTCAACAAAACCACAAATACAACTGGATATAAGAGTTCCTAGTAATGAGTGAGGTTATTGTGAGTGTGTGAGACGCTGCTCACCTCAGGGCTGCACTCTTAAGAGCAGAGTAGTCAGTAACATCCTCGCCCTTCATGTGTCTGTGAGCATGATGTGCTCCGATGTTGGAGTACATACAGTCTGTCTGGTTGTTAATGAAGTGGATGTTGGCATAGTGAAGGTCAAACTGCTCCTCTGGCTGTGCAGCATCAGGCAACCCCTGCAGAATGAAACCACTTTTATGTCATGTAGCAGAAGATGTTTACGTTGAGAAAGGAGAGTCACCGTACAATAACAATGACTGAGAATAAAGGTAACTATTTATTTGGAAAATGAAGTTTTCATTTAGAACGTGTTATTAAGGTGTATTACTTTAATTTTGCAGTGAGACACATGAGCTGTCTGCATTATATGCATCGAGTTCAAGTATTCAGTTGAAGTTGAGTCAGTTACATTGAACAAATAAATATAAACGCAACACACTTTTGTTTTTGCTCCCATTTTCCATGAGCTGAACTGAAAGATCGAAGACTTTTTCTGTATACACAAAATGCCTATTTAGCTCAAATATTGTTCACAGCTGTGTCTAAATCTGTGTTAGTGAGCACTTCTCCATTGTGGAGATAATCCCTCCACCTGTGTGTGGCAGATCAACATGCTGACTAGACAGCAGGATTATTGCACCATGTGAAGAAGGAAAGCTTCTAATATATATCGAGGAACGGTAGCAAAAGTATATATTCAAACATGAAATCACTGAAAACAAGCCTGAAGGATGTGTGACACTTCTCAAAAGAGTTCCAACCTTTTTTTCTTTTTTCTTTTTTTATGTTCGTGTGAGAATGACTGTCTCACCTGACCCATGTTGTCTGGTCTGTCTTCAGGCTCTGATGATCCCTTCACATCTCTCTTTTTGCTTATCAGGAGAATCGGCAATGAGCAAATGGTTGTATTGACATGTTTTGAGATACACATTTCCAAAACCCCTAATTTAATTTGTTACCAATAAAATAAAAGCGATACTCACCGAATCCACAGGAACACAAAGATGAATGCAACAGTCAGGAGAACAGCAGTGATCACTCCAGCAGCAATGTATTTACCTGGGGACACTGATCAAAATATAACGCTGACCGTTAATGGCATTATGCAGCGGGTGTGGTGTGATCAAAACAGACATTAAGGCCGATTGATATTTGCAAAATGCGTGCATGTTGACGTCCCGTTGTATAACTGAGAATGACACCAAGACTGACATTCATTTTGAGTTTTGCATGATTTAGAACTGGAGAACATTCAAGAAAAGACATTGCTTCACTTGCAATTGGCTCAGATGTGACATTACCTTCTAATAAAGGCAGCAAACAAAAGTTGTAGTGAGCCTGATGACAAATTGCATCTCACCACAATAACAAGATCAGAACCTCTGCTAAAGGAAGAGCTGGCTTGCAATTTGAAACCCAAACTCTGCACTTCAAAACAGGCACAATAGGCTGGTCCAAAAAAAAAATCGAACTACGTAAATCATGGATGGTACCCCCTAATTCTATTCCTTGTACCATTCAAATGAACATCCCAAAATGTTTTTTCATTTGAATGATATTAAGAGGTGGCCCACGGGCTTTTTTACATTTTCAAATTTTCCCATATTTTCAGAATTTTTTTGAGGAGAAAAAAACTAAAAGAAAAAAGACGGACAACTTTCATTGCAAAAAAAACATCCAATTTACTAAAGGGACAGCTTAACAATAACAACTTCTTAGGAAATCCATTGCAGATTGAACAGTTCAGCGTACGACACTCCTTTATTGTCTATGAAATCGTTTTTCTTACTTTACCAAGATGCATTCTTTTGTCATCATATTGCATACAGTGCAATAAAAATCAATAGAAATAAAATAGATAGTGATGAGCCACTTATAAATCTGAAGACATTGAGCTTAAATTTTCCACACATCATCAGGATGACAAAAGAAATAAATATGGGGGATACCATCATCAATATTACTAACTTTCTTTTGCCTATATTTTGGAGCACCCGAAGGCACAATCATCAATATCACAAATGTTTTGAGATGTAATTAATCAGATTGTGCACAGATCCTCTCAGCTTTTGTACAATCTGGGAGATATGACAGATATTCCATATCCATGGAGGCAAATGCTGTAAATAAATAGCTTGTGCATCAGTCAGAAGCAATTCTCAGTGTGTCAAGTAAGCAGATCATATCCCATGCGTGACTGTGGTCGGTCAACATCCCTTCCTTCAGTTATGAACTTTGAACCATAACTAACATAATTAGATAAGCAGGCTGTCCAGGAGAACCCCCACTCATTGTTTCTCATTGAGGTGAATCAGTGACAGGAAGTTCCCCAACATTTTTTTGTCAAGCAAGATGTCAGTATTCACTGATGTCCGTGAAACTATAATCCACAAATCTACATAACAGAATCCATCTGTGGCACTGTGGCTATACCAAACTCATTTCTGATCCTGTGAAACCAAAAACACCCGATTCAGTTGAATTTTTGCTTTTCGTAACAGAGAAAAGATACTGGTCCAAAAATTTAATTTAAAAAAAGAGTGCTTCTCTCATCACCTGCTTTTTCTGGCTTTTGAGTCCTCCCTTCACTCATGACCGAGGGAAGAGTTGGAGAATCCAAAAGAACAGCCAGATTCCTCATCTCCCTGGCTGTATTATTTTTGGTTTTGTATTTCTATTCTGTGTTAGCTTTCAATGTGTGAATGAGTGCTCTGTGTGTTTTATGTCTATGTCTATATGTGAGTGAGTACTCTTGTCTCTGGATCGGCTGGAGGGTCAGCTGCTCTTTCAGTAGACCAGGCTTCAATGCCAGTACGTTTTGTTGTTCCTGGTAAGCTACAGGAATTTTTTAGTGTTTTAGGCCATTGTTTAGCATAATGTTGATTTACTTTTACTCACATTTCACATCAAGAGAGGTGTATTCAGACAGCTTGCTTCCCAGGTTGTTATCAGCTTTACAATAATACTCTGCAGAGTCCGAGGGCCGGATGGCCCTGAAGACAAGCTGCACACCATGACTGATATTTCCAGAGGACGGTTGTCCTTTCTTGTACCAGGTGTAGGCAGCAGCTGGGTTGGCATCACTGTTGCAGGTCAGAGTCATTGACCTGCCCTCCATGATCTCACCAGAGGGACTGACTGAAACAACGGGGCGCTTTGGAGCATCTGGGGAAAAAAAAGATGAAGACATCTGATTTCCCTTAGAACCTTCAAATGAGACACGCTTTATGTTGTGTCTTCCACCTGATTAAAAAACGTAAGACTACTCACACACTGATGGCGAGGTAATCTTGTTGAATCCTGACACGGCACAGGAATATCGGTCCGGAGACTGAAACACGACTAACATTGAAGATGATGTTTCTCTCGTTATGACCCGCCCATTGTTATACCACACGTAAACAAGAGGAAGAGGACAACGGTTTTGACATTTTAGCTCAATGTTGAAGGAACCCAATGAAGTGATCACTTTCACCTGGAGATCTGAAACACACAGAACACACATCGTGAGAGAGAGAGAGAGAGAGAGAGAGAGAGAGAGAGAGAGAGAGAGAGAGAGAGAGAGAGAGAGAGAGAGAGAGAGAGAGAGAGAGAGAGAGAGAGAGAGAGAGAGAGAGAGAGAGAGAGAGAGACTCTCATAGTAAACGTTACCTGTAACAGACAGCTTGATGGCCCCCAGACAAGGAGGAATTGTTTCAAACTCAAATTTGTACAATCCAGAGTCGCCCTTTGTCACGTTGCTGATTGTCAAGGAGCAGTCATATCCACTGCAATAATGCCACAAACGGTTTTTGGAGCTTGAGTCTGTTCTGAGATCCACTGGTGCTGTATTACCCTCTTTGGTGAACCACAATTGTTTAAGGACTTGGGTTTGATAATTTATTTTGTCTAAGTATCTGTAGGTGCAAGTGAGGTACACTGTTCCTCCTTCTACTGCACATAACGGAGTCGAGTCCGTCTCTCCCCAGTCATCCTGACCGTGTACCACTGTAACACAGACAGAAACCACAGTCAGGATTAAAAACCTCAGTAAACAAGCTGTTTATTGGACAGAGTCATAGCTGCTATCAGTGAATAAATCTAGGACGTGAAACGTTGTTTCGAATGTGGTTTGTAAGAGAATCTAAAGCATGCAGGGCGGTGGTTTCAAAGACTGGAACTGTTTGGTTGAAAGACCTGAATAGTAATGTGGTCTTACTGGAGTCAGACACGTTGGTAGAGGAAGCTATTGATGATATAGCAGCAGTGTATAGAATAATAAGAAGTAGAAAATAGTAATTGTAGAAAATAAATTTGAGTCAGAGGGTGTGTCTGAACAATCCCTCCTATCTCCGTTCCTATCCACTTTTCCTTCACCCCGATGGATGACGTCACAGGTAAAGGAGTTAGGAGACTTCCTAAAGGAGTTAGAGAAAGTCAATCATGTTGTTTTGACAATCAGACCACACTTCTTCTGAGTGACGTAATAATAATCCAAAGGTGGTGAAGGTTAGTGAGGTCTCCCGTGGTAAAAAAAAAAAAAAAACTACAAAAAAAGTCTGAAAATGGACTATTGAAAGCACATTTATAACACTTTCCCCTGTGCCTCTAACCACTGATATAATCTCAAATATCACAATTTTTGAATTGAAATCAAAGGAAAAAAGGCTACCAGGTGAATAAATAACTAATGCAAACTGTCAATAGGCTGCATAACATAGTTAAGATGTGGGTTTTAGATTATTTAAAGTTGTTCAAGGCAGAATATTGCTTTGGTAACTTACATGATCTGCGTCCTTTTTCCGGCATCGTGAGTTTCCGTAAACGTTCGGACGAGCGGATCCCTTTAAATGTTGTCGCCACAAGGAATTGTGGGGCAGCTTGATCAAGTCTTCTTTGATAAAGGATGTATTAGTGTTTCCTATGCTAAAGGAGCCTCTAAAGCAGGGGTCTCCAACCCCGGCCCTGGAGAGCCCCTGTCCTGCATGTTTGAGCTCTCTCCCTGCTTCAGCATCCCTGAATCTAATGATGATGTCGTCACCAAGGTTGTGAAAAAGCCCAATAACGAGCCCCTCATTGCAATCAGGTGTATTGCAACTGGGAGAGAGCTCAAACCTGCAGGACAGGGGCTCTCCAGGACCGAGGTTGGAGACCGCTGCTCTAAAGGAATCATTGAGGCTCCATTTCCTTAGCTTTCAGGGAATTCAAATGTCCCTCATCATGGCCGCCACTTAAACACTTCCGGGGGTTAAGGAAAAGTGGATTGGAAAGGAGACAGGAGGGACTATTCGCAGGCACCCGGAGTATTTTCAAAATGTTCCACCTTGGGAGCCATTTTCCAAAAGTTTTATTTTTTGTGGCTCCAGAAAATGTCTTTCCGCTTTCACTTGAAATTGTCACGTGAACAGGGCCTTTATACATTTGTCCCTTAGTCTCTCTTAGGCTGCCCCTTTTCCCCCAGGAGCTGCCACAACAAGTCGTTATCACTTACATGGTTCGCTTGGTTAGTTGAAACACCAGATGCTCTTCCTGCAAATGGGGACTCAAACACAGACACCTCAAACTGAATGTCAAGGACTGGACAGATGCGTCACCAGGTGGGACGACAGCTTTTGAGATGAACGGACAATTTGAGGTTTGGGTTAGATTTAGTGATATCCACCCCCTTTGCCGTTGTATATACGTACATATCAAAGATGAATAAATAACAGTTCTGAAATCCCACAACAGGTAAAAAGGTGGGCTTTAGTTAAAAAGCTTATTTAAAAGGAAGGTTTTAAAAACATGAACATTCTCTGCTCTCTGCTCTGTCTTCTCTCTTCTCTGACAGGCTGCGAGGAGCGTCGTGCAGGAAAGCAGCCTCACCACAAGTTCCTGTATCAATGGTGTGAATGATTAAAAGGCTGGTGTTTGTGGACCTGAGGGTTCATACTTTTAAACGAAATTTCTAGCATACAAAGACTTTTAAAAGTCGTTACCACTGCAATACCCTTATTACTAGTGTCATGGTATCCTGGCATGTGGTGAACATGCTTTACGTGTGGAATAAAGTATGCCAAAATGTCCAAAATGATGCCCAGGTTCTTTACTTGATCCGACGTTTTGACAGGTGTAGTTTTGACAATTGTTTCTCTCTCCTCACCTTCAGACCAGTAACAAACTTCAGTTTTGTTCTTATTGAGCTGGAAGATGTTTTCTGTCGCCCAAGATTTAATATCTAAATTAAAATTACAAAGTTGAATTGGCTGCATGTCTCCAGGAGGCATGGAAATGTACAAGCTGTGTGTCACGAGCTGTGAAAATCAATTACATGTCCACTGATGACATCAACAAGGGGAAACAAATACAGGTTCAAATGAATCTATATTCATTTCATGAACCCCTGAGGAGCATCGTAACGAACAGCCAGTTCATTACCCACGTGCTCACTCGCAGCACTTTAGATGTTCACAAAGCACTTTAACACACAGCACTTAAGGATAATGTAGTAAGTTTTGCACATAGAAAAGATTGCACATGGTGGTCATTTTAAATCTATTCGTTAGAAGCTTTTGTTGTGGGATGAGAGCAGCTGATTCCTGCGGGTGTTGATGTGCTTGTGCTGAATGTTTTTAAGGTGTTGGTGAGAGTGTTTTGCAGTACGCGAGTGTAAAAGCTTTTCACTCACCGTCTCCTGTGTCTCGGCAAAAGATTCCCCCAGGGAGCACACATCTTTAAAATAGGTCCGGGCTGAACCAAGAGGAAGAGCAAGCTCGTGTGTTGCATTTAGTTTTAGCAGAGTTTATAATTTAGTTTATTATTTAGATGTTTGGTTTTGAGGTTTATTTGTCAATTTGGTTTTCTTTCATTTAAGTTGTGATTTTTGGTTTCATGAAGCTGATGTTACCTGGTATCAACCATGGAGTTTGTAATTGTTTAATCCAGTTGAGTGGACTGTATTTAAGGCGCCTGTTCACATCATTCTCTGTTCGGCTGCTGAAGAAGCTACACTCCTGTAATCTTCCAATAAACTTTGCACTTTTGGAAAATAAAAAAACTCAACTAAACAAAACGTTGACTGCCCAACAAGCTGCCTCATCATATCCTTTTGCTACTCACTGACCCAGCTGCTCTCCGGCCAGTCCTGGTTCCACATTGCAGTTTCCCTGGGAGGCTAACCACAACGTATCCATAATTACTGGAAATCAGAAGTTAAACTGGGGAATCGTTCCAACAGAAAATCTTTCATCTTAAATCAAAGCCTGTTCTGTCATCGCAAACCGGCAAAAAGGATAACCAAGTTATTTTCACATCCTGCATATTCAGTTTCGCTTTTGTGAAATGTAAACGTTGACATACAGTACCTGACAAAGAGAAAACACCGACAACAAATCCGCATGCTGCTGCTGCTGTTAAACTCATCGCCGATCCTCTGAGTCGTCAATCAAACTGGTCATGAAGGAAAAAATTTCCAAGGTTTTGTTGAAGTAAAACATACTGCAGATTTCTGTTGTGGTTTGTGGTAGCGAACTGAACACGAGAAGACTTCCTCTTCAGAGGTTGAATATGCTGAATAAGTCAACTACCAAGAAACGTCCGTTCGTACTGACAGTGCACTGTTGTGACATCTGTTTCATAAAGGCAAAGATCTTCCATTAAACTGCTGTAAAGATTCATATTTTTCAGACTACTTCTACATAATTCTCTTAACCAGCTTCAATCCTACATGACACTTCTGAATATTGAGTTGGGTCCAGGAATTTAACCCTTTAAATGCAGTTTGGATTACTGAATATCACTATCATTGTCTTAAAACTTCACACAATATGGCATGTGTCTGGGGGATTTTATTAACCATTTATTTCAAACCAATCTTGTATCTGCCCAAGACTTGCAGAAATATTGGATTTCATGCATCATGAGCTGTCGCGTAACAGTTGAATGTACATTCATGCTGAATGATGAATTTATTGTAAATATAAAAGAGTGGGCTAAATCCAATGAATATCATTCCACTGAAAGTAAAGGTACTGATGTACTTTAAAAGATTTTCAGTGACATTGATCCCAATGACCGTGTTTCCAATGCGGGTAAACATTCAAACCACAGTGTGAAGTTCCTCTACTTCCTCTGCATAATTTTTTTTTGCCCCATTTTGAGCAAAATTTTTAATTTTAATGTGTATGTGTATATGTGTTTTCATACATACATACATACATACATACATACATACATACATACATACATACATACATACATACATACATACATACATACATACATACATACATACATACAAAAACTGTTACAAGCAATGCATGCATTTAAAACAAAACATGCATTACCCCATTTTATCTGTATCAAAATGACAATGCCAAGCAAACATTTACAATAACAACTTGTGTCAAGTTGTCACATCTTTTTTGTTGACTGTACTGTACACTGTCATTGATTCATTTCCTTTTTCTTCATATCTTGTTCTGCAGAAAGACACAAAACACCATTCACAATGTCATAATCTTTAACCAACGTTGTGTTCCTGTTCTACAAAGACTCACCCTGCAATGTGATCAAATGTGATGACACTGTAGTCAAAACAATCCTCTTCTTCAACTTTCTCTGTCTGCGGCGTGATTCTGCTAATGTTTGAATACACAGCCTCTTGCTGGCTCTGAATGGACGTGATAAGGCTGTAGTCACGGTCTTCCTCTGGTTCTATTGGTCTTTCTTCTGCGTCTGATGGAGTGTTGTGAACTGGACCCATGTTTATCTGACAGGAAGAAGACAACTTGTAACCCACATTGCAGAAAAATACATTTGTTGTGTTTTTGTTCAATCACTGTGCTGTGGAGTAATACCATTATACAACATCTATGTGCTGTTGGGATTTCATATATAGTTTAAAGTATTGCACTGTTTGTTTGTCTCATTTTAACATCACCTGCTACTAATGGCTTGTGGCAGAGGTCACCAGTTAACTGGGGCACCAGTAAAACCTAAACACCAGACAGTGAAGCACGCTCGTTACAATCCACATTTCGTAATATCAATAAATCTATCAAAATATACTCTTCAATTTTTCATTTAAGCTGATATCAAATGCACGTTCGAGCCGCATCATATCGGGGGTGATTACTTGTGCACAGAAGGGAAAACTCGGATGACTCCATCCACGCCGTGGTGGTACTACATACAGTATATTGTAATGGAAAACAACTGAGGCTGAGGCGAGGCAAGGCAAGTCGAGTTGAGTAGGGCTGAGTAGGTACAAGTGGAAAAGTGCCATGGACAGCGGCATACATGTAATCGAACACTCGCGGACTGCTCCAGAGGTTTTACAATGCGAATTTCAAAATTGGCCGTTAATAGCGATGCAACGCAGTCTGGCTTCCATCCTCCTTTGTTCTCTCGAACATCAAGACCTCGGTCAGCCATCTTGCTTCTCTGGTGACCACCATTTTGAATGTAGTTTCTTGTGATCTACCATCTTGTTTTGTAGTTCTCATCACGCAACCTATCCCTCATCTCTCACACACACACATCTACACACGCATATACAGACCAAGGTAGTTAGAATTTGTGCGTTTTGTTTTGGTTTCATTGTGAATAAAAATATAATTTTGGAATCATTCTTATATATTAATTAGCACAAAGGTATGTCAGCAACTTTGAAATTCTTCAGGCTTTTCTATTAATCTCAGTGATTGTTATTCATTGCGCTATTAATTTAAATTCCAAATGAATTGTCTCTAATATGTTATGAGACTGATATCACCAAATCGCCTATCATTTCTTGTTTAAACATGTGGTGCTTCAGAGGTTATCTGATGCATAACAAATTCCAATTTTTGGTAATAATTAACAATATTCTTTGGTAATTATGGATCATTATCGACAGCCAAACTGCCCAATACGCAACCAGGGTTTGCAACATAATGGCGCAAGCAAAAGCCAACATCATGGCTCCCTGTGTTCCCTACAGTACCCGCAGACATGTTGGTGGTATAGTGAGATAATATAGTGGTAAAGAGGACTACTAGCATATCTGTATTTTCAGGTAACACTGAAGAGTTAATATTAAGGTATCGGTGAGGGGACATCGTCATTTGAATGGTAATACAGGAGCAGTGTTGCTAGTTACCTTGAAAAAAATGATTAAATTACAAATGACTAGTGACTGCTTTAAAAAGTAACTTAGTTACTTTACTGATTACTTGTTTTTAAAAGTAACTAAGTTAGACTACAAGTAACTCTTTAGTTACTTTCAGGAGCTGTCGACAACACCCCCCACCGTCTCAACGTAAAAATGACAGCTGGTTTTACCAAAAACTCAGTTCTGATCACTGCCTGGCCTCCTGCTGATACACGTTCTAACCTTTGACCTACATTCTTTCTTGTATTTATATCTGACTCACGGTTTTCTTATCAGATTTGACTGTTACTGGTATTCATTTACCCGGTGATGTCGTTATAGTCTGTTGTTGCACTAGTTATCTATTTATTCATTTGCAATACCTGCTCTATGCAACCTCCTAATGGCCCCCCTCGGGACAAATAAAGTCTTTCATTGATTGATTGATTGAAAAAGGGGGCGGGGCTTCCTACCAATAAATCTTTTTACTCAGGACAATTACAGAAATAGTATAATATCTCTGCAGTTTTGTTGCAATGATGTGGTTTAGCGATTATATTTGTTGATTCCGATTCTGAGTCACCTGAACTCTGTGGCCGCATGCACTGTGTGTGTGTGTGTGTGTGTGTGTGTGTGTGTGTGTGTGTGTGTGTGTGTGTGTGTGTGTGTGTGTGTGTGTGTGTGTGTGTGTGTGTGTGTGTGTGTGTGTGTGTGTTCATTTGGAGGAAGCAGAACCCGGTTCTGTTTGATAATAAAGCAGCTTTACTGACAAGAAGCTCATCTTCCTTTCCAACGCAGGACGCTACAATAGCAACATACAGTGACTTGGATAAGTAACTTTAATTTGAATACTGGTTTGGAAAGAGTAACGAGTTAGATTACTCGTTACTAATTAACGCGTGACCGGCATCACTGTACAGGAGGCACATTAGTATTTTAAAGGTGATGTTGATGGTACTTTGATATTTTTAAGTTAATCTTGGAGGTACATCGTTTTCTTGAGGTAATATTGGAGGTACGTTATCATTTTCAAGTAATATTAAAGGTACATTGTGATTTTGAGGACATAATGGAGGCACATTGTTATTTTTACCAGATCAGTAGTCACAATGCATTTCGTATGACATGTCACATCCACACACACGTTTACTCTTCAAAAGCAGTGCCAGCTGCACACACACCATCGGGAGCAAATTGGGGGATGAGATGTGAACTGAAAACTGCTGGATTGGCGGTTGATCAATTATCAGTTGGCCCCATCAGATTCTTCAAAATTGGTTAATAGTTGTTATTCAGGTAAGTCAAAGTTCCCGAGAGCATCTAAAATGTAGTTTTTGCATTGTTCCCATATTAATGCAGAACTGAAGAGATTGACTAGGTTTTGCGTTGCATTTCAGGCCGTTCCCAGCAACCAATTCAAAACATTTTCATAAAGTTTTCTCTTCAGAGAGGGGTTTTAACCTTGCATACATCCAGAACAAACATTTTCAGATATAAAACGTAAATCACAATGCTACATGTGAATTTAGACTTCAATGATTTTTAACTTTCTCACCTGTTCTGTGTTGGCAGACGTCACTCCTTCCTGACTGTGATGTTTAAATCGCTTAGATCTTCTGCACGTAATTAAGGAATGAATGGTTAAATTTATCAATGCATTCAGCCAACATATGATAAATTGTTTTGTATAATAATGAAAATGCTCATTGTGACATTAACCTCATAC
The DNA here is from genome assembly GCF_963383615.2 of Lipophrys pholis. Lineage (NCBI taxonomy): Eukaryota > Metazoa > Chordata > Actinopteri > Blenniiformes > Blenniidae > Lipophrys > Lipophrys pholis. The sequence continues at coordinate 13,576,088 of NC_137628.1, forward strand.
AAAAAAAGACAGCGAGGACCACCAGAGTCAAGATGCTGAAGGCTGATACTCCAATAGCTGCTGAGTTCCATGAGCCTGGAGAGCCAGAAGAAAACAATGGCGGTTTCCGTGACGTTTGATTGTGTCAAGACCATTTCATCACTTATTAAACCGTCTGAATGAAGATTCTGAATAGAAATTACTGAGCGCCAGACTGACCCGCTATCGTTGTCAGATATGAGGCGGATTTATGAAGTCCTCTGGTGTTCTCAGCTTCACAGTAATAACTCCCACTGTGTTCAGGTCTGAAGTTGTCGATGATGAAGGTCTGACCGTGTGCTCTTGGCGAGTCTTCATCCTCCCTGTACCAGGTGTAATTCGCTGCTGGGTTCGCGTCACTGCTGCAGAGCAGAGTCACTGAGCTTCCCTCTTTGATCCCACCAGATGAATTCACTGACACTGAGGGAAGCTTTGGAGCATCTGGAGGAGAAAATACAAGGAAACAAATGTTAGTCTCTCTCGAAAAAAACCTCCTCATGCGATCCTGCTTATTTGTACGCTTTCTTTATTTCACCCCCTTTTTTCTCTTCTTTATTTGTTCTATATTGAGTTGCTTGTTATGTTGGAAACTTGATTTATTAGTTTGTCCAGTGCTGTTGAATTTATTACTTGTTTTTTCTTGTGGACATTGTTCTGTTATTAGTTTGTTTTGTTTTTGAAATCCAGACACCGGTAATTCAGAGTGACACTGGATTCTCCAAAGACCATCACTGATGATGGCTCAAAGTCAATGAACGGTAATGAGTGAAAAGACACAGCAATTTGTTAAAAAGTTTAAGTTTTTCTACCCTTTTCTTCACACATAACAGCAACTATTGTGTTCATGTTTTTTTTTTCTGTGATTATCAAAAAACCTGATTGTTTTTAAAATCAGCGCAAGTAGTTCCAAATATGTCTAATCTGGCAACCCGCGGACCTGATGGGTGTTTCCGACTCACACTGGACATCTAAGTATAGTAGCGTAGAGTTGGTCCATCCATGTGGGTTCTCAGATCTGCAGTAGTAGTTCCCTCTGTCGTTATAGCTGATGGAGGTAAGCTGAAGAAGGCCTTTTTGCTCTCTTGACAGACGTTGTGTCCCCTTGTACCAGGTGTAAGTCGCTGCTGGATTAGCATCACTGCTGCAGGTCAGAGTCACTGAGCTTCCCTCCACGATCTCACCAGACGAACTCACAGACACTGAGGGGTTTCTTGGATGATCTGAAAGAAGCAAACTGAATTTTATTGGAGACAGCTGCTGGGTCCGAGGAAAGCACTTCGGCCCCGTTTACGTGACAACGTTTCACATTGTTTTTGCATTTTTTTGTTTCAGAAAAGTTTCACTTTTACACGGCAACGTTTTGAAAAGGATGTTTGTTTACTTGGAAATGGCAGAATGGCTGAAAATGATGTAGTGAGCATGCCAAGGCCTCGCTTTGGCGCTTGTGGGGGGGGGGGGGGGAATATGGACTGGGAGTCATGGCACTCTGGTGGCAGACACTGTTGTTAATGCCAGTCTACTTGTGCATGAGTAGATACACTATTTACTTTGGTTGGGGTGCGCGTGTGCAACAGCAGTGTTTCAGAAAAGTTGTGTTTTCCTTCCGTTTCCATGGAGACGGAGGCAGACTGTTTTCAAAGAGTTGCACTTTCTTGTGATTCCACGGAGACTGAGTCGATGCATTTTGTAAATGTTGCATTCTCAGTGGCTCCGAGCACCATTGTCGTGTAAACAGACACCCAAAATGCTATGAAAGGTTTTCATTTCCACTTGAAAACATTGTCGTGCAAACAGGGCCTCAGACTCTGTTTAATCTGATTACCTTCACACATGAACTCAGCCAAACCTGAGATATTTTGTAATTTTGAAGGCATAGAGGATTTACTCACATTTCACATTAATAACGACAGCTTTGGACACAGTGCGTCCCAGCTCATTCTCAGCCATGCAGTGATACTCTCCAGAGTCCGAGGGCTGGATGGACCCAAAGTCAAGCTCCTTCTTGTTAACCAGTTTTTGGTTCGTCTTATACCAGGAACATGCAGCTGGTGGATGAGCGTCACTGCTACACTTCAGAGACATTGAACTGTCCTTAATAACGTCACCAGAGTTGCTCATCGACACTTTGGGAACTGTTGGAGCATCTGTAAAACAGGAACATGCATTGACATTCAGTGGCTTTCAGATGCACCACATGTGAGAATTTAAGGTTAAATGTGTGACTAGAAGTATGAAATGATCATGGTGTCCTCTTTGTTAACCCGCTGCATAATATACACAATATACCCAACCCACTAACAAGTACCATGGTAATGAGATAGTGTGTAATAAGAGGGTGTGATACTGTTGAAACCAATACTGTAATAATGGCAGGTGACTTCATAACTTGCTAATGAAGTGGCAATAAGAAATTGAAAATTGAATAACTGCGCCCAATAAGGCAATAATACATCAATTGTATCACATTTCCAGGAAATAAAAGATTTCCAGTTTATGTGCAGTTTTCTTTTCAAACATAGTAGTAGTGGATGGTGATCATAGTTATTCAATGAGGCCACATAGTCCCTCAGATACGGTTGTAATGGTACTTGATTACATAATAGGCAAGTTATGACATTAACAGCTTCATTACATTAAATGGTCAAAACGATTGTTAGTGGTTGTTTCATTGATGTCGCTTTCGCTGTTCATAATATTATGGCTGTGGGGATATGTACAGCAACATACGACATTGTATATGCATTTCGAATAATATGTTAAATATGGAAAGCATCAGTGTTTCTATTGAGTTATAGTCCTACATTTAGGCATGATAAACCAACAAATATCAGACTTCTAGTCTTCCTTAGTAGTAAATATATCACAATCAGACCAATATTGATGTTTTTATCATTTCCTGTTTTACCTTCTATTATCCTAACTTAACTTGGTTAAACAAAAATGACAATTATTGTATAGAACATCACGTGTGAGTGTGTAATCAATTGCTTCTCCACAATAGTAGTTATGCGCACACACTTTTTTCCACTTTTTATTGCTACAGCAGTTTCAGCGCACTTCACATAAAGGGTCAGTATTTGTGCCTCTGTTAATCCAATTCGTTCGTTTTTTTTCCTGTTATACTGCAGGTTTCTGGAATTGTTATGAGTATCCCTGCTCTCTATCATATGTACAAACTAAAGTTTTCAGTTAAAAACGCAGCGTTAGTGTCGTCCTGTCACACAGAGATGCTGCAGTCTTGTGGTTTCTGTAAAGGTACTGTGCAGTGAACTCACACACTGAGGGAGAGCGGTAGCCGTCGTAAACACAGAAGTGATTGTCGTCACCATCAACGACTCCTTCGTATAGGAACAAATTTTCGTTGTGTAATTTCTCTCTATTCTTGTACCACTCAAAAGAGGAAGGGCCAGGACGTAAACAGCTGCTGTGGCAGATCAGCTTTGGACCAGAGGGAGACCAGATCACCTGCACCTCGATATCTGGATCTGTACGTGAGGAGGAAAAAGTCAAACACACAGCAACAGACATTATCACCTCCCCTCTCATAGATTCAGCACATTACGTGTACGGTAAAAGAACAAGTGCAACGTTTAGACTATCACATATATATATTTTTTTTATCTTGATTGCTCATTAAAATCCAATTGGATCGACAGTTAAGTCACAGGCAATATAGGTAAACGCCGAGGCCTCCAGGGGTCGCCATAAAATAAAAGTTAAAAAATTCACCTTCAACATGGTTATATTAAAATGTGTTATTACTAATACCTCTTGAAATGGAAATGCTTACAGTGATTCAAATGTAAAGCAATGCCCAATCAATACTACTACAAATGTTAAGAAGACATGAGTCCTTCTGTATATAGTTGTTTTGATTAGTTTTGTTTATAGTCACTGCACAGCGTGAATGTAGCTTATGTATAGTTACTGTGTTTGATGTTGACTGTTGTATTTAAGAATTTACTACTATTTTCATTTTATTCAATTATTTACATGCCTTCATCATTCAAGGGGGGAAAAATGGATCATCGATACACGGATACACCGGAGTGGAGCGTCGGGGGGGATTTGGAAGAGGTTGTACTCAATGCTGACTGAAAAATAAGTGGATATATGATGTATACCCTGGTACTACACTACTGGGTGTAACATTGTACCATACGCTACCTTTCGTTTTTACCTGTGACTATCAGAATTGTTCCAGGGAAAGTATTTGTCCACTCATCACTTTTCCCTCCAGATTTGAAGCGATATTCTCCTGAATCGCTCTCGGTCAAGTTCTCGATGGTCAGTGTGGAGCGTCCCTTATTCCTCATATTAAGCCGAGCTCGACTTGTGTATCGGGGGTCTCTTCGAAGATCTTCAGGCTGCGTGGTCGTCTCTCGTTGACGGAACCAGAATTCTGGCCCTTTGACATAATTATCTTTGCTGCTGTATGTGGAAGAAATGGTTACTGATGATCCGATGAAGGCACAGATGCTTCTCTCAGCATATGTCAACGAAGTGCATGGACCACTGGGGACACCTGGAAATGAATATATAAAACCTCCGTCAAAAGCTTTAATAGATCTTTTTACATCAGCTCAAGCTGCGGCCTATGAAACAGTATTATGAAGTATACCTACACTCTGTGGGAGAGGACAAATCCTCATAGCCTTTCAGAGCACAGGAAAAGCTGAATGCAGAATAAATATAATCTGAATATGGGTTTGGTTTTTCAATGTTCTTCCCATTTTGGTACCAGATGTAGGAAGAATGTTGAGGTGCACAACTGCTTCTACACTCCATTGTTGACCATGTGCAGGACTTAATGATGCACGAGGATGTTTTTTTGTGCTGCAGCTGCAGACCTGAGCGTGCAAAGAAACAAAGACAGCATGTTAGCCGTGATCAAAGGTGATAAATGCTGAACATTTCACGTTATTTAATGGATTTGAAAAACTGTTGCTACCTGTGACAGACAGACGGACTCCTGTTTGGCCGGTAAAACTCCCACCTGGTTGGTTTGTGATGAACCTGAACTTGTACAGAGCCGAATCGCTCTCTGTCAGGTCTGTGATGCTCAGAGTGCAGCTTTTCTCACTGCAGCGATATCGCACACGACCTGCATACTGGGAGTCTGTTCTCAGATCCACAGGTTCTTCGTTTACTAGTTTCTTGTACCAGAACATTTGCTCCACTATAGTATTTAGTCCATTTACGCTGAGAGGATAATTAAAGGTGCTGGACATGTCCACTCTTGATCCTTTTAAGGCACAGATCTCAGCTGAATTGTAGTTCACTCCCCAGTCGGTCTGACCCTGTGTCACTGCAACAGAGAACACATCAGAAACCTCCATCAGATTCACACAGGGAAGTGAAAGTTACCAGAATTAACAGTACACCGCGAACTCTCGGACCTGACACCATACTTAATAATGCAATTCTATTTCCTAGGAGTGCCTTCAGAAGTAGGCAGTTCTTGAATTGTTCTCTTTCAGGAACATTTCCTGAGATTCCTCTGCTTTAGTGCCTCTCACTTCCGTTTTTTTGCCATCAAGTATAACATTTAAATGAGTGCTGTCAAACGATTAACATTTTTATTCAGATTGATCACAGGGTTGCTGTGGATGATTTGATTAATCACAATTAAATATCTTTGATGTATAAGGATATATGTTCATTATATGTGCATCCTCAGTTTTCAGTTTTGTTTGCTCATGTATATTTGTAGTTTTTTATCTTTGCATTTAAAGATTTTATCTTTGGTTGTGCTGTGCGCCACAAGAGTTGTCTTTTAATTTTCCACTTCCCACATCAGTCAGCTGCTTTTATCAGACACGCGCTTCACCATTCCTTTTATAGAAGGCGTAAGTGAGACAGGAAGTCACACACCATGCTGCTGTTGCTATGTTAGGAAATCAGATTAAAGAACAGCCAAACTATCATGATAAATACAATTTTAGAATCGAAAGTGGTGACTTTTTCTCTTTAAATCATTTGTAATACACAGCTGTGATACATCTTTGTGGTGTACAATGCTTTTATAATAAATATCAGCACCATTCTTCTATCAGAATGAACAGTTTGTATATTTAAATCAACTTTTCCAACACTCTTGGAAACTCTCGGACCAGCGGTCTGCAACCTGTGGTTCAGGGGTTGATTTATGGCAGCTCCATAAAGCTTTCCTGAAATTTAGTTGAATTAAACCTTTGTTTTAATCTGCACATGAAAAACATTTACAAAATAAAATAACGAATATGTCTAAAATAGCGAGAAATTTAAAAATGAATTAATTCTAAAAACTAAAACTAAAACATTGAAAATGCTTGAAAGAGAAAATTTGACAAAAGGTCTGAAAACAGAAAAAACAAAAACTGTCAAAATATTGAAAAGTCAAAGCAACAACTAAATCAAAAATGTTAATGCTCCAAAAAAAAAATAGCTGAAGTGGCTAAAAGCAGATGAAAAATGTGAAAATCCATGAGAAAATGTGGAAAGGAACAGCTTAAATGAAATCGCTGAAAATCAAAACTACTAAAAGAGCCGAACTGAACAAGCTTAAACAGCAAAGGTCAAAGGTCAAAACAAACAAATGGCGAAAACATTTTAAGATGGCTCATATAGCTGAAAGATTGAATCCACAGAGAGAGAGAGAGAGAGACTGCTGACTTAAAGCGCGGTATTGTGCACGCGCGATGACGCGCGTTAGCTTAACGTCCACTCGCCAAAACAAACAAAAGGCAACTCTGTGTTGCTGCGACTGCAGCTTAAAGTTCCTCTCCCAGAATCCACTCGGGGAAACATGTCGGAGCCAGCTTAAGTTTTCATTACACTCAGACTGTGAGGGACCGAGGCGGTCACCCCGACTCGGGATGTGTTCGGCCTGGTGGTGGTTGCGAGGATGAGAAAAGGATGAGGTGACAGTCGTTTCAAAAATTAAATGAGATTTATTTCAAAGGTTCTTTTTGCAAATGTTGAAAAACTCATTCACTCCCAGCCTCACAGCAGGCTTCCCTCCACAGACTTGCTAATTCAGTCTGCCCCCCCTCTCACACTGAAGGTGTGCCCCCTTAAATAAGGCCCGCCCCACCCTTAATTTGGCCAATCAGGACAGGCCGGAATAAAACAAATGTCCAAGGGGTGTTAACCCACCCGAAATTAACATGACTGAAAAATTCTAATAATAAAGTATCTGAGCAAACAGAAAAACCATTATAAAGTTCAACCCATATACAATACACTATTTTAACCCGTCACCAATTCCTCACTATACATATTTACACGTACCTATACAAACAGTGCACCCCTACACCCAGTGGACTGTGCCATCTACAGTTTGACGGCTGAAATGCAGCTCCTCCAGTGGCGCGTGCTCCGCTGAGGAAAAGTCTGACGGTCCAGTGCAGGAAGTGCGTGCGGTGAGTTCTGTTGGGAGTTTTGCCACTATACAGAAGTTATACTGTAGCCACTGACCCGGGATGTAGGAGGTACCTCCCTACAGGCCCAGGATGTTTGATAACTACTGTCAGCCGTGGTGATTGATGGATTTTCCGTCTCTGTTGTGGCAAAATGTGCGCTGAGGCGCACTCCGGCCCCACCCATGCCAGTGCGGGTGACGCGACGCCACAACCCGTCTCCAACCCACACTCCCCATGTTCACAAGCACTCCCGTTTTTCCACAGTGTGCAGGTGTCCTCGAGTCTTTATTTTAAAGGGAGAAGGGAATATCACCTTCTCACACAGACAAACACATATTTCCAGCTTTTAAATTTGAACATCCGGTGTCTTGACGTCCTTAACGTCACGGAAACTCCAGAAGTTTCCCGAGTCATTGATTGGTCAGGATCCCAGCTGTACACTCACGCACTCTCGATTTGCAACTGGAAAAACGATCAACGATTAGTTTTACAACATCTGAGACTAATCTCGGGGCTTGAATACTCCTTCTTTGAGATAGTCTGGCTTTTTTTTTTTTTTTTTTTGGCTGAATTGGTCAAATCTTGATTTTTTTCATATCCCAGAAATCCACTTTTCCAATGATGACATCAGTTCGCGAAGCATAAACACAATTTTTACTGGCTACAAGTTTGTTTGTAAACATCGACTTTGGTGTGATCAATTTAGGCAACTGTGGGTTGGAAATTTGTGGAAGTGAGTGGTAATGGTCTTTTTTTTTTTTTTTTTTCATGTATTGGTTTATTCTCTGTACAGAAGTGATACCATGTGTGGCAAGTATATTTTAAAGATTTTCTTCTGGTCCAGTAACTTTAAAGAAAGTTCAACAGGACAAATGAGTTTCCTGTTTGTGATCTCTGTACCGTGACACTGCAGATAAAATGTTGATGTGAAACTCATCAACACCTTCAACTAAAAAAAGAACAGTTGAAGGATGGAACACCAGCTGGACTTAATGGTGAGAAATTTAAATACTGGATGATTCTCACATTTAACTGATGTGAGCTTACTGCAAAATAGGAATTAAGAACTACAAGTCAATGCATGTCATATGTAGGGATTTTTACTAAAGAATTACTGCGCAAAGATGGCTTTGGGTTGCCTGTAAGGTTTTGTGGTGACCAGAAAAGTTCCAAGGTACTTTAGAAATAACAATATGGCAGGAACTCACTTCATTACCACAAGTCACAAGACCATCCAGGAGGCAGTAGTTTCATATCAGGCATATCATATCAGTTTTCTCACCGTCTGGAATTGAACATCATCACTTCATGACTTTCTCTTCAGCATTAACATCATTAAATGTCCTGTCAGTGTCATTAAATGTAGAATTAATTCATTAAAATACCAATTTAAAATACAAAATCATTGTAAAATAATTCTGTATTATGTAAAAAAAAACAAACATCTATAATAATTTCAGTATTTGATATTTTTGTGTGTGATGACACTGCGCTCTGGCGCACCACTTCTCTGGGACTACAGATTTATCTGCACAACAGAAGTTCTTCATTCATTGCTTAGATACTGTAAGAATCACCCACATTCACGGCCCAATGCAGCCCGAATCATTTCGTATTGAACGTATTGACCGTATTTCATGATCGATGACACTCTGTCAGCCTTGGACACGTTACGCACGCAGCGGACTGCAGACAGACAAATACCATTTGTGTCTCGTGGAGATAATTACCATTATCATTAAAAATGTGTATTACTGCTGTAAACTATAATTATTGCTGTATTAATCACTGTAACATAGTTTAATGGTATATAAGACACAAAACGTGTCTCTCAACTACATATATTTGAATAAATGGTATAAAATCAATTCACTGTTATCTCCGCCTGTGCCATTACGCACAGTGATACAGAAAACACGAGTGTTTGGAAATAGCGCAAATAAAGGCTTCCGGTCGTCTATGACATGATAACGACAGCTACTGTTACAGTTAGAATTCTGTGTAAACCGACATCATTTTCTAAATGTGAAACTTTTCTTGAACTAAAATGCAAAAGCGATGCATTCATGCGGGCTGTTCACCGGCCAGGTCTGTGACTGGAAGTGACTCTAGAATTTTAGATGAAGAGAATACTTTTAGTCTTTTATATTGGTATGTTTATGCTTGGGTTCACCAATCTCCAGGCTGGATCACTATATTCTGTTAGGCATAACAAATAGATGTACAGGATGTCTGACCAACCATACAGGAAGGGAAATCTGAGTTTAAAAGGGAATTATTACCTTTCAATGAAATATTTATGGCACATTGTGTAAATGCAACTAAATTACATCAAAAAAGTCATTCTAGAAAACAAAACGTAAATGTTCAGTACCTGAAATAGAGAAAATAACGGCCACAAATCCTCTCACAGCCGTAGATAAACTCATGGCTGCTTTTCTTCTCGTCTCGGGGTGAAGAGCAGTGCATGGGAATCAGTTACTCGGATTAATGATGAGTGGAGCTGCAAGGATGTGGTCTTGAACGAGAGACCTCTGTGGTCGCAACTGATACAACACAGCTGCCGAAGAGTGTTCTGTCTTCCTTCCTCATTACACTATTAGCAGGCCTTTGTCCGAGATGCTGCACTTCCTCACCATGAAAGCAAAACTGCAAATAAAACAAACGGCTATGATGATCACTGATTCTCTGGGAGTGTGAAACTGAGGTGATTAAGAAGAAAATAGAAAAATACTGTGTACTGCCTTTAAATGTTTGCTTATTTATACCTGGCTGCTAAACCAAGGGAGCAAATCACAGCTTCCCCAGCCCCGGAACTGTTTCTTAGAGAATACTTTCTGGATCCACAATTATCAGATTAACTTATCAGAAGAAAAAAAAAGTGACAAAACCTGTGTTGAGTGGATTACTTATTTGTTGTGACAATTCTTCTCAGCCAGAAATCATAAATAAATGGAAAATCGGATCATTCCCCTTTTAAATGACGCCACAATTGTGAAGAACATACATTTGAGTTAGGGATGCACCAATGCTACGATTAAAAAAAAAAAAAGTACGAGTACTAACCTTTAACAACTTGCCAATGTTGATTACCAGTACAAGTACTTAATAAATGCGGTTAAGCCGAATATAGAGTCGAAACGCAACCTGCCCTCTGCGGACTGTTGACTGTACACGGTGGGACTAAGCTTGCTGTGAGCCGCCACACCTCCAAGCTCACTGTTAATGAGTGTATCACTCATATTTTCCTCATGTGCAACATGTGGCGTGGCTGTTGTATGAGCCCCTAAACTCTTTAGCAGGTGGCATGGCTCGGAGTAAAATCCTTCTGGATCCAACTGCTGGGCCAAATGGCTCTGCAGATTAAGTTGCTGGTGTTGTACGAATTATCTTTCTCCTCCTCGAGATATTTTGGCAGAACAGGTTTTACACTCTGTCTTACTTCAGTGATTTTCACTAAGATTAAAGAGTCTGAGAACCGCTTGCGTCCCTCTTCCTTTGTTTTGTAGCATCCCGGTGCTAAACTGAAAACATTCCATGCATCTGCTATTCTGATTATATCCGTTCACATTATATCAGGGTCACAGCGCACTGCCCTGGCTAATGCTAATGCTAACCGACAGATGTGAAACAAACAAACCACAAGAAGAAACTATCATTTGTTTTTGTTTTTGTTTTGGGGGATTTATTCAGAAACGCAAGCCATTAACATCGTAAAAGGCTTAACCCAGCCGGTACTCCCAGAATCCTCTGAGAGCCTTAAATAGAACTGAGGCAAAATCAAAATATTTTTATTTTGAATTTAAATTTTTATTAAAATAAACACACAATATAGTGTCCCCCACTGTTTTATCTTTTCTTTTAGCTGTATATTAAAAAGTGGTTCAAGTGTTCTTATGTCATTCTATACAACCTATATGCAACTGAATTATGCAGACTGCGTTTGGTGGCTTTGTGCTGCCTCTATGTCTGCCGCCAGGGGGCGGCACGAGACAGGACTCAGGCTGTTTGAAACACCATCGCTTGGTCTTTTAAACCCTGAATTTAATTTGTCAGTGTGTCAATATTTTGTGTATATGGTAACTATCATAGTCAGATAAAAAAAAAAAAGATGTTGTTGGTAGAGGCGGATCTCCCGAAAAAAAAACCTGGGAAACACAGAGGTTTGATATATATGAAAATATATATCAATACATGTTTTATTTATGAGGGTTTCTTTTGGAAGAGAAAAAAACAGTAGATATGTCGAGAAGAAAAGAGAAGAAGAAATTCAGAAGGACCTTGCTCCCCATGCAGACAGAAAAAGAGGTGTCCTGTCAAGAACGTCCTCAGGATGAAGACAGAACTAAAATCTATTTCTGAAAGAAAAGCAAATTTGTAGGTGACACTGAGTAAAAATCTATTTCAGTTATTTTGTTCCAGTGTTTACGACCTGAGAAATACAAAACTGCTTGTGACGAAAAAGTTCTTACCAGCCTCTGTCTGAATTCCCAATTCCCAATAAATTGTGCAATTCATCATGTTTTATCATACATATTCTATATCTCAATGACATGAGCCATTGCTATCACTGCAGTTTAATGGCGTTTGACGCTTTACCTGATTACTCACTGCAAGTGTACCATGTATGAAGACGTTGTGCAAGCACTGAATAAGTAATCCATTTGGATTATTTGTTCACTCTCGTGATCAAGCATGCTTAGAAATTCATGAAGGGAAAGCAAAAGGCTCTCATGTTTTGTTTGTATAATGAGCACCTGGTAGCTGATACTCAAAACGGAATACTTGATTTTATTATTTTGTTCAGTTTGAGTCAAGAGAACATGCATTGAGGTAAATAATCTGTTACATTTGGAGTCAGAAAACATAAGCCTGATTTAAATGAAGGTTTATGTGTGGACTTCTTTGGTCAGCAGACACACTCTGCCTCGCCTGGTACGTGTTGATTGGCCTGTTTAGTAACTAGGCAGGTTAGTTTTTAAGAACAGGAAGCCTACCAGGTAAAGATAATCTTTAGACAGCATGCGTTTACAGCACCAGCCTTTCTGCTGCTTCAAGTTACATTTCGGTTGCCCCTTTTTGATTTACCTCAAAGAAATATGACTTCTTATAGATTGCATACAATAGCTTGATACATATTCTGTCCTCATTGCAAGTTTTAGTCTGGGGATCTTGGGGGAGTATGATTTGTTCACATATCATTCCCGTGCATGGGTTTTGTCCACGGTCTCCAGTTTCCTCGCACAGTTCAAACACATATGTTAATTGGTGACTGTAAATTTGCCCAGGCGTCTTTCTGATTGAATATAATTGTCTGTAATGGGGCTTTGAGGAGCTTTTTCACTGCATATATTCCTCGCACCACAAGAGAAAATAGGTTATTATGGCCCTATTTTATCAGTCTGGCCCACCTAAGATAAAACTTGGGTGTATGTGGCCTCTGAACCAAACATTGCGTGACACCCGTGTGTTAGTTAGATAGCGCAGCGGAGAAGCTGAATGGAGGACTATTCTCATACAGGGAGGTTTGTTTTCTCTGAATCATTCATCCATCCATTCATCTTCTATACTACTTTATCCAACTCAGGTTTGTACACAACGCAATCACAAAGAGACAGAACACTACTCAGCACTGGTGTCAATTTAGGACCACAAATAAGTCTCAAGTGCATGTTTTCAGACTGGGAGGAACCTGGAGGACCCGGGGGAACCCCGTGGATGCATCGTGAGAACATGGACACTTCACAATAAGGTCCAGCATAACCTTCTTGAGGGCAGAATGCTAACAACTGAATTCAGGGTGGCTGTGGCTCGGTTGGCAGAGTGGTCGTGTCTCGATTGGAAGGTTGCTGGTTTGATTCTTCAAACCCCTCTGTCCATATGAAAGTGTCCATGAGCAAGACATTGAACCATAAACTCCTCCCACTGGATGAACACTTAACCATTGGTTTAGTTTATGAGAATTTCTCTCTGGGTCAATAAAGTAATTCTATTCTATTGTAAATAACCAATATAGGTTTTTTTGCCACATTTTGATAGTTTATATAATTACTTTTTTTTTTAATAACAATATGTTCAGTAATTTGTTGAAAGTATGATTTATTGTGACCGTGGTGTGCATGCACAGTAGCAACGTTTCAGAAAAGTTGCGTTTCCCGCGATTCAAATGAGATGGAGTTGGAGCATTTTTGAAAAGTTCCACTTTGGGAGCTGTTTTCAAAAAGTTACCTTTTCAATGACTCCGAGCATTGTTGTCGTGTAAACGGACACCTAAGTCCCTCTCTGCACGTAACAAAAACTGTGATATTTCAATACGTTTGGGCCTTTTGTTTACATGTAAACGAAGCTACAAGTCATTTTCATATCTGAAAACTCAAAGTGGAGATTTGGAAAAACTCAATCTTTAAGTTTGCATGTAGACATACGGGAGAAGACAGGGTTTAATGTCACAATATGGGGTCCAATTGGTTGTGACCCGTGTTTACAATTTGGCTACAGCGATGACTATTGAGTGCTGTTAAAGCAGTGCTTGTTTTTACAAATGCTTTTGACTTGTTTTCATTTAAATTCACAAATTTCTGTGATATGTCGAGAAGCAGAGGCTTTATGCTTCTTGTTACACATGCTTATAGTACAGGTACATCTCAAAAAATGTACCTTACAGCAGAACAGTGCTATGCTGGATTGATGCAGTAATTCAGGCAAAGGCAGGCCCAACCAAGTATTGAGTGCATAGAAATGAGCATACTTTCCAGAAGCCTGACATGGCTGTTGAAAATGTCCTTTTTTTAAAAAACAACAACCTGATCTTATGCATTATTATAAAGTTCTGAGACAGTGAATTTGGGGTTTTTATTATCTGTGAGACACAAATTTCAAGAAACAAAGGCTTTAAATATTATTTCTATGTGTGATGAATTTATATAATATTCAGGTTTCCGTTTCTGAAATGAGTGACAAAAGATATTGAACTTTATCATCATATTCTAATATCTTTGTTGTGCAGGTTTGTGTAAGTTAACTTTTTTTTTTTTTAATGCTCTGGTGGGATGTAAAACGCATCACAGGTTTTCGGTTTTCTGCACATGAAGTGGAGCACTGTTTTTTCCGCCGGCACTTGAACGCAGCACAGCTGACTGCCCCACCTCCGCCTCTCGAGCTCAGGTAGGAAGAAAAAAAAAAAAGAAAAAAAAACTTCCCCGGACTTTTAGGTTCACCTGTGCTGGGAAGCAGGTCAAGCAGCCAGCGGTACTCTGAGCTCCAGCAGCGGAGCCCCACCGCCGCCGCGGCCATGGCAGACTCCCAGCTGATGTGTATGGAGGACGGCCACATCGGGGTGAAGGTCCCGGAGAGCAGACCGGAGTTCTACTACAGCGAGGAGCAGCGAGCCGCCATCGAGGAGCTGCTGCTCAGGGGGGACGGAGCCTTCAAGATGCGCCTCAAAGACGACAAAATGAAGGACTTCCTGTCCGCCAGGGAGGTCAAGCTCCTCGTCAGCACCTTCACAAAGTACGACCCGGACGGGGAGAAAGGCGGGGGCAGAGTGCGTCCCACCGGGTCGGAGGAGGAGGAGGGGGCGGCGGAGGACGCAGACGCGGACTCCGGGGTCCCCTCCACCTACTGGCCCCAGATGTCGGACACCGAGGTGCCGCCGCTGGACATCGGCTGGCCCAGCGGGGCGTTGTTCAAGGGGGTGACCCGGGTGGCCGTGCACACTCACCCGCCCAAAGACAACGGGCCCCACATCAAGGAGGTGGTCCGGAGGCTCATCCAGGAGGCCAGCAAGGTGAGGGCTCCGGACCTCTAACCATTTATTTATTTATTTATAAACGTATTGATTGACCGTCTTACTTATTGATTCATAAACTTATTTCATCTATTTGTTTATGTAAAAATGTATTTAATTATTTGGAACTTAATCATGAGCTTATTTTTATCATAAAGTTTATAAGCATATTGTATATGTTGATAAACTTATTTAATGTATTTATTTACTTATTATATCTATACACACACACACACACACATAAACACCTACATTTATAGCAATAAATGTATGTTTTGTGACTTTGCATATATAAAATAAGAAAATCAATACCTTGCACACACACTTATCAAGACATACTGTACATACACATATAAAACATGTAAAGTTTAATATGTCTAAAAAGGGAAAGGGCAACGTAAAAGTTATTTAATCCTACCCCTTCGCCAATATAATCACAGTTTATACCACTGTTTATATTCATCCTGCTTCCTGAGTTTATATACAGTGTATGCTTCAAACAGCACTAAAATCTAATGTAAAACACTCTATTGCCACTATTATTACAGCAATGCAGTCAACTACGTTTCTTCCAGACTATAAGTCGCTCCGGAATACAAATGGCACCAGTCAAAAAATGTGTCATGAAGAGGAAAACAACATATATAAGTCGCCAGACGGTTGTGGCGTCTGTGTCTGAGCCCGGTTCTGGCCCACATGAGGCTGACGGTAGAGCGTCTGTCCCCGCATCGTGTCCCCTGTTCCCGGCCTTCACCGGGTAGGTGGTGTGCTCCCCACGCCAAGGTTTCATACGCGATCATATCGGTTGAAAATACATTAAAGCGCAGTGTGTCCTGGACAGAACAGGACAGAAGCTCACCATAATACGAGCTGTGTTATACAGGTTATATATTTTGATCTATAAGTCGCTCCTGACTATAAGTCGCAGGACCAGAAAAAACAATTAAAAAAATGCGACGGATAGTCTGGAACATACGGTAATAGGAACATTTTCCAAATTTTTCATGTAACTTGGATACATTTATTATAGAACATGCTGCCTGCGATATGAGCTTGTTCACTTACTTTATTTATCCAAAAGACATGATTTTGTCTGGAGTGTAAAAGAAAACTTATAAAACTGTAAAGGTTTACACACCAAGAATTTAGTCAATGACTTTTTCAGCATTTTTCAGCAAGTTTAGTTTATTGTGAATAAAGGATTTTTTTTTTTTTGTCTTTCTATCAACATACCTTACATTTTGAAGACTGATATATTGCTATAAAATAACCCTTTCTTTAGACCCATATTCTATGGGACATAAAGATTTTTCACATTATTCATTTGATGAATCAATACAAGCACTTCTCCCTCGCTCAACCTGAATTTGTTCTTATTGTGAAATAACACAATACACACAATACCGTGTGTGTGTGTGTGTGTGTGTGTGTGTGTGTGTGTGTGTGTGAACACAGTTTTGTTATCTGTCAGCTTAAACAGAAAATGCCTTTTATGACCTTTTTGTAAAGTCCTTTTGTTCAGATACAATCTTACACACACACACACACACACAGTATTGGCACATGAAATGGCACAAATGGTTTTTCATGGTGATATTGACATTTGAATATCTCAAAACACTGACTTAACAGCCAATAAATTATAATTTGAATGTGCCTTCATGCTGTGTGTTACAACACACACAGCCAATCAGACTTCACCTTGCTGCACTAGATTTACACAAAAATCAAGTAAAAAATACTTTAAACAAAAAAGAAGAGATTGGAAAAAAACTAGACACACTTATGTCACAGTGATATTTAGTTCAAATAGAAGTACAAATCTCTTAGCACAGACACATGGGCGTGCTATACTCGAGTGTTTATTGCCAATGCTATACTCAAATATTATTGCGTTTTGCATGTTTAACTAACATCATGCATCTCTAACACACATACACTTGGGCCCCATTCAGTTTCAAGTAAAAACGTGTGGTTTTTGCATTTTAGTGTCAGAAGAGTTTCACAATTACATGACAACATTTTGAAAACTGTTTTTTGAAACAGCAGAAATGCTGAAAGCGGGGTACTTTTCATTTCAGGCCACTAGTGGGTGCTGTTTTTATGTTATAAATCCATGAATGCATGCCGAGAACAATACGCTGTAAATATTGAAAATCCTTTTAACTCTTTCTTGAAATAAAATATGTCTCCACATGTGATCCGGATGATGGTGGAGGAAATGTCCATTTTATTAGAGGAGCACTGTTAAACTGAGGAGTGAACATTTACGTCCATTGTTATGAATTAATCATCATGCACGGGCAGAAGGATTTACTATGACTGGAATGCGCATGTGCAGTAGCAGCGTTTCACCCTGAAATTCCACGGCCTGCGTTACAGCTGCGTTATGGCTCCGCCACACCAGGAGCTCTGAATTGTCTCCATTCCAGTCAATGGTGTGCATCAATGACACGCAGTGAGTCTATTTTCCCCGCTTGCCACAGCCAACACGCTTCAATCTGAACAGGGCCGATTGCACCAGCCTAGAAGTCACACACGGGCATGAACAAGAGCATCCAGTCCTTCAAAATAAGACACCCCTTCTGAGAGTGTCAGCATTACTGCTCGCAGCACACTAGGAATCATTGAAGTCACTGAAGAATGAATGCCCGTAACGAAAATGAACTTAGTGTTTTGTTGTTGTCTGTATCCACGGATGTCTTGGTGTGATCTTTTGCTCAATGCTGCAATTCCCTCGTGAGTGCCTGGCGTGGCGTCGCACCGGCGGTGGAATTTGGCTGTCAGAAAAGTTGTGTTTTCCCCGTCTACATGGAGACATGGCGTTCTTTAAAAAAAAATCATCAAAATAGCTGTGTTTTCAGTGGCTTCCTTGCACCGATGTTATATAAACGGACCCCCAAAATGCAAAAGAAAGTTTTCTTAATGGATCGTTTGGCGGCTTCAATGAACCAGGAACAGAGACGTGAACGTCCACACCAGACCTGACCTTGAGCGCAACTCAGAAAACCATTGATGAGAGATTACTTTACACACTAAATAATAACTTTTGGAGAAAGCTCTTTGAGGACCCAAACGGTTCGGTGAACCTGATTACGTCTGTGCTGACACTTGCTTGAATTGGTCTCACAGAGCATCACTCGAGGCTTTTGCTCAGAGCTTCAGCTCACTTCTTCCACTAATGTCATTGTGTGGTATAATGTAAAATATCTCTTTACTGTTTCCAAGGAAAACCAGCTCCATTCACAGAGCGGACACTGGTGTCTATTTACTTCCAAGTAACTTAGAGGGTTGTTGGCTACAAAGTGCTCTGTGGGATTCCGCTCATTCACACAATGCCTGGGCAACGTGAATGAACAGTCGATCCCTGTTCACACAGAAAGTGAGGGCCTGGAGTGGGTGGGTTTATATGAGCTGCCAGTCGTAGTCTTTCCTCACAGCCAGCCGGAGCCGCGCTGACTCAACTGTTCCGGCTCCACTCCCCTCAGTCTGCCTCATTACGCCTCTTTAAATCTGGATCAGAGTGTGTGTCATTGAATTACTCCAGGTTATTACACCGGCTATCTTATTTTTTTGTGCACAGCTCATCTCAGTTATCTGTAGTCTTCCGATGGAATCCCTCTATTCCTTCACTTCCCACTCAGTCGTGTGTTTATAGCTTCATTCCTTTTTGATGACTTACACGCTGTTATTTCCACAATTGCTTCCATACTTGTTGGTATTCATAGCATTGGGACAAAACACCTGGCCCATAACAGAGTAATGTTGCCCTTCTTATCTATTTGCTTTCCATGAGAAAGATTTACAACAAGTGCGTCAGTTCCTGCTTGTTCCCGCCTCTCGTCATGAGCTCACAATAAGGTCATCTGTCTGCTGTGTTTACTTATATCTCGGCATTTTCCATGACTAATCAGGGGCTAATTTGAGTTTGGAGAGCGTTTCCTCAAGTTTTTTTGTTTAAAGACAACAAGCAGGTGGGCAACCTCAAGTGAGCATGAGCAGAACGCAACAAACGGGCCTGTCGTGTGCTTCGCTTATTCTCCGTAGGCAAACGATACATGACGTCCCTGCAGTGCCGCAAAATTCAAGAGTGAACAGGACACACCGTCCAGGGACAGGGCAAAAAACCATTCCGGTCGCAGTGCCGTCCGCGATGCTTTACACACCTCTGAGAATGTGGACGACACCATGCAGGAAGCGAGCGCCGAGATCGCCGCCACAGTCTGCTGGCTTACACCTGAAGTTAAGGAAACCACAGCCGATCTTTGAGCCAACTTGCTCATTATGACCTCAAGTGCACAACCTGAACATAAACACTATCTATATAACCACTTTCATGCGGTTAAGTAACCGATTCGTCTTTGCCCCTCGTGTTATGGTGGTGAGCTACTTCTCTGTCCACTGCCCTCTGGGAACTCCAGACGCAGTCGTATACTGAGGCCTTCAGTCCTACATCAGAACAAAGTCTGATTCTTAGTAGACAGATATGACGTTGACTCTCTTAGTCTGGGAAGTTTTGTTTGATCCAGTTCTGAGTCAGCCATCCACAAATCCCAGCTTGTAACTTTGTTGTTCTCCTCACGGGCCCACTCAGCATTTTTCCTGACTGAGACATAAGCGTGGAAACAGCGGGTCTTTTCTCCCTGACAGAGGAACATTTGTTGCAAATTTACAAGAAACCTTTTTCCCCCCAATTTTCCATGGCTTTGGCACAGTTGTTGTACAGTAATACAACTCTGCTAAACCTCCACTCACTGGTTTGCACTCTACATGTCTCAACATGTTAAAAGTGTCAATAAATAGAGTAAGCCTCCCTGCCTTCCTTTGTTTGTGGCTCAGTTGTTATTTCACAGGTTATCAGATTAGATGTGTCTTAGTTCTTTAGCGCTGATATGTTTTCTTCTAAACTTTGCGTTAAGCATACTCATTGTTTGACTGAATGAGAGATAC
The DNA here is from genome assembly GCF_963383615.2 of Lipophrys pholis. NCBI lineage: Eukaryota > Metazoa > Chordata > Actinopteri > Blenniiformes > Blenniidae > Lipophrys > Lipophrys pholis. The sequence continues at coordinate 13,596,245 of NC_137628.1, forward strand.
CGGTGTTTATTTTAAGTACCAACATTGTCTTCTTTGTGGTACAATGTGGTTGAACCATCCAAATGATATTTACACCATTATGCATTAGTGATGACAGCAAAAGTGAAAGATACGCATTTCTTTTCCCTTCAAGTTTCTATTCAATTGTTAGGCCCCCGTTTACATAGTTTTTTTTATTTCCATCTCAGAAAAGTTTAGCGTTTACACTGCAGCATTTTGAAAACTATGTCTGTTTACAGGGAAACAGCAGAAACTACCAAGTCCCAGGAGAATATGAACTGGGAGTCATCCCTGGAAGCCGCCGTTGTTGTTATTGTCCATCTACTCAAGCATGCGTCAAAGAAGTATTTACTATGGCCGTGTGCACATGTGCAACACAATCGTTTTCAAAAAGTTGTGTTTTTCCTCGTTTTCACAGAGTCGGAGTGTTTTCGAAAAGTTAGAACCCGGAAGCAGTTTTCAAACAGTTCCGTTTTCAGTGGCTCCGAGCACCGTTGTCGTGTCAACAGGGCCTAAAACTGTACTGTGCTGCCTGCCTGTATAACCACTGACTCCATAGCAGTTATTCTATTTGGTGGAAGCGAAGTGGAAACTTTTGTTAATCTCACTGCTTCAACAGGGACCAAGCACAAGCTGTGTGAGAGAGACATGTTTGAATTCCTTAAGAGATTTGCTTTTGTGTCACAAACGCTTTATCAGCATCTTCCGTCGGCCTGAATGAAATAAAGCAGGATAAGAGGTTCCTTCTACTGTTGAATGAGTGGTAGTTGAGGCTGTTCCGTGAAGTCTTGCAGGGCCCCCGAGGTTACAACACATGCAGCTGGTTAAGTGATTCACTTCAGATTAGCTTCACTTTGTGCACTTTCTCTGTTAGCTCTCTGCAAGACAAGATGTCTCTAAGTACCGCTTGAAAATGTAGTCGTGTAAACAAGGCCCTACGTTTCAAAAGCCAAAAAGCAAGAGTCACTATTGCGTCGCTTGTTCACCATCAAAATCTTTACGTTTGATTCAATGTTGCCGTGGCGTTCACTGTGAACTAGTCTAATTTCAGCCAACAAGTTCATTTGTTACATTGGCACTGAGTAACTTTGAATATTGGAGCATTATTGGAGCATCTGTCAATGCGTATGGAGTCAGTCTGCTCAAAGGGAGATTTGTTAATATGTAAAAAACCAAAAAATGTGTCAAGGCAAACCAGAATCTGCAAAAATAATTAGGTTTTCAAATGTTTAAAAAAATCTGCTCATCTGTATTAGAATTTGTTCATTTAATAGCATTTCTCAATGCGACTAAGAGTTGTTGACGCGTACGAAGATATTCATAGTTGAAAATTCTATGTATTCTGCTACATGTGCTGAAAATACAGACAAATCACCAGTTGCGAGTCGAGCGGCTGCGCAGTCTTTTCACGTATGACTTCTGCTACACTTCTGCTGTGGGAAGATTTGTATCTGTAAAGCCAGGGTTTACTCACCACTTTGGACAGACGGATTCAGATACAGACAGACAACTCTCCCTTCGCATAAAAAAATAGCTTTTGCTAGAATAATGCCGCCATATTAGATTGTCTTCTTCACTCGTCATTTGCAACTTTCCGGGTTGGAAGAGTTACAGTCAGGAGGCGGTTTGTCTACTTTCTTTGCCAACCTGGAGTTTCTGAGAAATTCATCGGGGCCTGGGTGTTGCCACAGTACTTCATTCTGTTCTGATGCAGTAAATAGACAAAACATACATTATTTTTTGCCAATGTTGCTTTATAAAATGATGCACTGGTTTCCTCTTGTAGGTAATCGCAATAGTGATGGACCTGCTCACGGACGTCCAGATCCTGCAGGACCTGATGGATGCAGCTTGGCGACGTGCCATCCCTGTTTACATCTTGTTGGATGAGCAAGGCATGCCGCACTTCCTGGATATGTGCTCCAGGTTGCAGATTGGTGCACACCACCTTCGGGTAGGATCTTCATGCAAGTTACAAACTTCAGACACAGCAGGAAAAAAACATAATCTGGTTAATCTTTAAAAGATTAAACAAAAACCCCAAGGAACATTTGTTTATCATCCTTTATTTATACAAACACTGAGTCACTAAGTCATAATATATACATAAATAAATTGGTGAGGGGGCGGGACTTCCAGCTCTGGCTTGTTGGGGTGATAGGGTCTTGCAGCTCTGAAGAAGAAACTGTTCCTCAGTGTGTTTGTACATCTCCTGATGGGGCGGTGGAGCAAACGGGAGTGTTCCACTGCCATCAAAAGGTGGTTATGATATTTAATTTAATCTATTTTTGTTCCTTTTCATGAAAGTTGAAGCAGAAATTGTACAATAATGCACTTTACAAATGAAAGCGGCACCCCAAGGAACAATTTATTGATCAAATTGAACCAATAGAAACGTCACCGTGTGGATGATGAGACACGTACAACCCAGAACACAGTAAACATGTGCTTCTATGTTGTTACAAATATAAAAAGACACTTAATTGAAATTTAAACAACAACTTTTCATTTGCCAGCAGGTAATCGTGAAGACTGATCTTTCAGTGCCTACGGCCCCGTATACACAGAGTTTTCAAACGTAAACAGAAAACTTCTGTTGAGTTTTGGGTGTCCGTTTACACAACAGTGGCGCTTGGAGCCACTGACAATGCAATGTTTTGAAAACGGCTTCCAAGGTGGAACTTTTCAAAAACGCTCTTTCTCTTTGGAGACGGGGGGGAAATGCATGTGTAGTAAATAGTTCTTCTGTACATGCGCATAACAGCAATAACAGTGTCATGGCTCCCAGTCAGTAATCTCCTCAGACTTGGTAGTTTTATAGTTGAGTCACCACGAATAACAAACCGACTTCGTCGGTTCATTCGAATGTCTGCGTACTCGCCGTTGTTAATGTTTATAGCATGTTGTTCTCTACAAGTATGTATGAGTGGTTTAATTCCAAAAACAACCAACAGCATCCACTAGTGGCCCAACATGAAAACTACCTTGTTTTCGACGTTAAACAGACATCGTTTTCAAAACGTTGCCGTGTAAACGTGAAACTTGCATTTTTACTTGAAACGTGTAAACAAGGTCTTATACTGTAATTGTATAAGAACTACCCTGTATTTAAAGAACCATGATGCTTTTGTCTGCTATTTCATATTTGAGGCTTCTGAATAATTGATCAGTTCTCTAAAACTTAGCACCCACATCATGTCGACCTGATTCATTTCATTGAAAATGCGTCCAACCTGGACAAAGGAGAACATGCATAGACATCCTGACATAATTTCCATATATGAATTCATTTCACGTGACTTTGACCCTCTTGTCATTGCAGAACATGAGAGCCAGAACACTTCAGGGAGTGGGCTTCGGTTTGTGCACCGGACGGCTGCCTGGTGCTGTCTGTAATAAGTACATGCTGGTGGATGGAGACAAAGTGATGTTTGGCTCCTACAGGTGAGATCGGAACTGTCTGTGTTTGCAACTTATGGAGTAAGGCAGACTATTATTTGTTTGCATTTAGGCACATTTCTGCTGAAATGTAGTAAACTCCATAGAAACTTGTTTGCCATTAAATAGAAAGCACAAAGGACTGCAGTCATACTGCCAGTAAACGTTATTATAAACGAGCGAGATGCTCGACAACAAAAGGCATTTAATCATATCCATTAATCAAACCACACCTCAACACTCGTGCCTTGATGTTGTGGTCCGAGGAGATGTGCGACAAACCTGATCATCAGGTTTTCTGAAATGTTGATGTTTTGGGGTGGAAAGTTGCACTTACAGGTTTGGCCGTCTCATGAAGATTAATTATGAAGCCTGGGACGTTAAGTGAAGCAAATAAACTCCTTAATGTCACTAAAGCCCTGTTTGCACAGCAAAATTATGAAAACGATGTCCTTTTTACAGAGAAATGGCAGAAACATAAGAAAATGATGTAGCAAGCATGCCCAGCCACGAGTTGGCACTATTGGTTGTTTTTGCACATGTGCAGTCGCAGCATTTTCAAAAAGTTGCATTTTCCACCGTTTTCATGAAGCGTTTTCAAAAAGTTCCACCTTGAAATTTTTTTTTCAAAAGGTTGCATTTCTTTTGTGGCTCCAAGCACCGTTGTTGTGTTAAAAAACTTCCAAGATGAAACGAACGTTTTCCGTTTTCACTTGAAAATGTTGTAGAAACGGGGCCTGAGAGTGGCCATCGAGAAAAAAAATAAAATAACGCGTGATTACAACATAGTAAGTCATTACTACGCGTTGATAGCGCATGGGAATGAGATAATAAGTCACTCAGGGGCTCTGTACTTTCGAGTTTAGTCTATACTGCTCATTCTTTAAGAATACTAAGGAACAAAAGTATGTTTTAAGTTCATTTAATGCCTACTAATTGCAACATTTTTCAAATTTATTCTAAAGTTATCAGAGAAGAAATATAATTCAGTATAAAATCATCAACATAACCATTGATTATCTGTGTTGCAGCTTCTCCTGGTGTACGTCCCGTATGGATCGCAACATGGTCACCGTGATGACAGGACAGGTGGTCGACGTCTTTGACCAGGACTTCCGGGAGCTCTATGCCATCTCTAAGAAACTGAACCTATACAAGGAGTTTCACGTCAGTCTGCCTGCCGCCCAGAAGATCGACGCAGCTCGTTCCAGAGCAGGCTCCAAACGGCCGCCGCTACCGGCCACCACATCCCGCTTCCAGGTTACCTTGGGGGATTCAAAGAAGGCTGGCATTCAGGTGCCCGCGCACAAATTCTACAACCCGAAGTACGATTTGGTGTACGATGCAAAACGTCCGACGGGTTCTCTGCAGGAGCCAGGACTTAAGAGGATCTCTGATCTACTTGAGGAAGATAAGCAGGGGACGCTGCGGTTGGCCAACAGCGAGAAGGTGGACAGACCGAGTCTGCTGCCCGCAGAGGCACCCAGCGATATCTTCAAGAAGCCGAACGGAATTCGGTCGGACAAAAAATCGCGTTTTCCATGGAAGCTGAAGCTCTTCCGGAAATCTACTAAACGTTCCAACAGCAACGCGGGGACTCCAACTCCAGAAACGAGCGAGACTGATGAGATCCAGGATAGTGTCGAGGTAAATCTGCCCAAAGGGAATAAGAAACCGTTTGGATTGAGTCGAAGGACAGCGTCTGAGCAGACCATCAACACTGAACAAGACAAGGAGGGTAAGTCACAAGTATAACACCATTTCCACAAAAGCTGGGACACTGTTAGATGTAATATATGTCATAACCCTTAAACATTTATTGTGTTGAAACTGAGATATTTTAACATTTTATGGAATATGACTGCTCATTGAATGTTTTCCAGCCAAACCAAAGACTAACTTTTGCATTACAAAAACCATGCTGGGAACATTTTGCGAAGAAAAACCCAAATCAATTGACAACAGGTCAGTAAAGTTTGTTGGGTAAACAATGAGCATTTCATAGAGGAAAAGCTTCTCAGATCTAAAATTGAGCAGAGGTTCACAGATTTAGCAATATTGGTACATATCCAGCACTGGATTGTAAACAGATATGATTCTCTGCTGGATCTCACTGCTTGGGCTCAGAGGCACCCCTAGAATGTGTGAGCGTGATTCAGAGAAACAATGAACAGATTTCCAGGGACAAAACTCACTAAAAAATGGCCTGAGGCAAAGTGTAAAACTGTTCCGTGGTCTGGGATTATTCAGCGGGCAACTCAAAAGCCTGCGTCTCTGATGTTACGAGGTGTTATTAATGCCTAAGGTGTGTGCAGCCGGCACATCTGGAAAGACATCATCGATGCTTTAAAGTACAAAGAGGGTTTTTTTTAGAGCAATATCCGCTCACATTTAAACATTGCCTTGGACTCAATGATAGGACGCCACATTTTCTAATGTTTTCACTTTCGCAATAAAAATCGAATCTATACGCATGCGTTTTAGATGATTTTCATTAGAAATATGTGGTGATTCTTCATGTCAAATCAAACTCTGTCAAAAATATCTTTTATCTTTTAGATTGCACTCATGATGAATTCACTTAAAAAAAATAGTTTTGGATCCTCCAGCATTGCATGTTTTTACAAAAACTCACTCCCACAGTGTACTTTCAATAATGTACCACTGATTTACTGACTCGGGGATCAGGCACCGTTTCCACCACAACTGTGTTCAGAGCCACTATAAATGCAGGTTTTTGAAAAATGTCTCTCAAGGTAGGACTTTTTGTAAATGTTCTGTCTCCGTGGAAATGGGGGTGAAACAGTTCTTCTGCACATGTGCAAGTAGCTGGACAATAACAACAATGGTTGGCTCCCGAGTGTCATGACTCCTGGACGGTCCATATTCTCCTGGGACTTGGTTGTTTTATATCGAGAGTCACCGGGAATAACGATCCAACTTTGTTGTTGGTCCATATGAATGTCTCATACTCGCCAATGTTAAAGTTTATAGTGTATTGTTGTATGCTAGCATGTGTGTGGTTTCATCACAAAAAGAAAAACAACAGCACCACCCCTAGTGGCCCAACATGCTAACTACATCATTATCAGTGTTTCTGCCGTTTCCATGTAAACGGACATCGTTTTCAAAACGTTGCCGTGAAGACACAAAACTTTTCTGAACTTTTCTTTCACCGAAAAGAACTTCAATCGCTCTCAACGTCCATCTTCTATCCCGCTTATCCAGTTCAGGGGCGCTGGAGCCGATCCCAGCCTACTGTGGGCGAGGGCAGGGCACACCCTGGACAGGTCGCCAGTCGGTCACAGGGCAAACACTTATATAGACAAACAACCACACTCACACTCAACTAGGGGCAATTCAGCGTCACCGGCCGACCTCGCATACATGTTTTTGGACTGTGGGAGGAAGGCCACGCAGAGCATGCACACTCCACACAGAAAGGCTACTTCTCGCTGTGAGACGAGAGCACTAACCACTCAACGTGTGATGTCCGCTACTCTTACTAAAACACTTATCAGTGAACAAACAAGGAGAATGTTCCAATCGATTGCTTTATATTTACACTTTACAAAGTCATCTTGAAGTCAGATTAGAGTCTCATTTGTGTCCAAGTCTTTCTAAATGCGTTATATCTCATGGAAATGTATTCCAATATTCACACAAACTCAATGTGAACCAACAATAAACACCTAAGCAGATTTTTTTACCACTCTCAATTACATAATGCGTGTCGGCAAAAGCATCAGCGTCTGATTGAGTTTAGCAGGAGCTTCAACACGCAGGGCAGCCGTTCCAGTTAGTCCACATTTCGTGCATTCGTTGCCTCTTTCCTTCGAACGCTCTGTTTTTGTAACGCTGTGTTTTGTTCTCACAGGTGGTAAAAGTCAGCAGAAAGAGAAACAACCCTGCAAAGTGTCCTGAGCTGAGGTGGAACTGAGCCACGCGTTCTCAAAACGCATCAGAAACAAGACTCTGGGGGGGGGGTTTGTTAGAGACCAGATGAATGTACACGGTACTGATGTGGTATCGATGTCACACCAGGAGGATGATAGAGTCAAATTCGGTTTCCTACTTTGCTGCAGTAGCAAATGTGAAAACGATAATGAATTGACCAAATTACAATATTTCTATTTTGACTCCTGACGACACGTTTCCTCCTTTCTCCGGTGGGTTTTTAACCACACCTTGATTCAGCTTTATTTTTGCTTTCTCCTTCTTTAAAAAACTGGGGATCTTCCAAAGTTATCACACAAACAATTGATGTAAGTGTCACGACGGTGGAAAGTTATGTCCAGCCTGGTCATGCAGGCCATTCTATTCTGTTTCATAATGTTGTAATTTATCTGTACGTTGTGAATGTCTGCCTGACGCACGAGTAAAACTGGGCTCATTTGTTCTTGTGTGTGTTTGTTGGGAAGATTTCAAATGACAATCGGCTGCCACATCACCAGGTTCAGTCTTATGCAATCCACTTCAGAAGCCCTGCCTTGAATTCCTTTTCATCTAAAACCCCAAAACTGTTTACGGTTTGAAAGATGCAGAGTGTTATTAGGAGTAAAAGTCGACTGTGTGGAAATGGGAAGATGCAACTTTTCTGAGACGCTGCTGCTGCGCCTGCGCTGTACCGTTAAACTACTGAACATTGTTTTCAAAAAGGTATCCGTGTAAATGTAAAACCTTCCTGAAAATGCAAAAATGCTGCATTTTCACTTGAAACATCGAGTAAACTGGGGACAAAAGCAGTGTAAACCCAAGAATTTTCAAATTAGAATATCTTATCTTATTATACCTGAAGGCATCAGGTAGTGCAGCGGTTTCAGAGCGACAAGTTTGTGGGTTTGAATGGAGATTGCATGTTCTCTGTGTGTGTTTTTATTCTCTCAGCACTCCAGTGGTGATCCTTCATCCCCATAGGTGAGTGGGTGGGTGAGTGAGGGAGGTTGTGGCTGGACTTCAGTAAAGTGAACATCTAATGTAAAGAAAATATTTTAAGAGTAATTCCATTGTTTGTTGATCAATACATTATTATTATGCATTTATCAGTAATGTCAAATACTCAACATGCCCAGATTTTGTACATTGGTAATACATTTCTGCATTCTCTACTTTATCGATTCACTTTCTTTTTGATTACTTTTGTGTGTGAATGGTTTTGTGAGCTTCCCATGACTTCTCAACTAGATTAATCACTTTGACTGTAGCGCCCCCTGGTGGCCATAGTGTGAAACTACAACACTATGACATCATGGACAGCATGAGTCAGTTTATACTGAAGGTTTACTGAGCTCTCTTACTTTCGAATTGAGGGTTATTCTTGTTTACCAAGAATAAATCAATATAAAAATTTAATTTTAAATGCAAAATAAATGTGATTTTGATTATTAGATTTTAAAGAATATATTTAGATTAATATTCCATTTCATTCCTAATAGATGAATAAACTTATTGAAAAGCTTCTAAAACTGTAACAATATTTATGTAATTACAACTTGAAAAAATACAAAAATTGTCTTTTAGACAATTTAAGAAAGACTTCAGTACATATAGTTTGTATAAAGTGGTAAACCATGTTTAATAATGAAATAAACGCAGTATTTAAAAGGAAAAAAAAATTAAACTATCTTAGCTTGTGTATCAGGAAAATTAAAAAAAATACTGTCAAAGTATTAGCATTTTTCAATAGTATGCTATAATTATTAATATGGAAACAACTTTACACTTTTGAGTTAATATTTTATAAATAATTTTATTCAAGTCTATTGAGATGCACATTACCAACTCAATGTGATGAAAGCCAAAATGTTATACCTGCCAATCTCATCATTTTTGTCCATTTTATATGTAATAATGCCAATAATGTAATAACTTGCCGTTACCTTTGAGCCATTATCGTAATAACATTTTGCCAAGTTATTACATGAAAGAGTAGCATTTAAAAAATGTAATAAGTGCAGCCAGTACGAGGGTATTTTTTGCGGGCGTTTCACACTTTGCTTATCAAAAATAAGTGTATTGGTTGTCTTCATATTCGTTCATTGGGGGTGATGCGAAACCCTCTTTATTTTCAGGGGTTTTAACTTTGTTGCCTAAAGACGATATTTTTTTTAAATGTGCGATTCTTTCAATTACACTTGCCTCGTGCATGCTCACTTGTAGTTTTTCCAAAACGTCGGGATACCACTGAACCAAGCACTAACTGCGAAGGCAAAGAAATGGATGATTCCCGGTACATGTTTGATGTTAATGTCGCTCTGCTGAGCAGTTCACCAAACATTGAAAGGATTTGTACACGGTGAAGGAGAAAATGCGGTCGCATTTACATATATCCAATAGATATCTGATTTACTTCCTCATTGTGAGGCCAGTCCTCAAAATATCTGAACGCATGTGTCTTTTTCCTGCTCACACGGTCCAAAAGCAGATCCATCTTATCTGTGCCACATAACAGCAAAAAATCAGATCTGGGTCATATTACATCAAATGCATCCTAAGTATAAGTTTGAAGCTGAACCGTGACCCAGGAACCAAGTTTTTGGCGCAAAGAGTTAATTTGACAGTTCACCAATTGGAGCTTTCAAGACGTAATGTAATAATACTGCAGTCTTTCTCTCTTTCTATCAGAAGTTTAGGAAGAAATCTTTACTTCTCGGTCACACCCATCCCTCCCACTTATGATTGTACTTCACAAAGCCGCCGCCAGCTGCCTCTGTGCCCCTTCTGTAGCGTTTCTGCTCAGAGAGGAACCTGGGCTGATGGGAACTGGAGGTAAAGCTGACGGGGGGTTGCGATTCGGATGTGGCGCAACGCTGAAACAGGAAGTTAGAGCTGCTGCAGGACGAGGAGGAGGAGGAAGAGAAGGAGGTGTTCTTATTGGCACACAGCAGACAGATTGTTACTTCCTGTGACACATTTAATGTGTGTTCAAAAAAAGAAAAGCTTCTTCAGAAAAGTTTTGAAGACCCGAACAGATGTGTTCGAGCGGATTTAACACGACTTCCTTATGTCGAAAAAAGTTGCTAAAAACTAAAATGTTGGAGCCTATTTTAAGGTGCGCTTGTGAGTAATGGTCAGTTTCTCCAACAACCACAGACTGCCTGCTTGATTTTAAAGTTTTCATGCCATTTTACACTAATTTCAACAAGGAATCTGCTAAAATAACTTTAAATTCCCGAATGAATGAGTTTGTTTTAAGGGGAAAAAATGTATTAAAGAAATACATGGATGTTGGAAAGAACTGGAATTGTTTTAAAAACAATCTCAATTTCCAAGGGAAACGGCAGAACTGATGGACGCCATATAGTTTGCATTTTCCCCGTTTCCATAGAGACAGCGATTTCAAATAGTTGTGTTTTCTTTTTTTTTTTTTTTGCCCTTGTCCTGTTCGTTGTGTTTTCAGTGGCACTAAGAGCCATCGTGTTAACGGGAACCCAAAATGCAACAGAACTTTTCCATTTCCACTTAAAAACCTTGTCGCCTAAACTGAGAGTTTATCGTATTAGTTGCCATAATCCTCTTATATCCTTGGATTTACCTCCCTCGGGGGAACAATGAAACTTTTGCTGCCCCAGCAATGATAACAGTGGCCCATCTCTGCTCACAAAGTGCAGCACTGTGAAATGAGTTTTCAGGTGGAATACAAACACTGCATCTTTTCTGAAGTTGTTTCCATACCACAAAGATCAGAGGAACATTACTTGTCTTGTCAGTTTCTACATTTACTAAAACTGCGAAGGCGCTTTGAGATGCAAATGACACATGAGGAAGTGAGGTGAGTGAATATGAGGAATTGAGCCGCAGCTGCTCACCTTCCACTTTCCCATGTGAAACAAAATTCTGAGTAGTTTCTTTTATTAAATAATGATCTCATGAGAACAGAACTCCCACAGCCTGGTACACGTGGAACAACAATATATAAACAAGGCAAAATGATTCCTTCCAAATATTACAGTAAGACACAAGAAAGCTTTTAATGATGCAGGCGATTTGTGTTGCCAATATTGCACGGTCAAAAATGGAGACTAACTGCATTTCCTTAATTCAACACCATCACGATAAAGTACAAACACTAAAGTTGGATAAATGTAATATTTACATAAGAAGTTTGAGATGACACATAACTGAGCAGAGTCATTATGTGATGATCTGACGGAGAAGATTTATACGGCTATTTGACCTCGAAATGTCCATTTGTGCGCCTGATGAAAAGTACCGGGAGACAGAAAGTGCAGCTTGGACACTGCCTGAACAGCATCTCTGGACCAAAGAAGTCCTGATACCTTTGAGGATCTGTAGCTCGTCACGCTGATACCAGCACAAGCTGAAACATGCTCTTGGTCCGGCACTGGTTTTCTCAGTCTCCGAAGAAAGGAAACAAGCGGAAAGCGAAGTCCCTCTTTTAGCCCACAGCACCTCAGCCCGTGTGTTTCCGATGAGACACGGCCGTCATCAACACAAACGTGTTGCACAAGAAACCGTACAGGAGGACCGGATCCCACAAACGCTGCTCAGTCCTGAGGACTTTGGTTTATCACCTTCTTCTTACGGAGTGAGACTAAGTCGTAGAAAGGATCCCTGGTGATGCTCGCCCTGTGGGGAGTGAAGATGGTTCTCATTAGTCTTGACTAAAATTAATGGAATTTCACAAAATCTATCTATTTTAATAGAATGTGATCGGGTGGGGGTGGGGGTGGGGGGGTATATCCTGCAAGAAAAGTCCTTCATGGAACCAAGGGAGAACAGCTGAACATGTAAATTACAGATGCGATAATAAACTATGCAATGGCTTTTTGGCATTATACCTATGAGCATTAACTAGACAGTTGTGAAACTGCATCATGTAGATGCAGATCTGTGCACACACTGCTGGGAGATGAGCTAAGTGTTGCTTACAATACCAAATTTGCATATGCGTTTTACTCTGGCAAATTTTGTGTTAATCGGGCCTCTGGTTTTCTCAAAGCAATTGAATAAGGTCAACTGAACCTGGTCAGATGTAGATTGGACCAGTGGTGTAGTGTTCCTGGAGAAATGGGTTTACTCTCGATGTGTGCTTCCTTTTAAAGCGGCGCAGAAACGCCACTCTGGCATGTGAGACGATTCTATTCAGTGAAAATCCATCCATAGTATTTGCTCATTGTCACATGATTTCAGTATGATTTATGGGTGAGGAATATTTACCTCGTCATGGCTCGCCCTGCTCTGATAGACATTAACCAATCAAATCAGTGAGTATTAGCCAACCAGAGGCAGAGCAGGACGGGTCACGGCTTCATCATCCTTCGGGACAAAAACTGGTAATCTGCCTTGTAAGTACTGCTGAGTGATGAATCATGGGGGATTTTTGAAGTGGTTGTATGTAACGCTGAGTGGAAAATAACCTGGCAAACACTGTATACCCCAGACTACACCACTAGATTGGACACATGTCCAAGTCCAGTTAACCCGATTCCATTGCTTTGAGATACATCGTACCTGGACGATAGGGAGCATGCACGAACGGGCCAGTCATTGGAGCGGCAAACCGAGAAGGTCAACTAGATTTCTGTCTACCTGATGGCTTCAATCCACGAGTCTCTTTCCTCGGCGCTGGCAGCACAGATGGTGTAGGACTGGTGCTTCCCCTCCACCACACGGCCGTCTGTTTCCGTCTTACAGGCTTTGATCTTCTGGCCTCGACCGTTGGGGTTGTACAGCTCCAGACAGTACTGAATAACACCAGACCGTAAACATTATGGTCAGTGTTTCAGTTCATCCATCAGCCCTTCAAACCTTCACATTTGACCTAATTCCACGCTTGTGTCCACTGGAAGCATTGCCGAGAGGATCTCACCGGTTTGCGAGGGTATGGCACTTCCCTCACAAAGAGATTCTCCAGAGGGATGATGCCTCTTGGCTCTTTATCCTGCAGACAGTTCACAAAGACAAGGACTGAGTCAGTCGACGTGTTCCAGAGGCAAGAAAGAACAGCTGCGATTAAAAATACTACCGGCGTTAAGCAAAAAGGGGAAGCAGAAGAGACTGAGAATTATGAGCTGAAGCGAAGGAATACTCAACACATTCAAACATAAAGTGAAATGAACAGCACTCATACAGCTGCTTGATACACAGACGCAAGCTAGGCAACCATAAAGACAACAACAGAGACGTGTCCATAACAGTAGTGGGTAGAAGGACAGTGACACAAGGTAAATGATGACTGGTAGGTCCTAAAAATAACAAGATTTTGCAGTGAGTTATCTATTATTCCCATTTAATGCGTACCGTAGGGGCACATTTCTGCCATGATTTTCAGTTGGCAAGATGCATTGAACATAGAGACAGCCTCCAAAGATAGTTCATCTGGACTTTTTGCTTAATCACATCCTGAGCGATATTCCGGTTAGATCTTCACGACTAGAAGTTCTTTGTAAATCGTAAAACATCCAACTGGCTAAATCATCAAATTTGCAAACTAAATAAACCCTATGAGTCAGGATGATTGGACTTCTGCTTTAGATTTATCTACGGCATTCGCTTGTGGCTGCGGGAATTATGTCAAGAGCGATGTATGACGACATGTGATTTTTTTTTTTTATAGATGAATCATGGTTCCACTGCTTCTTCCTTCAGTCTTAAAACTGGGGAGAAAACAGGTCGGTTAAGGAATGAATAGGTACATCTGTTTTGGGCCGATTCAGATGACACTGACAGAGTTGACCAGGTACTGTGTGGGCAGCTTACGGTGGTGAACTCAAAGTAGTAGAGGCAGTTGTCCGTCAGGATGAACCATCGCCTCTTCCACGTCTTTACCCGACCCCCTGAAAAACGGTGAAAGTGGTAGTGAAACATACAAATACCACAGTTAGATGTACTTTCCAATATTTAGTCATTTTCTTGGTGCTTCCTCTTTACTTTCTTGTTTTTAACCGTCTCATCGGGTGTCGATGTAGCACAGTAATTTAAAAGTTAAATGTGGCCATACGATCGTACCGAGCTTGAGGAGCCAGCCCTCTCGGTCAGGGTTGAAGAAGGTGTGAGTCAGGTCGTTCCCGTCGTCCTCTGGGATTTTAAAAGGCTCATTATGGATGCTCTCGTACAGTTTCTGAGTGTTGAGGAGTTAAACGGTGAGAACAATTAGAGATATGAGGCCAACAATGGCTTCCATCATCATTTCCATAACCTCCATAAAAACGGCAATACACCAGGCAGTGTCACTGTGTCATGTTCTTATAAGATACCGAATTATAAGAGGGTTTTTGAAGTCACCTGAAAAGTGGCATGCACAGGCAGCGATGCCAATTGGAGGTACAATGTGGGGGTCCAGCCAATGACAGGAGACTTGATTATGTGGATGTGTGTACATTTTTAATGATGTGATCATTGTGAGATACGAGAAGTAGTGTTTGTATGTGTTTGTGTGATCCATTTACATCACATTACGACTCAGTCAGGTGAAGGTTCATGGTATGAGGATGGGCCTTGAAGTTAACTTCATCTGAGTAGAAATGCTAAATCCTCCTGTGCTCTTAGGGTAATTCATGAATTAATAACTGGACAGAGAAATTAAGGTGATATGCAGGAGTCTGAGAAAATCTCATCCTACACCAGATATAATATATACAGTGTCTTCTAATTTCACTTAGCGAATTAGACATAAAACAGGCAAAATAGAGAAGAAAAAATGACCAAAATTAAGTATAAAAGACCATTTAAAAAAATGCAAAAACGATCATTAGGAGAGAAACACAAAAAACACTGCAAGACTAAATGATCCCAATGTGATGCAAAACATCAATAAACAGATGTAAAATTACCACAAGTGGTTTAAAATGACTTCTGCAAACATAACACACAATATATATCAATGATCTGCACGGCTATACTCAGTTGAAAGAGTGGGGACCTTTGACAAGTCTGAACACAGGATATTAGTTTTCAAAGTTAAAAGGCTTATAAGACAGGACGTTTCTGTGGTTTCCCTGGGATCGTTTCCCCAGGATCCTTTCCCTGGGATCCTTTCCCTGGGATCGACCGTAACGTTCTCACCGAGAGCAGATCGTTGGGTAGATTTTCGCCGTTGTTGATGCCTCTGTTCATGGAGATGAAACGCTCCAGAGTGGTTTTGTCTTTGACGTTGGGGTTGTGAAGGCTGGTGTTCAACATGATGATGGCAAATGACAGGATGTAGCACGTGTCTGGTGTTGAGAGGAAAGACGAAGAGGAATTACAGCAGAACATTTGAACCCTGGTGGTTTTTGGTAACGTGGGGCATTTCAGAAGTGAACATGTGTGGGAAAGAGATATTCAAAGAGAGATTGGCAGAGAAAGAAATGGATGGAAAGTTGATATATTTAGTGAAGCCCACCCGTCGACTGGAAGACATGAGTGTTGCAGTCACAGTAACGTGTGGCGAAAGCCTCCATCATGCGGTCGATCTTTTGAGCTTCACCAGGGAGACGGAAACTCCACAGAAACTGTCTGTCTCACACACACACACACACACACACACACACACACACACACACACACACACACACACACACACACACACACACACACACACACACACACACACACACACACACACACACACACACACACACACACACACGTAAGACTTCTGTAAGCTGCCGACACAGGTTTGTGGTCAGCAAGACAAGGTAAGGCACCTTTATTTATAGAGCACCCTTCAAACACAAATCAGCACCCAAAGTCTTCCTGCACGTTACACAAAACGCTGCTGAAGCATTTCAAAGCATTAGAGGACTTTTTGTTTCTGGTCGGTTTGCCACCTAATATGCCACCAGCAATATTTCTCATTCTTGAAGATGAAACATTTAGTAAAGATGGCAGCGATAATCAATGAGTTTAGGTTTAAACCCATGAAGAGCAGAGCGCCCTCTGACTTAGTAAAACTCATGCAATCGCTCGATGGTTGCGTGAGGAAGTGAAATACTTAGACTCACTAAGTTAGACTTTGTTTGATATCGGATATAATTCAATTGATTTCTGCTTTTGTAATCCATAAGCAATACAAAGTTTTTGTCAAAGATGAGCGAGGTGGAAGCTCTTACTTCGAAAGTGGAAGTGAGATACGTAGGACTTTATGTATTTGCTTTTAATTGCTGTTGCATTCAGTTACTGATCAGAAACACGAGGGTCTTCAAGACCAGGACAGATGAAAATTCCCGACACCAACGAATGTAATCATGACTCTTTTAACCTCTTTGAACCAAATTCAAATTCACCCTTTTGTTAGTTTTTTGTTTGCCAGTTTGGTAAGAAGACACTCGTGATGGTGTCAAAACAACTTTCAATTCGTTTTTAGGTGCTTTATTGTGGCATGTAATGTAATCTGAGTGAAAACAGAAATCTTTCGTATTGTTCTGGGTGTCCGTCTGCACGACAACGATGCTCGGAACCACTGGAAATGCAACTTTTTAAAAAATGCTTCATTTCCATGTAAACGGAGAAAACCTTTCTGAAACACTGCTGCTGCGCGTGCGAACCTCGGCTGTAGTGACTATATCTTCTGCACATGCACGAGTAGATGGACAATAACAACAATATTTATCTCCAGAGTGTTATGACTCCCAGTCCATATTCTCCTGGGACTCCTGGAAAACATCAAACTTGGTCGTCCGTCCATGTCTGCGTACTCGCCATTTTTAATGCTAACAGTGTATTGTTCTTGGCGCGGTTTTGTTGTGCGTGTGTGTGTGTGTGTGTGTGTGTGTGTGTGTGTGTGTGTGTGTGTGTGTGTGTGTGTGTGTGTGTGTGTGTGTGTGTGTGTGCGTGGTTTCACTAGAAAAACAACCAACAGCACGAACTCATGGCCAAACATGCCGACGACATCGTTGACAGTGTTTCTGTCATTTCCGTGAAAACAAAAATAGTTTTCAAAACGTAAAACTTTTCTGAAATTAAATAGAAAAATGATGCGTTTTCACTTGAACCGTTGTCGTGTGAAGGGGGGGGGCTAAGTGTGCTAGCGGGGCTTTGCTTCTGCTGTGGTCTGACGGATCTCATCGTCGCCATCAAGATTCTGTTGTCATATGACACAGCACAGATAAATGTGTAGTTCCAAACATATATTTCTTATATAAAGTTAGTAAATAGTAACTTCAGTGAAGCTTATGTAGATTTTAGCCTAGCATTATGCCTAAAATGCTTTGTTGATATTTTCAATGATATTTTCATTCCTTGAAATTCCTTTTAGCGTTCATAGCGGTTTCTCGATATATAAAGATGTGGAAATGACTTTATTGTTGGGTAATCACAGTGAAATTCTACACGTTTGTCTGAAATGAGGCAAACGTGGTCCCTTCTCCTGTTGGATATGTTGGGATGGATTCACGTTGAGCCACATTGTTACGATAAGCAGTAAAACCTTGTATGCATCGGCTGTGGGTTCCATTGCTCTTAATCCTGTGAACGAGTACGGAGGGAAGCGGTCTAACCTGAGGGCCTGGACCAGGTTGAGGTCGGAGAACTCGTGAAGCTCCACGAAGGCCTTCAGGGTCTGGAGGTGGAGAACCTCCCTGTGGGGTGAAGATGGAAGATTTGACCTCCTCCTTGTGCGCTAAACACTCAGGGCTTCGTCCCCGTGTGGCCGCTCTCCTCACCTTTCTCCAAGGAACTCTCCAATCGCCGTCTTGTTGAGTCCGTCTTCCTTATAGAGAAACTCAGCGATGGAGCGAGCGCCCCCATCCAGCAGCTTGTTCTCCACCAAGTAATTGATACCCTGCGAGTCAACACATTGAGGATAAACATGTGCGTGTTTGAGCTGTGGCTGTTCGTGACACCGTGACTCATGCATGCGAACATGCGCTGTCGTCGTGTGGTTAAAAGCATTTCAAAAGTTTCACAATGAGCTCATCTCGTGTTGGTAAGCTCGCAGCTTCTGTAAACTGGATTCCGGAAAAAAAAAAAAAGTATTTCTCTTCCCCTTTCTGCTCCACAACAAACATTCAAGAGGAAAACTATGGTGAAAAATTCTAACTGCAACGCTTCTCTCACGTCTGCACCACAAAACGTGAAGCGTTCAGGACAAAAACTCCTCAGATTCTAACTCCAAAGTACCAAATACGTCTTGTTGGTTGAATTTTCGTGGTGCAGATGATCCCATTTACATAATTTTCACGTTTGACCTGACTGCAAAACCACTGAAACTGTGCTACAGAGCCGTCTGTAGAGTTTTAAAGGAAGTGAACGCCGCGACAAACAAGGGCGAGGAGGAAAGACGTAAGAGAAGCTGAGCAAGGAGCAAGACGACTCTCGCTAAACATGATGTCAGGCGTGCTATTTAACTTGCAACATGTTCACTCTTATTCCATCGACTCCCAAACGCACACATACTCAGGCTGACACATTTCCGAGCCCACCTTCTTGGGGTCCATGTTGAATTTCTTCTTTCCGATTAAGAATCGTTTGCTCCTCTCAAGCGTCTTGCTGAAAATCCACAAAGAAGAAAAAAAAGAGTTTTTAATTGAAAGTTTGACAAGAAACTACTACTTTTGTGCTCCAGTTCTTTGTTGAAATCCCTTTTAAACTTTTATTACCAGTGTACTAGCATATGTGCTGTGGTCCAAATGAAGAAACGAGCCGTACTCACAACAGAGAGCCAACATGTTTTGCAAAACATCTGTACTACCACTGTAATGCAGTGCAATGTGATACAAACATGTTTTTTTTTGGTATTTTTTAGAAAATAGTCATATATAGCGATTGCGATCATCCAGAAAATAAAAGCAAACAACAAATATGGAGAATTGACTTCATTACAGTCCAGTTGTGAATCACAGATACTAAAGCATCAGAAGGTTATGTGTCTCATAATTAAAAAAAAAAAAAAAAAGAACTCCCCAAGAATTACCCCAATAAGAATGTTAAAACATTTTTTTAGTTAATAAGGTGGTAGAAGTACCGTTGCTTCTAAACATGTCAATTAAAAGACAAAAGAATGTCTTCTTACTCCAACTTTTTCAGCTGCATTTCACTGCTGTCTGTTGGCTTTTACAGACTGTTATTGTTTATCTGAATGATGTTACTGGAGGAGAAAGCGACCCGGAGTGGCTGCAGCTGTTCGGACTGATGTAATATTGATAAGAGGTTTCAGTGTGCTCGTAGCACGAGCCATACTTTTTTAGGCTAAAACATGCAGGATGCAGGTCTTCCAGGACCAGAGTTCAACAAGTGTAGAAAGTGTTTGAGTCAGCTGTGGTTTGATGGATATCATCATGAACCTTCACCCACAAAGCCACTGCTTTACCAATTACATTGGTTTTACAATTGAACTTTTTTTTTTGTTACTATTTTAAGTTCCCAACAGTAATTTCCCATTTCTAACCTTAACAATGAGTGTTCAGCTTGTTTTGTCCTGGTAAATCAATTAAATAGAACCCACTCTTCAAAAAAAAAAAAACCTGAAAAATGAGCTTCTTAAATGCTTAAAACTCAATTGTAATCATGACAGTGTTTGATTTTTCTGGACAAAGATAGATCCGATTTCAACTTGTTTTTGCGTGTGTAGGTTGAAAAATGTACGAAAGTAGAACATTTATGGCATGCGAATGTGACCTGGAGGTGGGAAATGGTTTAATCACCACAGTGAGGCACTCATGTGGCTGACACTTAGAATTTAGCCCTTAAATAGCAAATGTATAAGAATAAATCATCGGGTGTGTGTGACGTGAGTGCCGGGTCTTTCCCAGACAAAAAACTCACTTTTCTTCTGCAGATTCGAAGCTGAGTATATTCGCCATGACACTGTCGATCTCCAACTTTAATCTCTGGACGGAGTGAAAATGAAGACGTCATTAAATAATTGTTGCCTGAAATTCCAAGCAAATCTAAGTCATCATTTAAAAAGTACAGTCAACATACTACGACAAACCCTCTTAAGGAGCACTGAAAAAAAATCAACTAAATACTTTCCAAGGTTCTGTCACATGTTCATTATCAGGGTGCAGACGAATATGTTGTTGTGGTGTGCAAATTACTTGTATATCATCCAGGAGGTCTTTCTTATACGTCTTTATGCTCTCGAGCTCCATCTTCTCGTCCGCCGTGAAATCTGAGGAAACTGAAGGAAAGGAAAGTCACTTTATAAACGGATCTCTGATTTCACTTCATATCAATATGTTTTGTGTTTGTCGTCAAACAACGAATGGAGGTTTTCTCTGGAAGACGCGTGAGACCAGTGTGTGTGAGCATCTGAGAATGAAACTGGTGCTATGAATACCATTCTTTAAAAAAAACCCTCAGACAAGCATGAAGACCCATGTTGGTATATTTATAAATTCAGCCCTGAGCATGTCTCTGCTCTACAAACAGCTTGAGATTAGAAGTGAGTTATGAATAAATCCAAAGATTTACTAAAAGATGAAAACGCAGTACAGCGTTACCAGGTAGTAGATAATGTTAAAGGTCCCATATTAAGCAAAATTCACTTTATGATAGTTCTATATCAGTAATATGTGTCACCATAGCCTGTGTATGAGGAAGTAAAGAAAGTCTGTCATCTCCCTCCCTTGTTCGCGCTACTTTTTAATGAAATGTGTGCTCATGCAGGTGAATAAGAGATTTTAGTATTGAAAAATATAACTGAGACGTGTTATTTTCTGGGTATTTATCCACAGTGTTTAGCGTGATCAGTGCATTTCTTATTTACAGTCGGTCAGAACTGTGAAGCCATTGATCGTATCTGTTCTCAAACCTCCACTCAGTCATTTCAAATAGACATATTTTGTGTCCTTTCTTTGTGAAAAATAAACAACAACACTCAATAAGAGCCATCATTGTCTTTTCAAATTCTTTTTGAATCTAAAAATGAGAAATATGTAAGTGATAAGTGATTTTGCGTAAGTTTTATGTCACTTTTAAAGAGACATCACTACATCATTGGATGTAATTGTGGATCTTTATATTAACTATAAAGTGAATTTCAAAAATAAAGCTTAACAGCAAAGTATTTTAGTGAATGCCTGATGAATGGAGAAAAAAAGACTTTAGAAATTATATTATAATATTATTTGCTTAGGTTATGTTATGTATTAAGACATCATAGTTAGAGAAATAGTCACAGCCATTTCAGATTATTTTCTCTTGACTTGTGTGCATTGCGATCATTTCCCGGCTCAGACTTGGATTTTCCTTGCAGAACGTTTCTTAAACAAAAATGCACAACGATGCGTTTTCACTTGAGACGTCGTCACGTGAAGTGGTCCTTACCGAGGTCCAGCCTCACGTGGTAATGTAAAAGCAATTGAAAATAACGGTACATTTTTGTACCTGTCTGACAAACAACAAAGTCTCAACATTCAATACAAACAGCTATGGAAATACTGATGAGACGCCTCTGATTGAAGTAACTCTGACACAAGGTGACAGTCTCTCTGTCTGTCTGTCTGTCTGTCTGTCTCTCTGTCTGTCTCTGTCTCTGTCTCTCTCTCTCTCTCTCACACACACACACACCCTAATATAAATGTGTCATTTTTCTATGGAAAGAAACATGAGTATTGGGGAACAAGCAGATTTCCTTGTCAGGACTTGAACCCACAACATTCCCCTTATGACACAGGAGAGTCTGCACCATTGTGCATCCCTTCAGTCAAACTAAATTCCCACAGACAAAGAGTTTTTGTAACAATCTATTTATAGAAGAACACCACAAATGGTTCATTTCAGTTAGTTTGGCTTCACGTCTATTTAAGTATGCGTTTCCCAGCATCTATTTTAAAGATTAACTGTAATCAGGTACACATTGCTTTTTGGAGAGACTGATAGTCTCCTTTAGAAGCTTTTTATTTCACATGATTAGAACTAAAAGCACGGCCCGGTCCTCTGTGAGCGAGATCTTTCCGAGGAGTTAGGAGAGCAGTATCAGCTGCTGCTTCCTGTACAGATGTCACTTGTTTGCTGGTCGTGATCAGACCACTTCCACTTCTCCACCCTTCCTTCACTCATCTTGAGCAACAAACCTGACGCACGTCACCCCTGTCAGGCTCCCCAGACTTTATTGTGAATCCGAGACACCGTAGAGTCCATAACACTTTAAATAAATAAGGTATGTGGACGTCCAAACAAAGATAGCAACTTCTGTTTTCGTGTGATTATCGGAGGTGTGTGAGCATGAGTGTCTCTTCCCCATTTCAGCTCACTCTGTGTGCACTCTGCACGGCTTCGCCGGAGGACACAATGGCATACCCAGACATTTGTGACTCAAATTGAACTACTCAAAGCACAACTGTTGTCAAAGGAAGCAGATAATTGACACAAGAGGGTTGTTTTTTTGCTTTTTTTAAGGTTGACGGCTGTTTCCACATTAGAAATCTGACAGTGTGAGAAAGTGCAAGCAGCTTATAAACAGCAGTTTTTAATCTCCAGTATCAAATACATACAGGACCATACGTTCGAATCAATTAAAAGATACTAATCACATGAAATATTTACACCAGTACAAATATGACAACCATCAATATTTAAGTTGATACTGTAACCAAGAAGTTGGAGTTCTCACAATCGGTTAAAAGTCAGAAGGAGATCAGATCAGCTCTTACCCATTTGGCAATCAGTCATTTATATCCAGGCAGGAATGAATGAAGTCAATAAGCGACGAGATCCAACATTAAGGTGCAACGGGGCTGCTTGAACAGACCATCTGAGTGAAGTGGATGCTCTCCTCTAACTCCACCTCTTCCCCACCCAGCGCTCTGTCGAGCTGACATAAGCAGAGTGAGAACGTGACCAGTGGAACACGTTTCACAGTGAACGTTTGGACCGAGAGCGACAGTCACCTTGTGTGTGAGTGGTGGATTTCAGTGTTCGGGTATTGTGATTGTGTGGGAGCATGAGCTCCTGCCACAGGTTGTGAAACGCAGAAGTCCGGTTGTACATGAAGGGAACACAAGACAGGAAAAATGCAACTTTTTGAAAACGTTCGGACTCCATCTCTGTGGAAACGCAACCTTTCTGTGCTTCTGTCCATGAGCACCACGGCCGCAGTAAATAGCTCTTCTACGCGTGCACGAGTGGATGGACAATAACAACAATGGTGGCCTCCAGAGTGTCGTCACTCTCAGTTCATATTCTCCAGATTCTTGTGGATTTTTGTGAGGCGGAGTGCTAATTTGAATACATTTCTCACTGGGCTTGTACAAAAAAGATACACCTCGGCTTTTTTATTCTCCAAAGAACCATGATTTCCTTTTTGATTAAAACTTTTCAGGTTAAATGCATCAATCAGCTGCACTGAGTGAAAGAAAAAAGATGCTTTTCTGGAGAAGCAACGGCTCCCTCACCGTTTGTCATAACAATCTGAGCATGACTTCTGTTGAAAGTCTGTGTGACGTTTGATTCTTGTCCCTGTGGGCGTGTTTTTTTTTCTCCCAGATTCCCTGGTTTCTTCCCACAGTCCAAAGTCATGCTTGTGAGGTTAATTAGTGAAGCTAAATTGCCCCGAGGTGTGAGTGAGTGTTAGTGGTCGTCTGTCTCTGTGTGTGTTTGCCCTGTGACAGACTGGCGACCTGTCCAGGTGTATCCTGAACCTCGCCCACAGTCAGTATCCAGCGCCCCGTGACCCTGAACAGGAGAAAGCAATTTAGAAGACGGACGGATGGATGGATGGATGGATGGATGGATGGATGGATGGATGGATGGATGGATGGATGGATGGATGGATGGATGGAGACACAGGATAAAAAAGCAGAAGTTATGTTCCAGAAAAATGACCTGGGCTGAGATTTTGGTGATGCTGCCATGAAAGATCTCAAACTACCATTGCTCACAAAGTCATGCTGTCCGGGTGAGTTTGTTAAAACAAGCTTAGTGTTACTTTTTTGGGGGGATATTTCACCAGAAGTTTTCATTAAAACTGACTTTATGTTGAGATTGTAGTCATTTCCTGTAGTGATTGTTAGTTTTTTTTGAAAATATACACATTTTCATCATGTACACTCTGTGCCACAACACAGAAAAACCTTAAAGTTGAAGTTTAAAGGGTATTATGGGACTATTTTACTTGTCTGGCCCACTCAAGATGAAATTGTGCAGTATGTCGCCCCTCAACTAAAATGTCTGCCCTGTTTCATTTATTTATTCATGGATTTGCAACGTTGTAAACAAACATTCTGTATTTCTGAGGTTGTACGTTTCACTCAGCGTCTTTAAAGCTGGTTGCCAAACAGTCCAGGAAGTGACTTTTGTAAGTCAGGAAACTCATCATATCGTGGGCTAAGATCGAGGCCACTGTCACGCAACACTCAAATCTGACCCTTTTGTTACTCTTCCTGTACCATTACTTCACTTCTTTTCTTAATGAGCTGCACAAATTACAGTTGAAACCTTCAATATAACCCATTTGTCACCAGTAGGAGCAACAAAATGAGATGTTAATGATATGAAATTAGGTAAAAACTATTAAAACATTTTGACGGATTAACAAATTTTTTCCCCCCTATTTTAATGAAGAATTCATCTATTTTTAAATAAGATCATTCTGTCAATACCTCTAAGAGGCCGCCAATGTGCACAGTATTCGAAATTATGCTGAGGCGTCATCTAGTGGTCACATATGAGTATTACAAGTTCTGCTGGCGTCTGATGATATGAATCTTACTGACATGGTGATGCAGCTGCTTCTGGATCATAAAGTCTGAGCTGAGACTCAGTCTCGCGGGGATTCAGTTGTCTTTTGGGAGTCGTCTTGATGTCAATCATTACATTTTAAATCAAGGACATTTTGTTTGACGGTGATTGACGTCGACGGTAAATCTCCAGGAAAAGAGGACGAGCCTTTGTGATGTGCTGAATCACGTCTGTGTCTTCTTCAGCTCATGCATGAAAGAGTGAAAACATGTACAGGAGGAAGTTTTAAAGAAAGCTGGCATTGTTGCTGCGGCATCTTCCCCTTTGTACTTATCTTATTGCAGCAAGGACTTTCCGTCCAAATCGCTCACCCTGCTGTTGGGGCAGGTCGAGTTGTTTAGAAGGAAGAAAAAGAGAGAAAACAGGAAGGAGCGATGAGTGCAAAAATGAGGGAAGATAGTTCGAAAGAGAGAGAGAGAAAAAAAAGTGCAGCTGAGGGAGGGGAGTGAGGGAGGTGTGCAACAATTTCCTGTAGCTGCATGCTCTTCAGCTCCCTCGACCTTCCTGCACGGGTCTGTTTCTGTCGGGGTGAAGAAGCGCGAGCGACGCTGAGCGGAACAGGATGCAGGCTATCAAATGCGTGGTCGTGGGAGATGGGTACGCCTTGACTTTATTTCAATTCACCTTTTAATAATTTGAGCTTCCTTGATAGGTAAAAAACTCTGGTGTTGGTTTTGACCCTCCACGTTGGAGATGTTTGGCCTCGGGCTCTGGATTTGCGAGCGCTGGGTCCGCCTTTTAGAGCAACTAGATCCTCGAATGGCGCGGGTGACAGTTCGATCGACTTCTGCAGACGATGTCACTCGGTCTTTTCTCAGGAGAACCTGAAGGTTTCTGTGCTTGTTTGACTTGTTTGGAGAGCATGCTCTGTCCAGGGTTACGTCTCGATCTCGAGGTGTGTGTTTGACAGCTGGGACTCAGAGCGAGGGCGCTGAGAGGAGCCGTGCAGGCCAGAACATGCAGGGTATGCTTTGAAGCTGCAAAACTCAAGAGTACAAGCTGCTGTCTGCAGATGGAAACCCGCGAAACGCCAAACAGAGGAGTTCCTCAGTCGAAATGTCAAGACGTTTGATCAGAAGTCTAAACTCTACTCTTTAAGATTTGAAAACCCTGGTTGGATCCGAAGAGTTCTACACATTTTTTTTTAAGCTTGGAAGGTGGGGCAGAAGAGTTGGTTGTCACGAAGGAGGAAATTGGTAAGCGGAAGTTGCAGAGTTGGTTCCAACTGATCAGCGGGCAGCGGTAAAAAAAAGAAAACCTCTGACAGGCACATTGACGGAAACTCAACAGAAGCAAACACATACAGGACAACGGTGCTGGGAGCCGCTGGAAAGGCTACTTAATGAAAACGGCTCCCAATTTGACACTTTTTGAAAATACTCCATGGAAACGGGGGGGGAAAAAAACAAAAACTACTTTTCTGAAACGTTGCTACTGCACAAGTGAACGTCATAGTAAATTCTTCTTCTTCACATGTGGACAAACAGACAATAATAACGATACTTGCTTCCAGAGTGTCGTGACTCCCGGTCCATATTCTCCTGGGACTTGGCAGTTTTATAGTTGAGAGTCACCGTAATAATCCCAATCCAATCTGTTCCTCCTCACAAATTAATGCCCATAGTGTGTTGTTCTCCGCACGTTTGGTTTCATCGCAAAATCAACCAACTTAAGCAGTAACTTGTGGCCCGGCGTACGAACTGCATCGTTTTCAGCGTTCCTGCCATGTCCTTGTAAATGGACATAGTTTACAAAATGTTGCCGTGTAAATACAAAACATTTCTGCATTGAAAATACAAACATAATGTGTTTCCTCTTCAGACGTCATGTGAAAACCTTATATTCCAACTCCAGTGATAATCAACAACAGTATATTTGGAGAGGGTTTGCGTTTCTGGCATAGCATATTACCATATTTGTGAGTTAATAAGGTGGATGTAGGAGTTATTTGATGCAGAGAACGATGAAATGTGATGCTGTAATCAGAGACTGAGTCCAGAGGGTGAAAGGAAACGGTGATGTGGATGGCTGAGAACACAAAACCAGCTTTAAGTTAACCACTAGCAGCAACTAGTCCTGGTTTTCAGTTGATTGTTTTTTTTTTTTTTCCATCAATATTTAGTTGTTTCACCACAAACTACAGAATATAATATGGGAAAATCTGTAGGCGTCACAAAGACTTTAACCCTTTAACCTCCTCAATGGAAAAACTGCTTCATAAATCAGAGCAGACTCCTTTAAAGAGACCCAGGTTCTCTAAAGTAGACTCAAAGTTCTAAAAGACCGCTTTACTTGGAGCTTGGTTCTTTCAAAGGAAGACAAGAGATATTCAAACCAAACCCAGATCATTTAAACAAGATTCCTGATTTTTCGAAGCACCGAGATTCATCAAACAGCTTTACATCTTTAAACTAAATTCACATTGTAAGAACCAAAACATTAAATTCTTTATAATGGATCCAGACTTTTTGAACAAGACGTTTATTAGCTGAACTCTTTTTACCAGATTTTTTTTTTTAAAGAAGTTGCTATTACAAAAGTTTCAGTGAAAAGAGCAACAAAAAATTGCCCAACCGAACAGCTGAATGTCACCAGTCATGGGATACCTTGACAGATCTAAACAAGATGTAGCCTAAAGTGAAATGTATATACATATATATTCTGTGTCTTCTGAAATAACATCAGGAAGAAATTTAAAAGACACGAACAAAAAGCACACAATTCTAAAAAAAAAAGAACTAAAGACTTCTAGTGACAAAAACAATTTGGTCGAATTATATTTTGTTTCGCTGCAGTTTTTTTTTTACGTTTTATGTGTGTTTTTGAAAGAACGAAGGCAATCACAGCTGTTTGGATTAAATCTCTTATTTCCACATAATTCAGAAAAGCTTGGACCTCGGCCATCACCTGATGACTCAGGTATGAATATGACAAATCCTGGACAGAATGTCTCAAACGTTTGTCTTTAAGAGGTTTCACACATATCCAGGCCTGTAATACTTTTTTTTTCTTTTTGACCTGAAAAGTTTAAAACAAAGCCCAGCGGCTGTTCTGTTGGAACATGTGTGTGTTCGTCCATGTGACTCGACCAGATGCCAAAAAAAGAAATAGCGCTTCTCTGCGCAGACCGAGAAGAGGAAGCTGGTCTGAGGTCGTAGGGAAGTTTGACACACTCTATATATTGAACATAAGCTTGTTTCTCACTAAGGACGGACTGTTTGTTTAAAAGCTTTTCTCTTCGAATTCCGACAAAAGTTCATCAGATAGGACATATTTGGAGGAATTGTGGATTAGTTTAGAATTTCACATCAGAATTGGTTAAGGCCTTGTTTTAAAATGGAAACATAACTAAACTTAGTTTTGCAATGAGAGCTAGACCTTTGGTTATTAGATGAAGTTTATGCCGGAAAAAAAAAGAAAAGAAAAGGTTGTTCAAAACATGTGAGCTGAAACTACTTATGTCACTCTCTGGTTTGAAGAAAACTCTTTCACTGTGAAGTAAAAAAAAAAAACATTTTTAACTGCTGGTTTTGTTCCCAAGGTGTGCGTCTGATTACCCATGAGCGTTTGTTTTTTTTTCCCCCAGTGGACTTCTTCCACTTTCATGAGAATTTTACAAAAATAAAACATCTATTTAAAAGGCTTAAAACAAGGAAAGAGTGCTAACAGTTGGAGGTGTGTCCGTTTAAAGGTTTTTTGAGAAATATATCTTTTAGATTTTGGGGGGGAACGTTGATCATGTTGCAATACCAGGAATCACCACTGCTGAGAACTGGCAGCAAAGCCAAACATTTCCCCGAAAATTGTTACCATGGTGAGTTTCTTTCGACTGCAAGTTGCCACATTTCCAAAATAAATATTTCAAAAAGGTTCTTATGAACAGCAATAGGATTAGGATTTGTGGATATGACTGTGTGCTCAATCCACTCCTGAAGGAGGACTTTCTCATTGTTTTTGTCTTTAATGATAATTTAGCATGTTTTGATAGTGTTTGCCTCGAGGTTAGAGAAGTGGACTCCACAGCTTTAAATACCACGGCAGACATGTCACCACTGAGGGTCCCTGAGCAAAACCCCTGACCCCCATCAGCTCCCCCACGAGGGCCCTAATGTGGCTGCCCATCGCATACCACAAATGGGTAAATACAAAAAAAGGATTTCCCCAAGGGCATTACTAGAGTATAGTTTGTTGGTTCAGTGTTCTATTTCTGTGCTTCTGCTTACTGGAACGTACCAAGTGATTAGAAAATGGGTGTCTTGGACTAAATGTAGAAGAAATGCCAGAAAGTACATAGTTATGGTTGCAGGTGTCCAACCAATAGAAAAACCACCCTGAGTGACACAATGGAGGAAAAAAGGAAGAGCAGCAGGTGAGAAAGAAACAAAGAAAAGCCGATGAAGACGTTTGTTTTGAAAGGTTTACAAAGCTAAATGTCGGATGTATCCACGGGGGAAACTAAAGTTCAGAACCAAATTCAGAACAAAAGGGTCTATGAGAGAAAGATCGAATCATGAAGTTGGAGGCTTTTCTTTCCGATACCATCGTCTGGTTGGTTCCTGTTTTCACGTTGCGCCGATGCTTCTGAAACGGATTACTTCCTGTTTGACTCACACACGACCACAAAGGGCCAACATGCTCGTTCTTCATGCTTCGGAAAATTGAGACAAGACTGCAACCACTGGTTAACGTAAGCATCGCCGCCCGACATTAGCACATTAGCACTTCACCAAAAAACCGTAAGCGGACCTCACTGGTAAAAACAAAACCGCTATTCTCAAGCGGTCTGAGAAAAGTGACAGGAATGCCTGCGGATCCCAACAGTTGCTAACTATGACATATTATAAAGTGAAAAACATCAGGAAGTCTGGCATTTATTTCAGTACTGACATGTTGTGATTCTGCCATGTTGTTTGTGCCGTGCGGCGTCCCACAGGGTGGGCGGGGACCTCCAATGTTATATATGAAAGAGAAATCATCCTTTCAGCTGGTACCCGTATTTACGCTGAGAGGACTGGAGGACTAGACTTATTATTTATTGTAGTTCTCTATAGGGATATTTGCTCTGTTTTTCTTGTTTTGTTTTGATGTGATAGCTGACAGTGCTAAAGCGCACCACTAAAACTTGCCAGGATCCTGATCCTCACTGACTGAACTCACGAGGAAGAAGATGTTGGAACAGAGCAATGTAACAAAAAAAGATATGTCCAAAGACTGACGAAGGAAAATAGACATATCACATACACTTCACCAAGAGGAAAAATTAAATCAATGACACATCAGCCTGCTGGCTATTCTCTAACCAACTGCTGTTTGTAATAATGGCTTAAATGAAATAATAAAGACTGTAATGAAATTAAACAATCTATTTCCATTGATTACTCTAAGGCCTCGTTTACACAACATTTCAAGTTAAAACGCATAATTTTTGCAGAGAGAAAAAAAGAAAGATATATACATTAACAATGGTGAGTACATGGACATTCATATGGACAGATGGCCAAGCTGGATTGTTATAATAGTGACTCTCAACTATGAAGCAACCACGTCCCAGGAGAATGCGGATTGGGAGTCACGACACTCTGGAGGCAAACATTGTTCTTATTGTCCGTCTACATGTGCAGCAGAACAATCACCATTTCCAAAAAGTTAACCCCCCCCCCCCCCCCCCCCCCCCCGTTTCCATGGAGAATGAGTCGGGTGTTTTTAAAAAGTTCCATCTTGGGATCTGTTTTCAAAACGTTGCATTTTCAGTGGCTCCGAGCAACGCTGTTGTTTAAACGACCCCCCCAAAAACGCAATGGAAGTTTTCTGTTTTCACTTGAAAATGTTGCCGTGAAGACGGCCTTTTGAATTATATATCAAATTTCCCCTTGACAACTTTCTTTGGAAGAATTTCAGTCACGCTCTATACGTGCAGTATTTAAAATGTATGGAATGCCAATCATGGCCAATAGGTGGCAGTAATGAGTTGCTGTATTACAGTTCCTCTTCAGTTCATCAAATTTTTTTTGTCTGTGTTTTATTTGTAATTTTATTTAGATGAATAGTTTTCAGGACCTCTAACTTTTGTGTTATAATACTGTTTATTCTGCTTTTATTCTTCTTTATGGACGAGGCTCACTGATTAACCTGCCATTGTTACATACAAACTTAAATATCATTCACATTGACATGACTGTTGTTTTCTTTCATCATCTTATGATAAATTTTAATGTCAGTGGACACGTT
Source organism: Lipophrys pholis (assembly GCF_963383615.2). NCBI lineage: Eukaryota > Metazoa > Chordata > Actinopteri > Blenniiformes > Blenniidae > Lipophrys > Lipophrys pholis. The sequence continues at coordinate 13,627,538 of NC_137628.1, forward strand.
TGGTCCAACTTGATGTTCACGTTACTGCAGGTTTGTGGAATTAACTAAAAAGCTAATCCTTTTAAAAATGTTTTTCACCTTTCTAACGTGTTTCTCTGTGTGTTTTTACTTGATTCCAGAGCTGTGGGTAAAACATGTCTCCTCATCAGCTACACAACCAATGCCTTCCCAGGGGAATACATTCCTACTGTGTGAGTATCACACACACACACACACACACACACACACACACACACACACACACACACACACACACACACACACACACACACACACACACACACACACACACACACACACACACACACACACACACACACACACACACACACACACACACACACACAGTGTGTGCAGCATGAGTGTGTCTGTTACCTGTTGCATGAGTGGTGATCAAGAAATGTACAGTGTGTGTGTGTGTGTGTGTGTGTGTGTGTGTGTGTGTGTGTGTGTGTGTGTGTGTGTGTGTGTGTGTGTGTGTGTGTGTGTGTGTACATGTGTGTGTGTGTGTGTGTGTAAGATCAGTGTTTGCGTAGACAGGTCCGGGCTGGCAGCAGCCCACAGGTGAGGAAAACACATTCATTTCTTTGAGAAAACCTTTCTTGGAAAAACTCAACCAATTGCAGCAATTAGTGGGGGAAAAAAGTCGTTTTCTTCTCTAAGCAGAGTTTTCATAGCCCTGAGCTACTGAGGTGCATCAGTCCAAATATTTTTTTATTTTTTTGATGGTACTGTTTTTTATTGCATGATTTGTAAATAGCTGCAGATAAACAACGTTTCAGATGAGTGCAGTTGGGTGTGAAGCCTTCTTGCAGTGAGGATAGATGGTCAGTGGACATTCAACATGGCACAGCGAACTTCAATTATCTTTCCTGTTCGTCTGTCCATCACAAAGACGGGGGGGGTTGCACTGTGCTTCGTATCAGGTTTTCTATGTGCAGTTGCCCATTCCGTTGTGATATCAGCCCAATTATCAGCCAATCACAAACTAACTCTCCAAAATGCAGTATACAAGCGTTGCCTCTGTGTGGATTAAGATCTAGAGCAATGACTCCATCTGCAGGTTAGTTGAGGAACTGCAATGACGGCAGGACATTGACATTTTTGAAACAAGTGTTTGACAGTTTATATAAATTGGAGGAAAAAAATAAATCAATCATCTCCCTTTTAGAGTAAGCAGACCAGCCACATATTAAAACAAAGCAAAACAATAAAAAAAATAGCATTCATATGGAAAATGTCTTAAATTTTCAAAGTAACTTGGTCACTGGAACAAAACAAAACAAAACAAAACGAAATAATAAAAGGCTTTTTTCCCCTCACCACTGTACCTGAAGACACCAGTTCCTACCGCACCTCCCAGCAAATTCTTCGATTTCAAAGATATGGGCTCTAATGTTGATATTCCATTTATCCATACTATGCTTATATAAGTAATGGAAAAAATAAATACATTTAACAAATACAAATGATTTTGTGGTTGGTACATTATCCAGTCCAAATCATTTATGTATGATTGTTACAGTTGTGAGCTCCTTTGAAAACTTAAGATTGTTTTTTTTTTATATATATAAAGCATTTTTCCATACTCATTTCCACACCTGCTATGACCAGTGGGCCTGAAGTGGATTCCACCTGAAGTATAACACACATGCACAGCCAGTTCAGTTCATTATCTTTACATGTCTGTCTATTCTTTAGAGAAGCTGGAGACAAAAAGTATCAAACCTGAGTTTCATGTCCCCGAAGCTGCAGTGCAAAGCACTGCACACACACTGTGCAGCCCGAATGAATTCAAATAATCAATAAAACTAAGAGGGGATCTAGTTTACAGTGATTGAACAAAATAATGACAAAACACCTTAACTTTGGACATCAGACTGTCCAAATTGTTTAAATGTATAAGATCATAAGAAGCTAAAAGGAGGATGTACTACTGATCATGTTAAATTCACTGTGACTCTCACTGTTAAATAATGACAAAAACTATGTGATGTGACCCGGATTTTCACGAGAAGCTTTTAAATGTTTAACCTGGTCTCAAATCCACAACAGAGAAACTGTTTAATTAAAACAAACTGAACAACAAGCGATTGTATTTTTGGCAACATGTGCTAATTAGTGATATAACGGCTGGAATTACACAGCACCTTTAGGAAATAGTGCTGTGAATCAATCACATTTAAAAACTAAATAATTATATTTAAAAGACGACATTTACCTTGGTGATAAATTGAAATAAAAACGAGTCAATATAAACGATATGAATGTTGAAGACATCAGTGTTAAATTGTCTTTCAATCATAAGTTTCTGAATGAGTTATATGATGTATTTAGAGTAGGTACATGTTTTCATGGTGTCAGCGCGGGTGTCTCACAGTACACAAACCCCCAGTTCAAGTCCAGTTCTTTCTGCAGAGTCTGCATGATCATTCATACTCCGGTGTTTTTCTCACTGTCCAAAAACATGTGTTTGGTGGAAAAGTATGACTCTAAATTCTCTGTAAATGTTTTTATAATCTTTCTCTCCCATAATAAGCTCGACTCCAGGTATGTAATAGAAGAAGGTTATATGTGTTGTCTGCCTAAAAATATCCTGAATGTAATGATTATGTCATCAGCTGCGGAAAAACCTAAATGAGAAGCCCCTCATTGCGTTTAGGGATTTAAAAATGGACTTTCCTGTTATGGATGCATAAACTGTAGTTCTGCAAGGTGACCACACGGGGTCAGTGTTGCATAAATGTTATTATATCTCACTGCATGTTTTCCGGTTTGAGCATAAAGAGAAGACTCAACAACGCTTACATATTGAAAATGTCTTTTCTTCATGTGTCTTTTGAATAGTTCCTTCCTTTTTCTTATATTTGAAAAAAGTAAAAGTAATCAAGGTTGTAAAAGCAGTTCTGCCATAAAGTTTCTTCTCTCGGTTCAATAAAACCAGATTTTAGATGATTGGACATGTGATGTCAGTGACACATCCACTGATTGATTGATTGATTGATTGATTGTTGAAATAATCACTTAAATTAGAGCGACTGACTGATCGCTGACCCTGTTTTACTCTCTGCAGGTTTGACAACTACTCAGCTAATGTGATGGTGGACAGCAAGCCGGTCAACCTGGGCCTGTGGGACACAGCTGGACAGGAGGACTATGACCGGCTCCGCCCACTGTCCTATCCACAGACGGTATAAATCAACACACACACACACACACACACACACACACACACACACACACACACACACACACACACACACACACACACACACACACACAAAGATTAAAATCATTTTGTCTCCAGCTGTGACAAAATTATTTATCTAAATATATAAAATATCATATATAAAGTATATGTATGATATTTTATATATAAAGGGAGAAAGAGAGAGAGAGAGAGAGAGCCTCGTTACATTTCTACAAAAAAAGAACAGAAAATGAATAAAAGGAAGTTTAATATGAGGAAAGACTATCGATTTGTCTGTCTGTCTGTCTGTCTGTCTGTCTGTCTGTCTGTCTGTCTGTCTATCTATCTATCTGTCCGTCCGTCCGTCCGTCCGTCTGTCTGTCTATCTATCTATCTATCTATCTATCTATCTATCTATCTATCTATCTATCTATCGATCAATCTGTCTGTCTGTCAACAATAATTTCTTACATTTGTACAGCTTACCATGTATTTTAACAACAGTACCACTGAATTTTCGTGTTGATTAAATATAATCAATAAAGCCACACACCATGCATGTGGGATACTTAAATAGGAAATTTGCTCTTTTCAATCATCTTAACCACGTGAGACACAGAGCGAGGGTGTCACTGTCTTAAAGCTCATGGCTCCTCTGTGTTTGTCCATGCAGGATGTTTTCCTGATCTGCTTCTCCCTGGTGAGCCCGGCATCGTACGAGAACGTCAGAGCCAAAGTGAGTCGTTGGTGACGCATTGTTTCAAACAGCCACCCACACAGTGTGTGTGTGTGTGTGTGTGTGTGTGTGTGTGTGTGTGTGTGTGTGTGTGTGTGTGTGTGTGTGTGTGTGTGTGTGTGTGTGTGTGTGTGTGTGTGTGTGTGTGTGTGTGTGTATAAAAGATACACACTGTCCGTTCTTAGTAGGTGACTCCGTTTTCATGTCTTTGAACAATATGCAGGTTGGAGGCAGAGCAGAGATATTTCTTATGGGGCTTCTTAATTTGCTCTTGTGTCATTGTGAGCGGAGCCACATGCGGCTGCTGGTTTCCATTCATCCGTCTTCAGTCACAGATCGAAACCTCTCATAGCATCATAAACAGCAGGTGGTTCGTCTCACCGCCTTTAAGTGAAAAGACGTCTTGATTGGTGCATTCAGTGCCTCTCCGTTCTACATCTGGGGTATCGCAGTCCTCCATAGTCCCTTATACTCTAATTATAAAAACTGCCACTTTCAACCACATGAGATTTATTGGACTCTGTTCCAAGATATTAACTTCATTACTTTAAATTTACTAGCAATAAACTGTACAGCATGTCATTTTTATATGAGATTTTGCTCTGTGTGGTTTTGGATTGGAGGACATTGTCACTGGCTGCAGTATGTGTAAAATGATCCTGATTTCACTTGAATGAAACACCGATCTCAGAACAAACACAACGTTCTCCTCATTCACCAAGAAATTATTACATTACTAAATATAGACCCTTGCTTTATCAACAGAAATGCATTCACACATAATGACAAGTGACACACGCCTACGACGATCGATCAAAAGAAAGATCGTGTGAAATGTAAACAGACGCAGGATGTCAATGAGTAAAACATCTCATGCAGAATTCTCAAACCAACATCGACCACATAGATCTGCTCAAATATTTTATGAAGGTAAATTGAATGGAGAACCTACGATTTTCAAAAATAAAACATCAATCGGTGAAAAAAAAGAAAATTAGCTGAATGTCTGTTTCATTTTTAATAAAGTGCAATTGAGTGTTTTCAACAACAGTCATTTTACTTGTAACAGAGTACATTTTGAGGACTATGTTAGTAGTTGTACTTCAATAATTATTTTTAGGACTACTTTAAAAATTTTGAAACTCGTAGCACCTTTACATCACCTCTTTTGCATTTATGAAAATCTTTTCTTCACACGTCCCACGCGTTTTGGAGACGAGGCTTTACTTTTAGGTCAGTATTACAAAAATAAAAGCATTTTTTTAAATCCATCCATCTCTGTTGTAATTCCACTTCTGGGTCACAGAGGTTAAATTATTCCTCCATGAATCCACTGGAAAAACAGATTGTATGACAACATGGGAGTATACCTTTAAGTACTTTCACATTTGTACGGTCTCTTTTCCCCCGTTTCTCGTGGATTCATAGCAAACGCAAGCCTCAACAGCATGAACCACTCAGGTTCTTCAGCTCTATAAATAACCTCCCTACAACCGCGCAGTGCAACAATGCAGCAGAATCGATCGTTTAAAAGTTTGGTCCACCTCTGTGTCTCTATAGTAACGACAGGAACATGGTTCCAACTCCATTAGTTGGTATTAAAGGAGGCCAGGAGGCAACATAATGAAGAAAAGGTCGAAATGTTAACCCTTTGTTGGGCCGAATGACCACATTTGGCCACCTCCACATATCGGCCAAACTAATTAAAGCGAGTTTATGAGAGTAAGGAAATCCAAGCCATACTTGGATTCTACAGTATGTGTTAAACATCCACGTCATATTTACAAAACATGTTACTCTTGCCAGGTATGACTCAGTAGTTTATTCAATATAATATAATAACATCCTGTTATTATATTATTCAATATAATAACAGGATGTTACATCCCTTCCTTGAGAGATATGTAACTCTTTAGAAATATTTTCAAGCTATCATCATGACAAACACGTGATTTTGGTCAGTTTTGACCAAATTGTACGTCGACGCGATAATCGATTCAAGGATAATTAACTGAAAAAAGTAAGTGTGGTTCATCAGGAGGAATCTGATCTCAAATAGGTTCGGTTTGCCAGGAAATCCATGATGGAGTTAAAGAAGGGAGCAAAGATGAGAGGAGGTGGAATGAAGAGAGGGGAAAGAAGATAAACTATTGCTCCTTCTTCAGTCCCTTTCAAGGTTCTATAGATTGTAGGCAGATTCTGAAGACCTGCTTGGGGTTGAGTGCAGGAAACGCATCTGCTTATCCAATACATTGTTGAGTTGTAATAGAAAGCCATTGTTGACCTATTTTTTTTTATATAAGCTGAGGATGAACTGAAAACGGTAATCTGCAGGCATCAGAGATTACTCAGATATTTCCTTCCTCCTGAATTCCATCTGAATTCATTTCATGTCAATTTTGTTCACCTTTCATCCACATTTTTGTACCGGAGGTCCTCGAACGCCTCTCACCTCCTGCCGTTTCCTTCATCCTCAACACTTTTATTATCTTCCGTTCCTGCCAGTGGTACCCGGAAGTTCGCCACCACTGCCCGTCCACACCCATCATCCTGGTGGGCACCAAGCTGGATCTGAGGGACGACAAGGACACCATCGAGAAGCTAAAGGAGAAGAAGCTCGCGCCAATCACCTACCCACAAGGCCTTGCTCTGGCTAAAGAGATAGGTCAGTCACGCACCGGATGCTGTCGCAGATTTGGTTTCAGGCTCGGTTTACGCAAACTTTCAAGTGAAAACGCATTGTTGTTTGTTTCTGAAAAGTTCCATGTTTACATGGCAATGTTTTAAAAACGATATCCGTTTACATGGAAACGGCAGGAATGCTGAAGTCGATGTCGTTAGCTGAGAGCCTTGACACTAGAGGGTGCAATTATTGTAATTATCCATCTACTCACTCCTGCAGAAGAACTGTTTACTATGATGCGCAAGCACAGTTGCAGCATTTTCATAAAATTGCGCTTTCCCTCTTTCCCACGGAGATGGACTTGGGGCATTTTCAAAAAGCTGCGTTTACCTTGTTTCCACAGATTTGGAAAGTTTTCAAAAAGTTCCACCTGGGGAGCTGTTTTCAAATAGTTCTGTTTTCAGTGGCTCTTTGCACTATTGCCATGTAAACAGACCTGGAAACATGACCAATGTTTTCTGTTTTCACTTGAAAATGTTTTTGTGTGAACGGGACCTCAAAGCTTTGAAGATTACTAACCTTTCTAATCAGTCAATGTGACGCTAATGAAGCCCTAAATAAAAAAAAACAGGATGTCTGGAGTGAGGAAACGGGTGTTTTGTGGAAAGATGACGCCTGATTTTGTATGGAGATTGTCTACTCAGCTCTTTTTGGTGATTTATTTTGGTTTGTTAGGACTTGTTATGCACACAGACAGAATGTTGTCTCTTAAGTCAGTGAAACTCAGGCCCTGTTTACACAACAGCTGAAAATGTTACTTTTTGAAAATGGCTCTTAAGATGGAACTTTTCAAAAACACAGTCTTCATAGAAATGGGGGGAAAACTACTTTTCTGAAAGGCACATGCCCACCACAGGAGCCTCATCTAAAAAACATTGCGTACCCATACTAAAAATTAACTTGCGCCCAAAAGTTAAAGATGGCACGTGCCAAAAAATATCCGGATCAGTAAAACTGTTTTGCACGCACTTTCCCTTTACAGATCACAGTCCACCTGGAAGGTAACGCAGTTCATATCTCACCCCAAACACACCCACATTCTACCATAAATGGTCAATGCAAAGTGCCTTGTTAATATTTTTTGCAATCTCAATCAGCCTGCTGATCGCGAGCAACTGAATTTTACTGAGAGCGAAATAGACATGGGGGAAGCCGAGACCGGGACAATGATGTTATTTGGTGGTCATAGTAGTGGCATCACTAATAAAAGAATAAACAAGTGATCTGCAGCACATCGTCACAGCGTTTTTTGTTTTTTTTAGATCACAAAGTTTGCATGGGAAGTGGCGTAGACATCTTTCAGGACCTGTTTTGTGCATAATTAACCTTTATAGATGAGGGCCCAGAGCTGTCGTAAATAGTTCTTCTGCACATGTGTGAGTAGATGGACAATATCAACAATGTTTGCCTCCAGAGTGTCATAACTCCCAGTCAATATTCTCCTGGGACTTGGTAGTTTAATAGTTGAGAGTCACCCAGAATAGCAATGCAACTCACGTCTTGCCATTGTTTGTGTTTATAGCATATCATTGTCTGCCTGTGTGTGTGTGTGTGTGTGTGTGTGTGTGTGTGTGTGTGTGTGTGTGTGTGTGTGTGTGTGTGGTTTCATTCCAAAACCAACCAACAGTGTGAACTCATGGCCTGGTTTTCTAACTACGTTTTCTGCTGATTCCGTGGAAACAAACATCGTTCTCAAAACATTGCCATGTAAACACAAAACGTTTCTGAAACAAAAATTCAACAACAATGTGTTTTCACTTGAAACGTTGTTGTGTAAAACAACAAAAGACTATTCGGCTTCATTTAATTATTTTTTTCAATGTTTGTGTGTTCAATTTAATATTGCTAATAATAATTAATGTACTTATTTCTTATAAATCATTCAGAATTCCATTTCTCAATCAATTTAAAACTTGTGTGCAATACTGTCAGCAGTGTTTTGTCAAGCAGATGTGAAACTGACAGCTGGAGTTGTTTGAGAATGAAACGTTTCCATTACTCTCAGATTCTAACTCATGCTGTCCCACTCTAAGTAATAATTCAATTATGATCAGTAACACTCAGCCCATACCGTGTTGAGTGTTACTGATCAGTTTTAGAAGTTGGTTACAATACAGAGCATATTTCTTACCTTCAACTGTGTGTGGGTCTATTCCCGTGTTCTAGATTCAGTAAAGTACCTGGAATGCTCCGCCCTGACCCAGCGCGGTCTGAAGACTGTGTTTGATGAGGCCATCCGAGCTGTCCTCTGCCCCCAGCCCACCAAGGTGAAAAAGAAGATCTGCACTCTGCTGTAAACGGTAAGAGAAACACGTTTTCATTTTAGCACTTGAGTTATCATCCGATTACGTTCTGTTCATAAAAGTTAAAGAAGAGATAAACTGGATGACAGTAAGCTCATCCAGCCGAAGTTTCTGATGAAGCACAAGATTTTGGGGACCAGAGCCTTTGTTTTTTTTTTATTATTATTTAATTCAAAGAAAAAAGTTTGGACGAGTGGCTTGTTGGTCTTGTGTGAACTCATCTGTTATAAAAACATATGTGCTCCCTTTTCAACAAGTGCAGGTTTTATCAACACATATTGGATGTACTTGGTTAAGCTTATTGGTGCTCTATTAGAGTTTTGCACGTAAAAAAATGGTTATACCTCCATATTGTGCACAAACACGTGGAAGCCGATCTCCTAATGAACACACAACAACAACAACAACAGCAACAATAACAATAATAATTATAATAATAATAGATTTTATTTGTATACCACATTTTAAAATCAAATTACATCTCAAGGTGCTTAACAGGAGGAAGAGTAAAAAAAAAAGAAACACATTGGTAAAATTTGTAAAACAAGAACTGTAATAGCGTCATAGAACTAGACATTTAGATCAAAGATACTCACAAAATAATACATGTCCTCAGCTGGCTCCCCATGACTTTTATGATAACTTTATTAACTTTATCATAAGAAGGCAGCACTGTGGTTCGTGCTCTCGCCTCTTTGGTTTCATCCCATAGTCCGAAAACAGGCCTGTGAGGTTAATCTGTGAACCTAAAATGCCCCTAGGTGTGAGTGTGAGTATGCGTGTGTCCCGTAATAATCTGGGCTCGGCTCCCACGGCCCTGCTCAGGATTAAGCAGAAGATGGATGAACATACATCAGAAGGTCAAATGAAATGCAAATTCTTTTACATGATACTGCTTTGATTTGGGTTTTTCAGGTGGCTACTTTATTTGTTGTTTACTTTCAAGTAGGGGAGTTTGGCGCTTATGGATGTAAATCCACTTACATCTCAAACCCGTTGGCTTGTGGCTCAGCTCAATCTTTAATAAGATATAAAGTAATCGAATCGATCAATACCAAACACACTTGCTTTCATTAGCTATCGAGCAAAGATGGCTTCAATATCCCGTTCCATCTTCCTCGGCAAAACATGTGCAGATCATTAATGAAAGATTTCGTGTGACCCTTTCAAAAGGTGCATAAATAGAATGAAAGTGAGCCACGGAGAAAGTCAGACCGTCACATACAGGCCACAGAGGAGGGAACAGATGGTGGTTAAACTTGTGACACATTTGATATGTGAAATAAGACTTCCTGTCACAGCACTTGGGTAATTATTTCCACACCTTCGGGGCATATTTCCAAATTGCCAGGAGGAGGACAGACACATAATTCACCGAGCCTGAAATTCTGCAATTATTTGACAGACAGTGATCCAATTTTTACTCCGTATGAGATTAACGACTGAAAAAACACATCCAGAGTAAAAAAAAAAAGAGAAAAGAAGAATAGAAAGAAGTAATTTGGTGTTCTTGCCCCCCCCTCCCTTTTAATACATTACCATAATAATTGAAGATCTTGCTGAATCCTGCTCACAGTTAATATGCCAAGGTGCAGATGATACATGAAAACATTATTGTTGTTTTTTACTAAATCTACAGGATGAAAAGTAATTTGGGATAAAAGAAATCAAATCTGTTGTGTTCCACCAACATATGCGTCGCGCCAGCTGACCTATTAGGCAATGCAGGCAAATGCTAAAGGCGCGGGGGGGGGATTCAACTTCCAAATAGTAACACTGAAGTAAGTTATTAAAATGGAAACGCTCACATTGATTCAAATGTAAAGCAAAGGCCATTAATATGACTACAAAATGAAAATATAAAATAAGTCCAGATTTTTCCAGATTTCAGTCAAAATGCTCCTTTTTCAGCCCTTTATATATCACATTGTTAACCCGAGTTACTGTTCATATTGTCTAAAGCATGTTGTTGTAATATTAATAATATTAATAAGTAGTAGTAGTAGTAGTAGTAGTACTCCATAGTGTAGCATTCCCTCACTTTAACTGCACTTTACTGCTTCTTTGCATCTGCAATCAACAATTCAGTGTAATGACAATAAAGTTGTACTATTCTACTATACAAGCATAGATAGCGTGTATCTACTGGATTCTCCATTCGTGCTTTTAGGAATCATCATTTTTATGTTTGCATGTTACATCGATCACGTAAATTGAGTGGCACATTGTCTCATAAATCAAAGACATGCTATCCATTTTCTTTTGTGAGTAAACCTCGCCGAGGGCGCCACATTCGCTCCGCTTCACTCTCCTCCTCTGACTTGTGTACCTTTAATTTTACAGTGTTGCAGAAGCACAGAAGAAGAGAAGAAGGCTTTCAGGCTGTTGATGATCCCGCGTTAAAAGAAGAAGATTTGAATGTTCTGTTACTTCGGCATGGAAACTTTAACCTGTGTCTTGTCTAAAAGTTTTAAAAGCAGTAATTTAGCATTTATGTTTTCAGTGAGGCACACTCAGGCGCATTCCTAAAGACCCTGTGAACCAATGTGACCAACGTTTGATCCCGGACATTTATGTATTGCTCTGAAACAGAAAAGTTAAAAGGGTGTGTTCCGTATTTGATTGACACTTTCAAAAGCCATTCTCATTGAAGTGGGACCTGCACTTCAAAGTCGTGGTTAGAAACACCAGGGGCTGTCAAGGCAGTTTAGTTAAGTTGTGACATCCAGCCTCATTTCATCTTTGAGCGGTGAAGTAGTGCCATAATATCCTTTCAATCAAAGTGTTTCCTTGCTGCGGTGCAGAGTATACATAATGAAAATGTCAATAATTTCACACAAACCAAACAATTACTACAATTATAACGTGAAGCCAATTTAATAAAGACTACAGTGAAATGTCCCAAAAATGTCTCCTATAGCTGTTGCTTAGAAAGTTTCTATTGGATGGAGAATCAGTGCATGAGGAGTCATCACACATTCAACGCTGGAAGAGAAAAGGAGAAAAGTCTATTTGTATATTATTTGTCACAAATCAACACATAAAAGTCATAATTAGCTCATAGACATGAGATGAAAAAAACTGGGTAAAGGTCTTATTCAGTTTATGGGGTCTTTACGTACATTTTTAATGCTTTCTTTAATATACAGTTTTATTTGATTGACTGATTCACTCATCAATCTTCATCAAGTGTACCAACGTATTTCCGTGTACTGTGTTAAACTTTAAAACCTATAGCATTTGTTACAGTGTTTCAGCAAGATTTACGACTTCTTTCTCGAGAGTTATGAACAATGACAGAACAAAAAGTGTCTGCTGTCTGGTCACGTTTGAATAAAGTGTATTATTTGTTTGATATTGAATAAAAAGGTAATTATTATCTTGCAGTCTTTTGTTGCCAGCCTCAGGTAATCATCAGGGTAACGAATGAGCACAGGGTGCGGACTCTGTCCACTGCAACGCGGATCCATCTGATGGTTTTTCCCTGCCATCTGTTACGAGCGCCATCCGTCTCACTTTGCCTTCCTAAAGGGTAAGACACCGAGACCATCGTATCAATCTGACTTTGTTTGAGCCAATTATCAGTCGCCAGCTGATCAGTGTCGCTAATGGGGTTTTTATAATCGCCACGCCAGGTGGGAATCATCCCTCATTATTTGTTTAAATGCGTGTGTCTGATGTGAAATGATGGGTACAGAAAAAGATCACAATCTCACGCAGAATGACTCTCAGATGCCTGTGTACACAGTGGGTTTGTGTACAGTAGACATTAGCTCACGGGAAAGGAGTCGGTGTGGAGACGTCTTTCAAAGACCCACCAGGTAATTAAAGTGCATGAAATATAGAATCAGTGAAATTCATTGAACGCACAATTTACAGCTGTTTAGTAATTGGTGCAATTATTACACCCTGTAAGAGAGATCTTCAGAAAAAAAAAAAAGAAGAAAATGCATTTTTGTGCTTTATGGCAATGGTCCTCAACACTTGCTTCACCATGGACCAGTTTTAAGCAGCATCATTTTCCCGTGGACTGACATTTCTTTTTTCCAGGCCTTAATGAAGAATTAACGATGCATGAAAAAAAAAATTGAGACAGCGAGCTCAATGCAGACTGATGGAAATGGAAATGTACTTTTTCAAAATAAAACATTTTATTCTGTTTTATCTCTGCAGCACAGTACCAGAGGATGCACAGACTAGTACTGGTCCGTGGCCCAGTGGTTGGGGATTCTTGCTTTATATGGCGCTTGTGGTTGAATTTTTCCTGTGAATCTTTCTCTGTGGAAACGGGAGGAAACGCAACTCTTTGAAAACACACCGACTGCATGGAGAATGCCGACACTGGGCACGCACACCACAATGGCGGCCTTCAGAGTGTCATGACACCCAGTTCAGATTCTCCTGGTAAACAAAAAAAACCAACAGAAAGATTATGCGTTTTCACTCCAAACGTTCGTGTGTGAACGGAGCCTTAGTGAACTGACGCTACATGCTCAGTCTTTAAATCTGAAAAAAAAAATGGCTGTACGTGAAGGGAAAGTTATGACAAAATAATAGAGTCCATATGCCTTAAAATGGAAAAAAAGGCACTCAGACAAGTAAAAAAAAAAATCAAAACAACCCACAGACAAGATTCTGTCAGGTTGTTGACAAATTGCAGAGTAAAAAACATACAGTAAGTGAGCATGGAAAGCTTTTTGATGATCCTCTTTGATCAATGTCTTGTCAGAGCCTTTTCAGCGGGCTTTGCAATTTGTCGAACAGCAGCCAGTTGTAAGCAAGGCTTTTTGCGTGCGACAGTGAGGTAGGCAGCCTTTTCAGACCAGATTAAACTCCACTTGACGACTACAGAGTTCTTGAGGCCGACGGCTCTGATTAGGATCGGAACAGCCCTTACTTGACAAGGTACAGACGTGCCTCAGATGTGCAGTCTGGTTGAAAACAAAAGGCACAAAAGAGTCGCAGTAACATGAGGCTTGGAGCATCTTTATGCGACAATCTGCATGACACTGACAGAAATTCTAATATAAAGGAAAATTTATAAAGTTCATTCTCAGCCATGAGAAATCCTCTTTATTTATCCTTTACAATCTAATCAGATTGATGAATCTTTAACTTGTCAGAAGAGGAAAAACACAGCAGCAGAATTGTAAGAGTCACACCAGCTTTTGGCCGCTACACACTGTGCAATTCTCATCTACGAAAGATCCTACGTAGCACTATGGGAGCAATTCATGGACGGCCGTTGTCATGGTCTTGTGGCCAATGACAACAGGCAATTGTTAAACCAGGGTGAGAGAGAACATTTGTGTACACAATCATCTTTGTACAGATGAAATCTCATTTTTCATTGCATATACAGACAATACATTTCAATTTGCCATTACAGCAATGGCCAATCACGCCACGGAACAGGAGGTGCAATGTAAATAGCCTGAAAATGGTCTGATCGGCCTCAAAGTTCAAACATTGCATCAGAGACCGACCCCCATCACAGCGACGCCACAATGACGACCATCAGCTTAGCGCCATCTGCTGGAAACAGGAAGTGGGGTGTACATGCTCGGATCTGGCTCAAACGTCACTCATTGCATGAGAGTCCACGTCTGATCACAGTCAAAAGACAGTTACAGCCATCAGGCATAGCGCCACAGTTGTTATGTGCTAGCTTTAGCTATGTTCATGTGCATATTCAGCAAGTTCTTAATGACCCTTTGTGTATTATTGTGACGTTTACCTGTGTATCAGAGTTTTGTGTCTGTGTAACAGAGATTTTGTGTCCTCTCTTTTTTTTAGTTTCACTCTGTTTGACTGTCAGTGACATATGGCGCTTTTCTACTAATTCCTCCTCAGGCTTAATTGACATAATTCTACTTGATATTGACACTTTTCCATTACGTGTTAACTACCCCACTACCAGGAACTTCCGTGGTACCTACGCAGCTGAGGTTCAAAGCGAGCTAAGGCGAGTAGAAAATGTGACGATGGCAGGCGGCAGGCCACTGATTGGCCGGCGCATCGCGACACAGATGAGTCCGAAGGCGACTCATTCACCCTGTCATTTTTTTAAACCGATCGCAACAAAAATGCTCACAAATAGAGATAGACGCACAAAAAATAAACCCTGTGGAGCGGCAACGATGTGGAGGCGTTTTTTGTCGAGTGGCCGACCGGAGGATTCCGAGGGAGCTCGACGGAGTGACCCGCTACGATTATTGGGAGGTTTCCGAGCCGCTGTGTTTTGGATTGAATGGTTTTCCTGTTAACTGGTGACCGGCTTCCTTGAGTGTCCCTTTTTCACAGCAGATGTTAAAAACCCGACCAGAATCCATAGCTGTCCTGGCGAACATCGTTTAACTGCATTTGCATTAAAGTTTAAAGTATTGTACTGTTTGCTTGTTATATTTTAACATCAGCTGCTGCTAAAGGCTTGTGGCAGAAGTCACCAGTTAACAGGGGCAGCAGTGAAACTGAAACACCGGACAGTGAAGCACGATTGTAACGATCCACATTTTGTTGTAATATTAATAAACATATAAAAATATATACTATTAAATGTATTATTTGAGCTGATGTCCGAAGCACGTTTGTTCAGCATTATATCGGCGGCGAGTCGAGTCAAGTCGAGTAAGGCTGAGTAGGAGCTTGTGAAAAAGCGCCATTAGCTACAAGAAGTCATTAAAGAAGCAAGGCTGCTTGCTTTCCTGGCTCTCAAAAGGGTTTGAGTGACTGTTTAAACTATGTTAACACTGCGGCAGTACAAATCATAAGCTGCGGTCCCACCGCACTTTTTGTGCCGGGACAGAACGGGGCGGGACGGGTTTTCGTGTGGCCCCACTGGCAAAAGTTGTGGATAGTACGGAGTTTTGTCACCCCTCCATTTTGGTACCGGGTACCAAGGAAGGGGTCTCATAAGGAGGACTGACAACGCAGCCATCTGCTGATTGATAGTGACGACCATCACTCTCGATGCTCGCAATATATAAATATCGGTCGTAAACCATCACGTTGTTGTTTACATATGTCGCTTGGCGGCATTTCAACGAGGTGCAGACGCTCCTCTCAGTAACAGGAGAGGAGGAGAGTCAGTGGGAGCTGGATGCTGCTGTTCACAATGAGAATTTTAAGCTGTGTCACGGAGAAAGGAAGCTCAAGGCTTTTACTCTGACAATGTGCAGATCTACCTACAAATTAGACCTAATTCTGCAGGTTCATCACAGCCTCTACTAAATTGTTTAGAGGTTCCAAAATCTTGGCTGGAAATGAATTGTCTTTGCCTCAATGAATCAAAAACCGAGATGATTGTTTTCAGCCAGATCCACTAGCTGACTGTGGCGCCACAACCCATCCCTAACACAAACTCCCAATGTTCACAAGCACTCCCCACTTAATAGTTCTTAGGTGAAAACACCAAACACTGTGTGTGCGAAAGTAAGTGAAAAAGTAAGTTCACAGTGAGAAGGGAACATCACCTTCTCACAACTTCCCATTTCAAAAAATACTTCCATATTGATTTTACTGAAGCAGTTGGATTGGAATGCCTTTGAAAATGTCTCTCATCAACAACCGTTAAATTCCCTTGGCTTTAGCGACTGATATTTTCTGATCATTGTAATTGGCATTTGGTTGTCTGATTCCTGCCAACAAACTAAGCTTCAGAAATAATAAAATGATCAAATTTAGAATGAGAAACAAACAATCCATGAGCATTTATTTTTCCATAGGAACTAACATCCGTGACACAAACAGCAACAATAAACTAAAATGTTTATGCCTCCCGAGCATCAGAAAACCTTGATAAAGCATGAAGATCTATCAGTGTCAATCTAGCTTTGATGATTGAACCTTCTGATGGTGGCATGTTGTGCTGAAGACAAATCACCATAATAAAAGTCCCCCCACAGTGTGATGAAGGCTACTTCTTATCTCTCGTCAAATTGTTGACTCTTGTTAAATGACTGTTACAACCAGATTCACCATTATTTAATAAATGAATAAATCCTATTCTTCGTGTTGCTAACTCCTGAGAACTGACTGTAGGTGTTTGTGCAAAATGTCATTTTTTTTCCCTTTGAAGTGATAAATGTCTTGTTCAGACACATTTCACTGTGCAAACTGAAACATATTAAAACAGGAATAAGAGAGGTTTCCCACTTTCTCTTTGGAAATTGACGTTGCTTCGTCTAATGTCACACAAAACAGGTAACACCTTTAAAGAATGTCATTAAACATTCACAGCACTGCTGGAAGAATGAAAGGTGAATCAGGAGCAAAGGAATAAAATCCATGATACAGGACATAGTTGACACACGTTTATATCCACTTGATTTATAACAAAAGTGTTACGCTTTTTCTTCTTTTCTTTTTTTGCCTTCATAGGGCACTAAGATTTTCATTATTTGAGAAAAGTGTTGAGAAACACAGAAGTAAGGTTTGACAAAGATATTTATCATAAATGCAGAATCATGCAGACATTATGTTGACATCAAACTAATGAAATGCGTAAGATACACTTACAGCTGGTTCCCTCACAGAGTTTTTAACAGTAAAGAGTCTAACGTAAAGCCTGTCCAAATGAGTGCTCATGTGCTACAGAGTTCGACACACTAGCTCACTGCCTATTGGCTTTGGAAAAAGTCACTTCAAAGTAAACAACCACTGGTAAGCCAACCTGTTAAAATAATAAAAAAATTAAAAACACACAGCAAAGGAAAAACACCCATGGATGAAGTTAGGGTTAGCATTTCTAGGGTATAAAAATAATAAATTAAAAATAATTTTTTTTTGCCAACAAATAAATATATAGTGATATGATGAAATATTAAATGTATTTGATAAGGTCCTACCTCTCCTTCTATTGGTCCGGGAGAGAGCTTCATGAAAAGAAGCTTAAACCTTCCAGACTTACTTCATCCTTCAATACGCTGAATGTTGAACGTGGCGCTCCAGTTTCCTCCCACACTCCACAAAAACACACATGTGAGGTTAATTGCTGACCCTAAATCAAGAGTCTGCTACCTTTATTACCAAAAGAGCCTTTTTGACTTCAGCCATTTTATACACCTTGGCAATGTTATCCTCTTTAGCAGTTTACGGCCGCTCTGTTTCCTAATAGTCAGACCAGTTTTAGCTTTCCCAGCAACTTTTTTTTTCATTTTTTTCATTTTTTTTCATTCTTTTTCTCTTTTTTCTTACCTTTGTTTTCCTTTTCTTTTTCCTTTTTCTTTTCCTCAAAGTTCGAGCTGATTTACCTTATTTACCCATTTTCATCCATTTTTGAAAAACAGCTGTGGAATGAAAACAAATGTCTATTTACACGACACATTATGAAAGCTTCAGGGAGCTGCTACCGTGAAGCTAAAACATAACGTGTTGCAGACCTCTCCGCGACGTTACCAATAAGTGTGATTGGGAGTGTGAGTGGTTGTCTGTCTGTCTGCGTGTGTGTGTGTTTGTTCTGTGCTCGACTGTCCAGGGTGAATCCTGCCTTCACCGGGCTCAAGACGATGGATAGGTGGGGGACTTGACCCCTCCATCACCAACTTGTAGGTCACTAGGCCCCAGTGCTGAGAACGTTTTCCTCCACTCAAACTGTATGAAAGATATTTTTTGAGGCCTTTGGATTCATATTTTTGTTAAGGATTTCATGTCTCCAGTCTACTTTGTAGAATGACCACGCGTCATTAAAGCTGCAATCGTCTGTAAAACGTAGCTTTTTGGGTGATGATATCGAGGGACATAATATGATTTAAACTCAGTTGCTTCATCAACATTTGCCAATATTTACCCACCAACATGGGTCCAGCAGCTGAAGAAATTCATTAAAGACGGAAGTCTCTGATCTTGATATGAACAGCTGACTCATGTTTGTGATCTACTCAGAAAAAGAAATGATTTCTGTGCCCATTTTGAATGAAGTTCACAGCTGAAGCCAATAATAAATAATGACATAAAAAGGGCTTACTTTGCAAGATATTTGCATTAAAATGGTCCCATTGTCATTTACTGCTCATTTGAAAAAATCTGAAATCCAAGCTTGAAGCCAATTGTTTCTTTCAGACTCAATTTAATGCATATCTCATCTTTTATGCCATAGAATAAGACAGAAAAGTTATAAATATCACCTTTCAGGGGACTTGTGATATCTGGCGAACTCCAGAAGCAAAGTTGATACAGGAAAAAGCCAAATGTGAAAGGCCTTCACTTTCATCATATGAAATATAGAATAAGTACATGAACAGGTTTGACGAATAAAGCCTCAATATGAGTTTTTCTTAGCATGTTTTTGTGGATGAACTGCAAGAGATTATAACCATGTTAGAACCTGGACACTGGTGGAGGTGGAGGTGTTTGAAGGGAATAACGATGACTGGTGAAGATCGTTAATCGGCTCTACACTGTGATCAATAAACGCCGACTCAGGTGAAAGATGGAGGTGAAAAAAGATTCGACTTGTTGCATTGATCTAACGCTGAGGTTGAGTTGTTATTTAAAATTGGACGTCAGTATGGGACTTGACCCGGACACAGAGGTTCATAACTTGAAGAAATTAGATCATGGCTTTATTGACTTGACTGAGAAACTGAGATTTGATGAAACAATACAATCGCAAAAGGAACGCAAATGCAACAGAAGACGTCAGCCACAAGTGCTATACATGTCACAACAGCTATAGGTGATAAGGTTTACGTGGTAATGGTGTTATTGATTTTCACCGGTGCCGTCATGATGCAACAAAATTATCACCGCAGCCCTTAGAGACCTTGCGGGGGCCACCTGCTGCCACTTTGAATGGAGACCACCGAGGGGAAAGCTATGCAGGTCCCCGGGAGTTAATTGCTCAAGTGAAGATCAAATAATGGTCCGGTTGCCGGGGGACTGAACTGTGCCATATTCAGTCCTGAGGCCGAGTGCAATACGTTTGCAGATCGTCTGCTCCAGTCCACTGAGGAGTGCCTGGAGGGAATCTCCATTTTGGCTCATAAATTTACAATCACTTGCAGTTGCAGTCATTATGTTTTGCTTGTGAAGTGTTCAAGCTTCAGATCGCAGGGATCTCGTGTTTTTCCCTTCTTGAGAAATTCATAATCTAAGAATAACATTTGCTTATTGCATTTGTTTACATTCCACATGAGTCTTTCCATGGACCAAAGTATGATGAGCCTTAACCCTCTTAGAACTGACCATGAAGCAAGATAAACAAGACTACTGAGATCCTAAAATTAACACAGTATATACACCCCCCCTGCCCAAAAAAACCAAATAAATCCACAGTTGTATCAGTCCAAATGATCTTTACCAGCAGAAAGGATTTATCCACAAATTCAGACGAAAAATAAAAATAAAATAAAGCCTTTTAGAAAATAGACCCTGATCGTTTTCCTGCAAGTGTTCAAAACCTCCCTTCCCAAATACACCTCAATAGTTTGAAACTGCCATCATGAAGTGTTGCATAAAGCCTGATCATGAGCAACTCATCAGATTTCCTTGTGTCAAAGATGTTAGGATCCAAAAAGCAAAACTGGTTCTCAAGTATAGGCAACAAAAAACAAAAACTAAATCATAAAACATAGGGGGAAAGAGGTGAAGACAAACATATCTTGTCAGACACAGGCATCCAGAATAAGCCACAGTTGACAACCATCCAGGTAATCAACAAAGGAGCAGGAGAAGACAAGGACATGATGGCAGAACCAAAAGACAAAGAAGTGAATACCGACTGGAAATGTAAACCTGACATGGACTAATAACTCGAAACTAAAGCCAGAAAAATGGAAAAAATGTCCAAAAACATGAGAAACAAAACATGTAAGCATAACAATCACATTGTCAGCACCATGACAGTGACCGTAGCGGATGTTAGAGCCCGATATGTAACCAATGTTATATTAAACGAAAGAAGAGAATAAAACTCAAAATGTAATAAGTGGCCAATAATGTAACAAATTTGTTGAACCCAAAATGTAACAAAAAATAAATAAATAAAACCCAAAATGTAATAACTGGTCAATAATGTACCAAGATGCTTTATTGACCAGTTAAAGTTGTTACATTTTGGTCCGTTATTACATCATTGGCCAGGCAAAATATTTTTCTGCTAATAGTGTAATAATCTCAGTACATCATAAAGCGAGCCAATGATTTATGGATTCAAATCATCAAAATCATTGACTGACTTTATGATGTAATAAAAGTATTACACTATTAGGGGAAAAATATTTTGCCATAATGTAATAACAGACCCAAAATGTACCAAGTTGAAACATTTTGGGCAAAAAGCTTTTAGGTTTTGGGCTAAGCATCTTGTTACATTATTGATCACTTATTACATTTTGGGTTTTATTACATTTAGGGTTTTATTACATTTATTTCTTCAACACATTTGTTCCATTATTGGCCAGTCACTACATTTTGGGTTTTATTCCTTTTTTAATAATTTTTTTTTTAACATTTTGGGTCGTTGTTACATATCGTGCTCTAACAAGCCTTCATGAATGTGATCACGTATTATCTTCCTTCCTCAGTTTCAAGTTGAGTAAATATCCCATCTTGAAATAGTTGCGTGGAAGTTTATCTCTCTGAACAGCTTTCATTATTCTGCTTTAAGAATGACCCAGCAATTTACTCGTGTGATTTTATCACGTTTTATTTGTTTTCAATTTAACTTGTGTTGTTTGTACACCAAAGTAAAGATTCAAAAGCATGTCCTCCAATGTGCACGTTCTAGAATATCATAATAATATTAGTTGCTCTACTTTCTCCTCTCTGAAAATTTTTTTTAAAATAGAAAATATACATATACACATACACATACACATACACATTGTCTGTTCTCCGTGTGCAAAACTATTTTGCACAATGTAAAACCGCTGTAGTAATGACTGAATTTCTCTAAGTGGGATTAATAAAGTCTAATTTAATGTAATTGGATCTAAAATATGCACCTTCTTCTATAACTGGCTAGTTAATGGGCAATGGAAGCCTGATGACAACATTGATTCAATCACAATGAGATGGAGCGAGGAGACGATGGACGGCGGCTCCCGAAAAGCTGTTCAGGTTGAAAACTGCAGTAAAGATATTTTCAACAGCAATCACATACATTGCACACAATTCCATACATACCATATTACCAAGGTCAGAAATAAATGAAAGGGTGACAATGAAAATGTCTCGAATGTCTGCCAAGGTCTCAAGGTTTGTGACGAACGATGTTCAGTGGAATATATTGAGTAATTAATATGGTGTCCCTGAAGTTGATGTGTTAGGGTTAGACGTTTGGCATGTCTCCAAACATCCTCAGCAACTTCTACAGCTGCATTGTTGAGCCCATCCTGACCAGCTGCATCACCGTGTGGTACGGCTGCACCACTGTCAATGGACCGCAAACATCTGCAGAGGGGGTTGCAGACCGCTGCAAAGATCCCCAGGACTCCACTGCCCTCTCTGCGGAGCATCTACAAGCACAGAGTCCACAGGAGGGCTGCCGCCATCATCAAGGAGCCCACTCACCCCAACACGGACTGTTCACACCAGACTTAAGAACTCTTTCTTTCCCTCTGCTATCAGACTCCTAAACAGCTGACAGGAGACCAATGGACTATTCATGCCCCCCATACCTCTTGTTTACACTGAATTTGCAGAACTTCTGTACTGTATGTGCCCTTTAGATGTGCACGCGTACAGGTCACATCTCATCCAGGTACTGCTGACTACCTCACACATTAATGTACAGACTATATATATATATATTTTTTCTTCTATCTTAATTTGTATATTCTATATATCACTTGTACATATCACTTGTACTTTTGCGTAGTTTAATATATAGGTTTATTGCTCAGTGTTTGTAAATTATTATAGTTTTTATAGTTTTTTAAACTTATGTGGCGTTCGGTGTGGGCGGCAAAGTAAGAATTCCATTGTACAGGGAAACATGTTTTTTTACTGTGCATATGACAATAAACACTTTGAATCTTGAATCTTTGAATCTTAGTAACAAGTGTGAAAGCAAAAAGAACGTGAGCTGGTTTGATAAGACCTAGACTGCGATAAATGCATGATTGTATGCAAAAGCGGATCATGTTGAGTGTTTTCAGGTCGCAGAGGTCAGTATCTGTGAAAAACAGACCAAGGAAGAAAGAGTGGTGAACCGACGGCCGGGCCGCAGGCAGCCAAGGCGCGTCGATGCACGCGGTCCTACGGAGGCACCGCTATACACCCTACAGGACTCGAAGCATGTGTTGATAACACCCTGTCATATACCACAGTGCAACAGGACTGCTGAGGTTGTGAAACAACATTAACACATGATGAGTGTTTGTTTTTTTTATGTTTTTTTTTTCTTTCTTTGTTTAGTCCAGGTCCTTGAGCTAATAATTCCTTAAAAGGAGATTTCTCCGTGTCTTACTGGCCAATCAGACTGAGTGGACATGCTTTAAAAGCAGAAAGTGCGGCCCGTCTGTTATCAACAAGCAAATGAGGGCGATGGCTCATCTCACACTTCTTCTCCTCATGCTGTGGCTTGGTGAGCTGACACTCCCAAATCGATTCTGTCCTACTGTAGCTCATTTTCTATTTCCATGTTGTAAATTGCTGTTTTCTACCGCGCAAAAAACAAAAGAAAGAAGAAAAAATTGAGGTGAAATATTTTCTGTTGCAGGTCCTGGCACGAGCTCGGCGCTGCATCGGCAGAAGAGACTCATTGGAGGGAACACGTGTGGACCAGGGGAGCGTAACTACCACGTGAAACTCCTGGCGACAAACGGTTCACATGAGTCTCTCTGCGGTGGCTCTCTGATCCATAACCAGTGGATTCTCACTGCAGCTCACTGCTGGATACCCGGATGGTGAGAAAGTGCCAGCTTTTTATGCCAGTGCCAGTAACTGTTGGTAACATTAGAGTGATCCTATATCCACAGTACCTGTCATGCATTAAAAGCCTGAACTAGATATTGTCTTCCTATCACTGCTACTGTTTGCATGTTGGTAGTCACTGGCATCCATAGTAATTGAACAGAACCTATTCTTTTTGCAGGATCATGGAAGCAACTTTAGGGGTTCATCCAGGGCCGGGAACGACTCATCGAATCATGGCTAATCCTGTGATATTCACAGACAGAGACAACAACAACAATATCAGGAGCCACGACATCATGCTGCTTAAGCTGCCTCAACCATCCACAATTGAGCCCATAGCTCTTCCTCATGACTGTCAAAATCGTCCTCCTTTGTGAGTCGTAGACTTTCACACTAAAGAAACCTGACACCTCAGATTTCTTTTAAGAAACCTTTTCTGTAGACGTTCATACTCTTTTATTGTATTTCAGAGGCGCCTCGGTTCGATTGGCAGGATATGGTGCAACACAGATGGACCAGAACAATCGCAGAGGTGAGACAAAGTTAAATTAATTACAACTGATTAAAAAAAAACTAACTGAAATGACATTGATTTTCATTTATCTGATTATTTGTAGAATTGGTTCATTATCAAAAATACTTGTTGACTCCTTCAATGTTTTTATTATGTAGGATCTGTTCGTTCCCCTACTCTTCAATGTGCCGACCTTACTGTTGTGGACTGCAAGAAGCTCCGGAACATTCTGAAATATTCCACTCTAAACTATCGGCATTCGCACTGGTTCTGCGTTCAAAGCCCTGGGAAAGATGTGTGCCCAGTGAGTTGCCACTCCGAAGCCTGTAGTCGTTACATGTTCTACCAGTATAGTTAAAACACACACAACTCTTTTTCAGGGGGACTCTGGTGGCGGTGTGGTGTACAAAAACAGAATTTATGGCGTCCAGGCTTTCACCGGTAATGGATTCTACGCCTGTACCGAGCCAGCAGGAGTTATGGACGTTTGCAAGTACATCAATTGGATCAAGAACACTGTTAACAGAAGAAATTGCCTTAAATCGCTTTTTAGGCAGTGTGGATAACTGCATGTATTTGAAAATGCTGTGCAGCTACTCCTAATTTTGAGCTTCTGAAATTTTTTTTGCTGAGAAACGCTGATCTTTAAAGCTGTTATTCGCTCACTTTTCACAGTGTCAATGAAAATAAAGTGGGCTGCTTTAAATAAAATAAAAAAACAAACAAACTCTACGCTGACTTTTATTCCATTTATCCTTTTGTTCCATTTATAAGGGAACTTTTTGTCACTGTCATAATCATCAATCATGTGCAGTGAATTCCAGAAAAGTCCATCCGGAATTTTCAAATTGTGTGACAAATGACGCATAAATACAATTTTTGGGGGGCCATGGCCAAGCAATTGAACTAAATGTGTGCAAGTTTAGGGTGAAACCAACAGCTGTGGAAATATGTTCCTGGTGAGAAGCTCCCTCAGTCTGGAAGCAGAAAATATGTCATTTCCATCTCTTGCAGTCTGAAACAAACAACGAATCTGCAATATCACATATCCATGCAAATATTAGATCCAAGAAGGTTGCATTTGAATTAAACAAGGACAAAGAAAGCCCCCAGAAACTACAGACCCTATGGTGCTGCAATGCATAAAACCACAAAGGATATCTTAGCATGAAGGTGTGATTATATTACACAGTAGGATCACTCCCTGCTGATATATTTCATGAGAGTATCGCCAATCTGTAAATACTGTTGTTGTATGTCTAATAGCCAGGAGCAGACGATGGCACATGGTTCACTGCTCTTTCATATGTTTATGCTTCTATTTCATGGAGCAATTTTTCAGGCTTTCACTCCTGTAATGTATCTGTACCTCCTGGGAACTTTGGAACTGATCCTTCATTCACCGGCATGATTGTGAAGCTGTCCATGCTCCACACTGCAGAATCCAAAACCGAGAATCTGATTTCCTCCCTCACATCGTCCTGGTGTAAGTTCACCATTTGATCACACCATGACGCGCTTTGTTTCGTGGTGTGTAGCCTACTTAACCTCCCACATCTCGAACAACACCTGCCAGAAAACACTGTTTCGTGCCAGTTGAGCAGCCACTCAGTCCACAATGAGTTGTTGTTTATTTGATTTGTATCAAAGTGCTTCTGTTCTCCTTTGGTCCATTCCAAGACATATTGGCGGACACCTACATTAAGTCATACATAGATTAAGTCCTAAAGTTATACAAGGGAATCACGTGAGTAGCAGGATTCTCCTGGTACTCTTATGAAGCCATGGCAGTTTCTAATAAAGAGTTGATTTTGAATGACACGTAATTAATTTAACGTAAGCACTATCTCTAACTATCGGTCTGGCGATCCCTGGAGGCACCTTGATGTTCAGATGTTTAGTAGCCCTCTAATTATGCATTTTATTTGTATTTAATGTGCTTGCCTGTCTACCTACAGCATTAGTTTTTATCTAAAGTTATTCAAAAGTCTAAAGTTAGGGACGAGGAGGGACAGGGCTTTGACGCCGGCTCGTCTCATTCCTGATTTGGGGGATCGGGGTGAGTTAACCCTCACGGATCTCGGGCGAATCCCCAAGCAGGGGAAGGGAAGGAGGTGAAGGAAAATAAAGGAATGAGATGCACGGAGGGAGGGCAGACGAGAAGTGTGCAGCCACCAAGACGAGGCCAGTGAGTGTCAAAGTAAAACAGGATGGGATGAAACGAGCAAGACTAGCAGACTGAAACCTGACAGTGGAGGGATCCCGGCTGATCTGGAGGACTTTAGGATTTTGGTTGTTTGGATTTTTGGTTCTTGGTTCTTTCACCCTCCCAATTAAATGAGTTTTTACACAAACAGTAACACAACACCCAATGCATCTCTTTCACAGCACAGCCAAAATACAATTTGATAACTGCAATGTAACTCCAGCAGCAGCCGAGCCAACATACCACACCCTTTAATCTGATTGGTGGGTGCCGTCATTGGCTCAAAGTAATAATGGGACGTTGCCGTCCATCACTTTATGATGAAAAGAAAGTCAAAGAATCAAGCCTGAAAGTGGTGTGAAACAAAAGTGTACGTCTCTGGTTGCAGTTTGAGGATAATTATTCTTTTTTTTTTTATCGGCGTCACAATATGTGGTAACTGACAATGGTAAAATAAGTGATGATCTTGTTTTGCAACATGCTCTGGATTCTGATGGATGGCTTAATAACTGCATCGATCAAGATGCTGCAATTTAACCAAGCCGAGCTC
This sequence comes from Lipophrys pholis, assembly GCF_963383615.2. Taxonomy (NCBI): domain Eukaryota; kingdom Metazoa; phylum Chordata; class Actinopteri; order Blenniiformes; family Blenniidae; genus Lipophrys; species Lipophrys pholis. The sequence goes on from NC_137628.1 coordinate 13,654,579, forward strand.
ATATTAATGTTGGCAGTGGAAAATAAATAACTCTAAATAAATACACGAACTTAGGCACTGACTCCTCCAGAGTGATATTTACAAATGTATGAACCCAATAGAGGCACTGAACTCTTCAGTTTACACAATGACTATTGATCGCCTTTGATTAGATTGAACTTCATTGAGTTGTTTAGGGACAAAATACCACAAGAAAAATAAAAAGGTACATAGATGGCCACAGACATCTTTTTTCTCCATTTATTGCATTCATCATCACAATCCTACCATGACTATTTATCATGTCCAATGGCTTAGAACTCATACAGAAATACATGGAGAAGGTCAGAGTGGAGTTTGTGAAATACATGTAAATATGCATTTAATTGTATGAGAAAGCGGATTATAGACCGGGTTATTAGTACATTATATATGTCCTAATTTAATTGTTTTTTGAGGGCTCGGTTTTAATTTTTTTTATTTTCAGTATACACACACGCGCACACACACACACACACACACACACACACACACACACACACACACACACACACACACACACACACACACACACACATATATATAAATAAAATATGTGTGTGTGCTGAAATTGTTTTAAAAAAACAAAAAAATAATTACAGCTGAAAATGACTTAAATCTCAACATTAAGCCAATTTTGATTATGATAACATTCTAGTGCAAAATTCAGTGAAATATCCAAAAAACTAAAGCTTTTGTATTATGCATGTTTTTACAAAAGTCACCATAATGCTAGTGTGCTTTTTTGCAAGAAGCTTTCATCCCAGCATCCCACCATCACGAAATGTGTTTAAAAAATAAATAAATCTATGTCTATTCTTTTAAAATGTCACAATTTGCTTGGTGCTCTGGCTGGACTGGAGTCTGTTGAGGGACCGTTTTGGCCGAGGGTCTTATGTTTGACACCCATAAGCTAAAGTAAATATTTAATCAGTGCTAATATTGTATATTACTTTTTTAATAGAAAATTAGTTCATATGGGAACGGTGTTTAGTCAGAAGCATTTCACGTGTCAATATTGGAATGTCTGAGTGAGTGATTGAGGATCATGAAGGGAAAATGCGCAAATATGCCCATTTTTATTGCAAAAAATGTATAAATAAAATGGAATCACATAGAAATTGCGTTTCTAGCACATGCGTGCCATTACAAAAATGATTAATGAGTACATATTTTTCTCACTATTGCTTTCCGTGATGAGAGACGCTCTGGCTCGTGCGGACTGTGTTTGTGTGCGTGCGTAATTACGCATCGGGGTTCAGGGTGGGCGGGTTGAAGTCTGCGCTTCAGTTTCCCTGCTCTTGCACACACACACACACACACACACACACACACACACACACACACACACACACACACACACACACACACACACACACACACACACACACACACACACACACACACACACACACACACACACACACACACACGGAGCTGTGCGAGGATCGCGACAGTCTTGAAGCCAATTTTATTCCATTTCCACGCTGACGGGGAGGAGAGACGGGTGCACAGAGGTAAGCGCGTTTCTACCCCACTTCACTCGTTCTCTCGTTGTACTCTTTTCTTCCTCAGGTTGCAACTATTTTAATCCCAAATTGGCACGTGGCATCACAAATGAAATGCAAAGTTAGTTCGATGGTCAGGGAAGTGTTTCCTCTCACTGTCGGACTATCTGTTTTGTTCTTAGACAGGCTTTATCAGATGCATGTTTGTTTGGAGTATAAATCTTGCTTCAAGTCATTCAAATAACATTGACCATATACCCCCAAAACAGACGTTTATAGCTGGTATTTTTACATTTCCAAGCGCAATATCCAATGTGTTTTGGCAGGAATCAGGAACATTTTTCCTGTTTCGGCATCATCTATCTGTCGTCGCTGCATCGTACGAGTGACACAGATCATTTGTCTGCTGCTAATCCTTATAAAGTGATCAGCAGCGGTGCCAAAAGGAGAGAGAAGTGGCGAAAGTGGTCACGAAATAACCTGAAAGGGGGGAAGGGGGGGGGGGGGGGGGGGGGTACTTGAAGAGAGAACTGGGAGGGAAATGTTATTGTTGATGAAGATGAGAGAGGAGAGGAGGGAGACGTGATAATGTACAGGGGGGTAAAAGGGTGAGAGTGAGGCAGAGGATGTTGGGAGGTTGAGTTGAGGGCAGGAGAAGGAAAGAGTAAACCAGCAATGCTGTGCACTGTTCATCCAGGTCATTTTTTATTTCAGTTTGAACGGTCACTGAAGCTTCCAACCTTTTCAATAATAACCTGCAGAAAGAAAACTTCTCATGTATCACTTGATAATAAGTTCAGGTTTTGACGCCTCTTACATTGTCGCTAATAGTGTCCGTTTACACGTTAATAGCAGAAATGCTGAAAACAATGGAGTTATCGTGCCGGGCCACAAGTGGGTGCTGTTGCTTGTTTTTGTTATGAACCCACACACACACACACACACACACACACACACACACACACACACACACACACACACACACACACACACACACACACACACACACAAAAACATTAACAATGGCCAGGATTGCTATTCCAGTTGACGCAACAATAAAACCACCAAGTCACAGGAGAATCTGGACTGGGAGTCCATATTGTTGCTATTGTCAGTGTACTCAAACATGTGTAGAAGAAATATTGACAATGGACATGGTGCACGTGTGCAGTAGTAACATTTTCAAAAGTTGTGTTTTCAGTGCCTCCAAGCACTGTTTTAAAAAAAGGACACTAGTCCTCAGACAAAAGTCTTCGGTTTTAACTTGAAAACAATGTGTAAATAAGGGTTCAGTTGCTCTGAAAAGTTTCCTACCTGGCCAAACATGACATTACACACAGATTAATGCCCATCACATATTTATTCACCATACATCATATATTCTGATGCCATGTATTGATGTCAAGAAGGATTTACTGACTTATATTGCGCATTTGACCAGCACCTTTTATATGATCAGCAATATCAACCTTTTGATTCACAATCATTCACTCACTCACAAACCAATGACGATGGCTGAAATTCAAAAAGTTGGGGTTGAGTGTTTGCACCAAGATACGAACAGAAAGAGATGAGGGATTGAACAGTCCTGAAACGACCTGCTCTACCAATTTAGCCACTGCTCATCCAAACGTACCTTACATAATGTAATTTGTTTTCTAAGATCGAACTACGGCCTTTGGAAAACACTACTCTTAGGCCCCGTTTGCACGACAACGCATTTGAGTGTATCCGCGAAACTTTCTTCACTTTTGGGGGGTCCGTTTACACGGCACCAGTTGGCGGATGCACTTAATCCATAAAGTTTTTAATCCGGATCCCAAGGTGGAACGATTTCAGTAGTTTAATAGTTGAGACTCACCCCTGATAGCATCCGATGTGTCCTCAGTCAATGCGGATGTCGGGTGCTCTCCATTTTCTTCAAGTTTATAGTGTTTTGTTCTCTGCACAGACGTCTGTGTAGTTTCATTACACAATCAAGGAACAGCGCCCTCCAGTGGCCCGGCATACTAACTACATCGTTGTCTCTGTGTCCGCTGCTGCAGTGTAAACGCACTCCTTTTATTTAGCGGATTAGTTGTCACGTAAAACGTTGTTGTGTAAACAGGGCCTTAGTAAAGCTGCATATTGGCAAGAATGTTGTGGTACCTTACACAATTATATAATCTAATTGGTGAATGCTCATCAAATCAAGTTCATATTTTATTGCATTTCCAACTTTGTTTTGGCAGATTTTATTCATTCCATTCTACTTAAAATATCCAGCATTACAATATTTGATGTAACTGAAGCAAAAGTCAAAGACAAATCACTAACCAAATCAATGATTTATTTTTTTTTTTTTCAAAATCCATGTTTTCATAATTACTTAATCTATTTTGGCTATTTGAATTAATTGCCACATGCCACTGAACCTTTCATGTTTCTAGGAGGGTGACTTACGAGAAGCGATTCGTTTCAACATGATTGAGTCTCGTAGGCTAACTAGTGTGCTAAACATGAAGGTTCAAGACATGGTTGCTAGGCAACGTCTTTGCACTTACTTTGCCATATATGGAGATAATTGAGACCTTCTTGTTAAAAGTCTCTTGTTATGCCTGCCGTGGGGGTATTTCATACCGCCGTTCAGAATATTTCAAATAAAGTGAAAATATGTGTAGTTTTGATATGCGCTTGCACTCTTACCATGTTCTTGTTTTCATGCCTTGATTCATGATTTACAACAGTGGTTCGCAACCTTTTTCACGAGGGACCCATTATTTAAAACATAATGAAGAAACGCCAACACACTGTATGTGAGGTACATTTGGATGGATTCAGCTCCAATTTTGTCCATTGGTTTCATGAAGCCATATTCTATTTTACTCTCTTGGTACTCCATCTTTCTTTTTTGACAAAATGGTCCTCCTCTTTAGCCTGATGCTTCATCCTTTGTTCTCCCTGTATACTGCAGACTGTACGTCCATGTTCAAAACACCCATTACTGCATAATATATTAAAACTTTGTAATTATTTTTGTCTTTTTTAAATAAATAATCCCCTTGCAACTTCATCGTTTTTTGACATAAAGGGATTAACTGCTGACTCATCTGTATTTGATACATTTATATTTGAAGTGACTGTGGCTCAGAATGTTGTAGGTTTGATTGATTTCTCATCTCCCCCCGTCCACATATCAAAGTGTCCTTGAGCAAGACACTGAACCCCGAACCGGTCCTCATGGATGGATTCGGCACCTTGAATGTTTGAATGTTTTGGAGAATGTGATGTGATTTACGTCTTGTGTGTTCCCATTAACCAGTTATACAGGAACTCGGCACCAATATACTGTATATTCTTTATGCAGTCCCCACAATCGTTTTCTAAACTGATATTCACAATTTGTTAAGTGTTATAGAAAGACAGTGTATGTCGTTTAATGGGGGGCTCAGAATTTCTTTTTCCTTCATTCTCTTCATCTAGTCAGTTTTGTTTGAATTAATTATCCTTGTAATACACCCGCTTGGGGCAGGAAAGTTATTTATTTATTTAATTATTCATTCATTCATTCATTCATTCATTCATTTATTTATTTATTTATTTTCGTAGTTGGGTGGTAATTAGCAGATTTGTCACATTCTACATTAATATACAAAGTTAGCATGACTGTTTCCCTTCTAAAGCATGAACTAGGGATGCTGCGAGGTGTTATGTTTTCCTCTGATATCTAATCTCATTTAATTTGTCTACAATAATCTGGACGTGCTTGCCAGATTTCTACTTCAAATACATTTCGAAGATGTTGCGCGATTAAATTTGGCTTCCTACTTCTTGATCCACACGAGGATCCACTCACATTGACCACAAACTGGCCAATGTAGTTGCTCCTGTGAGTCTTTGTATTGAAGTGTAGGCCCTGTGGCTGAGAGGCAGACAGGCTTCAGACTCGATAAATCTGTTAATTGAACAGCAGCAGTGGCAATAAACCCTCCCTTGGGGAACGAGATAGACAGATCGTTCAATAGATAGAATACTTTATTGATCCTCTATGAGAGAGTGTGGTGAGCACCAGCAATTGACTTTAATAAATAAATAAATAAATAAATTAATTAATTAATGAATAAAAAAGTGCATAAATTGCACAGAACTGACAATGAGGTAGATAAAATACAAATGTATGAAATGCGTTGATTCCCCTCCAGCCACATGTGAGGGATTATTACTGTTAGTCTGGTGGGCAGAAATTGGCGTTCTGTCCATTACAGCAGCCCTCCGCTGTCTGCCCAGCGGGTCACGCCTCTATATGTTACAATGATTGCTTTGTGTCCTGTCCTCCTCTATGGTCTGCAGTGGAGAGACAGCCTTCTTTACCACCGTCCCCGCCTCAAATCCTGCCACCCCAAAAGGTTGCTGCAGAGGAAATTGCGGCTGTTGATGATATGTGATCTGTGCAGCTTCATATTTGAAATTTAGAAATGGGAACATGGAATTGGAGAACTAAATTTGGCTTTCTAAATTGTATTTCCTGTGAGTACTATTATTAAAAAGTAAAAAGAAAAAAAATCACTGAATGTCAGAAAAACATTTGTCTTTGCCTCCTTGACTGGATATGACATATGGCAGATAGGCCAGTTTACCCATCGGGCTCACTTCAAGTCTAATTGGCGTGCATGGTGTCTTGTCCCACTCACAGATTTGCACCCACTCTACTTCTAATTGGTGTATCCTGAAGGAGAGGTCATAGCCCCAGCTGAAAGGATATATATTGCCTAATGTAACCCAGTGGTGTAGTGTATATGAAATATACAAAGTATAGGATACAATCTGGGATGGGAATAAAGACATTGTGTTTTTGTGCAAAGCTTTAATTTTCTGCTGTCTGGTTGTTTTTTTTATATTTTTAATATCATAAATGATGTTTACACACCAGATAGTAATAAAACAGGTGATAAGATACCCGTGGCAGTGGCGGAATGGGAGGTGTATTCAGATATACTGTATATCTGAATTGCAGATCAGCATATGCCTATTAATATTGATTTCAACCAAAATGTTAATGTTTAGTCCTGAATATAATGTTAACAATCTTAACATAATTTAGCATCAGCTTGAAAGGAAAACATAAATATTTGTTTTATATAACTGTGGAATTCAGGCGTCTAGGGGTTAACTGTTTAAGGATTCCAACAGACGTAAGCAAAGAGCTCAATTTAATTGCCTATACGAAGCCTGCCTAATTGCATGTAGATACAATGCATGTAGGTACAATGTGTGTGTATTTTGCATGTTCTACAACTCAGAATAATACTGTGAGTGACATTACATGCAAACAGAAGTACACAATGGAAGGTTTTACATACATTATTGTTGAAAACATTAGGAGTGTAAAGTAGAGGAATTAAATCTGTAAACAAAAGTCGTGGTGATCGAGCTGAGGAAATGCTTTTCACCACAGCGGCAGCACTTATGCTAAAGACCGAGCTGCGTCATTTACCTCTCCAATAAGTGTTTGTTTTCATCTCTCTTGGTTGGTTGGATGTTTGGTTGTTTCGTCGGTCACTTAGTTGGTTGATTGTTTTGTTGGTGAACACCGCTCAGTACATCGCCCGCTCCTTTCGGGATAGTTAACTGGAGTTGACCGTAGTACTGGTAAGCAGGCCAGCTGACAGTTTTGCTGGGGCCCAGGATGTGTTTTCCAGCCACTCAAAGCCACTTCACACAGGACACTAGTTGAGTTTTCCTTTACTTCACAGGAGAAGAGCATAATGGTATACAAAATAAGGACTTTTCTGAGCTATTGTATATTGTCCGGTCCCTATCAATTTTTCCCGTCCACTGGGGGATGTGGAAACTGTTAAATAATTAAATAAAGTGTGAATTCCTTGCCCTCTGCATCTGCTGGTAGTTGTTTTGCTCTGTGTCGTTCACTTAATTTGACAAAAATGCAGGATAACTCAAATCAAGTCTGATCAGATGTGATCCAGTCTGCTCAGACCCTCTGACCCCCACTTCACACTGAACTGGACCTGCCGCTGCTTAAACTGGTTTCAGCCAAAATCCTGCCTGTGTTCTGACTCTTCCACTGGACGCACCTCGAGCACGAGGAACTTAATGCACCGACCTTCTTCCCTGGGCAACAGTCCTGTTTCAGCCCCCCAGCGGCGGGTGTGTTCGTCAGTACCTGAACCACCAGGACTCTGTTGTGAAGGCGGAGACTTGCAGCACTGGTGTATTTGTGACAATTAAAACAAAATTAAATGCCTGTAGTATTTCCTGGTTATGTTGGGGATAAAAGCTCAAAACAGGAAGCGTTCAGGCTGAAGGACGCAAACTAGCACACATTTACACATTTTATGTCGTTACTTATGTATGTTTAGATCTCAATGAGTCTTGGTTCTTGAGTTTGAAATAATTGGAGTAAAGTTCTATTTATCAGAAAGTCTCTTTCCGAGGATTTTCAAACGGTAAATGTTTTTCACTTATATAACACTTTTCAACTGCGTGAGCAGTCCAAAGATGCTTTACATGGTTAATCACATTCACACACCAATGGAGGCTGGTGCTAATCCATTGGTAGCAATTTGGGGCACAGTGTCTTGCTCAAGGACAGTTTGGCATATCAATAGGTTGAGATGGGAATCGAACCTGTAATGCTCCGATTGGGAAATGGCCGCTCTGCCAACCACACGCACTCAAGAATGCATCAGGTGTGTCATCAAAACCCTCCATGGTCCACAACATTACTGACGCATTAAATATTTGGATAAAATTCTTCCAAAAGATAAAGAGTAATGAATGTGTAGATACGAGATTGTATAGTAACACTCTGGTTTGTGTCGGTCTGTCAGTAAAAAAAAAACAATTTTATAGTTCTATTCTCTCAGTTTGCATTTTACTGTAATAGCAATGTTCTTGTTTGCTATGATTATGTCAGCGTGATATAGTCCTTTTCATCTGATTTTCATCAGTCGCTAAATTCAAAAAGTTCCACAACAGAACAAAGTATCCAATAATATATCTCGTATTTGTTCATGTTGTGTTTGTATCACCTGTTTCTGTCTGGCATGGCTTTGGCAGCTTTGAGTTTTCCCACTTTTGTACAGATTGCATGGCTTTTTCCTTGATGCTGTTAGATTGAATTAAAGCAGTTAAAACAGCAGTAGGCCACCTTAGTGATGCCACCTGATTGCATTAGGAAAACACACAAGCACATTACCTACACTTATCCATTGATGCATTTTCTGGGTTCTAAGAAGGACTTGTTGGATCTCGTAGTAACGCCCCCTTATACCAAGGATGTGTCCTTGTGGCTGGACAACAACCAACATGTCATTGCAAAGTGAGTCAAACAGAACAAGTAGTTCCCACCTGTCAATCACGGGGAAGGGCACGGTGCATAAGAGTGCAGATGAGCGACAAAAGAATCTTCATACAATCACAAAAAAGTCAAAAGAAATTCTGGTTTTCTGGTTCTGGAAAACTAGTTTTCCAGTTTGAGCACTAATAAAGAAAGGTTTAGGGACATTTTGTTCTTGACATGTGAGGAGCTGCAGAGTCCGCCCTGCTGCTTCCTGCCTTCCAGCCTCAATGTTACATTAACAGTCCAGCTGGTTGTCAAGGTGAACCACTCAGGGCCCAGGGTTTACTAAATGGAGAGGAGGTGTCGATGAGGCTTTGTTAAACTCAATGGAACAGGTGGGGTTGATGAACAGTTTGACTCCTCAGCCCCTTTTATTTCAGCGGCAGCATTCTTCCACTTCATCCTACTGAAGGTATGAGGGAGGCTTTTCTGGTATTAAGCTTGAGACAATCATATTCATAGGCTTGAATTGATTGGGCGGACATGCTATTTGCTTGTCAAGAAACAAGAACTCTTTTTGCAAGGGTTATACTATTACACCGTGTATTTCACTTTAAAAACAGCATTATGTGAAAACTGTAACAGAAGTAAACCGACATGGTGAATACCCTGGTATGCGGCATATACTCACTTATTTTTTAATCAGCATTGCGTAGACCCACTTCTGAATCCCCTCAATGCACCACTCTGCAGTATTTGTTTTCCCTTACGATGATGAAGCCATGACCCGCCTTACTCTGCCTCCAATTACCTAGAACTCGCTGCACTTACTGATTTGATTTGTTAATGTCTACGTTTAGTCTGCAGCATGTGGGCTGACCAGTCAATCAGAGACACGGAGGGTATGACGAGTCATGTCGAGGTAAATATTGTTAACCGATAAATTATACCAAAATTATGTGGCAATGAGCAAATACTATAGATGCCTTTCCAGTAAATAGAGTCATCTTACATCAGAATCAGTTTCTGGATAAAAAGGCGTTACTTTGTCGCGTAAACGGACCCCCAAAAAACAACGAAAGTTTTCTATTTTCACTTGCCATGTGAACGTGGCCTAATTATATGCAGCCCTGCTCTTTGAACACATTATATTAATTCTACACTATGGCTGTAAGAAGTTACTCAATGGTGAATTTACATATATGATGTGTGAGTATATGTTCAGTTGCTGCTTTCTTATTGCAGTTATCCTCACACTGACAGAACTCTCATTTGAATACATTTGCCTCACAGTCTGATAGCAGACATCAGTTTGGAGGCCATTTGCATTCAGCTTAATTCTTTTTTATGTCACATCAAATCTAATGAAGTGGAATTTACTGAGGCACAGTGATGTTTTCTTCTGTCTGTCAGTTTGGCAGCAACAGAAAGGCCAGTGACTGAACACAGAAAGAAAAATCGAGGATAATAGAAGAAAGTAGGGGATGAGATTGGATGGAAATAGGGTCTAACAGCCTCCCGCTTGTCATCTCTTTAGAAATGTAATCAAGTACAACACGTCCTTCGATCTGCGCAACAGATATTTGTTGTCGCAGGGTGCATTAGGAACAAGGGCACCAATTCAGTTAGAGTTGAGAAGATAGAATAAAGAACGAGTGCTGTCAAAAATAAGTCGTTAATTTAATTAATTGATTTGAAACGTTTAACGCGTTAAAAAAAATGTAACGTAATTAACACAGTTTTGTTTACTTCCAGTTTTTATATTTGTATTTTTTTTCACTCCCTTACCAGAGCAGCAGCATGTGCAGCGTCTGTGAGTGCAGCACTGTGACTACAGTGCATGCGCTCCACGCCCATAGTAAATAGTTCTTCTGTCGATGTGTGAGTAAATGGACAACAAAAACAATGGCGGCCTCCAGAGTGTCATGACTCCCAGTCCATATTATCATTTGACTTGGTAGTTTTATAGTTGAGTCACACAGAATAACTTGATAGTCTGTCCATACGAACGTCTGTTTACTCCCATTGTTAATGTTTATATTGTATTGTTCTCTGCACGCATGTGCGTGTGGTTTCATTACAAATACAACCAACAGCGCCCACTGGTGGCCCTACATGAAAACAATATCGTTTTCAGTGTTTCTGAAACCAAAAAACACAAAAACAATGGGATTTCACTTGAAACGTGACTTGGGCCTTTGTCTCTAAAATAATCTCTCAAAAGTGATCTTTTCACTGATGAAATGCTGAATTAGACTTCTTTATATTGTATCCAGATTAAGGCTATAATTCATAATATACATTATAGTTATTAATATCAATGTGAGACACACCTGAAAAGTTTGGAAGTCACTGAAAGACGACAGGACAAAACTAGAGCGGGGACTCCGTGAGCACATACCTTCGCCAATGCAACATTTGTTTGCGGAATCGAGTGAGCATTGCAATGTTTGTTAATCGGTAGCTCATATCAATGCTAACTGGCCTGCCAGGTAGCAACATCACTGTGTGAAAGACTGAGCATGGAGCATCTCCATGGCAACAGATGCTGATCTTCCTTGATCTTCTTTCATCTCCTCCATGAGGTGCCTCTCTCATACGCTTTGCATGGCCTATTTTTTTTTTTTTGCAGTTTTTTGGGGTTTATTTGAAAACGGTTTGCCGTTGACATCCCAAAATCTAATCAATTGGTCCTTGTATGATGACAAATCATCTGTGAATATTTTATTCAATTCAGGTTCATAGTTTTTGCTAAAAGAGTAAAATACAGACATACGAACCAATAAACACGTGGACAAAATCATAACCTTCTGCCCAACTTTCGATGTCGAAAGTAATGACGGAAAGACAAAGTCAAGAAGCAGAGAAGGTGGTAATGAAAGTGAAGGGGAGACAATGAAAGCAGAAGCAACAAGAGATGAAAGCAGGTGACAAGGTACTCAAAGGATATATGAAAGAAGTGGAGAGTAATGAAAACCTCACCCTCTCCCTACAGATAAGAAACCATTTGTGGCATGTGTGCTGTTCAAATGCTGCTCTTCTTGAAAGGGGTGGATTTGCACCTGTTACTGAAATCCTGCTTCTTAGATTAATGTGCTGCAGTCAAAGAGAGAAAAAAAATAATTAACCTCTCGTGACTCTGCTTTCTCTCTGCCCCATTCTCTCTCTCTTTCTATCCATCTATGGTAATGCAGGAGCGCTCTTGTTTATTTAATTGGTCAACATCAACTCCGTAGCTTATAAAGCTTTTTATTCTGTTCTGTGCATGTGGCCAATTTGGCTGGGATTGGTATGCACCGCCTGGGAAGAAACGATAATTGGTGCCAATATTTGTGTTTAGCAGGCCTTTAACATTGTGTGTCGGCACACTCCAAAGAGCTCCACACCTTCCAAAAAACCCACTTTATGTGCACACTGGGTGCTGAAAAGTACAGTTTTTTGGTTGGTTGTTTTCCTCCCAGGCCCTCACTTAGAAGTAAATGACTCATTTGCATGCACGGCACCCTGCTGTACGTCTTTGTGCCTGAGCACAGGGGCGGTCTGGAAAAAAAGCCAACTACACCCAGCACTGTTCTGTGGCAGGACTCGGCTTTGTACGTCTTTGTCTGCATGATGAGCTCATGAGAGTATTGATCACCAGACACCGACCAACCTCTGAGCTCTCTCTGGTCTTTGTGATGAGCCACAGACTGAGTCCCAAACCCTGCGAATCCATTAACTGAATAGCAGCATAGGAAATAGACTCCTTTGGGGAACAATAAATAGATAAATCACATTATTGATCCCAAGGGGGAGTTCCAGTGTTGAAGCATAAATTTACATGAATCGCAAATGAGAAAAAATTAACACAAAGCTTACAGTGAGATTCGCGACACTGAATTAATAACAAATACTGGGTTGCCTACAGGCTCTTCAATATTGCTGTGTTGTGCCATAAATGTAAAACTGCATGTTTTTATTGCAATGTTTGCATTCTCTGTGGCTATGAAAATACAATGGGTAACAATACTCAGGAACGGATACAGTACTGTTACAGCACCTCAGAATATCTCCCAGTTTCTAGAGAGTTGATGGGCCCATTTATTTGGAGCAGGGAAGCATTTACAGTTCCAGGCAATGGACATATTTAACCAGCCACAATAGTTTGTACACCTGTTATCTTTGTCATTCCAAGGATTTAAACAGCCACTCAGAAGGCTGCAGCTCAATGCTGATGGTAGGGTTGTGGTGATTGGGGATCCAATTGTATTTTAGTCCACAAAGGAATAAACTTGATGAGGTTTGCCATCAATCGTGCTTGGAAATCATTAAAAGTATTAAGTGGCGAGTAAATGCAGTGCTGTCTCACAGAGGGATGAAAAGCACTGAACAATCAGCTTTTTCTTTTTTTCTTAATAAAACGAATATTTTTAACTTGAGTTTTACTGTTTACTTCAAGGAGACGACTATAATCTAGTGACAAATGTTGGATTGCCGACATCTGTCACTGGAATGATTGGTTCAAACTTAAGACTCATAAGACGGAAATTTGAATAATGTGACTAAGTTGTTGGTGCCAGATGGTGTAAGAGACTACTGATTTACCGAGGTCTAGTATGAGTAGGATTTGGAGGCAGTGGTGGCCCAGAGGTTAGAGAAGCAGACTTGGGATCGAGAATTTGCAGTTTCGATTCCCACAGCTGACAAGTCACCACTGTGTGTCTCTGAGCAAGACCCTTGACCCCCTTCAGCTCCCTGGAGAGCCCTAATGGTGCTGCACGCCACATCCTAGAAATATGATGGGTATATGCGGAAAAAGGAATTTCCCCTGAGGGGATTAATAATGTATGTATGATCAGTTTAGTTTAGATTATGGTCTAAATAAGAGAAACTATCCTGTGAAAAGCAGTTGAAGACAACTCAGCGTTGTCAGAGGTTGGACGAGACTAATCAGACGATGAAAAGCAGACTTGAGTAAACCTCTTGATCGACTGAGACGTTAAGATAATGATCTTTAAACACACACCATGACAAACATTGAGGTGGATGGACAACAGTTGGACCATCAGCTAAAGACCACACAGAAAGTCTCGTTTCTAAGCTAAGAATGAACAAGTAGAACATTGTAGAAAAGTAAGGAAGGGAAGTTACTTAGTCTTATGGAATGGTTTTCCTTGTGAAAAATGACTATCGGTGGCTTGTTTGGTCCATCTCCACAACATGCCAGCTCCACTGTGAAGATTTCTCATGACCAGTTGTCATTATATTCACACTTATTCACACTTTTCTGCCCTTTCTCTGCACACTTATCAGCAACACATGGGCCCGTGGGGATGTCAAAGGTGATGTTGCTAAGCTAAACAGCTAATCGATATCTATGCCGGACTTGAGCGGTGGGCGTCACTCAAGCCCGGTCTCTACCAGCCAGGATGAGCCGGCAGGACGGTTGCGGCGTCTGCGTCTAAGCCCCGGTTCCGACCCTGAAGGCCACACCTGTCATTATCGCTTATCCCAAGGCCTAGCCTATAGATGTCGACAAAGACCACGAAACGGACATTTACAACTGTCGGCAGAAATGTTGTTGTGGGCCGCCATTGGCCTGCAGGCCGCATTTTGGGAACCTATGCCTTAAAAGATTTAGGTTACCAATGGTTTTGGGTATTTTTTGGGCACCAAAGATTTGATTTTAATGATTAAAAGTCTGTTTTTCTTGTTTCGCTCTTACCCTGGACACCACTTGCAATTTAATTCCTCTAACTGAATATTTAGCAGATGGGAATATATTTAATGGTGACCCTGAGGTCTCTGGATCACAGCAGCTGGTTGTTTGTACTCTGCTTTGGCCTCAGCAATTATGAAGTGTCACACAAGCGTAAATAGAGTGCTCATTGAGGAGAAAGTGCTCTCCTCACAGCCAGCATCAGCCCTGCAATCATAAACTGCCCTCTGACAATACAGTCAGTATAAAAGTTGCGTTATGGAAATCTATTCTAAGGGACATTTTCAATTCTGATGTGTTCCTGAATTGGGGTTACTGCCTGATAATAGCCAGTAATGTAACAGGTCAAAGGGGCTGAAAATATGTAATTTTCATAAAATCACAGCTGTGTGAGCATTACAATTGATCAAAGGAGTGCTTTATGGAACAGACAGCAGGTATCAAATGTTGTGGAAAAGCTTTGCCGAACTTTCTGTCTCGCTCTATTTTAAAGGATGACAGATGAAGCTCACAGCAGGTGATCACAAGTCCAGCAGCTTCACGGAGGATCCTCTGTTATTATGTTCTTCCTGATTGTCCCTGCAGTGCCAGGAAAGTGTTTAAAACACTGATTTCATTGTACATTTGGCATTATGAGGGAACAATAAATTGATTGCTGTGTAGACGTGACAGAAATGGTATCCGGTAGTTTGTCTTGACACGTCGGTACAGACGAGGAGAGCACACATAGATTCAAGGTAATGTGCAAAACAATTGAGCTTCCAACGTTGAAAGTGAAGTGTGTTTTCATTTCAGAAAAGTTTTGGGTTTACATGGTGATGTTTTGAAAATGATGTCCATGTACTTAGAAATAGCAGAAACGCTGATAAACTATGTAGTTAGCATGTGGGGTCACTCGTGGGTGCTGTTGGTTGTTTTTGTTATAAACTATGCACACGTGTGTAGAGAGCAATTATATATCAAACTACCAAGTCCCAGGAGAATATGGACTTGAAGTCATGACACTCCAGGGGCCGCCATTGTTATTGTCCGACGACTCGTCCTTGTGCATAACAACTACAACTGTGGTGCACGAGGGCAGTCGCAGAGTTTCAGAAAAGTTGCAGTTCCCACCGTTTACACAAGTGTTCCACAGGCCTTCCACCATTTCTAAAAGCGTTTTCAAAGAGTTCCACCTTGGTAGCCGTTTTTGAAAAGTTGTGTTTTCAGTTTCCTCCAAGCAGTGGTTATGACTCACTTGCCGTGCAGGAGACCAGAGTTTGAGTCCTCACCGATACATGAATTTATTTAGATATGCCTAGTTAATTTTAAAGATGCTGTTTTGTTTATTCTTTTTATTTTGGATCCGCCATCCCTCCGTATTTCTACATAGTATAGAGGTTAAAATCGATATATACAGTGTATGGAGGGTTTTACGGCACTCGGTGTGTTCTGTTCAGTGGGTCCAAATGGCTCTATGAGCGTTGAAGGTTGCCGACCCCTCACCCCAGCGGGAATATCAGAAAGCCGCCACCTCTGAGCCTGGTTCTGCAAAGGTTTCTTCCTGTTAGAGGGAGTTCTTCCTTTCCACCGCTGTTTATGCTTGCTCATGTGGATTTGTTGGGTTTCTCTCTGTTAAAAGCACCTAGAAACGACTATGTTGTATTTGGTGCTAAATAAATAAAGTTGAATTGAATTGAATTGAATTGAATTGAATTGAACAATAGTTTTCTGTTTTCACTTTAAAGCTTGTAAACGAGGCCTTAGATTCTTTGGTTTTGTTTTAGGTGATGTAATATTCTAAAATATCATTGAAACAGATAAAAACATGGCATAAATTAGCTAGAAAGCAAATCTCAAAGGCCATCCTCCTATATTAAAATGCAATCGAACTAAATGAGATTTCACTCATTTCTCAGGAGTGTATGAAAGTGCCACATGTTCCACTTTCAAAGTGGAGTTTAGACCAGAACCGATCTGACTTCTGACTCCAACATAAATACACAACTGAGAAAATCTTGCAACATATAAACTGAAAAAAATGTATTGGAGTAAAATATAATGAGCATTATTTTGAGATACTTGATGAATCTAAAATATACAGAAATAAATCCCAATATGGAATATTGGTGAAATTAACTTTCTAATTATATTCTAATTTTCCCGACGTGCCTGTACAAAGTTTGCAAAAAGAAATATGACTACACATTGTTCCGTTTATTCATATGCAGCGCATTCACTGGGCTAACTTCAAACATTTTAATTTGACTAGATGAGCAACGTCTGATCCTTTTAACCTCACTATTGACGACAGGTCTGGGTACATGTTGAAGAAAGAAATTGAAGTCGGGATCCTGCAGACAGCTTGCCATGCGTTTATAATGACGGCTCACAACAATGCTTCACCTCACTAAACAGTTTCTATCAGGATACTGTACATTAGACAGAACCAATGGATCTCATCAGAAGGAGCTGTTTCACTCTTCAAGCCCTACACCAGGGGGGATGTCATCACCACGGTTGTGAAAAAGCCCAATAACAAGTCCCTCATTGCAATCAGGTGTGTTGCAGCTGGGAGAGAGCTCAAACATGCAGGACAGGGGCCCTCGAGGACCGAGGCTAGAGACCTCTGCCCCACACAATATCAATGCTCATGGGTAAAATGTGTTTTACCTGTCATTTGTGGTTACCAATAAACTACTTCTCAGTTTATTCTAACGGTGTGTGAGGGTCAACACCTTCACTGCACTTACAGTAGTAACACTCCCTGCTCTTCTATTTTCCTCATTCCATCAGGTCCTGTATCTTTTCACTCTCATTTTATCAGGAGTAAATAAGTAGCTGTCGATCTCCATTTGCACCTTTATAGTGTTTTTGTTTTTGTGTCTGTCTTGTTTCGTAAATGTTGGCCATGTTCTTCCACTCTGCACTGTTTGATCCTGTCATTACCTTCCCCAACAAAAGTAGGGCGATGACTCTGGGATGATTTGTCATCATCCAAGGACCAAGCGATTCGATTTTGCGGCTTTAGCAGCTTACCGTTCACGAATAAATCCCCAAAAAGTGTGAAAAACTTTTTCAGTACAAAGCGGATGAGAAGGTCAAAGGAGAGCAGCATCTGTTGCCATGGAGATGCTCCCTGCTCAGTGTTTCACACTGTGATGTAGCTACCTGACCTACCTGGTTAGCATTTAAATGAGGTAACGGCTATCGTGCGAGCGATGCCAACTCAGTTCCGCAAACAAATGTGGTGTTGGCTAAAATGTGCGCTCTTCCGAGTGCCTGTTCTAGTTTATTTCTTTATTGGTTTGTATGTATGTATGCATTTGACCAACTTTTCGCAAGAACTATTGACCTGAATGGCATGATCGGTTCAGGGATGATTTGTCGTCGTCATTAGATTTTTGGGAGCGAACAGATCCTGGGAAGGTAAGATATTTCCTCCATTGCAGACGCGCTGGAGCTGCGTGGCATGGCGTCAGTCAGGGCTGACGCTGTCGTTAGCCATCTGCTAACACACGGCTGACTCCGCTCCCCGCCTCGTCCCCCTTCTTCACTCTCAGCCAATCACATGCCAACTCACTCTAACGGTTCCATTGGTTTCCATGGTGATAAATGTGACAATGTCGAAGGTATGTGCTCTACCATCTGCCTATTCTAGTTGTCCATATTTTTACATATACATCAAAAGACTTCAACAGCACATTCTATAGGTATACGATGTGACATGATTTCAAAGAAAGAATCAACAGCAGTGCTTTATTTAGAGCTAAATAACACTTAAGCGATTATTATGATCTTTTGAAAACTCACAATTTGATATGTGCACATAATAATGATGGGCACACTATGACTATCTGCCATATTATATAGCTTGTTCAGTCAGATCTGCTCTTCAATGAGGGCACTTATAAGGTGCAATAACAGTTTTAAACAGCTGTGCTCAACTACTTTGGAGACACATTTAGATGGACTGTCAGACCTCACTAAAGGGCGGTGGTGTGCAGTCAGGGGCAGCAGCGCTAGCACTGCTAGCCCTGTCAAAAATGATTTTTCTTTTCTTTTAGAATTGAAAAGTGATTCTGAAATCTGTGTCTGGAATCAATTATGCTGCTTGTTCAGAAACTTTATCCAGAAAACGACTGGTTATATTTTGTGGAGCTCAAATCTCCTATGTCCTCTAAATGCATCACAGCTCCTTTCCTCTGCCGGGGCCAGCAGTAACTGCATTACTAACCTCTGATCGAAGCTTGATGCTGCTATTGGGTTAAAATGTTGAGTGACAGTATCATCAGCCAATCAAATTTTGATGTGTTATTGACGGAATGCCCCAGGGCAAGCGGAGTTTCTAAGTGCTGGTCTTGGTGTCGTCATTGAAATGAGCTTCATCGATTGGCCAATGGGCAGGTGCGTGACGACGCACTGTTATTATCTGCTATTCTGGAGATGATGGCGGCTAATTTAACAACAAGATCTGGTGATACGATAGCGGACCTGCTTCGGGGGCCTTTCTCAAGGCGCCAGTTTGCAGAAAAAATGGAAATTGTGAGTAAAGGAAGACCAAAGCGGGAAACTACCAACACTACCACTGGGTGACAGCTCGCTGGGAGCACACCAAGCTGTTCTGCTGGCCATGTTTACTCTTCAGTACAAGAGCATGGAATAGCAGTGGTTTAAGCAGCATAGAGCCATTCATCAAAAAGGTTCGCAGGATGGATTTCATCTACAAGTGACGGGTGAGTGCTAGTTTTGTTTTCTTTCCTTTCTCTGGATTAGATTGGCGCTGCTGATTGGCATTTGGTGCTGTTTTTGATTATAAAGTGGTGTTTCACATACAATCGTGGCGGCCGCCACGATTAAATTATGTCAGGTTTGGTTCGACCAACGCGATATCGCTCCGTTCATTCGTCTCCGTATAGCCTCTTTCTCCGTTATTGTCATTCGCACAGACAGACGAGCGCACATGCATGACAGTAGTGCGCGAGACTCGCACGGTCCGAACCCACACAGTGTTTTTACTGTAGGACATAATGTGCGGCTGTATCTCATAGGCACCCATACTTTTTTTTTTCGGGGGTGGGGGGGAGAGGGAGTGAATTTGTTACTGCTGGCCCTGACTGAAACACCCCCGCACGCCACTGCTAAAGGGAGCTGTTTTTTTCAAACTACACACTGCTGATACCCATGGACAGCTTCTTAAAAGAGCCTATTACGTAAGAATGGGAACACAAAATTTCAAGTTTCAACTCAAACAAAAAGGTCTTTAGGAAAGGGCCAAACATGATAACATGGATGGTAAAAGATCGACCATCAATGCATTGGGTCATAGGGAACCTTCCACCTTCTGCTGCCTTATTTAAAAAAAAAAGTAAATAATAATAATAATTCACAAACACAACCAAAACTGAGAATGGGTCCACAAGCTCGCTATAGCCTAACATAACAAACGCCATATTATAATACTGCCTGCTAAAAAAACCAAAACAAAACTATTTAATTCTGTTTCACTTTGTCAGCTGGGTTACTAGAAATGAAGCTTCCATATATCTGGCGGCCAGTGGGCTGCCTGTTGTTCACTCACCACACTATTATACTCCACTCACCTCTTCATGAAAAGAAAAAGGAAAGACGTGATGATCCGAACAATCAGAAACATTTTCTTGAGGGGATGTGAAACTGAAGTGTCTAAAGAATAAAAAGGAAAGACAATTTTTTTCGGTAGCGTGTACTCTCATCAAATACGAAATGCTTTACTGGAGAATAACACCACCCTTACTCTTTTCAGCTTGTGTTTTTCCATAGTTCTCATGAGACGCTCGGTTCTTCGAGTCATAAAAAATAGTATACCAGTCACATTTTGTGGGAGCTTTGGACTCAATCAAATAAGCTCAGGTGGAACATTTTGGAATTTAAATCAGCTGTATAAGACGCACAACTCTTTGATTGACAAGGAGTGTCTAAACCTATAGTATCTTCACCCAACAGCTGCACTGATTTTGCATGTTAAAGATGCACAGCAGCATTCATCACACACTCGCCTCCGCACAATGCTCTCTGTTCTCGTCTGTATTTGACTGTAGAAGCCGCCAACTCCTCAATCAGTGTGCATTCACACCCTCGTTTATCTTCTCGATTTCCTCCCTATAGGGCCTTTTAAGCCTTGTCTTGACCTTACGTCACCATGGCAACACCTCCCAGGATGTATCGTTACAGAGGCACACAAAAGAGGTGATGTGTTTTGGGAAGACGGATCGTTCGTCTGCTCTTATTGTGTTTATGGGAGATTAGGAGGGGGAAATGGTGGACGGGTGAGACCGGAGGACTGTAGGGGAGTGCGTAGGTGATTCTTTTGGGCTCTGCAGTGGGAGTTCCTGCCTTCAGTGGGACATTTAGAGGATTCATCTTTTGAAGTTTATGGAGTCTCATATGATTTAGAAGGAGTTTGCGCACTCCAGCTGTTTTTCTCTTATTGTGATCATGGAACCATTCAGGATGTACTTGCTTGATTTTCACATAGACCCAACTAGTTGGATTAGGGTTTTCTCAAGGCTTTTATTGTTTTGAGTTATAATATTATATACATATAATAGTATATAATAACTATCGTCCTCGGCCTCAGGCATAGGTCTTCTTGTTTCTGTTTTTTTAGTTGTTCCTTTCAGCAATGCTGTTTTGTTTAATTCATGCTCCAAACCACTGGAATAGGTTGATATTATTATCCACATTTGCAATCATTGAATTGTATTCCTTATGGATTTATTATTAATATCTCATCATCAATATTATAATCCTTATTGAGCACTTCTTCTTATTCTTTTTCATATAATCATTTTGTCTTACTGACTTGTATTTTTATCCAATCTAGGACTTCATTAGTCGAGACCTGTGGGACACGTCGTCCTCCGGTTCTCCCTGAGAGGTCCATGGTGAATATTTAATGAAATGCAAATTAGGCTATAATCACACTGCATGGAAAAGTGGATCAATTCGGACTTTTTTGTTGCTCATATGTCATAAATATCAAATTTTATTCATGAATGCAAATTTCTTTTCTCATGTTTTTATTTTACATCTGACATACACCACTTTCATATGTGGTCCTATATCGGACACATTTCAGTCTGAACAATCATTTTGCATTTCATCCAACTTCCATGTCAATTCTGTGATGGAGGACATAGACATAGATGAGAGACCTGCTGACTAGCAGTAGCCTTACTTTACTCATATTCGCACTTGTGAGTGTTCCGTCATACGTCTTCACTTTGTTGACCAAGTGTGCTAATAATCTTCACCATGTAAAAATGTTCCCTCACACTGAAAGGAGAGGGTGATGTACAATTTCAATCATAATTATCAGAAAAAACATGCAGAGAAATACAAGAATGTGACTGATGCCTAACAGGAACCTACATCGTAGTGTTTTACCACAGGAGACGGATCTCAACACCACATTTTCAAAATCTTGTCTTGACTTGGTCTCTGTCCCTTTAAGTCCTGGTCTTGGGATGCTTGGGTCATTGGTCTTCTCCAGACTTTAGAATTCTGTGGTTTTGGTCTTGACCCTTTCCCAGCTCCTTAAACTCTAGGTCTTGACACGGACTCGGGTTAGGTGGTTTAGACTAAACGCTCTTATGTAGTGCTATTTTTTTTAAAAGGTATGACTTTTTTTTCCTTTTTTTGGCAGGAATTAGTTCTTGACATTCCAAGACAGTTTTCAGGTAAAAAAAACCCCAACTAATTAAATTGTCTTCAACATCCTTTTTTGCTCAACCTTATTCAACAGTTGTTTAGGCTGGGATAACCCAAGCTGACTATGGGCGAACACAGGATACAATCTGGACTGATTGACGGTCCATTAGAGAAAACTTTCAACAATATAAATGGCCTTGTGATAAATTACCAGTACAGCTTGAACACTGTCTGTTACTGTACTTACTTTGCTCTCCTTCATCCCGAACAATAGCTATGGCACTCAATGTTTTGTCCGAGGTCAAAAAAAGCTTTTACTTTAACATCCCAGTTGAGTGCAGCTGGGAGCCCAGATTAGAAGTCAGTTCATCAGATGACATTGTCCAAACAGTCATACAAGCTGTAGATGCATAGAACAAGGTTTCAGGCTTATCTGAACAGTTCTCTACCAGTTACTCTACCACAATCCACATGGGAAAAATGAAACATTTAGGACCCAGTTTTAGTTGTTGACATACATCTCTAATACATTGTCAATATTATTCTGAAAGAAATTCCTCATTACACTCATTGAAATTAGTATTTCCGACATTTAAATCCCAGGGTTTGTTGATTATTTTTTTTTTTGCATTCAAAGAAACTCCTGTAGATTCCAGAGGCATTGTGTGTGCAAGATCCCGCTTTTACGCTCGATCTTACGAGATCTCGATTCACACTGGAAAAACTATAAACGGCCAGTTTCACAATGTTTAAGACTATTCTCGTGGATTGAATACTCATTCTTTGTGAAAGTCTGGCTTTTGTTTCGGGCTGAATCAGTCAGTTTCTTAAGCAGGGGCTGCACCACTGCATGTTTAAAAAGCGCAGGAACAACACCAGACGACAGGCTGCAGTTAATAATAGTGAGGTTGAGCTGCCCTATGCTGTGAAAGAGTTCCTTAAAAAGATGAGGAGGGATAGCATCCTGGGGGGGGGAACCTGAGGGCACTAAAAGTTGCAATGTCCCTGGCTCAATCTCATCAAATGTAACCGGACAAGGAGCAGAGTCAGAGGGATCAGAGACAGGAGCTGGAATCAGGGCCCCGGTGGCAGGAACCTTGTCAATAAGACAATGCAGGAAGTTGTCACACGTTTCAGGGGATGATTCCAGGAAAACAGACTATGGGGCATTTTAAACAGATGTGTATGTATCCCCTTTAAAGCTAAAGAAAAAATTGAATTAGTAGTGAAGAAATTGGACAGGCCACTGACAGTATGAAGCCAGGAAAGAGAGCTGGACCAGATGTTCTCCCAGTTGATTTGTAGAATAAATTCAAGAAAAAGAAAAGCTCTCAAATCTGAAGCCACCCCAGTCTTGATTGTAAGACTGATAACTCCTACTCCACCGTGCAGCCAGAAATCCCTGAAATTTACGGAGCAGAAGAGATTCACAGCAGAATTTAAAGATATCACATAAACATAGATATTTTTTAGATCAGTTTAAAGTAGGTGTCAAAATGTGCCAAAACCAGACTTTTCTTGGATCAAGCATACAACAACATACCCTTTCAATTCAGTTTTGCACTGAGTAGGCAGATTAGGATTCAGCTCGTTGCCTCTACATATGGTCACAGTGGTTATGTATCAGGACCATATCAAGGCATTCAACATAATGTTACGCTGGCAGCAGCAAGGGAACTATGCAACAGTCCACAGTGAAGCAGAGTAAGGTTTTCAGTCGGTGCGGTCCAGGGCAGTCTGCTCAAGGACTATAAATAAAATATGTGGTCTTTTAGGCCTTTTTCTGACCTCATAAAAAGACCTGAATAAAATTGGATTCTTTTGACATACACTTACTGAAACATGTAAGAAGAGAAGGTAAAAAAGATTGCTTTTTTCCTCATGCAGGCCTTGTGGGGGGGGCAGGTGCAATCTTTAAAAATACTCAAAGAAGTGCATTTTGAATAATGTGGCTCTGTTTAATGCAAAAATTGGATGTCGTCGGTAAGCCGGTTTCTTATTCTCTTAGAAAACAACCTTCACTCAATGATAATATTGACTCTGAGAGACTAGTTATCTCCGGACATTCTGTGGGCAGAGACCTATAATGTCACATGGGTATATGGCTTTTTGTTCCCACCGTTGTGTGGTCTCAAAACCGACCTAGAGCTCTCTGGAGGCGGTGCAAATTGGTTGCTTGACTTGCTAATTTGTTCATATTACCTTTACCTTTTATGTTTGTACAATAAGCTAGGTGGTAAAGCCTTTCTGGTGTTCATGATGCAGGTTTGAAACGAACTGCGTCCATCTGTTCAACGTAACGCTGCTTCCATAAATACAAATCTAGACTTTTGTTATTAGCAGGATGATTAGATACTGTTGCTGCATGGTGGATTTCTGATCACTGGATAAAAAGTACTAAGGGGCTGTTGACACAACAACGATTTGAAGTGAAAAGGTAAAACTTACATTGTGTTTCTGGGAGAACAGTGTTGGGATTTATGTTATGTAATAAGTAATGTAATCTACCCATTAATAATTACACAAAGAAATAGATTAATTACTTAAGGCTAATGAATCATTTAAAAAATATATATTAATTGAAATTATCAGTTGAAATAAATTAGTAAATTATGAATTAATAATTATGGGGCACTACCTGGAATCAGGGACTAATTACCAAACTATCAGTCTCAGTTGAAAGAATTTACTTCAGTTTGTTAATATTCCTTTACAAAATATAAGCTAACACTTTCAATAAAAGAGAAGGTGTGAGATCTGACTGTTGTAACCAGTAATTGTCACAATTAATTCTCAATAATCACCAGGAATCATTCAATTAAGCTAAGAGGCGTTTATTAACAAAATGTACATTTTACATTGGTAATAAACAATGGTGCTCGGAATAACTGAAAACGCAAGTTTTTGAAAACAGCTTCCAAGTTGGAAATTTTCAAAAAACTTGCTCTCCGTGAAAAAAGAGAAAAACTTAACTTTTTGAAAATGCCGCACATCCATGGAAATGGGAGAAAATGCAACTTTTTGAAACAGTCCCACTCCATCACTGTGGAAACGGGGTAAAAGTTTTATGAAATGCTGTAACTGAGCATGCACACCACAGCAGTAGTAGTTATTCTGCACACACACAATAAGAACAATGGCGACCTACAGAGTGTCATGACTCCAGTTCACTTTCTCCTGGGACTCGGAATAGCAATCCATCTTGTCATCTGACCTTACGAATGTCGGTGTTTTTGCCAATATTACTGTTTAGCGTATTGTTCTCTGTGCGCATGTGTGTGTGTGGTATCATTAGAAAAATAAACAACAGCACCAAACCATAGCATGCATGCTAACTACATCATTTTCAGCATTTTTGCTGTTTCCGTGTAAACGGACATTGTTTTCAAAACATTGCTGTATAAATGTGGAACTTTTCTGAAACTGAAACACAAACAGATGCGTTGTCAGTTGAAACGTTGTGTAAACGGGGCCTTAGAAGCAAACTGCATGGCTCCAGAGTGTAAAGGTTAACACTCATCTAGCATTTACACTGAAGAACTGATCCCCTGACCTCATGGAATCAATATTTCAGATGCATTAACATGTGACTTGCTTGTATCCTGCAGCGTTGGCAAACAAACATCTCCCGGCCTTTCCCGCCTTTCCCGCCTCTCTGCTTCTCATCATCCTCAAATATTCATTAATATAGTTCAGTCAAGGTTGTGGAGGACACGCCACGGTTATTTTCTGCTCATAGGTTAGGGCATTTTGTTCCCAACAGAGCACCAATTATTGACCATCGCTGTGAGGGATGAGCATGTGCCTATGTACAGCGTGGCGGTCATTAAGAAAGACCAGGATGGCTTCATAAACAAGACTAATACTAATAGAACTATTTACATCAAATCTTTGCTGGGCGCTGGTTGTGTTTTCGTTGTGAGAAAGGCAGTTAAGTTAATTAGCAGTTTAGTATTCTGCGGGGTTCCCGGGTGAAGGTGGCTGCAACAGTTTTAAACTTCTGCCAGATTAGCAACTTTGGCAGCATCCATTTCATTTTATCGTCACAATTCGGACATATTTGGATGGAACCATTCGAGGGTTTTTATTCCAAACTATAGGCAAACTATTGAGTCTAACAGAACAAAAGGGTTGTATGGTTTGATGTAATTTACATGACATAAATAAGATAAACAAAATGCAAGCAGACACTACACAGATGTTCACAGGTCCTTTTATGGACTTTGTTCTCAGTTGCTACTCAGTTCATAAGGTTTGTGGACTGCCTGTCTTTCCAATTTATTGTTCAGGTGTTGTATTCAGATGTTTTAACTTTAGAATGTAGAAACCAAGATGCAGCTGCAGTAGTTGGATGTATGGTGATGGTGGTGATGAGACTGAGTACAGGATGACGGTGAACAACTTTGTCATTTGACATGATCTCAGAACGATCTGCAGCTCTGAGTGTCGGCGTCCTCCCGTCTCCATCCACGTGGCCAATGTGGACATTGTGGAGGACTACAAATTATTGTGGGTGTATATAAACAATAAACTGGACTGGGCTAAGGACACTGAAGACCTTTACAAGAAGGCCCAAAGCCGTCTACATTTTTTGAGGCATCGAAGGTCTTTCAAAATCTGCCGCACTATGCTGAAGGTCTTCTTTGAGTCTGTGGAGCGCTATCCTTTATGCTGTTGCATGCTGGGGCATCAGGCTGAGGCTTGCCAACACCAACAAGCTCAACAACATGTCAGACAGTGATTTTGTGATGAAGTCAACGCTGTTGATGAATTGAAGAATTTAGATCATGGTAACTTGTTTATTTTCAGTTTGCAGTAATCAAAGTAACTGAAAGCTTATCTTAAGTTTTAGTCATTCATCATATTAAAGTCAACATAATAATGCATTGGTTTGATTTAGCACTTTACATTCAAAGACACTTTCCATTGCATTATTGATTCACTCCA
The DNA here is from genome assembly GCF_963383615.2 of Lipophrys pholis. Classification (NCBI taxonomy): domain Eukaryota; kingdom Metazoa; phylum Chordata; class Actinopteri; order Blenniiformes; family Blenniidae; genus Lipophrys; species Lipophrys pholis. The sequence goes on from NC_137628.1 coordinate 13,681,700, forward strand.
TACACATTGATGGAAGTGAGGCTGCCATTTTCCACCATTGGCCCCTCCATCCACCACCAGCCACTCACTACATACACACAGGCAGCTTGGTGTTCAGTGTCTTGCCCAAGGATACTTCAGCTTGGAGGCAGGCAGAAATGGGAATTGAACCTGCAACCTTCCAATTGAGACGGCCACTCTACCAACTGAGCCATAAGTGGGCACAGTGTAAGATAAAAGTAGATCTACACATGTCTGAAAGAATACGCAAAGGACACTGGGACAAATTATTTTTTTTCCTAAGTTAATGCAACTGGGATACATCAAGTTAAGCATGTTTTCCAACCCCAAATTACCACTTAATTAGTTTAAAGTAGTGTTCTCAACAGGTTGGAAAAAACTGAGTTTGGTTAAATGATCTTTTTCATTCATTTGGATGTTAGCATTTACATGTTAGGTATTGAGGTTGCCAGAGACAAGAACTTTTTCCTTATACTTATGTTTTACATAAGGCAGGGTTTGATCTTGACAGGTCGACAGTCCATTGGTCCACACATTTACAGCTGCAGTCAATATAGACACTGTTTAGTCTAATATGCATGAATTTGGGCTGTAGACAAAGTCTGAGTATCCAGAGCAAGCCCATGCATGCACAGGGAGAACTTCCAAACTCAACAAAGACACGCCTGCAAAACTGGTAAATGAACCAGGGGTAGGTGTTCTGTAAGTGCTAACTGCTACACCGCCGTGTGACCCTTTTACAAATAAAAATAAATAAACATGAATCCACATGACTATTGTCACATTAATGACGAACACCAACAATGCAACATATAAAGCTGGCCACCTTTGTGAATGAAAGGAGCTAAATGGTCTAACTTTGCTTTGTCTTGTAGGACCGTTGACCAGTCTCTGATGGGATCCCACCAACTTCTCTGGCTGAGTATTGCTTAATGCCTCCATGGAGCTCATCCAGGCCACCCAAGTCTCTTTGCTACCTCAGGAATCCTCCACATCGAACATCTCTGCATCCCCCTACTCCCACTTCCTGCTCCTCTCCTCTCCATCAGAGCCGTTTTTTAGTTTCAACTCAACCAACAGTCTTTTCCCTTCGAACAGCTCTTGTCAAAACTGCAGTAGAAGTACCCCTGATTCTCTCCCCGGTTTGGCTGGAATCTTCATCCCTCTTATTTATGGAATCGTGTGTGTCGTTGGATTAGTGGGAAACAGTTTGGTTATCCACGTCATTGTCAACTACACCAAGAACGAGTCTGTCACAAACATCTACATCCTTAACTTAGCCATTGCAGATGAGCTTTTTATGCTGGGCCTCCCCTTCTTGGCGGTTCAGAACGCTCTGCTGTCCTGGCCCTTTGGATCTCTAATGTGCCGGGTGGTCATGACGGTCGACGCCATCAACCAGTTTACAAGCATCTTCTGCCTCACTGTGATGTCAGTGGACCGATACCTGGCCGTGGTGCACCCCATCCGATCGTCCTGGTGGCGGCGCCCCCATGTGGCCAAGGCCATCAGCGCCACAGTTTGGGCAGGATCCTTCGTGGTCGTGCTGCCAGTTGTTGTGTTTGCAGACGTGCTGAAGGATGATGGGAACTGCAGCATCGTGTGGCCCGAACCAGCAGAAGTGTGGAAGACTTCTTTTATTGTGTACACCTGCACCGTCGGCTTCTTCTGCCCTCTGACGGTCATCTGTCTGTGTTACCTTCTGATTGTCATCAAGGTGTATATAAAAATTATAGTTTGAACCTTATTGCAGCTGTGGCTCCGTTGTGGGTCAGTGAAAAGTTTTGGCATCTTATATGGTCACCACTGCTTTGTGAATATGATGAAGGCCTCATTTGCATGACAATGTATCGAGTGAAAACAAATATTTTATGCCATTTCGTTTCTAAATAGTTTTGCATTTACATGGCAACATTTTGAAATCGATGTCTGTTTACACAGAAACAGCAGGATCGCTGAAAATGATGTTTCAGCAAAGTTGTGTTTTCCCCCGTTTCCATGGAGACTGAGTAGGACCTTTTTCAAAAAGTTGCGTTTTCGCAGGGTCTGAGCCCCATGGTTGTGTAAACCGACACCATCTACTCACACGTGCAGTAGAACTATTTACTATAGCCGTGGTGCGCATGAGCAGTAGCAGCATTGTAGGAAAGTTGGGTTTTCAGTTACACAGAGAGCCGTTGTCTTGCAAACGGACACCCAATGCGCAACAAAAGTTTTCCGTTTTCACACGACAACGTTGTGGAGATAGTGTCTGAAAATGTCAATTCATGTTTTGGAGGTGCCTGTCGGGATTCAGGGGAGATAAAAAGCTTTGATCAAGGCCTTTTAGTAGATACCTAGAATGTCTTCATATATATCTATCAAAACTGTCAGGTATTACACTGAAGTTTTTAACTTACTAATGAATTAAGTCTGAAAGAAGTGTTGTTGTTTTTTTGGTCTGCTTGTTTTAAAAAAAACAAACTGGATATTCTTATCAGTAGCATATATAATTTGTGGTCCTCCCAATACTTAGATACAAAACCCCAAAAATCTTTTTTGTGTTTTGTATTCACTCTGAGTTTTTAATAATGGAATCAGGTTAATGGGAATAAGGCCACTTCAGATATTTGCAGTTTTCCTTAAAAATAATCTCTGTTAATCATCTTGGCTTGGCTGATGTCTGACTATTGGATTTGGGAAATTGATACATGACAATGTTGCAAAAAAGGAGTCACAGTCCAAACTTTAACAGATTTCATCAACAGATTGTGTTGTTTGTTCAGCCAACAGCATAATCCCTGTTGTTTGCTCGCTGTCAGTGGCAGTTATACCCACATTTTGAGCTCTGTGGTTGTGTTTCTACCACAGTGCTCCTATGTGGTTGAAGTAATCCTCTCTTTCCCCGAATCTTGAGGTAAACAGGATATACCTTTGATTATTTTCGGGTCAAATCAAGCAAGTAGACAGTTACACAACTGCCATTTTCGTAGGATGTGATTTGTCCTTGTGGCCACCACATTGATATGGCAGAAAACATCATGTGCATCAGTCATGGATAAATGAAATTACCTCAAAAGCAGAGACGAAAATAGCTCAAATCATTTGAAAACTCAGTACCTCATCATTTTAATGCCAGAAGGTAATTATACTAAAAGTGTAGTTTTCTCTAATTTACAACGACATGCTTTTCAGATAAAGCTGTCGAGCAGAGAACGGTCTGTCTGAACAAACTAACATCCTAATTGAATGGGTTCCTGATATAATGAATGATGCTGAGAGCACTTGTGTCATGCATAAGAAGAATATAGTGATAAGGCCAATTAGTTTCTCTGATGTTCTGTGGAAAACATGTCAACGTTATTACGGGCTAAAACTGTCGCTCTATAGCTAGTCAGTCCACTTTAATAGTCAACAGATACATTCACTAAATTAATGCATGTGTGTGTGTGTGTGTGTTTGTGTATATGTATATCATGACAATGGCAGGACTCACACTATAGGTTGAAATGAATATTGAATGCTCATGGAAAATCACATTTTCCCATTAATTTGACTTGAGAAAGTAGTTTTATTTGTCAAAGACCAGACTAAGGCCCAGTTTGCAAAACACAACAAATGTTTTCTGTTTTCACTTGAAAACCTTTGTTGTGTGCGTGTGTGTGCAAACACGACATCGAAGCTCAGAGTAAAAGGAAACACAACTTTTTGAAAACAGCTCCCATGATGGAATTCTTTCAAATATGCACCGACTCTGTCTGCGTTACACATGGGAAAGCGCAAGTTTTCTAAAAATGTTCCGACTGCGCATGCACTGCATGGCTGTAGGACATAGTTATTTTGAACATGCATGAATAGATAAACAATAGCAACAATGGTGGCCTACAGAGTGTCATATCTCCAAGTCCATATTCTCCTGGGACTTGGTAGATTTTGGTACCAGAAAAACAATCCAACTTCCTCGTCTTTCCGCACTGATGTCTATGTACTCGCCGTTGTTAATGTTTATATTGTATTGTTCTCTGCATGCTTGAGTGTTGTTTCATTACAAAAACAAGCAACAGCACTTACGAGTGGCCCAACAAGAAAACTCAATTATTTTCTATGTTTCTGCCATTTCTGTGTTAACAGACATTGTTTTCAGAATGCTGCGGTGTAAACGTGAATTTTTCCTGAAATGGAAATGCAAAAAAGACGCGTTTTCACAGGAAATGTTGTGCGTTAACCGCGCCTGAGACATTCTTTTCTTTTTCTTTCATAGGTGCGAAGTGTTGGAAAACGTGCACAGGCGACATCGTCAAGACGCAGGAAGTCGGAGCGTAAAATCACCAGGATGGTCGTTGTGGTGGTGGCGGTGTTCGTCCTCTGCTGGCTCCCCTTCTACGCTCTCAACATCCTCAACCTCCTCGTGGTTCTGCCCGGAGACTTTCGCGGTCTCTACTTTTTTGTTGTGGTGCTTTCATATGCAAACAGCTGCGCGAACCCCATCCTGTACGGATTTCTGTCCGACAATTTCAAGAGAGGCTTCCGGAAGGCCCTGTGCCGCACGTCGCGTCGGGTGAAGAGCAACGACAGAACCGGCACAGAGGTGCAGCGACCCACTGAGGAGTGGGGAGGCATAGTGCTCCAGGCGCAGAAGAGTGACGGCGTCCCCAACGTGCGGGAGAATGGCTGCGGTGAAAACAATGAAGAGGTGGAAACAAATGGACTGGAAGGCGCCATACAGATGAGCGAGTTGTGCAAAACATCCCAAAATGGAAATCGGAACGGAATAAAGGAAGTTTCAAGGACGCAGGCAGCACACAGAAGCGACTCTGAGCTGAGTGCAGGCTTTGATTCTGCCCCGGCTGTGTCATCAATAGCCCAGAAAAGTAAAAACGGCATGTCACACTCTGAAGAACAGCCAGACAAACAGTCTGTTCTTGATATCAGCTGCCTGTAGCAGAAGGCAATGGGCTCTTTTCTGTAGCTTTTGCTACCTGCTGTTTAGGAGCGCCCACAGCGCAGCCACCTCGTTAAAACCACTGGCATTTTACATACTGCATATCATAGAGACCTTCCTGTTATGTCAAGAAGTAGAATGTATTTCACAGCAGACAACAGTTACAGTTGTACCAGGATGAAAGGGTATAGATACAGACTTTGACAAACGTCAAGCAATAGCTTGACCAACGCAAAAAAAAGAAAAGAAATTATGAGGACAATTTCTGTGGATGTTCTCATTTATTTAGGTAGGAGGCATCTCATCCGAATCAGGTAAACTAGAGTTGTTTATATGTCTTGGAAGATGTTTCACCACATGTACAACTGGATACATCATGGTGGTCGGGACACATGACGCAGATGAGTCAACTGATGCCACTGTTAAGTATTCCTACAAAAAGACTTTTATCATAGAACTGCATAATAGAGCATCTGCAGAAGGTGGATTTGTACACTGGGGGGGTTAAAACACTAAGGTAACCAGGCATGATACCTTGCATAAATTACTTCTTGGGACAACCTTTGGTACGAGCAGATATTACTTTGTGGATCACATAGAATCCATAGATAAAAGGTACCCTTCAAAAACCTTTTCTGTCAGCCCTTTGCTAAAATGGTTCACACATGCTTAAAGGTCAACTCAGGATCCAAATGCCCCAAATCTCAATCTGTGACCTGTGAAATATTTTGGGCAAATGAGTCCAGTCAATGGAGGGCCCTCTTCATGCACTCCGGGACTTGTTGTTTATGTGCCTGACAAGCATTCAATACTTTTACACCTTTGACTGAGTATTAAGGCTTATTTATGCTTTTAATGTTTTGGTTGACCCGTGCATATGAATTATATTGTGCAAGTCGCTTGTACTGCCAGTTTGCGTTATGTAACAGCGTGCCATTTCTGATGCAAATGACAAACAGGTTTTTGTATTTATCTGAAGTATTTGGATGTAATGCTTTATCTTGTAAAATAGCTTCGAATGCCATGAAGAGCATGGGTGCTACCTATGGTACCTTGGAAATTAGGAAACCTGAACGAAGGTTGTGAAAGTAGCGAGTCAATCTAGGTGGCCCGCATCTGCAACCACGTCACCATGGAAAAGACCTTCACTTCCCTCCGTGTGTGTATTTGAAAGAAGACTGCCACTTTTCCAATTAAGAACATCTTGTGCTGAAAGGGCTAATGCACTGTATGAATCATGTCCCAGTGGGAGCGAACACAATTAATGACCCATTGTGAAATGAAAAATGGCAGCTGTGTTTACTTTCACCGCCGAGGCTTTTTGAGAACAGCCCACATAAAGATATTTGGTACAGTTTCTACCAACGCGTCTCACAGTTGAAGCTTTTCTGTATCTGAACACGCCTTCACGAAGAAACATGAATGTATTTAAGCAGCGACACTTCTTTAAAGTCACGCTTTGTTTCCTGGTAAGAAGAACGAGGAAAAGGTTGATCATAATCACCACCTGGGAAAAGTGCAAAAATAGACAGCAAATTTTTACTCATATTAGGTCTAAGTAGGGATGCACCGATACCAGTATAGGCTCCGGTACTGAACTGAATGTCAGTTAATCCGTTATTTATCCAAACACATTTTAAAGTCTTGGTGAGATTGAACCTAAAGAGAGCTGCATTAAAGAAAGAAAAAAAAAAAAATGACATTGCTGTTTGCTGTTGCTGTAGTCCATGCTATGATATGAAAAGAAAAAATTGCATGACTTAAAACATTAAAACAGTTTTGATGAGATATTGTAATCAGAATAGGTCAATTTTGTGGTCATGCTTATCTTGAACTCTGGTTCCCATAAAGATTTTAGGTCATTTTTGAGGGCAGTTACTAAAAAGTAATATTTCGGTACAATTAGGACATCCTGATATTATACCAACATGCAATGACGTTGCTTAGTATTGCAATAACAATAAATGGCAGTTTGCAAAAAATGTAAAACCTTTTTCTCTGTCGGTTGCGAATTATTCTCATATTTCTGTTGATTACGCACAATTTATCATACTGATATTAAAAATTCGGTCATTTTGAAATTGCAGTGCATGAGTGCTTGAAACACAATTTATTGCAGTAGTAGTGCAATAAATGAAATAAGTGATAAGGGACAAATTCTTTCACTTGAAACGTGTAAACGAAGCCCGAGTAGAAACCCCTTCGCTCGAGGTGCAGTTTTTAATTCACAATGCAGAACTGGGCTCTGTGCCAATTACTTTCGCCGAGTCGAGGGTGCAGCCTCACGGGAAAGGTCGACAGAGTGATGAATGTTGGTGTCAGATCTGGTTCGGGACAACAAATGACGCTGATCTGAAAAGCTGCCAGCAATCGACAAGGTAATGACGGACACTACTGCAGAGTATGTGTCAGACTTCATAAACTCAATCTGGAAGTCGTTAATTTAACGGCAGAAGACGACTGCACGCATATTGCAACGTCACGAGAAGTCAAAAAATTATACATATCAAGGAAACTTTACCGTCCTTTTAAAAATGTTGAATTCCAGTATAAACAAGTTGGATTTGTTACGATGGTTGACACTTGGTGTTTGTTGTGTATTGTGGATTCTGTATTATGTGTCTTTGTCAATAGATTTCAGTCAATCCAGATTGTTGTACAAAGTTGCTTTTCGTCCCTGATTCACAGTATTAAGATGTTGCATTGTCAGCAGTGTTGTCAGTGCTTAGATGGCGTTTTAAAGCCAAACGTATCACCGTGACACAAGTGAGTATATAAAAAAAAAAGTTGAATAATCTGAACACTGCAAACCTCTACTGTGAGCAGAATGTAATGAAATGCATGTAAAGTGTTTACACAAAAAAAAGACTTCAAAACCAACTGATTGCAGTCTGCTGCTTTATTCCACCTTCTTCCGTAACACTTTATGGTTCAAGGAAGTCAGTCTGATTTGAACATAAGCAAAGTTGAAAATGTCAGGCCAATGCTGCCCCCTGGAGGCGAAATAAAGTGGAGGGAAAACTCATGTACAAAAAAACAAAAAGTTATTGGTTGCCTTTTTTAACCTCAATTTATACCATAGCAAGGATGATGCCACAGATTTGTGCCTTCAGAATCCATCAAATCGGACTTTTGCCATTCATTTATTCCTAACTCTCTCTCATCATTCCACTTTTACTCGGGTACAATGTCTCCAATCCACTTGAGGTACGGCGGGTTCCCCTGGTCTATGGGCAGGCTGATGACTTCGGCCACTTCGTACGGATGGTTCGATCTGGACAAGATAATATTATCATTAACTCCACCACTTGAATTCACAGTCTTTTGAAGGTTGTGGCTGTTGACCGAGTGAAAGGACCTTTAACACAATATAGCAGTTTGGTAAAACTACGAAGTTTATCTAACTTACCGGACGTATTCAGCAAGCGCGGGGACTTTGGAACTTCTGGTTTTGATCATCTGGATGAAGGGAGATAAGGAAGATCGGGCCTCGTCATTTAAAAGAATTGATATGTCTTAACTTGTCTGTACGACATATTTTACATCAGTAAACTATTCTTCTGCAGGCCCACGACTAGATGGACAATAACAACAATGTCATGACTCCCAGTCACCTTGGAGGGCTCTACTCCTCGCCTCGCACTTCGTTTGGGCGGGATGCCTCCATTGGGGGCATTTAGAGTTTAATGGTCTTTCCTTCAAGTACCTAATATCATCACGCCTGACGGTTCTGGCACCGCCGCTCTGATTAGATCTCTCCCCCTCCGAGTTTAAACTTTAACTTTAGATCTCTTCAATCATCCATCCATCAAAGGAAGCTCAGCTTATAAATGTGGTCTTGGTCTCTGAGGAATCAAATGACATGTATAAAAAATATTGGAACGTCGACATACTTCAAGTTAATATAGATAAAAAGCATTATATCCAGTAAGATACAGAAAAATTGGTGGGAGTTTCACTTCTGTCGAGCTTCTTTATCACTTTACTAATATTGTTTTATTTTGAAGGAAATTCAGCCACATTTCTATTTTCTAATCAACCTCTTGATCAATCACATTTGTCAGTCTATAGAGCAAACCCATCTTGGTCTGACTTCAAAATGCAGACTGAATCAGAGACCTCCTGTCTCCAAATGTCACGTAAACCACTGACTCCGATTACTTCTATGTCATCTTTGATTACATGACTTCATCTACTAGTACTTTTTCTACAACAAAGCGAGAAACGCACCAACATAACACTTATTTTCTGCCTCCACGGGTACATTCTGAACTTCTTTTTGAATGATTGTTCTCCTATTGCAATGCGGCACATCTGAATCAGCGTTAGTCGTCACTCACCAGGAGAACCTCACTGTCCTCTTCAATCTTCCCCTGCCATTCATATCTGAATTTTTAACAAAAAAAGACAAAAAAAACAAACGGATGTGAATCCATCTGAATAGATATGTAATCAAAAACAAGATTTCCGCTCTATTTACAAAACATTTTCAGGGGAGAATGGAAAATGTCTGTAGTGTTTTGGGTGTCTGTTTACACAACGGTTCTCAGAGCCACTGAAAACGGAACTTTTTGAAAATGGCTCAACTCTGTCTCCATGAAAACGTAGGAAAAATGCAACTTTTCAAAAACCTTCTGGCCCAATCTCTCTGGAAATTGAGGAAAACACGCTCCAAACCAGGTCTCCGTGGCAACCGGGGAAAAAGCAACTTTTGGAAAACGCTCTAACTACGTCTCCATGGAAACGGCGGAAAGTTTAATTTTTAGAAAACACTAACTACATCTCCATGGAAACAGGGGGAAACACAACTTAATGGAAACGCTTTGACTACGTCTCCATGGAAACGGCGGAAAGTTTAACTGTTTGAAAACACTCCAGCTCTGTTTCTGTGTAAACAGGGGAAAACGTAACTTTTTAAAACACTGCTACTGCCACATTACCACAGCCATAGTAAATAGTTCTTTTTCACATTCACTAACAGAATGGACAATAACAAAAATGTTTGCCTCCAGAGTGTCATAACTCGCAGTCCATATTCTCCTGGGACTTGGTGGTTTTATAGTTGAGTCGCCCGGAATAGCAACCCATCCTGGCCGTCTGTCCATACGAATGTTGTGTACTCGCCATTGATAATGTTTATAGCGTCATGCTCGCTGCACGTGTGCGTGGTTTCATTACAAGCACAAACAACAGCACCCACTAGCAACACAACATGAAGACCACATCATTTCCACGTAAGCACGAAAACCTTTCTGAGATGAAAACACAAAAAAACAATGCGTTTTCACTTGAAGCATTGTCGTGCCGCGCAGTGTTGAAACTTACATAGACTTGATTGCTGGGACGATGTTGACGCAAGCTGCAAGCTTTTTTTCCACAATGCCCCTGAGAGACAGAAGAAAAGGATCATGAGAAAACTTGAAATAGTCCTTGCTCTTGTTGACTGGAGTCCAGCTGGTGAGGGTAAAGACAGTCCCAACAGATTTCTAGGCTTTCTCATTTACTCCAGAAAAGTAAAAAAAAAGAAAAGAAAACAAAAATATAACAGAACTTCACCGGGCCAAGTCTCTAGCGACCGTGTCATTGGGGCAGGTGACAAAAGCGGCGGAATGCGTGCCTGACGCGTACGTCTCGGATGCCATGGAGAACGCTCTCAGTCCGACAGTCCTCAGCAGCTGGAACATAAACCCGCTCAAGAGCACCGTCTGGGAGGCCGAAAACACGAGGAAGAGAAGGTGGAGCAGTGCCGAATATGTGTCAATTCGATGTGTTAACACAATCCGAAGCACATTCAAAAGCATCAGATCGATTTAACTACTGTGAGCATGAGGCTCTATGCACACCCAAAATGCACATGGCCAGACCGGTCTTTGAGAAAACATTTCAAGAAAAAAGCAACACACACACACATCTTTAGCCACATTGGCTGAAATCCTCCATGAAGCCACTTTCTTTCATGTTAACAGGTGCTGAATATGTTTGTCAAAATATCATGATTATAACTATATTGTGTTTTTTTATTGGAGGGATTAGAGCAGTATTTTCTTTCAATGGGATGTGATGTGATGCAGAAGTGCACGAGCTCACCACAATCAAAGCTTTTAAGGATCCACCTTGCAGCGTCTCTGTCCTGGGCAGTCCAATGCGCATTGCCTTAGCAGATCAGAAACACACAGGAATTAGTCAACAGACACATGCTGTTAATACAATTTGTCCGGGGAAAAAACAACACAAAAACTTTAAGGGCTCAAGACCAAGTCATAACCAAGACCCTGAACACTACATATCACTACCACTCTTCCATCTATTCAAAATCTACCAATGTTACAATGACAAATAGAGTTTAATGTATTCATTTTAATTGTGCTCAACCTGTGCAGCCATAAATAATCATAATACTATTTTAAAGCATCTAACTTTAGCTCATATTGTCCATATTTCCGCTGTTGTTTTCGTGTCTCTTGTATCCTGATAAACAGGGAAGAATAGTGTAGTAAATAAAAGCACAAAGCAGACCATTTAGTAAAACCACAGAATAAACAACGTAACTGTGCCCAGAGCTGCAAACGTGATGTTTTATTTTGCAGAAAGTGTATACATTTTCTCTTTTCTGCTATTTAAAAGTGAGCTCAGTGGCTAATGGTTAGCACGTGTGAGCCTCAGCTGGTATTCAAGCACATATAGACGTTATAAAGCTGCAGCAATGAATCAGAAAGCGACTAAATCAGGCTAATAATGGAGCAAAGTGAGTATCCATTAAGTACATTTAGAATAAAAGGTCTTTATTTACAAACCTGATGTCTCTGTGCAGTGAGCCGGACGCCGTAAAGTGTGTCGACAGAGTGTTTGTAGAACTGTCGCAAACCAGTGGAGGAGTTGCCAGATAGTGGTGTCAGTTTTCAGCAAAAAATCACACGTTAAAATCTTTCCAACTCAGTAAATATCAGCTTGAAACACAAGCTATCAAGAAACATGGGTTAAATATGTTAACATCACATTTTCCAAGTGAAACGAAGTGAACAGAAAGTTTTTATATCTGCAATAAACAGCCCAAAACAAAAAGAAGTATAAACAGGCTTTCTGCAAGAAATCATGAACTCAAACAGGCAACACAAATGGATTCGCAGCTCATGGAGTGATAAGTACAGTATCACCCAAAAACAAAACAACTAACAAGAGTATAACGTTTGACTCTGTACATTTATTATTCTCTAGTTTTGTAGGCAAGTCGAGGCGAGTTTATTCTCCAGCACCACAGGTAACAAATTCAGAATTACAAGGAAATAAGGAAAATAGATCAAAACATTAAGGCAATTAAGAATATATATACAAACAAACAAACATTAAAACAAAGCAATTTAGAAAGGTGTAAAACGGAGAATGAATAAAGGTTTTTCAAACTTCAAGTTTAAAAAAACCCTTTAAGACTCAATTAATAAACTAGGTAAAATCAGTTTTTACTGGGAAGCCTGAGCAGATAATATTGTTTTAAGTTCTGCTTTAAAATAAGTGAATGTGTCAGCAGTCCAGATGTTCAGGTGTTTATAGCACAGAAGTCAGATTTAGAAGTGGATCCTTTGATACACAAGCAGTCAGTGCAGATATTGAAGCTCAGGTGTAATGTGCTTGTGTTGGTGAGGACTCCGGCTGCGGGACTTGAAAATACATTTTTATAGCCTATTAACTATCTTGTTCCTTGAATGTTCAATAAAGTAGCATTTACTACACTAACACAGACACTGAATTCTTAGTAAACATCATAATTGTACAAATAAACTATTCCTCATAAAAAAAGAGCTGTTTCTGTTTGTAAATCAGGACTTAAAACATTATTATTTTTTAATCATTTGATTATTATTATTATTATTATTATTATTATTATTATTATTATTATTATTATTATTATTATTATTAGGTTCTCCAATAAGCAATTATCTTAGTTTTTTATATTGTGCTCTTATGCCTAGGTTAATGTATTACCTTTACTTCCTTGTAAATGGGTGCGCATTGCCTTGTGTTTGAATGGTGCTAGCACAAAAATACATTTGCCTTGCCTTTTCAACACGTTATGTCAACTACCTCAATGAACACATACATAAGGATGCTGATGTAGATTTCAGCTCAGCCTTTAACACTATTATTCCACACAGACTGATAGTGAAACTGAGCAACCTGAGTCTGGGTAGCTCACTGTGTGCATGGATCCTGGACCTCCGGAGCAACAGACCCGAGAATGTCAGGATGGGGGACGGCACATCTTCCACTCTCATCCTGAAAACAGGAACAGCCCAGGAGTGTGTCCTCAGTCCCTCATATACTCCCTCTTCAACCACGACTGCACCCCCGTCCACACCACCAACACCATTGTCAAGTTTGCTAACGACACCACCATTGGAGGACTGATAACAAACAATAACGAGTTGGCAGGATGGTGCATCAGCAACAACCTGGACCTAAACACCAGCAAGACCAAGAAACTGGTGATGGATTTCCGAAGATCTACACACGAGGAGCACTCTGCCCTCTGCATCAACGGACAGGTGGTAGAGAGGGTCGAGGGTTTCAAGTTCCTTGATGTGAACATTCCTGCTGACCTCACATGGGCCAACGACATCTCCCACCAGGTGCTTGAAAGCACAAGAGAGACTTTACTTCCTCAGGAAATTAAAGCAAGCTCACCTCCTCCAACTCCTGATGGTGAACCTTTACAGAACAACCATTGAAGGTCTCCTGACAAACTGCTGCACTGCGTGATTCACCTCCAACGGGTTGTGAGGGCAGCTGAGGAAATCATTGCGACCACACGACCTCTCCTAAAAGACATTTACACCGGCCGACTTCAGAAGAAGGCCACATCCATCTCAACTGACCCCACCCGCCCTGGACACCCCCTGTTCTCCTTCTCCGCCTCACCACACATAAAAGGGCAACAGATCACCTCAAGCACAGCTTTTACCCACAGGCTGTAAGACCCATTGCCCCCCTACTCCCACCCCACAGTCCCTGCTCACCCTAACCATAATATTTTAATATTTAATACTTTAATTAGTCTTGTATTTTTGTAAGTACTCTGAAGTAATCTCATTATATCATAATGATTTTTTTTAACACTTTTCCACTGAAACTTGAAGCATTATATCAGTAATTCGATCAGACCACTTACTAAAGTGATTATAAATTAGGTTTTCCAATCATACATCATTGAATCTAATTACATCCAGCTCATTAGTTACAGGTACTTACAGTAAAGTGGTGAAGTGGCAGCATTGGATCAATAAGCTGGCTGCTATTGTTCTGTAAATTTATCCTAGCTGGGGGTCAATCGAAACAAAAACATTACAGCCATAGATTAATGCATTTTTATGTATATTTTAATGATCGAATTCGTTTCTGAAGTTGTTATTCTCCTCGTCACAAGGCTTCAGTTATTACTGTATTGTATAAGGGTTTATCTTTCTTCTTGTTATCATCTCAAGGGTTCAGTGTTTCTGAATTAATAAGACATCAGGCAAAGTATAAAATAAATAAAAGAAGAAGAAAAAAAATTGCACCTGTGACAGAATATATGGCTGATTTGTTGTATTGGCTGACATTAGATTGCACTAACGTACGTAATGAAGTGATGTATAACAGCTGAGATACAGAAGAGTAGAATAATGGTTATTGAGCCAATGCTGTCACTTTTCTGTAAGAGCCCAAGTCGCATGTACAGGCAAAGGGTCACAAAGCCATATAGTATTTTAAATTTACAGTAAATGACGTGTTGCATTGCCTCGGTTTAAACAAACTAGGCAGAATAATTTTTTTGTCTTCTTTTAATCTATGCAAAGACTATTGTAAGTAGCTTCTTGTGAGATGGTGCAGCAGCATGTTCTTCCTGGGAAGTGAACTGGTTCACAAAATCTAAAAATGTATGTTAGGGTTAAAAGTTGACACTCCAATAGCCATGATTTTGTGTGGTTGTATCAGTTTTGACACTGTGATGGGTCGCTGATTTACCTTTACATGCTGGCTTGGACACGTTTAACTCATCATGTGCACCTGAGCTAATGTTATATTTTCAGTATTATATACAGGCTGTGTAATCATGTACAGTAGTTGTTGACTACTTTTTACTTATTATTTTGCACTACTTAATTCTTACTTCAATCTTATTTTGGAAATTCAATGGACTTTATGAGCAATACTGTATTACAAATGTATTAGAGAAATGTTGAATAAACATTGAAATGTTATAAGATTTAAATATATATATATATCCACAATGTGTAAATTGCAATATTAATCAAATAATGGGAAAATTATTAATGATAAAAAAAATAATCGTTAAATTAATCAATCGTTTTGCTCAGCCCAACAATGTAATAATGATCAATAACATGAAACAAGTGATCATTTTAGATGTAAAGAAGCCAATAATAACAGTAATTTTCATTTGATTGAGGATGTCCCAGTGACACCCTGGGGGCCGGTCAAGCAGAGGTGAAGGGTCACATATGACCCCCAGGCCTGATGCCCAGGTTTGAACTAGAGAACAGAATCTTGGCTGAACCCCGATGCAGTGGCAGTGTGGAGCCACATGATGGCAGCTTTCCTACAGCAGACACATAATAATGTTCTTTCATTTCAGGTTTCAGCACTGGAGAGCAGAAGCCACTCTATTTGATAATGTCCACCACCTCCCTCCATCCTCCTCCCCCGTCCCCGATTAAAGAGTGAGAGACAGGCATGTCACACATACCAATGCATGCGTGCACGTGCTGGTTGGGCGCACGCACATGAGGATGTGAAGCGAGGAGGAGCATGAGGGGAGCTTGTCAAAGCTTTTGCGAGAGCAACGAGGAGCGATGGAGGGAGAAGGGACGTGTTGGTTGGTAGGTGGTGGTGGTGGTGGGAGGCGAAGGGAGGGGAGGGGAGGGGAGGGGAGGGTAGAGGAGGACGGGGCGTGGAGGAGGGGGATGCTTGTTCCCATGGAAACTGTGCAGTCAGCACATCTGTACGTGTTATGCGCTGTCCTCTCTCATTGGCATCCCGCGGCCTCTCCGCACCGCAGTTGGACATGACAGGCGCGCACTCAACCCGTAGGACACAATGTGTGTGTGTGTGTGTGTGTGTGTGTGTGTGTGTGTGTGTGTGTGTGTGTGTGTGTGTGTGTGTGTGTGTGTGTGTGTGTGTGTGTGTGTGTGTGTGTGTGTGTGTGTGTGTGTGTGTGTGTGTGTGTGTGTGTGTGTGTGTGTGTGTGTGACAGAGATCAGACAGACACAAGTTGCGACTGGCACCACACAAACTGTGTTTCCCTCTCTGGTCCTTCACCACATTTTACCACATTTTTTAATCTCCACCTCTCTCTCTCTCTCTCTCTCTCTCTCTCTCTCTCTCTCTCTCTCTCTCTCTCTGCTCCTGTCTTCCTCTCCTTCCCTCTCTTGTCTCTCGCCCCCTCTCCCTAGAAGCATGAGGAGAATCAATATGTTTTCAATTTGCAGCAGAGCCGTCCTCCTCTGCATTCTAATCAGGCTCTACTGGCCCTTTAACTTCCTCCAGAGAGAGAGAGAGAGAGAGAGAGAGAGAGAGAGAGAGAGAGAGGGAGAGGGAGAGGGAGAGATGGGGGGTGATAGGGGGAGAGAGAGAGAGCCAAGAAGAAGAAGAAGAAGAAGAAGAAGTGGGTAAAGGTGGACTTCAGCCAAAGGACATTTCAGCATGTGGCTAAGATGTCAGCTTGAGGTGCATGTACTTGGAAACATGTCTTTCCAGATTGACTCCGGGCTGCATGAGGAGGTCTCCTATAGAGAGCAGCAGATCTGATGTCACATCCGGACCATCCACAGCTAAACTGTGACTTCTACAGCAAAGCAAATGTCCCTTCTTCAGGCTTGATAGAATGAAAAAACTACTGCTCAGTCCTCATGTGTCTGTTGCGTCTTTACTAATCTTCACCTGGTGGATAAAAGTGGGTTGGTTTAATATCTCTGATGCACAATGTGTCACCATACTTATCAGATGTTGCTTTAAATGCATCAAGTAATCCTGTCAGTCGTCTATTTCATTTCCTACTATCACTACTGTTCCAAAAACTGCAAAGCCTCGGGTTGGTTCTAAATGCTGCAGTGAGAGTATTGTCAGGAACAAGCAGGAGAGGATCATTTCTCCCAAACTGGTTTAATTCCATTGGTTTCCTACAAAATGAATAACAGAATTGAAAGTTCGGCAAACACAACAATCTTCAACCTTTTCTGTACCATGGACCAGTTCTTCTGCTTCAGTATTTGATTTCCAACGTTGTTTCTATGGATGCAGTGGTCTGCCCTGTTGCCTCATCGTGAAAACGTCACAGGTTCGATCCCAGTCCACCCCTCCAGCTACTCCCACTTTCCCAAAACATGCATTTGGTGACCCTCAATTGTCAGTAATCTTGAGTGTGAGTGTGTGTGTCAGCTTTTCTCTCTCTATTTTCTCTGTAGTGAAAAGACGAACTGTCCAGGGTGGAAACCTGCTTTTTGATCATCCTTAGCTGGGATCAACCCCAATGACCTGGCTTGGGGCAGCATGGTTTGGTTGAGCGGTCATCTCCCAATCGTATGGTTGTAGGTTCGATTCCCATGTCCACTTGTCCATGTGCCTATTAAATATTCAAATTTGTGACAGCAGAGGTAGGGGTAGTAAGCAGTGTTATCTAACATAATGTCCATGGGCCAAAATCAGCCAGCAAGAGGTTCCAATCCGGCCGCCAAACCAATAAGCAAATTGTGAACATTTCGAAGAAAACACTGATTTTGCTAACAAATTTCTTAGCGGACGCAAGACAACAATGAAACCCGAGTGACGTCATTAGTAGTCGGGCGAACAACCTGCAGCTCATGCAGTAAAGCCGTGAGACTCAATTCTCAGTGAAACAGCAGAAAACATTTTCAATCTGAGCAGCAGCGCCTCGCTCCCACTGAATCTCCTCCTCTCCTGTTACTGAGAGGAGCGTCTGCAACTTGTTGGAAGACTGCAGTGCTGTGGAGCGCGTCAACATTTCTAGAAACCCAGCTAACAAAACAACCAGCGTGCGCAAAGGGGCGTATGTACACAACAATGGGAGGGTTTACGGCCGATGAGATATTCAAATATTGCTGCTTGTCCAGAGTGACGATCGTCTCTACCAATCAGCAGATGGCTGTGTTGTCGCTCATCCTTATGAGGCCCTTTCTGTAGTGCTAGGTACCTCAATGGATTGGTGACAAAAAATCATAACCGGTTGTTACGTTTTTTTCAGTGACATCCACAACTTCTGTCAGTGGGGAGACATGGAAACCCGTCCCGTCCGGTTCTATCCCAGCACAAACAGAACGGTGGGACCGCGTAAACTAGACTCAAAGCCATGCTGTCAGGTAAAAACATGAATAATGCAACAGCTAAAGGAGAACTTTCTTTGGACATTTCACTGTATTTTACATCAGAAGGTTTCATTAGAATTGGCTCTATTATGAGATTTTACCAATTTCAGTTGTAATTGTTTGTTTAAGGTGAAAGGTTATTATGCTATTTTACCAGTCCAGCCCATTTGAGTGGTGAGGTCCGCTGAGAAGATCATTGGGGTCTCATTGCCACCAATAGGGGACTTGGCAGAAAACCATGGCCTGTCAAGGGCGCTGAGGGTCACTAAGAACCCCCCTCACCCTGCCCGTGGACTGTTTTCTCTCCTCCCCTCAGGCAGGAGGCTCCGCAGCCTTAGATGTAAAACTGCCCGGTTCAAGAACAGCTTTTTTCCCCATCGCCATCCGTCTTTTAAACAGAGAACTGTAAATACTTACTTATTCTTCTGTTTGAACTTATTTCTACTTATTTATTCTTGCACTGCATTTTAGGCACCTTACTCCATGTCAACGATTTTTAAGTTATTTTATCTTTTGGGTGTTTTATCGTTGACCCTGCATCGAAATTTCATTCTGCAGTGCATCTCTGATGTAATTGTCAAAATGACAATAAAGTCGATCCATCTATCTATCAAGATGAATATGGGCTCTTTGTGGCCCTTTGAACTACAATGTGTAAAGAGAGTGTTAAGAGGCCACAAGAATGTTTATCTGTAGGGTTCTTTAAAACAGAGCCTGAAACATGCAGCTGTGGTCCAGGTGCAGTGCTGAATCACCGAAAGAACATACTGTTAACCCCAAATATGCTGTGCTGAATTTCTTGCAATTGGATCATCACAAAGGTTAATATGATTGAGTGTGTTTCCCTTGTTTCGTCCTCATAAAGCAGCTTCAGGATCTCTTTACAGTAGTTGTGACACTGCCTTTCCTTCCACCAATAGTTTCTCACAGCCCTGACTTCATTAGAAATATTGAAGCTTGTTTCAGATGCACGGGCTTGTTTGCTTGATCATATCCTAAAGTGTGTTCCTGTTATGGTGATGCTACCTTGCAGCTGACAGTTCATTATGTTGGTGGCGTCACAATCACTTGTGAAAGGGTCCCGTTGTGTATCAGTGCTGCATTAAATTGATTCCTCCACAGGGACCACCCGTCCTCTCCCTCTACTGTCCTTGCATGACAAAAGAAACGGCAGTTCATTGAGATATATTGCATCTGAATGACTTCTAATGATGCTGCAATCTGGTTCTTTCTTTTAGCACTCCGGTAGAGGTTCACAGTATTATCATCCATATGTAAAAATCTGATGATTTACATACCAGCAGGTAAAAGTGTCAAGGCGTGACCAAATGACATATTGGCCAATGAGGATAAGAGAACTGGTTTTGACAGACTATACAGAACATTTATTGAGAAATATGTTGCCTTTTAAGACTTAAAAATCCTATTATATTCCTCAGACATTATTGGAGCGAACGATTTCTGAATGAAGGCCATCTATTAGTCTGTCTTCTTTTCTATTATCATCCACTAAATTAAAAACCCAGAGAAACCCCGTGCACTAACAGACGAATCATGAAAACTCAAGAGAGAAATGCTCAGAACTGGTAACATCCCAACACTGAGCTGATCCTGGCAAGCTGACATTAGCTGTGAAGATACATTGTCATGGCCTAAATGATAATGTAGGGCAGGTTTCATTTGGGGAAAGTACAGTGGTGTAAATTGGAGCAGTGCTTTGCACTAACCTAGAGGTCTGTACCCTTTATGAACAAAAGAGCCATTTACGTAACTTTCCACCAAACTGAATTTAACTAGAGCCACAAGTTTCAAAGAACATTTTGATGGATTAACATAAACTGGGTCTGATGTTGCATTTATGAATTTTCAATTACAATATAGGATTGTAAACATGTCATTACAACTTTTTTTAACTGCTTTTTCATCGGATTTTTGGTTTTAGACAATTTACACGTGTAAGCTTTTTTAAACATTTAGTTTTTTTGGAAGTAGCTTTGTGTGTTTTTCTGTTAAATTTTTTAAGCTTTTTGTCTTTTAGAAATCCTAATCATCCTAGGGTTGAGTTTTTTGTTTTTTACAGCTGTTTTAGCAGTTTCTCCCCCCATGGTTTTGCCTACTTTTCCTCATTTTAGCCATTTTAATTGCATCTTTTTTTAAAAGCCCTATTTATCCTTTCTGAGTGGAGTTCTCCCTGTGCATCCATACGTTTCTTCTGGTGTTCTCACCATCCAAAAATGTGCATTTATGAAGTGATGACTCCAGAATGCCCGTAGATGTGAATGTGAGTGTATGGATGAACGGACAGACGGATGGACGGACCGACAGATGGTCAATACTTCATTTCTGTACTCATTTACCTCGAACAGGAGCCCCAATACTTACGTATTTTCACTGGCTAATTTGTTGTTGTCTTGTAAAATCTGTTTAAAATTTCAAATAAAATGACAGAACCGGACAAGAGTGAATACAAATATGAAATCTCAGCAAAGGGTGACAAACATTCACATAGTCTGAGTTCAATTTCAAGGAAGAAAGAAAGAAAATAGAAAAAAGAGAAGGAGGCAGAAGCAAAAACGAATCTTGATTTAGTGCCTGTCTTTCTCTCTTTCGTCCTCCTCTTTGCCCCTATTAACTCTCACTTCTAAGGAGGGAGGGTCGCCCTGGGACCCCCCTCTTCACCCAGGAGATGAGAGGAAAGAGAATTTCACCTCGGTAGCAGCAGGGTCTGCGAGACAATACCTCAGAGGACTGAAAATCCACAGCAATTAGCCCGTCTCTCCATTTTCCCTTCATCGCACTCATTCCTGCACTTATCGTTGTGTTTAAATTGAACCCACAGTTTATGGTTGGGAGCATGCATGTTGTCGGATAATTTGCTTTCTGACCCACGGCCCTGACCTTATTTATGTGGCCGTGTTTGTCAAATGATGAGTCGCTCAAGTGTAGAAATGTTGATTACAGTACACAGCAGCATTAAGCCTGTGGTTCTTTTCTCTTGAGACCCCCGAGATTTCCTCTTGGAAAGTCAGTGGATCGCCTTTCAAGATTCAACTTGCTAAAACGTCACAGTGAAGCCACCCCTGGCAAAACTTCCACTCTCATCAACATACAAATGCTTTAACATGAAACTAAAAGGCTATTTCCAAGGTTTGCTTGTGGCCCCGTTTATACAACATTTCAACTGAAAACACATAGTTTTTGCTTATTTACATCGTTGTTTTTGTTCGTCTACTCACGCATGTACAGAGGAACTATTTCCTACGGCCATGGTGTGCATGTGCAATAGAAGCGTTTCAGAAAAGTTGTGTTTTCCCCCCGTTTCCACTGAGACAGAATCGGACCATTTTCCAAAGTTATGTTTTCTTCCGTTTCAATGGAGACAGTGTTTTCAAAAAAGTTCCACCTTGGGAGTAGTTTTCAAGATGTGTTTTCAGTGGCTCTGAGCACGGTTGTAAACAAGGCCTTAGATTCTGGAAAGTATCCCCATCTCCCTGGAACAGGGGGCCCTGGACTCCAGATTGGGAACCACTGATTTGATTTTCTATCAACATGTAGAATTTGACGCCTCAAATTGAAAAAAAATCGCAACTTTTCAAAAATACTCTGACTCTATCTCGAGGGTAAATGGAACTTTTTTGAATACATTCTGGCTCAGTTACTGCATAAACAAGATAAAGCTAACTTTTTGAAAATGCGAAAACAGGGAGAAAGAACTTTAAAAAACAAACAAAAATAAAACGCAGGCCGTCTCAGTGGAAATGGGGGAAAACGAAACCTTTCGAAACAATCCAACATTGTTTCCATGTAAAAGGGCTAAACCCAACTTTTGGAAAATGCTCCGGCTCAGTCTTTGTGGAAAAGAGGAAAAATTTTAATTTTTGGAAATACTCAGTGTTTCCATGTAAACGGCGTAAAGGCAACTTTTTGAAAACGTTCTGTCTCAGCCTCCGTGGGAGAATATGGGGGAAAACTATTTTTCTGAAATGTTCCTACTGTGCATGTGCACCATGGCCATTGTAAATAGTTCTTCAGCACATATGGAATAGCAATCTAACTTTGTCGTCTGTCCAAATAAATGCCCTTATATTTGCCATTGTGTGTAAGGTTTCATCACAAAAACTACCAACTCGTGCCTTGGCATGCTAACAACATAGTTTTCAGAATCTCTGCAGTTTCTGTGTAAATACACATCAATTTAAAAATATCGCTGTGTAAACATAAAACATTTCTGACATGAAAACACAAAAAGTATTGCATGTTTACTTTAAATGTTGTCATATAAACTGAGCTTCAAAGGCAGATTGGCGAAAACACCTATCTATTTGATTTAGTGATCATAAGAAGCCCTTGAGGAATAAGCTCGAGCACATTAAAAAAAACAGCAGAGAGAAAACATGCAAACTTTTCTCAGCAAGCAGGAACAAACCTTCATTCAGTGCACAGCAAAAGCCTCCAAAAAAAAAACTAAAACAAAATGCAAAATTTACAAGATGTAAGGAAAACGGTGTTGAAATACTAGTTTTGCTTTTGAGGCTTTTCACCATTTCCAGTAACTCTGGGGCTGAGTACAACTCTACTTTTTAAACACAGCTTGATATTCCTTTTAGTTGGGGCAAGAAAACACAAAATAAAATTACATATGGAAGCTTCTACACCAATGGCTGCGAAGACAATCGGATCTTTTGTTGTGTGTATGCATAAACTTTAAAGAGCTGTGTACTTTTTAATGAACAGATTCATTTTTGAATACATGATCAAAGCTGCAGCTGAGCCACTTATGCTACTTAAAAAAACAACAAAAAAAAAAAACAGAGATGGAATAGAGTTTGCTTTGGCTTTTGTGAGTACAGTAGCAGTGAGCGTGCTGCTGTTTACCCCTCTGGTAACAACCTCTGACAACCAAAGAGGAAAATCTGACCGGGTCTCTTGATGTGAGGAAACAATTAGAATATAAAGTAGAATGAGATAAACACTGCGGCTTGTAAAATAAAACAACCGTGCCATTTTTGCCATTTTCTTCTTGCAGATTGCAGGCAAACTCTGACCCATTTTAATTCGGTAACAGACTGAATGTCGTCTCTATGATGGTCTAATTTGATGGGGGTAATTATCGTGACGTCCGAAAAGGAGTACGGAAGTCATTTATTTAAATGATTCCGCTTTAAATGTTTTTTATTGTTACACAATACAACAGAGATTTTTGCTCAAGTCCGGTTTGAAGTGAAAAGCTCAAACAAAAGAGAGCAAATGGACAAACATATATAACAAAAAAAAAAACATTTTATTCACTCTTGAGAGAGAGATTGGGCACAAGAAATAGCGAGATTTCCCCCTGCGGAGCACTGTCACATCGTGAATGTGCTCCTTTAAAACTACTCCACTTTATCCCTGAACGCTGCAGATCCACCAACCCGCTGCCTCTCTTCCTGTCTGACGGTGACTTTGCTGGTGGCGCTGGGGCAGAGCAGAGGCGGAACCTTCAAAGTAGGCCAGGTTGCAGCAGGTAACGCAGAGTCATTCATGCAAACTGGAGGGTGGTGGTGAGAGCAAGAGGAGCAGGACACCCAGGCATGCCCTTGGGCGATGAGCAGCACAGAGAAAGAAAGGAAAGCAGAAAAGGAGAAGTGTTGGCGGATGCAACAGAGAGAAATTTTGGTGGTAAAAGAAGAATGCGACAAAAGCGTGGTGACTGCTTTAGCCTGACTCGCCCGAAAAGGACTCGGGATATGTCCATGCGACTGCAAGTTCTGGTGTGCGAAATACTCATGAATCTACATAAATCACAATGGCGCTTGAAAACTAAATCACAATGGCGCTTGAAAACTAAATCGCAGTGTCGATGTACCGAGTTCCAAACAGCAGCGTTGTAGTCGCCAGTCGATAGCTGATAAATTGTGACCCACTCATCTGCACTAACAAAGGTCAACATCTTGAAGGCGTGGCCTCAAGGTTCAGTTTTAATTGTCCATGAGTGCTGCAGAACATAAGGTTTCTACATTCTAACGTCTATAGTTAGCCTTGTCTATTTAAGTTTACAAATGTTGCTTCTTGTTTGAAATACTGATATCATTATTAGTATTTTATCATACGGTAGGCAGCCACACAGAGTGATACTCGAGGGGTGCTGGTGGGGACCGAGGATCTTGCTCAGGGGCTCAAGGTGCATGTTTTTAGTCTGTGGGAGGAAGCCCACACACATGGGGAGAACATGCAAACTGTGCAGAGACCCCGGCTGGTATTTGAACCCACATCTTCTCACTGTGAGGCGAGGGTGCTCACCACTGCACCACTGTGCGGTACATGCGATTAAAATGTTCTTTATTGTATCAATTATATTGGATATTTAAACTTCAGGAAAGTGAAACAGAAGTCAAATGTCTTGTACGGTCTATGATAAATTTAGCTGACACATTATTTGCCTGCTTTCTATTGTGTTTACATGAGTATGTTCAGCCGGAAAACTGCAATGCTGCTGTGTAACTTTTTTTGTATTTACTGTGGAGTCATTGAAGCCTTACAGCAAATAAATCTGGCGTTGGAATATGGAAGATAATTGATCACAATGTGAGGTGCAACACAGAAACTATTTTAAAACAAAATTTGCCACCCAAAAGTCATGACGAGCCAGCTGAGGAAACACCTGCCACCACAATAACAGCAGCCTGAGTTTCCATATTGTTTCAAGTGAAAATGGATAGTTTTGAAAAAGATTTCCATTTACACGGAAAGAGCAGAAATGCTGAAAATGACTTAGCTGGAATGCCAGCCGACACTGTTGTGTGCAGAGGACAATACGTAATAAACATTATGGCGAGTACCCGGACATTCGTATGGACAGATGATGAAGTTGGATTGTTATTCCAAGTGACTGTCAACTATAAAAGTCCCAGGAGAATATGGACTGGCAGTCATGACACTCCAATGTTGTTATTGTCCATCTACTTGCGCATGTGCAGAAGAACTATTTACACCATGGTACACGTGGGCAGGAGAAGCGTATTTTAAAAGTTGCTCTTTTCCTTTTGACACAGAGACAAAACTGGAGTGTATTCAGAAAGTTCCACGTAAAGGGAGTCAGAGCAGTTTTGAACAGTTCCGCCTCGGGAGCCTTTTTTAAAAATTGCCAGACTGGGAGTCATGCCACTCTGGAGGCCGCCATTGTTGTTATTGCTGATGTACTCGTGCATGTGCTGAAGAACTATTTGCTGTGGCTGTGGTGCTCATGGGCAGTAACAGCATTTCAGAAAAACTGCGTTTTCCACGATTTACACAGAAACAGAGTGTTTTCAAAAACTTCCACCATGGGAGCCATTTTTAAAAAGTTGTATTTTTAGTAGTGTCGAGCACCGTTGTCGTACAGCCACCCAAAACGCAATGAAAGTTTTCCCCTTTTCATTTGAACACGGTGTGTAAACAGAGCCTACCTCAGATTTACACCCGCTTTAAATTTGCAATACAAAGCAACGAAATCATGAACGCCGCAACGGTTTTCAGATGTAGTGAATCACATTATGCATTTTATATTAATGTATTGGCATAAACTCCTCATAGTATTTTGCGCGATCTGGTAGACACGTACAATATTCCATGTTCATCAAGATAAATGCTAAATCAAAAGTGTGTGTTATTTTGTGCATCTGTCACATGCAAACTGTAAATCTATCACATTCATCAATATCTTCAGTCGATCTGGCTCTTATACTTAAATCGCATACACTTATCAAAGCCAGTTAGTTAAATATATATGCCACAAACTTGATTTTTACCTTTGTCTTTAGTAGATGTTTGTTGTAAGAGACTCACAACTTGCTCAATGAACAGTCTTGTGTTAACAAACAAAAGTATTTCATGATGAAAAAGCCAGACCACCAGAGACTAACAGGTGTCAGATATTGCTTTTGCCAAACGACTTCATATGATGCGGCAACAACAATGCGGTAACAAGGCAGTGCCGGTCATGATTAAGGGATTTTCTGTGCCTCTCCTCTCGTCTCTGGCCATCAGTAACCAGAGTGCAGCAGGGACTTGAGGCTGTGGCTGGATGAGAGGAGAGGAGGAGGAGTAGAGTAGAATGTTAAACATGTCCTCTAGACCCCAGAGGAGGAGGGAGGGAGGGCGGCCAACATGGCAGCCTGTTCTCTTTCTGTGCCTCCCTCTTTTCTTTCCATGGCTTTTCTCCATTCCTCTGGATCACTTTCTCTCAGTTTTCTTCCTCCCACACCATAATCTCTTTCTTTGGAGAGGTTTTTTTTTTGTCTCCATTTGGAAACTGTTTGTACATTCTGCATATCTCCTGAATCCTCTTGGATTTTGTTGGTGCTTTTTACTTGTGATTCACTTGCTGTACAAAATGTGATTCGACTTACAGAAACTTTAATAAAATAGAGTGATAACAGCTGTTTTAGAATGATTTGTTTTCTTAATTATCTTAATACTTTTACAAAATAGGAGCACCTCCCTTTGATCCATCCTTCCATCCATCTTCTATACTGCATTATCCAGTTCAGGGTAGCGTGACAATGGGGTCCAGCTATCAATGGATGAATGCAGGGTACACCTTGTGCATGTCACCGGACACTTACGCATGCAGGTAATTTAGAGTTATCACTTAGAATCAAATTCATGTTTTTGGACTGTCGAAAACAAACACACACACACACACACACGGGGGCAATGTACACGCAGCAGGCTCAGCCCAGAATTGTGATAACCACTGCACCACTGTGTAACTTGTACCTCCCCTCAACGTTTTAAAATGTAATTTGTACACTAAAATTCACACAATGACAATTCAAGTAAATCAATTTTGAGTTTTCCTGTTAGAACAGTTTTGTGGTACGCTGCAACATTTCGAAAACAATGACTGTTTACATGGAAACGTCAGAAATACTAAAAATGATGTAGTCAGCATGTAGGGCCACTAGTGGATGTTGCTGTTTGTTTTTGTAAAGACAAACACACACATAAGTGCAGAGACCAATACATAATAAACATTAACAATGGCGAGTACCCAGGGATTCATATGCACAGACAACCAAGTTGAATTATTATTATGGGTGACTCTCAACTAAAAAACTGCCGAGTCCCTGGAGAATATGGACCGGGAGTCATGACACTTGTTGTTATTGTCCATCTTTTCATGCTTGTGCACAAGAAATCTTTACTATTGCCATGAAGGGCATGCACAGTAGCAGCGTTTTCACTGTCTACTCCGAGCATTTTCAAAAAAGTTGCGTTTCAGTGGCCCAGAGGTGTAGACGGACACCCAAAACACAACAAACGTTTTACATCTTCATTTGAAAATGTGGCATAAAGGGGGCCTAAATATTACACTGAAATTGTTATTTTAGTCTGCCTTACTGTAAATGATTCCACTTACCTCCAGTGTGTTATCCAGGCCTGCTCCCAGCGTTGCTTGTTGTACTGGTCAACAACACCACAATTCCTGAGCATAAAGATACAACCAGCAACTGGCAACTTACTATAATGCAAGCGATAATACAAGCATCATGTATATGTTGTGCTTTAACATTTTTGAACTAAGGCCCCCATAAATGGAAGTGAAAATGCAAACTTTCATTGCATTTTGAGTCTCCGTTCACATGACAACGGTGCTCGGAGCCACTGAGAATGCTACTTTCTTAAAATGCTGCTACTGCGCATTCGCACTATGGCTGTCGTAAATAGTTCTCCAGCAAATGCGCGTGTGGATGGACAATAACAACAATAACAGAGTGACCTACTGTAACTCCCATATTGTGATGGGACTTCGGTCTATGAATTAAGCAATATCTGCTACCCACCCAGTTATAAGGTCAGAAACTTGGTGCTGTGTGACATTTTTCCTGTTTTGACCATGTAAAAGCCCAAAGTCTGATAATGCTGTGACTTTCTGAAGGAGATAACAAAGAGAATACCATGGGGAGAACAATACATGCATGAGATAGCATGCACATATCCACAGGCTTGGACACAAGCATGTACGCACATGCATGTGGACAAAAGCGAAAAAAGTACAGCACATGTCATCGCCTACAAATGGTGCAGGTAGCTGTAGGGCAATCACTGACAAGATAGAACTTCTCTCATTACGTCCAGATCTGAGTGGTGCTGCAGCGCGCATGGCCTTTCAGCATTTGACGTTTTGACATTTAATTACAATATCCCCAACAGGCAGCGAAGAATATTTTCAAAATGAAAGAACAATGTCCACATCCACCGTTGTTCAGTAGCTCGTTTCACAGACATGATGCGAAATATTTTGGATGGATGTTGAGATGAATAGACAGACCCATCAAGGTTCTAAAGTTTTTCTCGTATGATGGCCTCCCACCTGCCCAAGATGCAAATTTTCACCTAAGACTGTGTTTTGGCAAGCTACTGTGAACAATCTGAACTTTGGTCCCTAGAATTTATTAACTTTTGTGTGGGAATGGGACCTCCTCTGTAGTGTGGAGCCTGCAGCGATGGTGCGCCTTTATGTGTAGGATGTGAGCTTTTTGCATTGGAAAATGTCAGAACTTTTCTAATCTGCAAGAATTGTCCTTCCTATCAAGCGTGGCTTTATTGAAATTCAGTTTTTGCATAGAATTACCTTAATCTCAATGTTTCTACAAAAGTTAAGTCAAACGCCTGTCATGTTTGGCATACTATATTTGACGGATGAATTGCAACTCAGTTGATGGAAGAACATACGATCATATCTGGTAAAGCAGCGAGTGGATTTATAATATTGTTTTGACACTCTGTTTGTTTCTTTTTGCTTGTGTCACCCTGGACCTGAACCAGGCTACTGCCCAAACCAGGCTCTTACGTGAT
This sequence comes from Lipophrys pholis, assembly GCF_963383615.2. Taxonomy (NCBI): domain Eukaryota; kingdom Metazoa; phylum Chordata; class Actinopteri; order Blenniiformes; family Blenniidae; genus Lipophrys; species Lipophrys pholis. Next base: position 13,710,815 of record NC_137628.1, read on the forward strand.
CCAGGGTTTGAATCCCTCCCCACAATCGGGCTATCCGTCTTATCCTTTTCTTTCATTTTATACCCAAGCTCCAACCCGAACAGCTGAAAGGCTCCTCCTATGAGTCTGGTTCTGGAAAAATGGTTCACCTCTGAACCTGGTTCTGCAGGTTTCGTTCTGTTGAAAGGCAGTTTTTGCTTTTCATAATCTCCTATTCTTGCTCTTGTGGTATTGTTGGTTTTTTTTCTCTGCAAAAGTACCTTGAAATGAGTGTTTTGTTTTAGAAACAATAGAAATAAAACGCAATTGAAATTTGAAAATTCAAATGAAGGGCCATCACATTGAAGTAAAAAATGTAGACAATAGCATCATCAGCATTATGCCTAAGACCTTTTATCATTTTCTCTTTTTGCTGTCAAAATGTATAGATCACGGGCATTAATGTATTCTGCAAGTTTTACCCTGATGCTGCTCGTTTTTATATCGGAACATCAGAACAAAGTCACGTTAGTGACTAAACATGAGGGGATGAGACCCTCCCTTACAGAGCTTGAAACACATTGCACCCATCCAGCCCCCTCAATTTCCGCCCCAAGGTTGCAAAATGTATTTCTTCTCTCCATAGAAACAAAAACAGTTGCAGTTATCTCCAGACCAGGCTGCTGCTCTGGCTGTGTGCTTCTGAGTCGGTATGCCTGGCAGTCCTCATGAAGTGAACATGTGCCTACAGCACAGCCTATCACAAGAGGGAGACAGTTGCCGTGCTTCTGGAGCTTCAGATGGAGCTGTCCAGTTCAGCACCACGGAGCGGCAGCAGCGACCAAAAACTGAGAACTGAGAAAGCATAAATGACGACATGAACAGGAACATTTTTGGGCTTTATGCTTTAAAAAAAAGAAAAGAAAATGAGATCTTCTATTCATATTTAAGGTAATGCACTATGTTCGACAGCCACGTTTACGTGCATTCCCAAATGAAATTTGAATTAATTCAATAGCACGTGCCGTAAAGGTCGAGGAAACATGTGTAACATGAAGTATATCTCAGCGGTCGTGACAGTATTAGAATCATTGTCTTTTCTGCGAGGCGAGGAGCAGTGGAGGAGGTCGGGGGAGTGAAACATATGACAGAGTCAAACATACAAGAGCACGGATCAGTGAGTTTTACAACCTAAGCCATCTATTTCTGTTGAAGCCATCCAAGCCTTTAACCCGCTCGGTCAGGTGTTTTACACCCGCTGCTCGCGCCTTTCATCATTCCATGTCTCGTATCTTCCTTGCGCGAGGAAATTAAGGCACGCAATAGACTGCTGGGAAATAATAATCTGTTGATGATAATAACGTGTCACCTTATTGATCCTTGTCGGACAACTGCCCCCCCCCCCCCCCCCCCCCCCCCCCCACTCCCCCCCACTCCCCTCCACTCCTCTGCGATGAAGAGGTCAGATGTTAAAGGTCAGATGCGGAGCACCACCCCTGGGACTTATGAGGCTGAGTGATGCTTCGCTGCAGGACTCCAGCAGAGTGCACTTGATTTGTGCACCTTTTGAAGCATCCGATGCATCCGCTGCATAATGTAATTGAGTCATCATCGCCCGTCTCGCCATGAGAACGATAAATAAATAAATATGGGCATTAAGTAGCACAATCTCACCTCACATTCCTTTGAGGTGAATGAGGGCCAGGTGGATATTATAATGTTTGATCCCTGGGTGTGCTTGTGTATGTGTCGGACCGCCCATGGGCAAAACACTTAACCCTTAGAAGTAGGTAGACCGAAACCTCAGCACAAACATCATACAACAATTCACTAATGAGATGAAAAAAATAACATGACATTACACATAAAAAACAAGTGAATGACGTTTAGACGATTTAGACATTTTTAAGTGTAAACGGAAAACTTTCATTGCGTTTTGGGTGCCCCTTCACACAACAACAGTGCTCAGGGTAACTGACAATACAGCTTTTTGAAATCAGCTACCAAGGTGAAACATTTTGAAAATGCTCTGACTGACGGGGAAAAATGCAACTTTTCTGAAACGCTGCACATGCGCACCAAAGCTGTAGTAAATATTTCTTCTGAATATGCACGAGTTGATGGACAATAACAACAATGGCGGCCTCCCGAGTGTCATGACTCAAAGTCCACATTCTCCTGGAACTTGGTGGTTTTATAGTTGAGAGTGACCTGGAATACCAATCCAACTTCGTCAGTCCACATGAATGGCTGCGTACTCGCCAATGTTAATGAGGGTATTGTTTTCTGCCTGCATGTGTTATTGGGTTCATTACAAACACAAACAAGAGCGCCAACTTGTGGCCTGCCATGCCAACAACATAATTTTCAGCATTTCTGCCGTTTCGGTGTACACAGATATCTTTTTCAAAACACTGATGTGTAAACCTGAAACCTTTCTAAAACGAAATTGCAAAAGCGATGCGTTCTCACTTGAAATGTTGTCATTTAAACAGGGTCCAAGTTTCTCCAAATATAATTTTTTTTTAAATACAAATTCTGACTCCTAATTTAATTGAATCTGTGATGTATGAAACCAGTGAAATATGAAATGTTGAAAGATATGCCTTTGAATGTAATTATTGGTGGTGATTAACCTGTTTCAGTGCTTTTTGCTTCTTTGAACCACTTCACACATTCATTTAAAAGCTTAGCATTAAGCCTTCTTTATAGGAGTCACCACAGTTCTCATACGAATGAGGCTATAGGAATAGTACAATGACTTGTGCATGCATGTGGAGTTAAGTCAAGTTGTATCAGCAATAAAATTCAAAACTTACAAAAGCATGTGTGTATTGCATGTGAATGTGTCTGTTTTCACCTCCATGTCAGACAGGCCTCTCCATACAAGTGATTTGGCTACTGCCCTGTGAAACATTGAGGGTTTTTTTCTGCCCTTTAAAAAGACTGGCAGGCTCACTGTTGTCATGCCGTGCTCTGGGTCTGCATTGAACCTCTGTAGCTGTACAGCTTTCATATCACTAACTATCACCGTGGTAGTACTCAAACTGAACGCTACAGGTCCAGAGAGCCTGCAGGGGAAAGAAAACACGGAACTGCACACACATCTATCACTTGCAGAAATCAAGATGACTGAGGCGTCTCTCTGAGGTCGAAGTGAAGACAGATACATTTACAGGTCCATGTAGGCATGCATGACCCTCAGTATACACATTCCAAGATACACATAGAACTCCCCACGAGTCATTTCACGACAAGAATAGCCCCACTCAGATATTATAGTTGGCTTTTCTCCCTGGAGAAGCAGCTTTTGGCTTTGCAGCCCAGAGTGGATAACCTGATATCAGCCTCTTTCCTCACACCAGCTGTGGGTGCAGGTGAAGCAGCAAAACTGGTCGGCACAGCAACCTGGGCTTCTAACTCCGCTGGGACTCCACCTTCATGTGGGGAAGATTTCTTCAAGAAACCAATACCAACCACTTACAAAATGTATTTTAGAAAAAAGTGTAACATTTATTGAACATAAATTACACATCAAGGCTTGTGTAATAACCCTACACAAGACTTGATAAGAGTAACTTCAAATTCAGATTAGAAAAGTTCATCTTTCTTATATTTGCATGGTGCATGGTTTTAGGCAGCAAGCTGCCCAGCCATCATTTCGACAGTCAATTTTTAGGAAAGACGGCTAAAATAAATAGCGGACGTGTTGCTCAAAGCCGTCTAAAATATGTGTATAATGGCCATCACTATTTGCCACCATCTAATTTTGTTTGAATTCATCTTTTTTTGCCGAAATATAGCGACTTATCGGCACGTGTACACAACGCCAACTGACTTCTGGTTTTGTAATACGCCCAGTAACAAGGAACGTGGTTGGTCAATTGATACCATGTGGTGTATACCTTTTGAAATTTTGGGAGCAGTTCAGGGTGTAGTGCCTTGCTCAAGGGCACTTCAACATACAGACAGTAGAAAATCAAACCTGCTACCTTCCAATTGAGAGACTACCTGCTCTACCAAGACTGCATGCAACTGAAATGAGCAATTAAACAATTAATTGTATCTATTTAAGATCAAAACATCCATGTTGAAAACACTTTGGGGTGTTTTTTTGTGAAATATGTAACTTGTAACCAACTGTTGAGTTACAAATAAGACGTTTTCTTGTTTCCTGTGACTAAATTGGCTTAAAACAGTGTTGTTGTTGTGTTTTTTTTTATTAATCTAGTTTTAAAAGTGTTGATTGTATATGGATGTTGTGTTTTAATAGTGAGATTTTCCAATTCCAATTCCAAAGATCCAGATTTCCAAGAAATATTTCATGAAGAAGCTTTACAGGAAGTTACTTTCATATCCGAGAGGAATGACTTCAATCAGGTTGATCTGAGTTTTTCCAACATAAATATATATTATTTTTACGTTGACGTGTCGTCTTTTCACGCGCTGACTTGAAAACGACATTTTTTATTTTTTTTTGCAGTGCGCTTGTTTCTGTGTAAAGTGCTGCGGCTGCTGCGCACGGAACTCTCTCCCTCTCTCTCTCTCTCTGCTTGTGTCGGTTTTTTCATCCTCTGCTCCTAACCATCATCCACCCCCTCCTCCTCCTCCTCCTCCTCCTCCTCCTCCTCCTCTTCCTCTCCTCTCTCCACTTCTATCTCAGCTCTGCGAAGAAGAAGAAAAACGGGGAAGCCAAGGATTTGATGTGTTGCTCGACTTGAACATTTTCCTCCTTTTTATTTTTTTGCGCACGCGTTTCGCCTCCCGCCCCTCTCCGCAGACACTAAAATCTTTTTTTTTTTTCCCCCTCTCAATATCATTCTTATTTTTTTTTTATGTTTTTTTTTCCTGGTGTGATGACAGTGAGGGGCTGTGCGTGTTATGTGTTTTCCGCCCGGCCGTGATCGCACCGCCTCGGATCGTGTGGATGCAGGAGGAAGAGGCGCAGACGCTCCGGGAAGCTTCGTCCGTCCTCCCGCGTCCTCCTCACTCCCGCGACCGGCTGCATGACCGGTGATGCTCGGCCTCTCCGCCCGGATGCGCCCCTCTGTCCGCGGTGTTCCGTCGGTACCGCTGCCCGTGTCCCCCTATAGCAGATTTCCACTGTTGCCGGAGAAAGGTCTAGGGACCACATATGGAAACTGGGGATCAGAATTTTAGGAAAAAGGAAAACTAAGCAGGCTGTCGTTTGATTTTCATAACATTTTTTTTTCTTTCCTCCTCTCTTTCCTCCTCTACCTCCTCCTCCTCTTCTTGGCTTGATTTTTTGTGTTTTCATTTTGATTTGGAGAGGGGGGGTGATCGTCCCTGGTTGGTTTCTGTGTTTATATTAATTTTTTTTAGAAATCTTTTCCCCATCACCTCTAAAGGAATGGCTAGTTTTCATGGCAGTCATGGTGCCGGCTCACATTTGGCAGTATTTACCATTCTGTCCTTGATTCTGCGAGTTTGACTCTCTGCTCTTTCATTTTTTTTTTTTTCCTCCCTGCACATCCAGTCCCGGTTTATTTAATTTTTTTTATTGTGATTCCTTCTATATATTTCCGGGCCCTGCCTGTCTCTTCTTGCCTTGTCTTCCATCACCCTCTTCCCCTCAGAGTCCATGTGATCGTCTGATCGTTCAGAGGAACGTCTGACATGAACCTCCATAATTCACTGGACTCCATCAGGATATAGTCGCATCTCTTTGCTGAATTTGTGTCATCATCTGTTGGAGGTCTCCGCTTTTGTTTCTTTGAGAGAGAGAGGAAGAGAGCGAAGGAAAGAGAGAAAAGGGGGGGTTATTTTTGAGAAATCAGGCCGCCAACTGTGTTAGTCTTAACCACACTCCACCCTCACCCCCCATGTTCCTTCATCCCTTTTCAGTATGAATTAATTCACACTGTGTGCATGCGGGTGCTCGTCCACATACAGGTGTGTGCGTGTGGGTGAAAGTTTGAATCTGTGAGCGAGCGAGTGTGTGTCTGTGTGTGTGTATGTGCATTAGGATGACAGTGTAGGCTGTATGTGACGCCCTATGTGGTAAAAAAAAACAAACTCAAGCGCTACATGCACATCGTTCCCTAGATCACCGTCGAAGCTGTGAGGATTGTAATACATGCCACCACTTTAGTCAGCTCCGAAAGCCAAACCCAGGGCCCCAATCAGGCGCAGAGAAGCCGAGCGAGCGAAAAAAAAACCCTCCATCTTCTCATTATCTCGGCCTTTTTCAGAGTTTGACGTTTAGAGGCCTTCCAACTCAACAAAGTAGGCCTCGATCCCAGACCAGGTCTCTTGTGGGATCTGCGAGAAGCCTGTGTTTTTAGGTCAACTTATTTTTTGTTGCCAGAGCGGGGCAACTTGCTGCCATTTGAGGACTAGAGTTTGGTAGCTGAGGGGTTCTGTCGTCAGCGCCGAAGTCTGTTTGACCCGGTCAACTCGGCTCAAACAGGCAAACTAAAGCGCTCCAGAACAGCGCCTCAAACTTCTATCTGATTTTTTCGCCTGGTAGCAGTAACCCCCCCCAAAACCAACCATACGATTTCCCCCGAGCTCCCCTAATTCCCCCGCCCCCCCAGCGGCCCCCCGCTACCGTCGTCCGCCCGACGTCGCCCACCCCCCGTTTTCCGAGCTGGCGTGGCGACGCAAACTCACAAATATTTACTTCCTATACATCAAGAGGAAAGGGGGCCCCCCTTTCGTGGAATGCGGCAACATGGGCGTGTTTGACCGCGGAGTTCAGATGCTGCTGACCACGGTGGGGGCCTTCGCCGCCTTCAGCCTCATGACCATAGCTGTGGGGACAGACTACTGGCTGTACTCGCGCGGCGTCTGCAAGATCAAGAGCACCAACGAGAACGAGACCAGCAAGAAGAACGAGGAGGTGATGACGCACTCGGGCCTCTGGAGGACCTGCTGCCTGGAAGGTGAGCCGCAGATACACCCGGGGAGCCGTATATATACACGCACCGGTACACCAACAGCAGCCCCGCACAGGCACACAAGCAGATCGATGCCTGTGTGCCCACACACACACACACACACACACACACACACACACACACACACACACACACACACACACACACACACACACACACACACACACACACACACACACACACACACACACACACACACACACACACACACACACACACACACACACACACATTTCACACAGCCTTGCATTTGCACTCACATGCCTACACATACGCTCATGTGCCCACACGATTCTGTATGTCTTCTGCATCTATTTCCTCACATCCATCAATCCATCCATCCATCCATCCATCTCCTCTCAAGAGGTCACTTGGATGACACAATCACCAAACGGTCCTTCTCCAGGATCAGGGCCCATTCAGTTCTGTCTGTCTGTCTCTCATAGCCAGCTTGCCGAATGGCCTTTTAATTGCCCCAGCAGAGAGCTGCTAGCCCCCGCTTAGCAGACTGTGGTACACTCCAGACTCTGTGGGTCACACGTGGTCCTGCCAGGTGTAGGAATCGCTCACACCCGGCGCTGGTTCGGCGACGTTGGTGCAGTTAGCTGGTTGAAAGGTTCAAGAAATCCAAAAGTGTTTTTAGTCTTGTTGGCGTTGTGGTTTAATTCTGGACCCCAAAAACAACTTGGACATGTTTTAGGACCGATCTGGGCAACTGGTGACCTGCAAGAAAGGGCAATATTTGAACCCAAAATCAATTGCAGTCATTCTTTAAATACATCAAATGGTTCAGGTTTCATTCTGCTTTGCATTTCTCTTACCTTTCTAAATAGGTTAAATAGGTAACCCTGACTTTCGCATGTGGTTAAACCATCTCTTAAAATTTGACACTCTTGTAGATGAAGGCATTTATCAGGCCGTCACTGTGATCAAAGTTGTCCATCCCTGTTTCGGAATGCATATTACACAACAGCACCACCAAAGAATAACAGTGTGTGTTGGCCTTCAAGCATCTTCATGCAGTGGTTTTTCTCGTAGGTAACAAATAAAGGCATCTGTCGCATAAATCAGCAGGCGAGGTTGCAGATCCGACGCGCGTCCTCTTCTCTTCAGAGATCTTTCGTTCGTGCTACATTGAGTGAAATTGTACTGTAACCAGTCTGATTGAGGGTCTGGCCTGGATTTGGAAGTGTGCACTCGCACCGAAGCAATCGAACCAGACTTCAGACGCGCGGTTGACGGCGAATACGAAGGTTGATAGAGGCATTTCTTCCTCAGCTTCAGTGTGGGAAGTGTTGAGTAGGCAAGGTAATCCTGCCTGCTCTTCATTCTCACCTTGAGTCCTGTGCTGTGAAACCTGTATGAGTGTGAAGGAAGTGAGGACTAAAAAAACCCCAAAAACCTCATGCCTTCTGAAAATGTCTTTCAAAATTAAAGCAGAGTGACTTTCCACCATTTCGTAATAATACAAATAAATAAATCAAAAATAATAATAACGAATTGGGCTTTTATTTAAAAAAAAAAGAAAAAAAGAAAAAAAAGACCAGATTCATCCCTTTGACTCACACCTGGATAGATATATTCTCAAAGAGCCAAAAAACTGCATTTCATGTGTGCTGAGAGGGACTGAAATCTGGTTCAACTGTGGCATTAATGTGTTTTACGATCCATATAATGAAACAAAGAACGATTGCTGATGTGCACAGAAGCACAGGAAGGGAGAGATCAAAGCATATGTGAGTTGTAGTGGGAGTTTTATTTGTGATCATGCAAAAGGGAAAAACTGTGAAATGCCTCTTTACGTGTGAAAGCAGATCTGACACATGCACACAAACGCAGCGCGGAGCTTCATATGCACCATTTGTGCTCGGGTCCGTCCTTGTGCTGATGACAGATTCATCTGGAAGGTTGTTTTTTTTTTTTTTTAGGCCTTCTTTCTTTTTTTCTTCTTCTTTGTTTTACCCTGTTGGTTTCAGAGAAGGAAAGACAAAACGTCTTCTGATCGGCGTCCTCGGACATCATGGAAGTAGTAATTATGACGCGAGACTGACAGGTTGCTGAGTTGGTATATTCACCGTAGTTTGTTGCGTGTCATAATAATAAGCACTTACCTTATTACTCATGCTGTGTGTGTGCGTGTGTCTTCCGATGCGTGGGGCTGGTTGTGTGGCCGCCGTGACGTGACTCTCCCCGCTTGTGACCTCACGTTGCCACATCGGTGGAGCCATGTAGCCTGATCCTGTCACACACACCTTGTTATTCCTCCTCACCAGGCCTCATTAGGACCTATTATAAGACAAACTATAATGAGCTTGTCACCTCGGTTCATCAGGAGTCCTAAAGCTATGCAAGCATGTGGACGGCTGCTATAAGTGCCCTTATCTTGATATATTCTCCCTCAGAAATGCAGAAAAGGGTCATGCATGGGCACTGTGAGTGTGACGAAAGAGCACAACTAAACAAAATGTAGCTCCTGGTGGCGAATTAGCATTTTTAAACTCTGATCTCATTCTGTAAACTCAGGCTTTTCTTTTCAAGGTTTCACACTTTTTTTTTTTTTTGCCAGTCCCTCTCTCAAACTGTTAGCTGTTATCACTTCTGCTTCTTGCTTGTGGATCAGAGCAGGTTAAACTATTCCTGGATCAGAGTCTTCTCAGGTTCACACAGGTGACGGCGGCAAGCATATCGCAGCATGTCATGTGGAAGGGTGAAGATGAAGTATTAACAGAGACAAAATAACAATTTAAAAGATATCACTTTCACTTTAATAACTCTTACACGTCATGTTTATTCTAACTAAAGTTAAAAAAAATAAACTGCCTACCACTAATGAACAAATGGAAACATTTATATACATTCATAATTTAATTTTGATAATAATCTTGCATTCAGTGGAATGATCGCTAATAAATTTAGCGAGTTTATTCACATATATTACATTTGTGCATGGATTTAAAACTGTGTTAAACTTATAATACTAATTTGCCTGCAAAGGTGCATAAATAGTGAAATAATTTCCTTTCTGCCTGCTTGTATTTGTATAATTACTCTCAGGATTTATCTTTACATGTATGAAAAGGAAACATCTTGGTCTAAATTTTTTGGGGAAAAGCAGACTTTTTGTTTTTATAAAAATGATGCCTCCTCCAAAATCCCCATACATGAAGGCGACACCAACATAGGATACCGGCTTTTATGTGGGGTTGATCTAAGCTATTTGGAGTCAGAGGGCTCCATAAATGGATCATGTTCCCCACAGGAATATTCAAAGCAATCCGAAACAGACAAATCAGAAAATGGAAACAAAGCAAAAGACAAAAAACCTAAATGTGACTCGGAATGATCCAAAATGTCCATAAACCTGTGGCTGCAAAACTACAATGTACTATAAAAGTTTCAAAACAGGACAAAATGTATGATTGTTCAAACATGTACAGGATATATAGATAGAGATGCAGACATGCCTGATCAGGTGTTTCAATTCACATATCTGTGTTTTTCTAATGATCCGTCCCACATGGCAAAAAGAGGAGTCATCAAATGGACTGATGTGTCCCCATGTTCGCCCTCACACTTCAATGAGACTCACATTACAAGGTAGTATGTTTTATGAAACAAAGAGACGTGCCATATTTGTGGACTGCAAATCACAACTTTTTTTTTTAGTTGTTTAGCTGCTCATGTGACAACATATACATGAAAATATACCAGTATATACCATCTGAGACCACTAGAAGGTACTATATCACAGACAAGACAAATGTCGCCTAAAGAAAAAGCCGCAGTATTTAAACTAAAAGTTCGGAGTGTGTGAGAAACTTGTGAGGGACTAGAGAAAAGCAGAGAAACTGTTACCATGGTGACGAAAACAAAGCAGGCGAAATGTCGGCCAAAAGCACAACGAAGAAATTCAGAAAGTTCTTTAGCAGCTGCTGCTGGATCAGGATTATCAACACTGCAGTTACAGCCGAAGAAAAGTAAACGCAACTTATACATCAGTAGGACTTCTGAATGTCCTCTTCATGAGGCATTATTCAACGTGTGTAATTCATAGTCTAGGGAATTTGGTACTTACGTTGTGGGTACTTGCTGATACCGAGCGCTAATCAAGTATTTGCAAAGCTTATGTCCTTAACGTGTCGGGGCAGCTGGCAAGACGGTGAAGCGACTGTCAAATTACAGTAGATGTGCAATTTGACATGATTAGTAATAAAAAGAGACATTATCCTATAGAAGGTGACCTGAGAGGCTGAAGCTAGAAACAGTCAAATATGATTTTAGTCACTATGAGCTGTAACATAATTTGTTTTGATTTCCGTGAACATAAATAGAACTCAGCGGTTCCAAGTGTGCAGTAATTATTACATTTATGCAGTAAAGTAGATCTTCTGTACGATGTGTGATCAATGCTCCCCAAAAAGGCAGAATGTGCAATAATGTGACCATTTCATGAATCATGAATGTGTGGCTGTAAGCAGCCCTTCGAAAGACATTTTACTGAAACAAGCGAGGTTTGTCTCACCAAAATGAGCAAGGTCGGTTCATAATTCCAAGTCTGCTGTAAAACGTGTGGAAATCAGTTGGAAACTCAAGGAGTTACGATAAGTTAAATTGGGTGAAGAACACCTTCTTCGATAGAAGTGAATGTATGGGAGGCGAATTGGAGACCCATCCGAGATGACGGTCATAATGACACATCAGATCTGATAGTCAATGAGACGTTGTGGGGTGAAACACTATCAAATACATACAGCCACTATATTTGACTATCAGGAAACAATAAGTATGTTTTTTGGGGTTATTTTCTCCAAAATAGGATCAATATGAATCTTGTGATACCTCAACATTGCCCACCACGAAGTTGCTGTGTGACGCCGCCACATGCATCGGACACAATACTCAATGCTATTGTTGGTATCGGTGCACCTGCAGCTGGTCCTGCTGAACAGCACCGGACTAAATTCCAGCAAATGAGCTCTGAGACGGCTGCCGCGGTTCTAAATCCTGCTGCATGCAGCATGTGCGAAAAGGCAACGACTGCTGGGTGTCACATGCTCACTCACCTCGGTTTTTTGTGCACTTTTTTTTTTTTTTTCGTCTTTGCCCCGCGGCGTGAAGGCTCTGATCACTGATAGCACAGAAACAGAGAACAACTTGTTTCACACGGCTCGTTTTGCACAGGTGCAAGAAAAAAGCGACCCGTGATGGGCATCGCGTCCACGTTATGTAACCGAGGGCAGGTCATCGAAAATGAATGCAAGGTTGTGGAGGTACTCACAAGGAAATTGTGTCAAAAAACAGACACAAAATTCGTCTACTTTGAACGCGGCCACGCCAACAGGCTCTATACTACGCGCTTGTTTCCTGTGCTAAGTGGCTTTACTTTTCACACTCAAAGCTTTGCTGAGTGTCCTTGGCACCGCAGACTCGAAATGGTTAAGAGCAGCGAGGAATCTGAGAGGGATCCAGCCTGCACTGCATGCTTCGCCTTCAGAACTACTGTTGCTTTAGAGCTGCATGGCGCAGAGAGACGAGGAACGAGAGGGAGGAAGAGAGGAGCTGGGAGGTGTTGAGAAAGAGAGAAAAAAAGAAGGGGGGAGAACAAGAGAGCGAGAGAAAGAGCAGGCAGCCCTGGTTTGCTGTCACACCCCCTCAGGCATCCTGTGCTATCTTTAACACGCAGGCCCACGTTCTATCTAACCTATCCTGCCCCGGCTTTTAACATAAAACATCACGCTGTAGGATTTTATTTGAATGCTTGGGAGATGCTGTGATTAAACCGCAGATGCTGGCGAGTGCTTGTCTCCAATTTGTTAGCAACACGTTAGCGTCGCAAAGCAGGTATATGATCAGACGTCACGCTGTCATGTCGGGCCCGGAGTTCGTTCTCGTGGATCTGATTACGCCTCTGTTGTGTACAAATGGAGGAGCGTCTGTGTGTTTGAAGCAGGCTGTCTCAGAACCGGGGTGCATTACGGCGATGGCATTAATTATGCTCATAGCCAACAGCTCCGCCAGCTTCGCCGTGTGCCGATCGTCGACACAGCCTCTTCATCTCAGCCAGTGAAACATATCCAGTGAGAGGGAGTAACTTAGTACATGGAATTAGATTAGAAAAATGATCTGCCGAACGGGAGAGAAAATGCGGACTTCCCCATTAATCTAAAGTTTATCGGTAAATGATTCTGTGTGCGCGCAGGAAAGATGTAATCTGATTACTAAAGTAATCTGATCTGGGAAAGAGGGAAAAAAAAAAGTGACCTTTGGTATCAAGCGTCCGACTGGTTTGACAAGAGGTAAATGGTGGATAATCTCACTGTAAAACACGCACACACACACACACACACACACACACACACACACACACACACACACACACACACACACACACACACACACACACACACACACACACACACACACACACACACACACACACATCCATTCAATACTTGGCTATTCTCGAGATTTCTTCGTCTCCATAGTTACTTCATTTCGTTTCTAAAATCATTATTAAAACCATCAGGGATGTAGAATTCATGCCCCTCTCTTTTGACCACAACGAACAGCTGTGACTATTTGATCAGGACATCGACTTCAGCTAAAGGCTAATTCATGTTAAACGGCACTGTTTTTTTATACTTCCAATGGCCTTGCATTGGAATAATGTCTTCTTCTTCTTCTTCTTCTTCTTCTTTTGGGTTTAATGGCAGTTTGCATCCATAAAGTCGCATTACCGCCATCTGCTGGTTTTGTCAATCAGGTGGGATATATAACATCTTGGAGAGTAATCCACCTGAGTGCACTGCTCTTATTTGACATACTGGCCAGAAGCAGTTATTTTCACAGTAAAGAAGAAAGAAAATGATCCTTGACATGATGAGTAGGTATAGCACTCCTGTTGATATTGAAGAGGAGGCCCAGTCAGAGTTACAGTTAGCAATTGTTCTGTGAGGCTGTTTAACGCGATGACGGCTAATATTCTTCGGAGACTTCCACCACTTCTGTTAATGGCTCCTCATCACAACATCATTGTGCAACATAAATATAAACAGTGAACTAATATTGACATATTATGGGAAATACTCACTTTAAATTAATCAAATCACCATTTGGAACATGGGTGTCAATGGGCCACATACAACCCATTTTCATCTTGAGTGAACCGGACCTGTAAAATAGTGTCATAATAACCTTTTGGATAAAATTGTTAAAGTTTTTCTTTCTTATGATTTAGACAATTTAGATTTTTTGGGGGAGATTGCTTCACAATTGTGTCTATCCAACACAATATTTTCACTGTCGAAGTCGCTCAAAGTCAAATTTCAAAATTTGACTTGTCACACGAGTGCCACCGTAATGATAATGTTCCTCACTGTCACCCTCAGCAGTATTAATGAGATCAGTGTCTGGCTTACTGAAGATATTTCCAGAGGTTTTTATAAAATTTTCTGAATATTTGCAAGATTATCTGCTTTTTTTGAAGACTTAGATATGAGCCTATAATATTGGATTTTAGTTTTTAATTGTTAGACATACAGATTTTACAATATATATATCTTAATAAAAAAAAAAAGCCTTTTCTCAACATTTGCTTTTTGGCCATTATATTGGTCAAGGCGCAGGTAAACATGACAGAAAAAAAAAATTATGTTAGATGCCGCAATGCAAATCTGGCCCTTTTTTACTGAAAGCAATAAGATAAAGTTTAAGGAGTGCAAAGGTCAGTTAGTGAAAATGCTAACCCACATTATGCAGTATTTTTGAAGTGTGACAGAGGAGGGCTGGTTAAGGAAACGGGAGCCATTGTTCTGCCTCTGCATGGAGGCTTTGCAAACAGCCAGCATCCAGCAGCGCTCTGTGGGCGTGCTGCTGTTGATACTGTAATAGAAGTGACTGACAGGTCAAGGCAGCTGTCAAGCCGCAGCCGTCAATGTGCTGCAGACGCTTCTGAACAAAACAACAGAGCCACTCAAACCTGCTCAGAATCTCAATCACTGTATATTCTCATCAACACAACAAAGTCTTTCAACAGTCCGTGGACTCAGAAGTACATATTCTGAAAATAAAGATGTGTTAGTTTTGACATACTATGTTTACAATCCCTGATATTGGAAATATCTTGGATTAAAAATGCTGTTTTATGTTTACACTCAGAATTAATTCTTTGAAACAGTTAGTAATTAGTGTTCTTGGCTGTGTGTAAATAGAAATAACTGAGGGACCTCACAGACTTGGGTGCATAATGTCTATCTATGCACTGCCCTATGCGCACTGTTGATTGTTGGCCGAGGGATCAAGCTTGTTGTTAATAAGTGTATCAGTCATGCTTTAATCATGTTCAACAAGTAGCATCGCTTGTGCGTGAGCCCTGAAATGCTTTGTAGCATGACTCGGTGTGAAATCCTTCTGGATCTACTGAGGAGTTAAACTAAAGAGCAACATCGGGTGAACTGCTCGTCCAAACCAAATGTCTGGTGAAGTTCGTAGTGCTGTCACAAATAATGGGTTAATTTAATTCATTGATTTAAAACATTTAACCCATTACATTTTTTTACTTAAATTAAAACCGTTTTGTTTACTTTCTGTTTTTTTAGCTCATATATATATATATATATATAGGGTTGTATGTGGCCACTGAGCTAAAATGTTTGACACCCCCGAGTTATACACAAGACACAGGTCGAGGTAATAAATTGGTCGATGTAAAAATCTATATATTCTACCCATTAGTATAATGTGGATCAACATCTCCTTCACCTGCCTGAACATGGCAGGATATGTTCCTCCTCTTTGACCCGCTCCTAATCCAACACACATGCACGATGAAACAATGTGTATTTGTGCCAGGGGCACCACCGGTCTCAGACTCCTGACATCTGTGTAGCCATTGGCCGTCCCCTCGGGCCACGCGCTCCTCCATCCAGCAGCTATCCAGTCTGCTCCGGTTGGACTGGCTCAGCGTGCCTGTCATCCTGGACGGATGGCCCCGTGTCGGTGGTCCAGCTGTGGAAGCTGGCTCCGAAGATCCGGCCTGCCGCCGGCCTCCATGATAGATCTTGCCCCGGGACAGTCGCCCGTTCCCAGGCACAGTCCGTCGCTGCCCCGGGAGCCCCATCTTTGACAGGTGGAGCTCAGCAGGCTCTAAATGCTGCTATTAATCTCCATCACGGCGGGCTTGAGAGCCAGCGAGGTGCATGTGACAGGAGATATGTTTCTGGGAATGAGGTGTGAGTGTCTGAGAGTGTATTGTACATGCGTGTTTGTGCCGTCATTCAGTTTTTTGTTTAAGCTTTTATCACACTCAAAATCACATTGTTACCAGGCCCATCTGAACCCTGTGGACCTTTGGAAACCTGCACACAGTTAATGGTTTAGAGTTTCTTCTTTGTTATGATGGGGATGAAACCCCGTTAAGGCTCACGGCAAGGCTTCACCCTCTGATCACTGTTAATTAGGTCTTGGTTCTCACAAGGTTAATTGTTTATTTTCACAGTTCAGACTTTGTATTTTCATCTTGTGCAAATTTAATTGGAAATAATTCGGGCATGCTTTTTTTTTTAAAGGAATGTAAGCTGAAAAAAAAAAGGATGAAGTGGAGTCTGTTTGACGAAGAACGTTAAATATAAGTCATCAGGACAGATTTCCTAAAATAACGTATATTCCTATATACTAACTCAATTTGATTAAATAAAACAAAAACTTTTTGTTTCCCTTTGTTTTAGTATCAAAACGTTGAATTAAGTATCTGTACAAACCTGAACAAAATTAAGAAAAACAAGTGCAATTTCAACATTATGATGATTTTACAGATGCTTTTTTTGTCAGGCATTCAATGAAACTGAGAAAATATCATGTCCCCCATCTGTGGAATACTTGATGAAAGTCTAAATATTTTAGCTAAAACCAAACAATTATTACTGAAATTGACTACGATCTCAACATAAACCAATTTCAATGAAACCTTCTGTTGCAAAATACTGTGAAATGGCCAAAAAACATCGATAACTGTTGCATTATGCATGTTTTTACAAACTCACCCTGACAACATCGCTTTAAGCAACGAAGTAGTTATTTTTCATCGCAGCATCACTGATATCTCAGCTTGGGTCCCAGTGTGGTGTTGTGTCCACTACTCTTTGAAAACGTGTTCACAAAACCAATGTTTTCTTTGACATTTGTACGATTTGCTTGTTGGTTTTGGCCGGATTAAACCCTTTTGCAGGCTGGTTTTAGCCTACGGGCCTTATGTTTGACACCCCTGCTTTAAATGATTAATCTTTACATGAAACAATGTCTTTATATGTGATCTGATTCATTTAAATAGAGTTTTTTTTCTTGCTCTTGTTCAGATCTTTTTTTAAAATGCCAAAAAGAAAAATTTCATTTGGTCGATAATGATGAACGATATCAGCAGTAGCAGAGTAGAAAAACACTTGATCTGTCTCACTTGTAGGATATTTTCACTCTCTTTTACCCCGCATCGCCCCATTAGCCATCTCCTCATTAACTGATTAATGCAGTTGTTCCACCTTCTATTTGCGGCCGCTCTCCTTGTCCTCCTTCGTGGCATTGCCGGGGCGTCTGTGACCACATGACACTGCGTAACTATGGCGATGCGGCGCTCTGTTGGCAGCACAAGGCCGCCTGTCAAACAGGCATCACGAGCTCTCAATCAAAGGGACTGTTTATGAGCGCTCACACACCACCTGGGACTGACACACACTCTGCTCCGCACCATGGGAGGGCCATCAATCACACACACACACACACACACACACACACACACACACACACACACACACACACACACACACACACACACACACACACACACACACACACACACACACACACGAACACATTCACATGCAGAACTTTAGTAGATCTACAAGGACATGTGAACATCGTGTCTTTATTTCCAGTTGTTTTGCTCCTGTTAAAAGCTGCTTACATCATTCACAGCTGAACGATTCTGATTCTTGGAATGGTTTCAATGTAGGGCTCTTTAAAACAAATGCTTTAAAGTGAAAACCCAGTCCTGTCTTGCAACCTCAATTCATCTCTCAATGCATAAACACTGAGTTTCACTTACACGATCAAGTGCCTGTAGTTCGACACCAGCCTCGTAGCATTCCTGCTGTAAGATTTTTGATCATATAAGGAAATCTCATTCAAATGAAGCATTTACATTCATAAATGTTAATATTACAATAGTCTATCTACTGATAAAAGCATTCTACTAGGTCTACTTAAAAAAAGGCAACTTTTTGCTTAATTCATTTATGTTGATTAAGCAACATTGATCTTTGTTTAAACTGCTTGTTTTTTTAAAATGAAAAAAAAATCAAGTAAAGTGAACTTTGTGTTTTTCCTGTCTCAGGATCCTTAGATCATCTGTTTAAATGAGTGAACGTCTGATAGATTGTCCGTAGTCTATCTTCAACTAATGCAGCAATATTCCCCTGCCTCTTTCTATATCTTTATTCATCCGTGGTGCTTGGGAGCGCTGATGGTTTATGGGTATTGTAGTATTTGTTGTTTCGAAATACCGAATTGAAAAACAGTAACAAAAAGATAGCAAGATCGTTTTTTTTCTTGTGTGGATGAATGTAAATAGGATTGGCTCACATTACTTAAACTATTCATGTTCTAGAATAATTTTTTTTTTTTAAAAATCAGTGTCTTGTAATTTGAGCAAATATTTTTGACTTCAGTACTAAATATATTTGTGTAAAGACACTCACTTGAATTTTTTTGTTGATTTTACAGATTTAATTAAGTGTATTTTCTCAGTCAATTTTTGTCAGTGTGCTAGGTTTGCACAACGTTTTCAAGTAAAAATGGGAAACCTTTGTTGCATTTTGGGTGTCTGTTGACACGACAATGGTGGTCAGAGCCACTGACGACGCAACTTTGTGAAATTGTTCTGACTCCATGGAAGCAGGGGAAAACACAATGCAACTTCTGAAATGCTGCGACTGCGCATGCACACCTCGGGGGATGATCTACCACAAAGTTAAAAGAAGATCAACTGATACGAGTAACAATAGATGACAAGGCCTATGATGATTTACAACTTAAAAAAAACCCCACTTGTAATTAAGTCTGCAAATAAAAGTGAAGCAATGCCAGTTGAGAAATACATCTCAGCACAATAACATTTCTGATAAGTGCTGACTCAATTTGAAAACATTTTTAGATGCTGTACATCACTTTCTGCCTCAATGCTGGCATGAAACTTCTCACAATGCTTTGCTCAGTCTGGTACACAGACATGATTTACCATATTCATGAAGATAAATGCCCTGAATGGAAAGTGCGATTAATTTTGCACATCTGCCAAATGCAATCCTGAATGCACCCTGGTAACAGATCACCCCCCACACGTGCGTGCGTGCGTTATTCTGTTTGTATACATGCAAAACCTTTAGTAGATCCATTGTTCTTTAATATGTACGGAACACCATGTGTTTTCTTTTAACAAAGACATATGATCTAACTCAAACTTGAATCACAAGGGTTTTATTAAAACCTGCTAATGGTTCCCTCCAGCTCAACGGCTGCACTAAATCCAGCCATCAGTTGAGATTTGTACATATACAAAGGTTGTTTTCACAATCAACCTTTATGGTGCTCTCTCTTGTTTTGCAAACATCTCCACATTTTTAAACGTGTTTTACAACGTTTCTTCTTGGCATCCTTGTCCTGCTACCGTTAGATCCACCACTCCATGTATCGCATCTGGTTATTGCGAGTATCAGGTTTAAAGTGAGATAACCTGCAATTTGTAATCTCTGATTTATAAAAATTTCCATCGACTGGATACGGTTGATTTCTATTTGTAAAAATAGGGATTTTTTTTTCTTGGGCAGCTGTGGCTCGGTTGGTAGAGTCTCTCAAGGTTGCAAGTTCAATTCTCCATTTCCCCCCCTGTCCAGTGTTGGCCCGATTAACTTTGCACCATATAAACACCTCGATCTGATTGTATTTGGACCATCTGATTGAAATTACAATTGGATTGTAGAGGGAGACGTAGTCCAGTTTTTGATCTGATAATTCTCCATGTAAACGGCACACGTGCTTTGCGAGCATGTCATGACGTTATGGAACATCGTCTCCTCCTGATTATGTTTTGAAACCAAGAGAATGTGTCTTTGACGTTGCAGTTTAAAAGAAAAGAAAAATTGAAAAACCCCAAAAGTATAATCACTCTCGTTACTTCCATTTTGAATACTGGTGAGCTTCCGAATAAAGCCAGATGTCGGATTCCGTTTCCATGTCACAAACAGCAAACGTCTCAACGCAAAGCATTATGGGATTGATCCACTGAAATGGATCGGGTCACATCTTGGTGCATATACACCGGCACAACATTCCGATTACTTTATTCAGCATTCATTTAAACGAATTAGAAAGAGTTCAGTCAGACTGATGAAAAAGTGACAATATTAAACACAGCTAGTAAATCCTAAATTGCTCCCAATAGATGGACGGATTGAGCGCCCTGCATGGCAGTTACCTTGGTGTGTGACAAATGCAATATAAGTGAAATCTATTTACTATTTATAATTTGCATCATTGTGTATAAATCTTTGGTGATTTTGAATCAGATCAGGTCTTTTGTTTCATATAATGTTGCTGTGTCAATATTAAGTTCAGTGTGTGTGTGTGTGTGTGTGTGTGTGTGTGTGTGTGTGTGTGTGTGTGTGTGTGTGTGTGTGTGTGTGTGTATGTGTGTGTGGTTTCAAACGCCCCTGGTGTTAATCTTGAAATTGCCTTTGAAAGCTGCTGCAGCGTGTCCAACAGTGTGTTTGTTCTGCTGCAGATGCTGGAGTGTTTCACTAACAGGGTTATGCAACAGGACAGAGCTGTTAGCAGTCTGTGGTGTGACAGGAGGCGAGTGTCCCAGAGCCGTGGAGTACATATAGCAGTCGCCTTCCGACTGGCCCGCGTCTCCTCGGTATGGTGAACACGTGGAGAGTCGGTGTGGAAACACTGCTGCTGCACTGCATTCCTCACACGGTTTATTTTCCTCTTCACTGTGATTGTGTTGTTGTGGCTGCAGCGCATCATTTAGCTTCTCTCGCTGTGTTTTCGGGAAGCTGTCTAATAGGAAATTAAGAAATGTTTGGGAATCCCACACTGAATTTGCTTCCAGTTTTTGGGAGAGTGCGGAATCTGCGACACAGCGGGGGCAACACACGGGCCAGGTGATTAAACCAGCGGAAAGGTTCCTCCGGAGTTTAGAGGTCAGGACCATGGCGAGTGATCAACTGCGCCACAATTCCAGGAATTGTTTTCCTCACATGCCTCTGTTCTGCTTTTACTGCTTTACTGACTTAGCGTTGCGTTGGGATGCTCACTTTTCAAGTGAAAAGATGCTTGTGTCTTTGGTTTTGGTAAAAGTTTTGGATTTACATGGTGATGTTTTCAATATCATTTCTATTTATAAGGAGCTGCAGAAAGGCTGAAAACGATGCCGATAGCTTGTCAGGCCATGAATTGAAGCTTTTGGCTGTTTTTGGAGTGAAACCACATACACATGTGCTATAAACATTAACAATGACGAGCACAAGGACATTTTTTTGGGCAGACGAAAGGCTGGATTGTTATAACTTATTTCCCAACTACGGCGTGCATGCACAGTAGCAGCGTCTCAGAAAAGTTCAGTTTTCCATCATTTACATAGAGACAGTGAGTGTTTTCAAAAAGTTCCACCTTGAAAGCCGTTTTCAAAAAGTTCTGTTTTCAGTGGCTCCGAGCACGAGTGTCAGTTAATGATGACTCACACTCTAAGCTTTTAAACTTGCCGTCACCCAAAAGGGCCCCAAACCCTGGCTTGGGAAGCACTGCCCTAAACAATCTTTCTGCAACAGTTCAAATAAGTACATTTTTCTCAAAGTGTTGCAATATTTAATCAAAAACTTTGACCATAGTCCAACCGCGTCCAGTCTCTCTCCACACCTTTGGCAGCATAGTAACAACATTTGAATTCATTATTATCACAGTAAACTTGCAAGTTCAAGTGTGTGTCTGGCTGTAATAGTTTAATGCCACGTGCCGCGTTTCACAGTGGAGTCCAGCATCTCGCAGTAGTAACAGTGTGCCACGTTCTTTGGTGTACAGTATAGTAGGGCTAGTGTGGTGTGGCAGAGAGGTGTTGGCACCTCCACACAGCCTGTTTAACGCCTGGTGGGAGAGGTGCTGACAGGCCGGCTGCGCTCGGATCCTACACACATCAGGAGCCAAAGGGAATGACCAGGAAGCACGGCGCACCTTCCACACCAACGCGAGCGCCGTGCAATACGCGATATGTACTGCATAACTCCAAAGTGCTTGTTAGGTAACTGAAGATACAGGAGAAACCAGGCGTCTGAATACGGATCAGATCCTGTGACTCCGCCCACCGTCACGCAGAGTGAAAGATAAGCCGAGTTACACTCAGGTCCCGTTTATGGGACGTTTAAGTGAAAGCTTTCGTTTTGGTGGTTTGTTTGGTGGTGTCAATGAGAAACCAACATTTTCAAAATGTTCCTCATTTAGTTTTTTGTTGTTTTTAATGTCCTTCTAAAGTGTATTGAAAATGTATGTGTAATATAAGAATACTGCATGTAACATACACATATGCTGATTTGAAAAAATAAATCCAAAAAAGAAAATGCGGGTAAAAAAAAGAAAAAAGAAAACGTTCCTAATCAGGGGAGAAACACAACTTTTCCAAAAATGCTGCTACTCCATGCACACTAAGGCTGGAGTAAATAGCTCTACCAAAATGTGGTGTTTTCAATTGAGACATTGTGACATTCACGGGCTCTGAAAGTGAACGCAGGGTAAAGCCTGATTGGAGTCTGTGTTTGGAGCGACATATGGCTGAAGTGATGAAGTAACAATGCTGTCATCTGCAAGCAGTGTGACTCATAAACATAGCACGCGCGTGCGTGCGCGTGTGTTGCCACCCTCAATCTCCTGTATGCAATACATTAGCCCATTGATTAAACGGTAGGCATTAAATGGGGGAGCCAGGAGGGAAAACGCACGCAACATAAGCCACAAACACATTTTAAACACGCACTCAAATTACATACAGTATATATGAGGTAATTATGCTTCTGCTTACCCGCTTTGTCAGACTTGACAACTTCTGGTAAAACAGAAAGAGTCAAAATGAATATAAAAACAGGAGCTGTTAAAAGCATGTATTCATAAATATCTTCTTATTGTGTAGTGGTCTGGAAGAAAAAATATTTTCCCTTCTTTGGACTATATATTTTTTTAAAATTTGGATTAAATCAAGCCATCATTTTCCATATTTAAATAATATGCCATTTCTAAAGCTTTCACAAACTTCAGAGGCCTCTTGAATTCTCGATCTTTAATCTTTTAAGAATTCTTCTCTATTGTAGAACTCAAACATTCTAGAACACAAACATTATTAGAACAAATTTAAAACGTATATAATCTATAAATTCTTCAAAGCTCTCGAAATGAAAAAAAAAAGTAGAACTTCTACACATTTTTGAAGTCTCACAAATTGGACAATACAGAAATGTTGAAACTAACAAATTTTAGAATAAATGTATATTCTAAAATATCTACAAATTGCAGAACCCTTACTTATTTGAGAAATTTGTGAACTCGCTAATTTTGAAACACACAAATTGTGGAGCCTTTACAAATATTGTAACACAATTTCTACAACTTCCACAAATTCTAAAACACATATTTAGAGAACTTCCAGAGACTTTGGAATTCACAAGTTCTGGAATACACAAATTCTGCAACTTTCACAAACTTTTTAGCACGTACATTCTCGGATCTTAACAAATTTAAGAAGTCGTACGAATTGGAGAATATACAAATTCTCACAAATTTAGGAATGCACGGGTTCAAATTCAAACTCACCTTTTAAATTTCTTGAAACACTATTTCGCAAACGTTCACAAATTCCAGAACTCTGACAAATTGTAGAGCTTTCAAGCATTCTAGAATTTTCGCAAATTCTAGAATTCTCAGAAAATAGAGAATACACACATTTGGGAATTAAATAATTTGAGAACTTTTACAAGTTTTCAAAACACATAATTTCACAGCTTCAAAAAGTTCTACAGCATATAATGTGACAACTTTCACAAATTGCAATTTGTTCCAATGTGCGAGAACTTTCAAAAACTGTAGAATTTTCACAAATTGGAGAATATACAAAGTCAGGCATATGCAAACTTTGGAAAGCACAAATTCTGTAATGACCACAAATTGCAGAACACATATACCTCTAGAACATTCACAAATTCTAGAATCCTCACAAAACATTGGACAACACACAAAGTTGGGAACTCGCAAATTCTGGACTGCACAAATTCTGGAACCTTTAAAATTTCTTAACACACAATGTCAAGAACTTTTACAAACTCCACAACGTTCCCAAATTGTAGAGTATTCAAACATTCCACAACTTTTCCAAATTCTGGAATTCTCACGAAATAGAGAAATCACAAATTCAGGAACTTGCAAAATTTGGAATACAAAAATTTCTGAACTTTTACAATTCCTTCAAACGAAAGTTTTCAAACTTTCAAAAATTTCCAAAAGACACAATTAAAAAATTCTACAACATATAATACCAGTATCTTGACAAATTGTAGAATTATCCAATATTCTAAAACTTTCAGAAACTCCAGAATTCTCACAAATTAGACCATGCATACATTTGGAAACTTGGAAATATTGGAACGCGGGAATTCTGGAATGCCAGACCAACATAATTCTAGAACTTCAAAAATGATACGTCACATAATAAATACGAGAACTTGTACAAATCGTCAAGCTTTGAAAGATTCTAAAACTAAAACAAAAATCTGAATCCCTGAAGCACCCATTTCGTTGTTTTGATACACCTGTTCCCTCTTGTATTTCGTGATTGTAATTAATTAAATTGGGAGAGTTTGTACAAAATAAGAAGGAATACGATCCCTTGTCCTGCCGAGAGTTATCACGACTTCATCAGCAGACCAGACAATAAAGTAGACATATTTAAAAATGTTTGAGAAGGGTTATGTGAGGATTCTGCCCTCCTGGATTCATGCAGAGATGACCACACAAGTTTAAAAAGACAAAATAACCTCCTGCAAGCTCGACAGATGAAAGTAAAAAAAAAAAAGAAAAGCCTTATTATGAAGACTTTTCTGTTTGACATTGGCTGTGCCCAGTTTGGAGAACCGGTGGGAAGCAAATAATGAGGCAACGCTACTAAAAAATGCCCAGTTTAAAAAGTGGGACATGATAGACCTTTAACAGTCGGCAGAAGAATCACAAAGAGAGAAGGGACCTACAGTATGTCCTGGACATCTTTTAATGAAAACCTACCAACAGGCAAATCAGGTTACCATGGAAACTAACTCAGTTTCATTTGTCGCTGTTCTTACAACATAGATGTCAGTTTTCCTCGTCACAGGGTTAACCAATAGTTTACAAATCTTCCCTAACAATTTCTTTGTCTTTTTTACACGGAGGCCGATTTCGGTCATCCTCATGTGGCATGGATTCATATCACTGAGATTTGAAACAGGGATTTCTAATCCAGGTTTCTGGGTTATGAAGGGAGTTTGAGAAATCTGCATTGGTATAAATTTTTTTTTTAAAAAAGCAGGTTATCAGCTTCCCGTCATGATGCAGGTCTTTTGCTCCAGGCCTGAAGGGACATGGGGCGACAGTAAGAGTCTCTGAAAAGTCCCATTAGTATCTAAAACATCAATCTGCACCCAAAGCGATTGTTTTTGAGTAAATATGTCATTTTTCTTTGAGCTGATTGGTCAGTAAGTGATCGTTTTAAATTAATTCATCTATCATCTTTACTGTGTGTTAGCATAATAACTTATTATGACAACCTAACCCAGCTGACCTGAGCCCCTCTATACTATATGTCACATAACTTGGTCTTCTGTCCATATGAATGTCCTTGTACTTGTACTTGCCATTGTTGATGTTTAAAGTGTATTGTTCTCAGTGTGCATGTGTGTGTGGTTTCATTACAAAACCAGCTTGTGGCCTGGAATGAAAACTACATTGTTTTCATCGATTTTGCTTGAAACGTGGCCGCGTAAACATGGCTTTGGTGTCTTGCTCAAGAACACTTTGACAGATGGACGTGGAATCAAACCTGCAACCTTGTCATAGAAAGATGACCTGCTTTACTAATTGAGCCTCAGGCATCCTTGAATAAACCTTGGTTTTTTTTTTAAGTATCTTGTCCTCTTTTAAGAAAATCAATGTATAATCACTCAACAGTAAAGGCCGATCGCTCCTATGCAGGTCACATTTGTTGAATCTCTCATGCTGCAGATACTCACATAATCTGTGTATTTTATGCCAGATTTTTAAAAACGTTACCACCGCCTATTGCGAAATAATAAACAACCAAACTGTGACTCTTTTTTTAGCTGCATATGCCAACATTGATTGGTTTTGCCCTGGGGATTGGTAAAATGTTGCCTGATTGTGTGTCTCTGAGTCGCCCGTGACGATGGATTCTGGTTTCTGGTTGCAGACACAGAGCCGGATCACGTTGCGGTGCGATCACTACCTCAACTTCAGGCTATGTAGGACCAACTTTAATGACAATTCTTCCAGCAGTGAGATCATTCGACCGTGATTCGGTACAGCGGTACGAGTGTGTATCCATTTGATTTGCTCAAGCAACAAACTCGCAGAAACTCCCGTCGCTGCATGTGCTCAAGACAAAACAAATCGCTCCCATAATCTGGTCGTTGGCCGCATGAGAGGCCACCCAGATGTCGCGGCACCCGTCTCGGAGCGAAACCAAGTAAGGTGTTGGGTTATGATTCATCAGATCTTTATGGTCAGTGGAATGAGTTTACAGCTACACGGCAGATGTGGCTAACTCACGTTAATGGTAATGGTGCAACATTAAGCGGGTGATGATGAACTCGGGTGTCTGCGTTTTACGAGTCGTGGTCTGCTGTAAATCCTCCTCGTGTTTATAGACCGCATGGTGTGTGTTTGTGTGTGCTTTTTAATGCGTTCACACTCTCACACTTGTATACACATGGCCATTGGGAAATTGTGTGTGCTGGATTTTCTGGGTTATTTGGAAGCAAGAAATATGGTCGAGTATGGAGTCATGTTCTCACAGGGAGTTTTTCGCTCACATCAGATTTATCTTTCGCTGAATCCAGAAAATGTATTGTTATTGTTTTTTAAACCCCAAATGATGTGATTTCCAATGCAATGCAAGCTACTAAAACCTGGATATGGATTATTATGGCAACTATACAGCAAAGTAAAAGTAACTACTGAGTTTTGGAAAGTATCTGCATTTCAATAAACTTCAACAACCAGGCCAGTCTTGATGTTGTGCAGAAAGCTGTATCATTATATTGTGTCGCTGTAGAAGGTTGAGCAGAGCTCATTTATTCAGTTAGTTCGAGAAGAATTATTCACACTTATTGGCGATGGATTAAAATGCCACTATGCAGTAAGCTGCTTGTCTTACTAAAAGTAAGATATAGTAGTTATTTAAGAGTGCCAAAGCATCATGGGTACTGTTAATGACAGACAGATGTGTTTCACAGTGTCGGATTAATTACACCGCCTTCTCCAGTAAACAGGACTTTCATGGAATAGTAACAGAACTACTCTTAAACTGAGACAGTGCTTGATAGTCAGAAAGTAGGGCGGACAGAGAAAGCAGCTCTGCAACTACTCTACTGCATTTATGTGCGACACAATTAGTAATTGTTTGGAATTGCATGATCTTCACAAGTATAGGTAGAGTAGTTACTATGCAATGTGTTCTTTAATTACTCACCTGTAAATAAGAATGTCTTATCTACTTATTTAGACAACATGCAATCAAATGCACAGAATCAATAGAGATTTAGTCGGATTGACCTCACTTGTCAACATGTACATTATATTACAATGTAAAATGAGGATACTGCCTCAATTTGTTTGGAAGTTTTTACAGTTGCTGCTGCAATATGAATAAAGGATAAAGCTGCACACGAAGCTTATTATGAGGTCATGAAATAATTTTCTGGTCTAAAGTGCATCAGTTCATGACCAACACAGAATCTACATGTAAAGTACAGAACATCTATTAATTTGAGTTCCAATTCTTCCATTAAAAAAGGGATCAGTAATTTGGTTTGTCAGATTTGCAGCATTATTATTACAAGTATTGTCATCATTGAGTTCATGGCAGTTGTTGGTGTTGTGCTTGTGTACATTATTTTCTTGATTCTCCAGCATTGATTCATGGCTAAGATTTTATTAATAGCTTGTGCAAGCACTTTTTTTGCTGCTTTACGATAGTGATGTACCTGCTGGCACCTCAATTTAATTCCAATTAAACCAATAATACCAATAAAAGTACATTGAATAAGCATTAAAAAAAACCTTGTCTTCAATGCTCCTCATCATCATCTATTAGAGTTCTTTGAATGTCAATGTGACTTCAGTGGAAATGTTCACAGATCTTGTTAATGAGCGCAAAGGTTGTGTAAAGTTCAGTGGGACCATGTCATCGCTGAGAGGGACACCACCATTTAACACCGCATCAATCTGAGATGAT
This sequence comes from Lipophrys pholis, assembly GCF_963383615.2. NCBI lineage: Eukaryota > Metazoa > Chordata > Actinopteri > Blenniiformes > Blenniidae > Lipophrys > Lipophrys pholis. The sequence continues at coordinate 13,739,285 of NC_137628.1, forward strand.
TTATTAAGGTCAGTTCACTTGGAGTATTAATTTGTGGAGATTTCAGTCACTCCCGTGCTGAACAGCTCGTCTGTTTCCTCGGTACTTAAACTACCACGTTAACCCTTGAAGAGCAGAGAGAAGTGTGCTGTGATTACTATAATCAGCAGGTCAGCGTTTTCGTGGACCGATCCTTCATATTTCTCAGCCTTTTCTGATTGCGGGGCTCAGTGTGTGTTGTTGTAATTTCTGTACTGGATGGGGTTCTCAATGTGATTGACCATGACCTCCCTCAATCAAGGGGCTTGAACCAGCAACCCGATTATCACAGAGGACCTGTTTTTTTCCTCACAATAAGTTAGGATTTCCTAAAGCTTTTGTGTTTTGTTTTTTAACTTCAATATATTATTGCCAATGATGTGATCAATGGGCAATAAAAAGCAGGACTCTTCTTGCGCTAATTTCTGTGAATTAGATAGATTTGAAATATGGGTTAAGATTTTAGGTCCGCAACTTTGGGATCTGTTACACTCGCGATTTTGCAGTGAAGATTGTGTGATTTCAAATTGTCTCATTACACTAATAATGTATTCTTTTTTCAACTAATTTGTTCCAGACATGTCAAAACCATGGCATGAAACTAAATACAAACAATCAAAAAAAAGTATTTACACTGATATGAATTTTAATAAATATGAAATTGTTTTGGCTTGCATTAATTAAGCTTTTTGGTGTCATTTTAGGAGACTATCTGCTGCTTTAATAGCAGTATGAATCTCATAAACCAAGAAAAAAAAAAGAGATTATTAATGGATATACTGTATCTCCAAAATAATCTTTGACGGTGCAGTTCTGATACTTTTCTGTCCTTTAAGACCGAACCGGAGAGTCGCAGCGGAGACACACAGTCGGTGGCTGTGGAGTGAATCAGTTTCAGAGACTTTTAATTGCTCATTGATCAGCTCCGGCAGCTGGAGACTGAGCCTGTACCGGGCAGGTGGTGTTGTGTGTTGGTGTGGAAATGTAACAAGGAGACAAAGTGTGTGCTGCTGACGCCGCCGCCTGTATGCTCATCCATCCCCGTTTGTCAGAGCTACTGTAGTTTCTTCACACTGTTTGCTCGGGTCCTGAGGAGCTCACACACTATTGAGCCAAGTGATCGGTTGTTAACACACTTCTGCAGGGCTCGACAAATTACCTGTTTAGTTTAATTAGATACGTGGGGGTGGAAAAGCCACAAAAATGTGACCTCTCTTACATATTTTGGGGTAAAAAAAAAAAAAACATGTATAAATTGACCAACAGATTAAATGTGACAGTCTGTCAGTTTGTTATGCAGGCTGGAAGCTATAAATCACATCTGCAACAACCAGAAGAGGCAGTGGGGATGTACCGACTGATAAATAATTGACTCATATTAGTAAATTAATGTATTTTCCAATCTATCTGATATACTTAATCACACCCAATATGTCAACCTAATGAGGCAGGTCCACTGTCATCTGTTGGTTATCAGTCTGAAGAGGCAAATCAAGCGGGAACACTGGAACCTTATGGGTTTTCTGAAGAAGATTTGTAAAAAACCAAAAAAAAAAAAAAAAGCTCTTTGAGAACCTTGAAAGAGAGAAATTGTGTATAAGCTTGAACAAAATAATGGAGAAAGAAAATTTTCATGAGTTAAGTTTTACACTTGGTCAGTTACATGCATCAAACATACTGCCTGCAATTCAAAATGTAGATTTTCATGTCAAATTGTGCTCTAACAACATCAATCGCATAAAATATAACACTCATACGGTTATAAAAAGCTTAAATGTCTTTAATGTGTTAGTACATTGTTAACCTGTCATAACATTCTGAATATTTTTCTTTCCAAAAGCTCTTTTTTTTATTAATAAATGTGAAGATATGATAATAATGTAAGGATTTTAGAAAAAAAAAATGTTTTGCATCATTATGGTCTGAATCAAGCTTATATCATTTATTATTTCACTCACGCATTCCTACAGTCCTGCTCTTTTAATTCTTTATTGGCAAGTGTCCATATTTGGTAATGTTTTGTCTTTTAACTTAAAAAAATAAAAAAAAAAGTACTTTTAATAAGCACTGGACATTAACTTATGCAGGGTTTACAGTATTTCTGACAATTATGAAAATGGATGAGACATCTGCTTCACATTTCTCAAAATAACTGAGGCTCAATTTACACGACAACGTTTCAAGTGAAAACGCATCATTTTTACATTTTCATTTCAGAAAACCTTCACCTTAACACAACAACGTTTTGAAAACAACGTCTGTTTACACAGAAACGCTGAAAACCATGTAGGTTCCAGAGGAAGTGGCATGGTTTTCTGTTTTTTTCAATGAAACCACACACACATAAAACAATTTGCTTAGAAACCTTAACGAGTGCGAGAACACCGACATGGAGTTCCGTTTTGCCCGGTTTCCACAGAGTCGAAGCATTTTCAAAAAGTTCCATCTTGGGAGCCGTTTTCAAAACATTTCATTTTCAGTGACTATGGGCATCATTGTTGTGTGAATGGACACCCAAAGCACAATGAAAGCTTTCTTTTTTCACTTGGAAACATTGTCATGGAAACAAGGGCTTGAACACCATGTTATCAACCGTAAGTTTGTCTTTTAGCAATCATTCAACCAATACGTCTAAAAATAAGTCATATTTGCAATAAAACAATGGTGAACACAAGCAGTCAGGAGTGTATCAAATGTTAAGAAGTGAAGATACAGGACAATTTTCAGGGTAAATTACTTTAGCATTTAAAATGCATACTGTACGTATAGCAGTCCTAAAACCCACCACGATAAGAAGGTTAAGGAGTGCTTCCCTGCTACATGCTGAAAGCTCACTTCCAGCTGTGATCTTGATTTTGGGGGGACGGTGGCGTTGCAGGCTGGATGTAGTTTGTTGAGGCGGTTGATGACATGGCGGAGGACGCGCTCGTGCTGTTCGGAGGGAGCGGGGAGCTTCTTCCCCGCAGCAGGTACCGGAGCACACGAGTTGAGTCAGAATAAACCGAAAACGATTCAGCGGTTTCCCGGAGCCTCCGCGAGTTCAGGTCAGTGCAGTGACAGCAGCAGCGCGTGGACACAAAATGGCCTCCAGCCACTCCGCCTGTCCGCTGCGCTTGTATCCGTGTTGCTGACCGACAGGTGACACGTGCGGAAGCAGCCCTGCTCTGTTCCCTACGAGTCTGCACAAACCCTGTTTGTGTTTCAGGACGAGTTTGTGGGTTTTTTTTCCCCCATACATTTATTCTGCAGCCTCATTGTAAATTAAGTGACTATTAAAACACATTGAGGCCATCTGCTTACAGCGCACTGAAGTGAAGTGTCATTTCCCTCGCAATCCATCCACATGTTTACAGAAGAATGCTCTCAGGCTCCAGATTGTTCACCACTTTAAAGAGGCTCACTGTTGGGCGATGACCAAAAACATACAGCACATCTTTACATGAGACATAACGAATGAAAGCCAAATGATTTCTCGGGGTGCAGTGAATTGGCCCAACATCTCATTAAAAAGTTTAAAGGTTCAGTACATGTGTGTTGTGGGACTGCAGAAGTTGTTTGTCATAACCCGATGTCATGTTTTAAAGCCACTACACACTGTGTCAGTTTCGGGCCGTCACAGACAATTGAGAGCAATCGTGGGAGAATCGGGACAAAATCTTGACCGCTGCTGCGACGTGACGGCAACTCACTTAATAGCAGGATTACTGTTGCAACAACACATCATCAGTTGGGTAAAGCGAACCTGTCTCACGACATGTCAGTTATTTAGCTAAAATAACTGATCAGATTGCCACTACAGCCTCGTGGAGTTGCAAAGTATTGTACTTGTAATTACAGCATGCATTTGTAAGAGGATATGTTACGTTTAATATTTCTATGTGTGCTCACGAGCAATGTAAGTCAAATATTTAGTCATATTATTTGAGTTAATTCATTTCTACCTGCCTTTGTTTGAGGGGAGCAGTTTGTAGGGACATGAGAGCGAATGACTTGAGGTGAGATAATGGGGATACGTTACTGTACTCTAAAAGTACGAGTTTGCTGTAGTTTTATTGGCAGTGTTGTTACAGTGTTATTGTTTACACAGATCCTCATATTCTCACTGTATCAAACTCTATCAAGCTTTTGCACATTAAACAATGAAGAAGTTACTTTGTCAGTGTTGCAGATTTTCTCTTAGAAAACAGATCTGACGCACCCATGAAAAGCACATTGCCTGATGTAAATTTGGGCAGAAATGACCGTCTAACTTGTGATCACCTAGTGCACTGCTCACTGCAGCCACTCCCTCCAAAGTCTTTGAGAGTCTCAAATGGAACCAGAGTCGATGAATTCCCGTTGCTGCAGCCAGATCCGGTCAGGTCGGAACGTTACATTACGAAACTGATATGAAACTGGGCTGTTGAGTCACTGTGCTCAATCCCGCAGATGTGAAAGAAAGATGAAGAAAAATCATCTTTGTTGTGCTTCTGGTTTCCCTCTCTTTCTCTGGCCTGACTACTCTTACTGCTTCGCTGACCTTCTTTTTCAACCCCAAATCTTCAGTGTTTAAGGTGTAAAATGTAGAGTTTGAATCCCTTTCCAATAGATTTGATGATTCTGTCTCTTCCTCATCCTTTCCAACTTCCTCTAATCATAGTTTTTGTAGTAATTCTGCACCTTTGAGGTAATCCCTTGTGGGTTGATGTACGAAGTCCGTGCATGGTATTTTAGGAATGGATCATGTAATGTCTTACCTTTAAATTAGAAATCAGTCCTGCTGGTGGGATAAACTCAGAGGTGAATTAAATACAAGAAGTCCTGAAAATGTGAAAGAAAACAGCAAACGCAGGAGTGTCAAGCTTCTTTTGAGTTCGGGGGGATACATAGCGACCAATGTCATCCTGTGAAATGTGCAAATACATTGTGAAGACACGAGCCAATTTGAAAACCTTTTATGTTATTGTGTTTTCATTTGAGAAAAGTTTCACTTTTACACAGTGTCTAACCCAGTTTGAAGTGGGCCTCACGATATTACATTAATTCTAATGTTACTTTGCTGCGTTACTGATCCCAAAACTCTATAATGTAGGCAAAAGGGGCATTTCTTACATTTTACATACTCCCATTTAAAGCCATCTGTCTCTGGGAGTCGCTTGATAAACGATTCTTATCTTTCGGGAAGAAATAGGACCGTCATAAAGTAAAGAAAAAGCCACTGAAAATGTTTCCGTTGATGTCGATTACCGTTCTAAATCCCCCATCGTTTTCCAACCTTGACTGTTACCTTTTTTTCACAATATTTTAAAGGTATTTGTCATACCTGCTGTAAAAATAAAGCTTTTATGTTAATAAACAAACCTTGATTGCTCAGTATTAGACACTACATGAAAACGCAACAACGCTTGATTAATGTCTTTAACACACTTTTTCCTCCCATTGTGTTTTTTTAAATTGGTATTCTATTTTAAAAAAAATAAACCAGAGTTCTGAGAGGAGCCGGGCGATGTTTTTGCCTTTGCCGGCGCAGAAAAAGTGCTTTAATATGCTCCTTGTGATATTAAATGAGAATTATTCTGTGAAATTCCAAAATGCTGTTGAACGAGCGTTTTTGAAGTGGCAGCGAAACACAGCTCAGGGCTTGCCTCATGGTTTTCAAGATATTTACGAAGCTAAATAGTTTATGACCTTTAGGAGGAGCAAATATTTTTTGGGGGGTTTTTGTTTTCTAAGCACTTGGCCTCCCTCCTCCTCCTTCTCCTCCTCCTACCGCCCTCGGTCCCTTCCTGCTCATCGCCATTCGCTCCGGGAGGAGGGGAGTAGGGGGGAGAAAGAAGGAGAGGGATGAAGGGAGGAGGAGGAGGAGAGGAATGGATGAAGGTGATTTGGTGGATCTAAGCTCTCTGGGCCCGTTGGCTTTTTTCTTAAATGAAGGACTGGAGGCGAGGGCCGCAGCGATGCGCTACTCAGAATACAGGATGCTCCCTCACTCTCTTTCAATCCCTCCCACATTCTCCAGGAATCAATAGTCGCAAATTAATCATTCTGCTCAGGGAGAAATAGAGAGCGAGAGAGAGAGAGAGAGAGAGAGAGAGAGAGAGAGAGAGAGAGAGAGAGAGAGAGAGAGAGAGAGAGAGAGAGAGAGAGAGAGCGATCTCACCTTCAAAACAGTCTAATTTCATGTTTTTCATCGTTGTATCGCTTGTTTGGGGATGAGCGGTCATTGTTGTCATGGCGATTGTTGTCTTGCCCCCGTCGGACGCTCTTTATATAATTTGAGAGAGGAAGCACTTCTTCTCCCTGCATCATTGTGAAGCCATTCCACACATAATGCCAGAGAACTGTTAAAACGCACTGGGAAAACTTTGGCGCTTGTTGCTGAAGACAAATACATGTTGTTCAGAGGAAATCAGACGAATACACTGCAAAAACAACCTCACTTGAACTAATCCAAATATTCAAAGAAATGTGGTAAATCAGCAAATGGGGTGAGCAAATGTTCCTTCACAAGAATTCTTAAAACTAGTCAACAAATGTAGCCACATTAAGACTGTGATATGGAGGCCAATACAATTTCGAATTTAAGTGCTTCTTGAAGACAAGGATTTCTGTCTGTTGAAAGAATAAAATGTTATTTTAAATTAGATTTTGTTGAAATGAAATGTCCTTACTCTGAGCATAATAAGGAAACATTTCAATGTCATATCACTTTCTTTAACTGGAAAATTGTGAAGTTGGCTTGACTCTTAAGATGAGAAAAAAACAACAACTTTGTTCTGCATTGGAAAATCAAACAACTTTGCGGTTTGTTATTAGAATTTTAGCTCAATATAAGCTGAAATATCTTATTAAGCAAAAGTTAGACACACATTCTTAAAATGAAATACATTTTCTCAAGCAAAAGTTCTTTTAAGGCAGAAATGGGAATCAAAAATCCTAGGATTCGCACTTTTTGTACTTTCTTTTTTTTGCATAGCCCCTATAGGGCTAGGAGTTGAAGGTTTATTACGGTCCACTCACTTCTGCAAAAATGAAGATTTCCCCCATTGTGGTACAAATAAAAGATTGTTATAGTAAAAGATCTCATCTAATCCCATCTCAACCTAAAAAACACTGATTTTGACATATGTGGGTGGATTTTAAAGTTATGATTGTAATGCAGTCAAATTTAAATGAGAAAATAAATTCTAATGTAGGATCATACATATTCTTGGAGCAATGATTGTACATATTTAACAATGCATTTACATTTAAAGGAAAAGCTATTAACTAGCACTTCTTAACATATGTCATTTATTGTTTATAGATTTGTCTTACATACCTATGTACCTGATTTACTAATAGCCTTTATAAAAGATATTTGAGTGCAATAAATCGACTGAGGTTTCATGTTTTCAGGAGTAATACTGCAAGTGACTTCACATGCAAACAGGAAATGAGCGTTTTGCATGCATTAGGTACTTTCTTTACACAGGAATTGGATGGCTTCCGTGTTGGTAATTTGTTTGGAATAGAGTGATCTTTAGACGTAGATTAACCATTTAGCATATACTCCACAGCCTGTCACATGATCTGGGAGATAGTCTATATTCCTGAAGGTAAACACACTATATGTTAGGTGTGTTATTATTCAGGCCCTAATCATTTTGATTTAAAGTCGACCATTGAAACGAAAATCACAATATTTTGTGACGCAAACTATGTATGTCATTAGTTCATTATTTGTTATTTGTGAGAAGACAGCATTGTTCAACTGTGATTTTGTTTTACATTTATTGCATGTGTCTTGCTGAAGAAGCAGTAATAACTAAAGTGAAAGGATATATTTTATTAGCACCTGCATTCAAATCATTTTTGCAGGAGGAGGCTGTTTAGGCCAGAATTGTTTAAAATGGAAAAGTGGTAAATGAAAGTGGGAGTAACTTCAAGTTGTATTAGAAGACAACCTTGGGAACTGAATGTTGCAGGTTCGATTCCCACAGCCAATTGGAGTCATCACTGTGGACCCCTGAGCCCTGCCCCTCCTCTCCTGCGGAGAATATAAGAAATTCCCTCTGGGATGAATAAATTATTTCTGTTCTATTCTAAACCTGAAGTGAAGCACGGCCTTCTCCCTGACGTATAAAAAAGCTCAAGTTTCAGATTGCTGCAGTTTGACCAAGAGCACAAATCAGTGACTCATGACTTTCTTTTTATGCACACAACAAGCTGCCAGTGAAGTAATGAGGCTGATGTCAAATGACAAGCCTAACTGCAACACAAAGGAGTTAATAGTGTCATCAAAACAAGCCTCATATTTTTTTTATGATTTATGATATAAAAATCTAGCTATTGTATCATACCGTATGACCAGTGACCATATTTGTTCATTTAGATCAGTAAGTTAGTACTTGTACAAGTACAAGAACTAACCTTTGGCTACTTGCTGATACAAAGTACCGATATGAGTACTTATGAAATGCCACTGGGCAGTGAAACGAAAGAGCGACATTGGGCTGATATCACTCGTGCTCTCTTGCGTACCGACTGGTAACATTTCTGACAAATGACATCGCATAATATTCACCGAGTTTTTATCAGAGAGCTTTCACGAGTGCGAGTGGGATCCATTTTCACGAAGGCAGACCCGCTTCTTCGACTGTGCGTGTTTCTTTGTACATTGACTCTTGGTGGAACGCCGTTATTAGATCAGCTTCCACATGTGTGCGCACGATATTGACCTTCCTTTTCCACGCAAACCTTTAGCAGATCAAAGCATGTTGGTGTGCAACCGACCCACCAAACCCAAACACAAGTACCTTTGTTTGCCCGTGGAGAATTTTCATTTCCACGCCGTGTTGCCACCGCTGAGACTGATGCTGTAAGCTCAGAACTGCGCCGAGGACGTGGGGAAAGTGGGAAAAGGAGGGGATAGGAAGGAAAGGAGAGCATGAACAGTTGGGCGTCTGCAGAGGGGGAATGAGGAAAAGAGGGACAGGACACAGGGTGGAGAGAGGAAGGAAAATTGGGGAAGAAGAGCAGATGGAGAGACGAACAGAAGTGATGCAGGAAAGAAGGCAAAGTGTGATGGGAAGAAGTTTAGAAAAAAAGCAGAAGAAGACGGGGAAGGGTAGACATGTGCCAAACAACATCTGTGAAGGAGGGAGAGGAGGTAGCTGTGTGTGTGTGTGTGTGTGTGTGTGTGTGTGTGTGTGTGTGTGTGTGTGTGTGTGTGTGTGTGTGTGTGTGTGTGTGTGTGTGTGTGTGTGTGTGTGTGTGTGTGTGTGCGGTAGAAAGCTTTCCAAACAACATCTGTACTGAGATCAACATCTGTAATGAGAGGGGGGGAGTGAGGCGAGAGGAGGAGGAGGAGGAGGAGGAGGAGGAGGAGGAGGAGGAGGAGGAGATCTATGCTGAGGTGAGCGACTGCTTTGAGTGATTCTTCGTCGCCGCTGATGTTGTTGACACAGCAAGCTAGCAGAACAAAGTGAGATGGACGCGCGGAGCTCGATCGTGTTTTATGAGCACAGAAACATTGGCTGATTGTGACTGGCGACACTTCTTTCATCTTGTTTACTCCTTTGCTGATTTGGGGTGAAAAAAAAAGGCCGTAGCTTGAGATTTTTGGGGAAACATCATCCATCACCAGCCACACTTACGACCTTCGCTATTTGTCCCATCTATCACTGTTAACACTGACGGTGCACCAGCGACACCAGCCATCAGATCGATGGTTCATACCTGGATCGCAGGAGGGCGGTTGCCATTAACTTAGTTTCCACAGAAATCACGTTTATGTACAACAACACTGTGTTATTGGGTCCTAGTAGAACTTTAAGAGAACAAAGAAGAAAGATTGAAAATAAGAGCATAATGTGTATCAGGCCTTACTCTCGCCAAGAAGTCATGTTTTGGTTTCTTGTTCACATTTTTGGATAATACTGTTGATGACTATAGTGAGTTTGGCTTGTTCAATGCATACCTGTTCTTTTCTAAATCTTTATGTATGGTTTATAACTGTTGTCACTGTTATATTTATGATTAGGGCTGAAGCTTATTCCATCATTTTAAGTAATATCTAGATCTGTATAATGAAGTTCTGCCAAATTGGATAATAAAATATATACACTGTACCAAAACAAAAAAAAAAAACATCCATAGATGTGCCGGGGAAAAACTTAAATGGTAAACTCTAAAACAGATTCATTCTGTATATATAACAGAGAATCGCTGTAAAGGAGTAACTTGGGGGAAAAATAATAGTTTTAATAGTTTTTCTCCTGAAAAAATACATTTCAATAGTCTTGCACTATTTCCTTAAGGGAAAAATGCTGTAAAATGTTAAACAGTCAACACGGTTATGTTTGCATTTATTTCTCAAAAAGAATACAACTTTCACAGTTAAACGTATGTCCTGTTGTACTGATAACAGAAAGATGCCGTAAAATTGATATCAAGTAACTCAGTGATTTTTGCACTGATGGATTGTAACTTATAGATGGATGAATGAAACTCCATGAAATGTAAAGTAAATTCAGATCTGAAAGGTTTCTTCAATTTCAATTCAATTTTTTCTTCCGATAGCGCCAAATACAGCCTCGTCATTTCAAGGCACTTTTACAAAGAACAGCCAACGCTTCCACATGAGCAACCATTTGGCGGTGGCAGAATGGAACAACTCCCTTTTAACAAGAAGAAAAGTGCAGAACCAGACTGAGAGGTGGAGACTTTCTGCTGTTCTGCTTGGTGTTAGGCGACATAATGAAAAGAATAAAACGTTAGGACAGGGACAGAGCGACAAGCAAGCAGCCATTAATCCAATTGCTGTTGACGTGATGGAGGCAGGAGGCTCAGACCACAAACTTCCAGTTCTAGTTGATTAGGTTTTAGTCAACAAATTATAGTTTTACCCTCCATTTCCTATATAAAGGAAAGAACGATGCCTGGAAAAAATATGTGTAAGTATGAATCTATATGTATTAATTGGTCAATCTTTGAACACAAGAATACCCATATTTTTTTCTTTATTGATAAAGAAGTAATGCCATCCACTTGTTAAAGTTGTTTGACTTAGAGTAATTGTACTTGGGAAGTTTTTTGGACAGGAGTCATCCCGCAGACAATGGTCTCAGACCATCAACTTAGAGGAAGGCAGGTCGATGACAGAATGACAATTAAGTCCATTAGACTACAGTACAGGGTGTGAATCCAAATGGTCCAATAAAACAAGGGTGCCTGACAGTTGAATTGTCAGCATGAAGCAGCAGGAAGGCAGGAGAGCTGGAAGCAGGATCAGTGGGTGCAGCAGTCCCCGCAATTTCAAAAGGTAACTGAGGGAAAGTGTCCGGTATATTTCAGCTCTGCAGAAGTGTGACGGAGCAGCACTCATGTACAAATGTGCATGAAAGAATGGGAGCAAGACCATACAACCACGTCATTGTTATTGTTTATAGTGTATTGTTCTCTGTGCACATATGTGTTATTTAATCACAAAAACAACCACCAGTGCCAACTCCTGGCCCGGCCAACATGGCATACTAACGATATTGTTTTCTGTTGTAGTTTCCGTATAAACTGAAATCATTTTCAAAATGTTGTCAAATGTTGTAATCACCAAACATTCCTGAAAATTAAAATACATTTTCACATGAGACTTTATAGTGTAACTGGTTCTCAGTAAAAGTTATTTCTATTTCAGTAAAGCTAATAGTAACAATCGTGGCTTCCATCAGGATTTTTTTGTTTGGAATCGATTAAAAAGGAGGCAACCTTTGTAACAAGGTAGTATGCTACAATTCCAATCACACATATGATAATTAGATGATTGCTTACAAGAACATACATTAGGTAAAGAAACAGTATAAATAACTCAGTTGTGTAGATTCATTCCACTGAACCTCCATAAATCATAGTGACAGAAAATGCAATGATGAATGGAAAATACTGACAAAACAAAAACCACAAAAGTATCCACAATAAATATTGCCAGATCTTTAAAGTATGTGGGCTTAACACCTGTAGAGCTACCATATCGTGTCTTTTCACATCGTGATATTTGTGTTGATACATTTTGAAGGCAATCACTATGCATTGAAAGATTCAGTCCCACAGAATCTTTCTCCACTGATCCAGACGTCCAACTCTCTTTCACAGTTCTTGGATAGGAACGTACAGTTGAGGAACCATTGCAACAAATGCTGTGAACGTTCATTCGTTGTCAAAAGGGTTCTCATTGCCTACTTTTGCATATTGTGAAATGATTGTAAGTTTACAATATTGTCTCTGTGCATTAAAAATACACCCATGCCCATTTGCTCCCTTACCACGAAGGAAAACTCAGCCCTATTCCTAATTCAAGACATTGGTGGGCTTGTTAGGTCACCTCAGTGCTACACCATATATTGTGTGGTTGCATTCCAATATGTTGAGTTTGAACCGGCACATGTAGATGGTCCGGTAATCAACTAAATGGGTATGGCTTATATTTTGAAGATGGGTGATGACTTCAAATCAACCTTGAACTACAAAATACTGTAGATCAGAGGTGTCAAACACACATTTTAGTTCAGGGGCCACATGCCGTCCAATATCATCTTGAGTTGGCCGGACCTGACAAATAGGGCCATAATAACCTTTAAATGTAAGCTTTAAAGTATTTTCTTTGTTGTGTCACAAATGTGATGTAAATTTCTTTAATTCTTCAAACCCAAACAAATTGTACTGAAAATGACTACAGTCTCAACATAAAACCAAGTTTAATGAAACCTTCTAATGCAAAATACAGTAAAATGTCCTGAAGACGTCTTCTATAGCTGCTGCATTCTAGATGTTTTTACAGACTTCCCTGACAGCATGGCTTTGAGGCATTTATGTAAGGTTACATTGACTTATGTAGCTTCCCTGAAAAATTTGCTAATTTATAAAAAATGTAAAGAGCGTTGCAACGCACCACAATCTTTATATTCAAATATCTGCCATCCACTAATTACTACTCACTGCCTGTCCAATTCCTACCTGTGATTGTTGATAGAGGAAATGGGTGGCGACTGAAATCTATTTTGATAAAACAGCTTTGTTTTATTAAAATCTATAGAAAATATACGATCAACATTTGAATATAATGGTCTCATCGAAGTTGTGTATTCCAAGCAATGACTACAAGTCTGTACCTTTTTTTCTGTGAAAGTGCAATTTATCTCTGTTTTGACCCTATTTTTTTTTAATTATTATGAAATCAACAATATTTTGTCCAATCATATAATGACTAAATGAGAAAGTTACAAATGTACAAACAATATTTAGCTTGCGGATCATTGTAGTCATGATTTCTCGGGTCCTTTGTGACCTGGCAATGGAGTGTTTATAGGCTTGTGCACGATCAGCACTGGTTGCTATGGACCTATATGGGCTTTTGCACAGCCGTTGCTATGCAGGGAAAGACAGCGAGCGACTGAGCGAGTGAGTAAGGGAGAGAGCCAGAGGCCCATGCAGTGGATGAGTCATAGCACCCCCCCCCCTCCCGCCCACCCTCCGACGAGCCCTCCCTCCCTCCCTCCCTCCCCTCACACTCATACCCCCTGCTTTCCTTCCACTGACTCAATGGGACCTCACACACACAAACACACATACACGACTAGGCGTATGTAACCACACAAACACACACATACACACAGCTCCTGGTGGTTTCTTACCAATCCTCTCAGTTGTAGCCAAACCTGTTAACATGTCTTCCCTGTGGATAACAAATAATGGCTCGTATTCAGATTCATTCTCACACTCAGACATCTTGGTTTTGTGTGCAGCATAAATGTGCAACTGCACACACACACACAACACCCACATTTACAGCAGACATGTGGCAACACATGCAGGCACATGCACAAATACATGGAGCTGTGTCCTCGCCTGCCCCAGTGTTTTCTGGTCAAATCTGAGGTGCTCATCTGGTTTGAGTGGCCCTCTGAGCGGCCATGACAAGCAGCCAATAGGAGGGAGGGGGAATTTGGACTTGTTTCTACAACGCGGCATTGATTTCGTTTCGTCCCTTGTAGATTTTGTGAGTTTTCATTTGCACGTGTGTCGATTCAAGACATCTGCAAAAGGAGGCATCTGGTAATTGAATCATGTCGGCACCCAGTTTTGTCATGCAAGCACCTTGGTGCGAGTAAAACACAACAAGCAGAAGAAAACGTTGGGTTGTGGGATCAGTTAAATGTTTTCTGTAGTCTGAGTTTGATGAATTTCGTCTCATAGTCCACTGAAGCATCTTGTTCGATACCTGCTTGACGAGGATAAGGTAGTATGGAGGGGGCAAAAGTTACAACTTTGAAAAGTTGTCACTGCATTGTAGGGCAATATAACACAGAGAAACTCCACATAGCCACGGGGAGAACTTAAAAACTTCCAACAGGAAAACCTTCTCAGGACTAACCACTGTACTATTTTGGCGACGCTTCACCCAGCGGTTCCCATGAGCCTGTTTGACAGCAGCTAAGCCAATGCTACGTGATTGGGTGAAAGGTAAATCACAACACAAATAAAAGATTTTTCACTCTTATTCTGAAGTATAGCACTGCCCATGCGTTCATTATTACAGTGGTGACCCTTTATTTTGGATGTTATCTAATTGAAGAAGTGCAATCTCAACAATTGTTTGCGTCAATGGAAATCCCCTTGTCATGATTGTTTACCCAATTAATATCCATCCGTCTTTCCATTTTCTTTACCGCCTATATCCTGTGCAAGGTGCCAAAGCCAATCCCAGCTAACTATGGGCGAGGGCAGGGTAAACCCTGGGCAAGTTGCCAGTCCATCACAGCCTTGTTTAGCTAAAAGTATTTTCTCTTTCTTCACTTCAGGCAAGTTGGACTTTTAGATAAATATCTTTGACGTGTTTTGACTGGATTCTCCCGTCTTTATCAGAAACATCATCTGGTGATGGTGGTGGACCAACTTGCCTGAAGAGAAGAAAGAGAAACTACTAATAAACAAACTAAAAGGCACAATCAACTTAATTGGACTGCCATTGTCGGGCTGTCCTTCGAAGGTAGTCCTAACTGAACTGATGACGACGCAAACAAAACCACTTGTGGCGCAATTGATGATGTTGACCTTACAATGCCAATCGGCAAGGATGAATTACAACATTCTGAAACGATGATTGGACAGCCTTAAAACACACTCACTTTTTGGTTCTCTACTGTATTTCTAAAAAAAATTTAAATAAAGCTAATCAAGCTCTTCATTCTGTGTTCAGGCAAAGGACCACTTCTTGTTTAAATGTCATCGTCATTTGACAAATTCAGGTTGTAAAATGAACATAAGAACCCACAAATAAAACACTTGAGATCAAATGTTTTAATCTTAATATTCAGCAGGTTTTTAGTATCCTGTGAATTAAACACTGAATAAGCGACTCACACGTGAAACAACCTAATGATCTTAATTCACAAGAAAATCCTAAACAAAAGTCAGGTGACGTTGGTCATTTTGCTGAATGCGAATGAACAAAAATATGGACGCTCAAAAATGTGAGGAATGATAAAGCGAGGGAAACGAGAAAAAGGGAAGACTAGTGTTGCTGCTAGTGTCTTGGTTATTTATAGTTTAAATGTCCTGGCTCTTTTTGCCTGAATTCATTGTCTGCCTCTCTCTCTCACTCTCTCTCTGTCTTTTTCTTCCTCTTTTCTCCCTCCCTCTGGCCTCTCTCCCTCTTTCTCTCTCATTTTATCTCCCTGCCTTCCGTGGTTTCCTCCATGCCGATCATCCACATCTCTTTTCTCTCTCTCTCTCTATCAAGTTGAATTCACCTCTGCCTCTGTCTCTCTCTCTCCCTCCATTTTTTCCTTTTTTTTCTATTTCCCTACCCTTCCTTCCCCTTCATCTCTCTGCTCTTTCATTAGATATTGGGTCAACGCTCTGCTCGACTCCCCCTCCCTCCCTCCCTCCCTCCCTCCCTCCTCCACCCTCACTGATGCTGCTCGCTGGTGTGCAGTTTCTTTAGTAATGTTATGCAACGGCCATCACAGACACACTGGGGGGCATGGGAGGGTGGTGGAGGGAAAGAGTGAGAGAGAGATTTGGTTGGGAAGGAAAGACAGCGGATGGATGGGAGGCATGATGCGAGGAGAAAGCGAGACGGGGGAGAAAGAGAGCGTTGCCACTCATTGGTCACTGACCCACTATTTCGCTGGTCTTGTGGTCCCGACAGTCGACCCTCATGAGCTAATGGCTGATTCTGACCCATTTACAAGTGTGTTTTCCACTGGAGCATGAGTGCATTTTAATGCGGTGTAATTATGATTAGAGAACAGCTTTTCCATTCAAATTTCTCAGCCCAACAGTGAGCATTTTAAAACTCATACCAAGAATAATGCAGAAATATTTGAGTCTATTGAGGTTGTGGTGTGCAACCCACTCATAATACTCGCATTTTTAATTGTGCTCCAGCAGCTGGTACAGAGTCCCTGCAAGCGCTTAAAATAAAGGCCTCTGTTTTCATCATTTATAACGCCAATAGGTCACTGCATTTCATTTGCATCAGCTTTTAAAGAAAGGGAATATTTTGGGAAGAAACCAATGATTATTCTGTCCTGAAAAAAATATTGTGCAAAGATGTGAGGATGACTCAAGACTTTGCTATAAATGTTTTTTCCCTTTTTAAATTATAGCGCTCGAGCACCATCGTTGAGAAGAGGCTACTTTAGCTTTTCTGAAGCATGTACAATCTCTTGGGGTTTATCTATGTTTTTTGATGTTCCATATTGCATTACCACAAACAACTGGTCGAGCAATTTACTTCAAGAGTAACTAAAAGAAAAAACGTTATTAATCCTTTAAGGGAAATTGTTTCTTTGCATACTACCCTATTCATAGTGAACTATAGCTACACATGCTAATAGTAATAATGCATTTTATGCATTTAGCATTAAAAAAAAAAAAAATCCCAAAGTGCTACAAAAAAAAAATGCATGCTCGCCTACTGGAGGTCCAGAGATCTACTCTCAGACTTACAGTAACCTGTTGGACTGTTTCAATAACCTCAAGACCACCACTGCCCAGCTCCACGTAACCAGGAATAGGAGCTTTCAGATTGTAACATGGGGTTATGAGACATCAAATGTAAATGATCTAAAAACAAAATAATAATTTTACAACAGTCACTCACAACACACTAGACCAGGGGTTCTCAATCTTGGTCCCAGAGGGCCGGTGTCCTGCATGTTTTAGGTTTCTCCCAGTTGCAACACAGAATGAGGTCGTCTATCTCAGAAATATGAACATCCGTTGCCTCATTCATCAATCAACTTTGCTGAAATATTGTCAAGCTTCATGAGTTTCTCAAATCTCGTCCATTCCTGACACCCCTCTGTCATCCCTCTGTCCCCACATCTTCTCCCTTCTCTTTCTCTTTGCTACTTTGTTTCACTACTTTTCTGTCCATCGCTTCCATTGGTGGCAGAGGAATTGGTAATGCGGGAGGGGGAGCAAAACACTGGAGAAAGTTTCACTAAACAAAACTAGGATAGAGCAGTAAAGGGACCAGAGGGACCGCTGAGGGATTTCTAAAAAGGGGGACAGTGCGGTTGTTTGCAGGTGGTTGATGTTACTCCCCAATTAAAGCATGAATTGTTTATTAACTTGGTCTCATTGTTTGACCCTTTTCTGAGTGCCGTCGGCAAAAGCACGCCAGTGGTTCATGTGTTTTCATCACAGTAAATGAGGGTTTGGATTTTTTTACACCTTCTTTTTTTCGACAATTTCCTGAACTCTGAATGTCAGGACTTGTTTCAGATTATAGAATCACCCGAAATCTGTACATCTGAAGAAGACACATTGTTCTTACATATGTTTCATCTGCATTGAACCAAACTGTTATTTGATGTTAATCCCACTACTGTTTGCACGAGGTTTGTCTGAGCCCACGTCACTTCCATCTACTAAAGATTTACACGCATAAAACAGGTGCACACTTGAGAGAAGTGGATCTACTAATGCAACGCTCAGTCCTATCAGTATCTCAACGTCTGACAGACCCACAAAATATCACACGATATCCATTCTGGAGGTTTAATTATTGAACATGAAATATCTGTCATGTTCCAGGTCATATAAAACAGAGGGAGGAGTTTAGGCTAATTGATTTATATACAAAATGCCATGTGGGGAACTATACATGGGAATGTTTGCAGTGTTTATGTTTATGTCTGTTTTACCGTGTTTGAAATGTCCCAGCTTGCTGCTGCCGTTTTGGTGAGAGACATTATGACTCCCCATGACTTTTGTTTCTGGAGTTTATTATAAGTTATTTTCTGTACTGCTTATCAAACTTTGACTATGTGACTGATCGTCTCCAGATTTATCTGCAGTAACTTCATCCACCAACATGTCCAACTCAATATTGTTGTGTTTATGAGGTCTCATCGCTTGATTTAATTGCTCCATGATGAATGCAAGGAAACAGTCCTGCTATATAAAGAGGACCTCGTCTCCTCAATATCCTAGTTTGAATATTTCTCTTTGTGCATGGTGTCACTCATGGTATTATTCTCAATTAATCACTTGTAGATCATCAGAAAACTGAAACTAGAATTTGTTTGTATGAGCATGCACTATTTTATTCAGTTCCTAAGTAAATCCGACCCAATGTGTCCTCTTCAGTTCCTATTATCACTGAACATTAGTTTCTGCTGTATTTGTGGGTTTCAACTACTTTTTCCTTCATGGAATCTCTGCATTTATTCAGTACTTACCTGGAAGGTAACACAGTGCCAATCTCTTTAATTTATCACACTTTGTATGTATCACAGGTTCCTCTATATGGTCAATGGCTCCAGTAGCAATTTACAAGACAATGGGGTCGGTGTCCAATTACGAACAAATTGATGATCTATGTAGGTGCACGTTTCGGCTGCTTTATATGCTGCATTCAAGTGTAATCATAATTCTGCTATCACCTCACATCAAAATAGATAAACCTGCAACATGAGCCATTTTTAGCAGTAACTTACATAAACACATTAACACTCTAATCACTGATAACGAAATGGCAGTGCTGAAATGATTCCTAAACATCTGGTCCTAATGAGACTATTTAAAATACAGCTTCTTCCAGCAAAGTGTGAATCATGTAAAGGCTACTCTAAATTATACATTAATAATATTACAATTTATACAAATAAGCATGTGTAGATTTGTTCTGTGGCATTTGATTGATCATTGACAATCAAATCTTTCACCTCAAACCCTTCAAACACGTCGGTATTGCGCTTTGATGAAATAGATGCATTAAATTTCCATGTTTCCAACTTAAAAATACATTAAATTCCAACCTCTTTAGGTGACACTGTAAATGTGTAGCAAAATCATCCCGTTTTTGAAGGTTTATGCCCTTACATTTGATTAAGATAAGACAAAGACCATGGTCAGGCTACCATAGAGTGAATATTGACCGTTTCAATACAATTCTACAACAATTTAGGACCGGTTTACCAGTGAAAATATAAACTTGCTTTGAGTGTTGGGTGTCAGTTTACACAACGGTGCTTGGAATCACTGAAAACACAACTTTTCGAAAATACTCAGATTCTATCTTTGTGGAAATGGAGGAAAACGCTAGACCGTCTTGGGTGAGGTTAGTTTTACCCTACTGATGATGTGTGGTTGCAATAGTAATGCTCCTGCACCTGTCCCACAGGAAAACAACATTGTTTTTACAACGCCGTGTATTCGCTGTGTCGTGTAAATGGGCCCCTACTCATCCTGCACACATTGTTGTCCATCATCATTCTGATGTGACTCTTACTTTTTGTTGAATTTTCACACATTCATTTGAGGAGTCTGGCAACAAGGAGGCACAAAGTAACAACACTGGGGAGTTAAACTAGAAAGAAATATTAATTTTCTTGCAGCTTGATTTATTCCAACTAAATATCGGTGTCAGTTCTCATGTTGGACAAGTTAAAACAGAGATATATTCTCACTCTTTGGTGAGTATGCCCACTGAAGATTTGTAGGATTTCACATACGCCAGCCTCTCCACTCAGTATTGTTAGAAATACATTCCTTCGTATCCGCAGTCCTGTCTTCATGTAAGAGTGCAGTAATGTTGCAGTGTCACATTTTGTCAGGATGTGCTGGTGAGTTTTATCCTGCCACTTCGTATCGGTGGAGGCACGGAGCTCCTAATTGTGGCTCTGTTTTTACCACTCGTTCTTCATTTCACATCCTGAAATCCTCGAATGTCTGCGCCTGTTTTGGCTGGAACAGTGCGGTGGGTTAATGCATTCTGAAAATTCGTGGCCCTTGTTCAAGGCAAGTAGGCACTCACCAAGTTGTAACACTCTTGTTCTGAGAGTGCTACACACCTGTGACACAGTACACAGTACATTGCAGCCACTCTGCAGCTCTGTACCACCAGAAATAAAAAAATAAAAAAGTTGATCTGATTTTTAAGCTCTTGGAAATGGGGAGAATGTGTCCAGTAGAAGAAAAAAAAAGATTCTGGGATGCATAATTAAAGGAGATGTCACATTAAGGGATGTCAGCAGCTGTACTACCTGCTGCCTTAACACTTTAGTTCTCTCTCATGCAGATTTGCTTGGATTTTAGTTATCTCAACCATATTGTGCTTTGGTTTGGGGGGGAAAAAAACCCAGCTGACGATCTTTTTGATGCCTATTCCTTAACATACTCAGATTTATATATGCATTTCCAAAAGTTCTGCTAAAATCAAGATTTAGTTTTGCATAATGAACAAGCTGGATAGGGTTAGGGGTATTCCTAACCCTAAGCTGTGTAAAAGACAGATAGCTTGGTTTAGCCTACAGCTGGTTCACTCTCCAGAGAGCAAAATCCACCCACAGGCAACTGTCATGATGAGTTAGCAATACTTCCATGGTAGGAACATCTTCTACCTTCTCCTTCAAACTAGTGTTGTAGTATTGGAGACTGGTCTTGGTCTCGAGATTGGTCAAATGTCTTGGTCTTGACTGGTCTTAAGATGCACTGGTCTCGGCCACTTAAAGTCTTGATCTTGTGTTGCTCTTGGGATGCTCTAGTCAGAAATACATGTCACTGAACTGTTCGAGTAATAAAGGAGAACGTTTTTGTCCGAACCGCAATGTTGGTTCGGTTTTGACTGCAGGAGCTGACAGCTTTGAGTGATGCGTTCAGGTGCATCACATGAATCTGCCCATCCACATGTTAATGAGCTGCGGGGCTCATACAGGTTACATGTTAAATATGATAAAAATAAGAATAATAGTCATTCGCGAGCTGGAAAGCGCATGCGCAGCACATGGCAGTTCTGACCAAATGTCTTCGTCCAGAAGGAGCCGGACGAAGAAAATGAGGTCATTTTATTCGGCAGGACCCTAGAGTGCTGAATTTTTTTCTTGTTCTTGTGGAGTATGAATCGGCCTTGAGCCTCCACCTACACAAAATGAAAGGTGATACAATGGAGTTACCAAAGAAAATACAAAAACATATTGGAGCCTTTACTGCAAATAGATTACAGTATTAGGCAAAAACAAAAACAAAAACAGTTTGTTGAATGAGGTTCACAGGATAACCCAAGATGCCAGACATCGCCACAGGTGGAAGAGAAGCCTATCTTTATTCCAACCCACAAATGAAATGTCCAAAATAACTTGAGATCACAGGAGATAATTACTAATGCACTTGAAGGCCAAACACAGTAACATTGTTGTTACACTAAAGTACAACTCTCACAGAAATGCACATGAACCAACCACCAGAGTACACAGAAGAGGCCAATATAAACCAAAGCCACCAGGTGCAGACAATCACGCAGTCACACGTGGAACACATCAGGGCAGGGAACAGCAATCAGACAGAAGGAGGGGAAGACGAGCCTTAGTCCGAAACTGAGTCAGAATCCTTCTTCCTACTCCTTTTTGGGCATATAAATGTAGATTAAGTGGATTTTGTTGCTTCTTTGTTTTTGCTTTATTCATTTAAGTGTTTCTTTCTTTTTCTATTTTCTATTTGTATGTTCAAATCCCCAAAAAACTCAAAAAGGGAAACATGAACCATGACACTGTTAAAATATCTCATAATAAAGACTAAAGAAAAGTCGTGGGCAGCCAGCTAGGAAATGTTTCTCTTTGCAATAATCACAGCATCTCTGCCGATCGCTGAGAGGATTTGCACTTTCTTCTCAAACATGTTAAAAACAAACTCAATTCTGTGTAACATTATAGCATAAATTCCTCTGAGCATTTTTCTCCATGATCTTCAGTGCATTCCATTAGTAGATCATCAAATTTGCTCCTGCTTTTATACCTACAAGCGTTTCATCAGGCCTGAAGGTGTAGAAACACTGGGCGAAATCTTCTTCCCTCCTCTGCAGATCAGATCCACTTCTCCTTCACTCGACTGTTTCATCTCTGAGAGAGATTTGAGTGATGAACTCAGTTGGACTGATAATGTGAACAGCTGGTGATTGGTTGGTCTCTGACCACCTGGCCACTTTTGGTGCCCCCCACCACACTTCCCACATTCTGCCAAATTACAATTAAGCGGCCATTTGCTGTTCTGCTGTATTGTGCCACAGGACTACTCACCGCTGTATTTCGACATCTGACACACAAAAAAGACACCAGCAGCTCTCTTTCCCTGTCACAACCGCACATCAAACTCATTTATGTGTTGTGTGTGCACATGTGTGCACGCCTGCTGATAGGGAAAGTAATTGCTTACTCTAAATTAGTTAGAGCAAATAGGGTGAGAATCTAATTCCACATTTATTACAATTATCTTTAATAGGTCTCTCTATTGTGGAACGAGTTCCGAAATTGTGTGGAAATGAATTAGGCTGTCCGGGTTCAAAGATTAAAATGAAATAAAGCTCGCAATGAAATCATTTAATGAAGTGAGAGCTTTTTTTTCCTTTCTCGTTTATCTCTCCATTCTCTGCCTTGTGGAGCAAAACACGTTCTTTGTATGAAAGTTCGAGTCCCAAAATGGGGGGAAAAAGGAAAATCGGAGCTCATTTTTGAACATTGTCTTTACTGCATCCATTATGTTAAGTGTAATTTTCTTTTATAAGCTTTTTAGTGTACAGATGATTGAACAAATACAAACTCACAACTATACAAATACTCAGTTTTTATGACGGAGACAACAATAAAACTCTACATTCTTTGTTATTTGCTCTCTTAATAGCATTTATAATACAATGTTGCTCAAGTACTCTGTCTGAATTATAAAGTTAAGGCTACACAAATTATATATTTAGCAATGTCTGTGTTGAACTAATACCTGGAGATTATTTAAAGCAGAATTACTTAACATGTAGAGGTGCCGAAACTTCACTTTTACTCAGTGGCCCCATCATTTGTATATCTTTGCTTTCTTTGCTTTAACAGCTGCTTTGATGGCTGCACAGAATACCTTTGTTTTGTGATTATGAGGGAGGGATGTTTCCTTTCCAAGATCTTTTGTTCTTTTGTACAAAAAGTTAGGATAAAATAGAAATAGGTTGAGTTTAACAGTGCCATTTGTTTACGAAAAAAACAGGACCAGTTGCAAGGGTATACACAAGGTTTTGTCTATTTCACTCAAGTAAAAAACAACAGCTTTTCAATGCTTAAGAATCAGAACAGCTTTTTTTTGGAATGTGAAATTCATTAGGAAGTCCACCTACGTTGTCTGTTCATATGAATGTACATTAATGTTTATAGTTCACCAGCTTTATTGTAGTGTTTTGGAAAATCAAAGTTGGGACAGCTGAGGGGGCGACTGTCAGGGATTGCAGGTGGTGTGTGGATGGACCTAAGCACAGACTCCCAGAGTTCCATAAAAAACAGGAGACACAAGGGAGAGGGGTTTAAATACACACGGAAGGGGTGGACACAGGTAGAACACAATGATGGGTGTGCACAGATAGGCCATTGGTTAATTGGAAACACGAGGTGAGACACACAGGGGCAGACAGAGACCTGACAGCTACAGAAGAAGGTTTGAGCTCTATTGACTAAAATAAGGCATATGATCTTAAATATTTAGCTGAACTTTCAAAGCTGTCAGTCCAATCTTTTTTTTTTTCAATCCTTCACCTGTTGAACAGCGTTTACAATCAAAGGTTAGGAAGCAGAGATCAGACTTTTTTTTGCATTTAAGTTGCAAACTTTGCTTTGTGATGTAGTAGTTGCATTGAAATGACCATTTCAAACCAACACACTAATGCTCTACATACGACGGAGCATTAAAAAAATATGAATCAGGCTTATTTTGCACCTCAGCTATTCTTAATTGTTTTCGTTGGAGTATCCCGATGTATTTTTGGCCATACATTTATAAAATGGTGTCATTGTGGTTGTGCGAGCGTGGAGTTTGATTAGTCTTGCGTAAAAAGACAAAAGTATATTCAGGTATTATACAGACACATTTCTTGCAAAACACAAAGAAATGTTTACAGAAGCTTGAAAGAGCAGGTTAAAGTGTTCCCTTGTGAATTAGCATTAATACACGAGGAGGATGAGAAATTTCTGTGCATTGCGCTTGTAATCCTGTGAACTGATTCGTGAGCTGCCACTGCAGTGTGGCACCTTCAGGTCTCTGATGTTCCTCCACCTTTACAGCCGAGGGATTACTTTAATGGCACTTCAGCATACAGATAGACTGAGTAATAATTAGCATAAAGGAATAAAGAAACCCTGCCAAACATTTGCATACTGCACTGAGCCGGTTCAGAGGAGGCCAGTTACACTTCACATCAGTACACGCATTTTTCTGCAGGTTACGATGTTAATGCTTCATAAAAGACGACTGTTATTGTTTCGAGGAACTACATTAACATATCCTCATCGGTCACAAGGTCACTTGAATTGCAGGCTCCTGATAGGCCCGGTACAGCGAGGAAGGGGGGGTTGACAGTGTCTCCTCTTATTGGTATAAATCATCCGCCCGGAGACGCAACAACCGCCTCTCGCTGTGAGCGTTAAGTGAGTCGACGGAGCCGGCCTGACCCCTGAAGTGCAGGCCAGGCTCAGAATAATAGTATCTGTTCCATGTTTAAGCACAATGTATAATTTAAAAGGGGCAATTTGAAAGAGCGACACTTCATTATGACGACTGTATCGCCTCGGCGAGGGAGGAGGAGGAGGGCAGAGAAGATATTCAGACAAGGATATTAAAGCAGGAACAAGTGGTGTTTTCTCTTTAAACAATCAAAAGGCTTGTTGCTGATGAAAGTGTTGACGGCTTTAAGTACAAATATTATAAAACTATTTCTGAAAAGAAAATGCAAAAACGATGCGTTTTCTCTTGGAAATGAGGTCTAAATTCCTGCATTAAGCGTGCAAAACTGCATGCAAAAAGACTGAACTATCTGCTTCCATGCATTTTGCAGTTTGCACCAATCATTACATTTTTCCATTTCACTTAAAAAAAAAAATCACTTTTATATATATATATATATATATATATATATATATATATATATATATATATGTCTTAATAAAAGAATAATGGTTTTACTTTCCACTCCTTATGAAAGAAAAAAAACAACCCTCATTTAAAAAAAAAAAACGCTTATCTGAATAATTCTAAAACAAAACAAAAAACCTAATTTCACTGAAACCACAACTCCCAGCTTCCTGTTTCACCTGAAACCACACAGTGTTTTGACAGTGCATCACCACAGTATGTGAAAGGCATACATTATACGTGTAAAAGTGTAAAGCTGAATTTTTTGCTTACACAGTTTTGTCTTGCTGATATAAAAGAACACTTTATTGGGCATATCACAGGCTCACGCAATCCAGTTCAGATGTTGGTCCATAAAAATGTACTTTAACGATGCCTATAAATTTTTCTGCAACACTTTTGGCCCCGACACAAAAAAGGTTAATTAAATTATAACCGTTGTGATTGTGTAGTATTAGACTGCATTGTCGTCAGAGGTGCGGACATATCCAGTAAAACCGGACACTGAGCGGTGCAGAATATAATGCGTTAAAGTTAAAAAATGCACAGGTTTCTCTACCCCTGGGGATTAACAGAAGCGGGATAGAGAGGCTGAGCACGCTCAGTTCAAACGGGAGCGTGGTATTCAAGGTAGAGCCACATGTATGAGAGAGAAAGAGAGGTAGAGATGGAAGGGACGGGAAAATGCAATTCCAGATTACATGTGCTCATGGTGCAGAGTGGGCGGGCATGTGCTGGAGTGGGTGAGGGAGTGTTTGAAAGGAGAGAGAGCGAGAGAGAGAGCGTGAGAGAGGGGGACGATGCGACTGAGTGAGTGCGTGAATTGATGTTTCAAACATATTTCAGGAAGCTAACGTAAAGACAACAGCACTCGCAACATGAATCCAAGACCGTAAACTGAACACAAAGGCAAAAATAAAACTCATTTTATTCAAGTTGCCACTGATGGAACAGTGTCTTTGCCGTACCTTGTTCTTTGTACATCACCTAGCAACAACAGCAGACACCATTTTGAACATTTTATCATACTGTAGGTATGTGTATATATGTATTTCAGGGGGAAAAAAGGCATCATTTATCTGTTCATAGTCTTGCATAAGTGTAAAAACTCCTCTGTAGAAACTTCGCAGCTGTTCATGCTAACATTGGCAGAAATTTTAGAATATAGCCAAATGCTAATGTCTCTTGAGTAAAAGATATCACGGGTAAACTCGGTTTGAAAAGTTGCTTTCAGCAGCCCAGGTAATTGGCTGATGTTGGTTTTTATTCGCCCCATAGATATGGAGTAGCACGGACGGCATACTTACTGCGATGTGCCGAGTCATTGACCCACTTTCAGCTGAAAAAGAGGGCAACAACTGAATGAACCTGCCTCGAATGTGTGTCACTGCACCTGTCTTAGAAAGGGTTATTTTATTAAAAAGGTTTAATTTTGCTCTCATCTGTTGTTTCTGTGGAATCTGAACATTTAGATTCTAATGTACAGAAATGAGGACCTTCCCAGCATTTAGATCCTCTGTCCATTATCCGCCCCTGTTTTTTTTTTCCTGTGGGTGGGCCTGATTTACCAAGATCAAAGAGATCTTTCAAAGATCTTTCATGTGCATTTAGGTGATCAACTCAAGTATTTGTACCAATGTTACTTTCATCCTTTCAGCGAAACTCAATTTTGACTCAAAGTTTCAGATAAGTTGTGTAAATCTCAGGCCCCGTTTACACAATGACGATTTCAAGTGAAAACACATATTTGTGTTCTAATTTCAGAGCATGGCAAAGTTTTGAAAACAATGTTCATTTTGACAGAAAGCTCAGAAACACAAAAAATGATGTTGTTAGTAAGCAATGAAACCATGTCGGTCTGCAAACGGGGCCAAGATCTGTATCGTTCGGACACCCTAACCCTGCACAAGTCGACGCAGCTCAAGTGCACAAAGCACAAACATGTTTGTAGAATATCAGCTATGTTCAATGTTTCGTCAACGAAAGATAATCTGAAATCTGAAACCTTCTTCGAAGCACGACCCAAAAATATTTGTGACACAGCTGCTTTACAGAAGCTCATTTGAACACAATGCTGATAAAGTGTGTGACAGAAGGACTCAATTTATTGTGTCAATTGTTGAAAGAAACACGACCTCTATCTGTGGGTCAGTCTAACCAACAAAAACACTTTCAACTGCTCCTCTTCTACATCTTGGAACGTGTCCTCTCGAATAATTCATTAGTCTGCTCCATCTCCTCTCACCGGTGACCTCCTCCTCACCTTCAACCTGTCCCTCCTACCCCCTCCCAATCTTTTGAGCCTGAGCTCTCACATTACACTGTACCTCCTTCTACCACGTCTAACTCCGAGGGTACGTCCAAAAAGTCCCTCCCATCTCCTTATCTATGGACTTTATCTTAACCCCGTGGATGACGTCACATGGATAAGGAATGGTGTTAGAAGGCTTCCTAAAGTAGTTAGTGAAAGGCGATCACGTTAGTGTGGCAGTTGGATCGCACTTTCACTTAGTGATGTCATAATAATGCGACGGCGGCGTAAGTTAGTGACGTCTGCCGTGGTGGGGAAAGAACTACAAGTTTCCGAAAATGTACTACAAAAAGTGCATTTGGGTTTTAGATGATTTAGAGTTGTTCAAGGCAGATTATTGCTTTGGTAACTTAAATGATCTGCTCCCTTTTTCCGACATCGTGAGTTTCCCTGAACGCTCGGATGAGCGGGTCCCTTTAAATGTTGTAGCCACAAGGAATTGTGAGGTCAGCATGAGCTCGCCTCCTTTGATAAAGGATGCATCAGTGGTTCCTAAGCTAAAGGAGGTTCTAAAGGAAGCGACGAGCCTCCTTTCTTTAGCTTATTAAGAATTCCGACAGTCCTTATCATGGCCGCCACACAAAACACTTCCGGGGTTTAGGAAAAGTCGATAGAGAAGGAGATAGGAGGGGCTTTTCGGACGTACCCCTAATCTCTTCTCTTCAGTCTGGACTTGTTGACTCACTGCTTATTTATGCTCTTTGTATAAACAAATACAACAACAGGTGTCTTTCAGACATTGGAAATGTCACTTCCTTTAAACTTCCAAGCATCCTTGGAAAAAGCATAAGGTAATGAATCCACCAGAGGGCACCGCTCAAAATGTTGGCAAATAGCCAAGATGAAAAATAGAAAAAGAACGAACACGGGAATGACTACGATAGCAATAGCAGGAGAAACCTGTCCACACCATTAAGAGTCTGAACAGATATACTGATGTAATAAGCGCAGAGTGCAGACAGAAGGCTCTGTACTTATCCATAAGTGTTTGTAATTTAGAAAATAAATTTGTCTTCATCCTGCTTTACAGAAACGTTTGGATTCCAGATACAGTCACACGTCGTGCTTCAAGTCGCTGATGACTCTCACCGTTTGAAGCCACACCACAGTTTTCCTGCAGCTTTATCAGAAAGTTTGACTCGTGAAAGTAAAGTATATACTAATGAATGCTGTAGAGATGCTGTAAGTACAAGATTAGATATTTAAGGAAAAAAAATATATCCAAGCATAGTCTCAATTGTCCAGTTCGCCCCTCAGAGCAACCAAGTCATGTCAACTGTCTTAGAAGACTGTTCGCCAGTAATACTACCGCATCTATAGTACGGATAGGACCGTGTAGCGTCTACGCAGTCCCTTCATCTTTGGAAGTTCTGGGTCGAGGTTGTATATGCTGCCATAATGCAAAGGGCGTAGAAGGATCGATCGCTAAACTGCATGAAACTCGGTTCTTTATTTTCTGGTTGTGCATTTGGGGTGAGCAATTAGCCACAAATTTTGGCAGTGACAAATTTTAGCTTTAGATGCAAGGACCGTAGCAAGCTACTGTTCTTCTCCTTGTGTTCTGTGCTGCTCAGAACGTGTAGATAGATGCGTTTGGAGGTGCGTGCAGCATCAACGCAGAGGCTGTGTGGAGGTGGTTCACGGCAAAGCAAAGCCTTCGCTTATCGTTTGCGTATGGAGTATGAATTAGAAGTCAGAACAGCTGCCGACATGCTTCGCAGTCTTTGATTTGAAATATAACAAGACACCCACCCACATACCAAAGTGGGAGCCTTAAAAGCAGTGGACAGTTTCTAAGGCCTTCTGTAGATTCTCGAAACTTCTCAAACACTTCAGACAACTTCAGAACAGAACTAGGGGTTTAGAGTTTGGGGTTTAGAGAGGGGTTTATTGCCAAATTGCACTTTGGGCACCACTATTTTTCAAGATTATACTTATATTATCCTGACATCCACCAGTCCAATCAAGAGTCACAGGGTCTCCAGCCTTTTGACGCTACCTAATCCCGAAACCTGTTAGGACTCACGGTCATACTCACACCTATAGCCACAAGCATGTCATTGGATTGAGGGAGAAAATCTGAAGAACATCTGAACGCTACAAAGACTGCAACTGAATCAAACCACAACTCCATGGTCCCTATCATAACATGTTGATTAATCTTGATAAGAAATGTAATTCATTTGCAGGTATTCTTAGTTCCTAAAGTGTTTCTGCAAAAGTTTATTTTTCCTGTTTACGCGAGGTTAAGGCCCTAAGGCCTCCTTCACGTGTGCTGGAGGGCAAATTACATCACCTGAAAGGTCTTTACACATCAACACTTTATTTCTGTGGTGCCAGCCCTCCCGAGTACACGCTTCATATCTTGAATACCTCTCGCTTTGTAGCACCGCTCGCATTTGCACAACAAACAAGCGCAGTGAGTACATCAGACAAAGAGGATACGGGAACGGGGAGGCTATTCCTCCAGTTACACACAAATCCCATCGCATTGACACACTCCGCTCTTGAATCGAACAGAATTTCCAACACGACGTTCAGCACCCGGTTCACACTGAAATTATGAAATGATGAAAGCCTTTTTATTTCCTTTTTATTTGTGGGCTGCTGAAAGATTTCCGCACCGCTTCCTCGTGAAACACCGTCTTTAAAGTATCTATCAAAGTCTACCTGATGAAAAACACTTTGTTCGTCTGAGTGTTTGCTGAGGTGTATTAAAGATATGTAAATATAAAAAAGACTGTTGTTCGAGGCCTGTCATCACCCCACCCACCCACCCACCCACCCGTTTCTCACTTTTATGTGTTGGGCTTTGGTGTAAAATGCAAAATGTTTAGCATTAAGGGAAGGAAGCAGGGTAAATCAGAGGCTGACTCTGTGTGCGTGCATGCGTGCGTGCGTGCGTGCGTGCGTGCGTGCGTGCGTGCGTGCGTGCGTGCGTGCGTGCGTGTAACCGATGCCCATTTGAAAGCCGGGCACAAGTCTTTCGTCCTTCAATCGCCAATTAACAAGGGCCCGTTTAATTGCAGTGGTTTGGGAGGGCATACAATTACCACTGGAGCTGAACCAAGCGAAAAACACACACACACACACACACACACACACACACACACACACACACACACACACACACACACACACACACACACACACACACACAAAATCCTCCTTAATGAGAGGCACTATCAGCTCTCCTTTCTTCCTATCTATCATTTGCATTTTGCTCACTTTCTTCTCTCGCCTCCTCCTCCTCCTCCTCCTCCTCCTCCTCCTCCCCACCTGCACTTTGGAGGCATTTATATTAAACTCCTCCCATCCACTTCTCTCTCTTGTTTGTCGCCTCCTGCCATTATGCGGTGTGCTCACTTTTACCTCTTCTGAAATATCAACTGCAATCAAAGTGACGGGGCGTACATTTTAGTGGGTACAGACACAAAGTCACTTTAATCACATATGTTGAATGAACTATGCATGTGGTAAACAATCTGTTTTTTGTTTGTCTCTCACGCAGGTTCCTTTAAAGGCATGTGTAAGCAGATAGATCACTTCCCCGAGGATGCTGACTATGAGGCGGATGCTTCCGAGTACTTCCTACGTGAGTCTTCTCCATATATACATGTTCATCCACTTTATTAAATTAGTTTGTTTATTTCATATTTCAGATGTGGCTTCTATTGGCAAAAATTCATTCCTTATAGATATCTTTAACAATCCCCCCTCAAGTGACCTTATCTAAAACCCACATCATCATTTGGGCTTGTGCCATGTACTTGCAACCAATCAATTCAATTTAAATCATTGGACTTGTTCCCAGGTTTGCTTTAGTCACTAGAAAAGCATCTAACTATGGTTTTCTTTGATTTTGGTGAATTTCTGCATCCTCAAAGTCACCAGTTTTGAAATCACTGACCTATTTTTCACAAGGCTGTTAGCTGAGCTGAATACCCTCAAGTGATTTTAGAGGTAATAAATATACTTGCTGAGAGCTCACAATAGTTTCTAAAACACATTTTGAAAAAGCCAAAACAGGAACTTTTTCATTTATCAAAGCAATAATTTGCTGCTAGATGACAGGTATGTGTTCTGTTAACAGCCTGTGGAGAGGTCTCATGTCTGTGCCACGTTCCAGATTTAGTCAGAAAGCAGAACAGACTTTCTAAAATGTGGGTCTTGATCTCCTTGTTTCGTACACCCCCATGGAAGCTCTCGCAAAAAAGATCTGTGATGAAGTAAAAGCCTCTTGTAAGGCCAGTTGCAACAGTTTTCTTAAAAACCTTATAAACAAACTTTCAATGTGTGACGAGACCGAGACCCCATTTACACAAGTGAAAACGGAAAACTTTTGTTGTGGTTTGGGGGTTCAGAACCACTGAAAATGCAACCTTTTGAAAAAGCTGCTAATGTGCACCACGGCCATAGTAAATAGTTCCTCTGCAAGTGTGCAAGTAGACATATTATACCAACAATATTTGCCTCCAGAGTGTCATGACTCCCAGTCTATATTGTCCTGCGACTTGGTGGTATTATAGTTGAGAGTAATTATAATAACAATACAACTTTCTTGTCTGTCCATACGAATGCCATAGAAAATGGACCCGGGTACTACAATATACATTAAATACAAAAGGTACAGAATCTATGTTATAGGAAATGGACATAGATAATTTAATACACATTTTATGTAGTGGTCAAGAACATTTAATTTCATATTAAAACAATAAATTGTTTATAAATGTGTTTACTTTCGACATTTCTGCAATTATCCATTTCCCAGTCAAGAATATTTATCATACATATATTTATTGGGGGGGGGGCATATTCTATAAGGGAGGTCCATATTTCGTAGCGTCAAATAGACCCGGGGATCCATATTCCTCGAAGGAATTGGGACCCCAAGTCCATTTTCCAGGAGGTCCATATTCAAGCACTGTTGTCATGTAAACAGACCCCCAATGCACAACAAAAACGTTGTTTTTGTGTAAACAGGGACTTAATAAAAAGTATGGACAGGAGTGCATATTTGTGCAGATCTGTATGTGCATCTCATGTCAAAACATGAATGAGCCTTTAGCTCTTCATAATAGCTAAGAGAAAAGTTTTGGGAAGTGAGACGAAGCAAGAGTAAAGTCCAGGTGTGGTAAAGGAAATAAAGTGACACTGATGAGGCCTGTGTAGAGAAAAAAAATGGGGTAAAAGGGGGAAGGTCAATACAGCACTGGATAGGAGGAAATTGCAAGCAGAAAGAGAGAGAAACTCTTGTAGGAGGTGAAAGAGGACATGAAGAAGGGGTATGAGGATAAACTAAGGGAAGGTTGGGGAGGTGAAGGACAAGGAGTAGGGTACCAGTGCAGCGCTGTCGCTCTCCCAGCGGCTTGCCAATTAGGACACTTTCTTCTATAAATACTCCAGGCTCTGCTAAGTGGGTCACACCTCTCCCTCTCCTCCTTCCTTCCATCCATCCATCCATCCATCCATCCATCCCTTGCCTCCTCCCTCCTCTTGCTTTCCATCCATCTGTCTGTCCATCTCCGCTGAGGCCATGGCGCCTGTCTGACAGCTGGTGGATGGAGGCTGTGAGGTGGAGCGGGAGACGATGGGGGGGCCGGGGCCAGAGAGGGGGCTGAAGTTGATGTCACGTCTGCTCCCAAGTGTTTGTTTGGAAAGTTTGTGAAAGTTTCCATTGAGTATAGAGCACAGACAGACTATGAACTCTTTGGAGAATGTTATCATGTGGTGACTGCAGGAGTCTCCAGATGTTTGTCAGACTTTCTCACTGTTTTTCTGCCATTTGGGGGGAGAGCGATGACTGAAATACTCCCATTAAACAAAATGAACAAATGCATTGAGGTAGATGTGCTCTGATACGTTTGACTGCCTATTAGGAAGAGACATAAGGTGCTATCACTACCGTTCTGATTGTATAATGATTTCCAATGACAGGTAATGTGAACAAGTTGGCTTACGTTCAACAAAATGTGATGTTTTCTGACACAGTTCTAACTTAATGTGCTTTAACTTTTTCGTGTATGTCTGCAGACATAGAACATGCTCAAGAGGTAATCTGTGCAGAGTTACCAGATTAGAGATGCTCTGACCCAGCAGTCCAGGCATTAAACAGTGGCCCACCAATCCTCTCACAGGTCATGATATTACGGTTCATCGGAAGCCCATTTGTGTACAATGAAGATTCAAATCTGGATCAGGTATCACTACATAGTTTCAGTGTTAACAAATATCTTTTTTTAGAAAACTCAAAAACTAAAAATGCATTTTCTATAAATTCCTCATCTTTCTTTTTTTTGTCATGATCACCCTAGTATTCATTACATATATACGTACCTCTATACTTTGTATTAGGATACAAAGGCAGTCTGTGGCTTAGTTGGTCGAGTGGTCATTTCTCAAACACAAGGTTGCAAGTGCGATTCTCTCTCTGTCCCTGCACACATGTTGAAATGTCCTTGATCTAGACACTGAACCCCAAAATGCTCCCATTGGATGGACTGAGCACCTTTCACGGCAGTTGTTTTAAAGTCATAAAGGAATACTTTATTAATATCATTGACTCTGTTGTATTTGGTGCTATATGAATTCAATTGAAATTGAATACACTGAAAACATGCATTGCAACTTCATCAGCTCTATTTTGTTGTATTTACACTCCCAGGTTTGAGTTAGTCACTTACCATAAAGAGTACCCGGTCTTATATAAATGGCTTCATGTAGCAATTTGTTGCTAATCGTTCTCAGCAATACATTAATTCATATCCGTTTGGATAGTGATGATTTAAAACACTTTGTTGAATTGATTAAAAAATAAACCTCCAGTACCAATGTTAATGCAATTAAGAAACCACGGTGGGTTTATATCACACCAAACGTTTGATATGATAGAAAGTAGAAATAGTGAAAGGTTTAGGTTGTCTGGGATATACATCAGTTATTTTGCTCCTCGTGTGTACTGCTACTGGACCAGATTTTTAATGAGGTATTCAGACAACAAAGGACGTTTTTGAACAAGATTGGGAAACAGTGATCTACAGCAATGTCTCAAAACAATGCTTCTATATCAGCGCTGTAATTGCATGTGACTCTGACCACCATGTTCAGATTGTCCTTCTGCTCCTTGTGCGTTGATTTTCTGAGCAAACCTTTAAAAAAAGACAGGATTTCATTATTAAAACGCAGTGACTCCTTCACCCCTCTCTTTTGGTTTCCTGTAATCTCCAATGATATGGTAATCAAAGCCTATTCTACCGCTGTACTCTCCGCGAGTCACTCTGAGTAACGGTGTCAGCTGAATTACCGCAATAACAATGTAAAGTGTGGATGATGACACATTCTGACAGATGGAAGTGATGCAACGTTTGCTTATCAAAGCAGGGTTTTCTTTCTTAATTACACCGCTGTGCACTCATGTCCCCACCTGGAAGCTTCCCAGCATCGAGCCTCAGTGCTGCACCAGTGGTCGCTGGGACAGCTTAAGTGGGAAGAAGCCTTGTTAAACAGTTTCTATTAAACGGGAGAGCAATTAGTCTACAAAAACTAGAGGAATTGTTGTGACTTCAATGGTTTCCAGTCTCTGTATATCACCTTGGATTTCAGTTACTCTCTTTATAGTGTCAGATGTGGGAGTTTATGGGATGGAAAGAGATTGCCAGTTGCATTCATTGGAAAGTTCTTGATATCCCCAGCAGCGGCACACACCGAACAGTCTTGACAGGCTTTCGTCTACTTTAAATATAGATTCTTGTGAATGAAATACGACGTTTTGTGGAGTTACGAGTTTAAAATATTTTCGAGGTCACTCTGAAAAGACTCCCAGTCAGGTTGAGCAAATTAAACCCCCATTAACATGACAAAGATCGACTGAAGACACGGTCGTTTTTGTGTTTTCATTTCAGAAAAGTTTTGCGTTTGGACGCCCAATGTTTTGAGAACAATGTCTGTTTACACAGAAACAGCAGAAATGCAGAAAACAATGTAGTTTGCATGCCAGGCCACAAATTGGCGCTGTTTGGTTGAGTAATGAAACCACACACACACACGTTTGCAGACAACAATACGCAATTAGCATTCACAATGGAGAGTAGAGAGGCGTTCGTGTGGATGGACGACAAAGTTAAATCACTATTCCAGGTGATTCTCAATTATAAAATGACCAAGTCCCAGGAGAATATAGACTGGGAGTCATGACACTCTAGAAGTTGCCATTGTTTTGCATGCACAGTAGCAGCATGTCAAAAATATTCAAAGTTGCATTTTACCCCATTTCCACGGAGACGGGGTCAGAGCCTCTTCAAGAAGTTGCGTTTCCAGTGACTCCGAGCACCGTTGTCATGTTAACAGACCCCCAAAATGGAATGCAGCGTAGCAGTTACATCTGTTTTGCATTATTAGCCCGAGAGTAAAGAAGCACACCAAGCTTTTTAGTTTAGGAAAGAAATTCCATTTCCTCAAATTAATATAACTCCATGACTCATTTCTAGAGGACATTGACAGAAATGTCACAATTCATAGACTCTGCTACAATTTGGACCACTTGCACTGAGTCAAACAGTAGTAGACCTATATTAAATAGAGCATGGAAGTCATCATTCATTTTGGACGCTTTACACACTCTTCTCTCTTCTATTCTCTCTCTGTTTCTCTGCCTCTCTCTCTCTCCCCGAGGGCCTTTTCGATCTCTCTCCCTCAGCCGCTTGCTCTCTGAGCTGTCTCCCCCGCCTCCCCCATTCCCCTAACCCGCCTCTCGCTGGGTGAATTTGTACATGTGGTTATGTAAGAGCGAGCAGTCAGCCTTCGTCCTGCAGCAGTTGTAGTCAGAAAAAGGGGGGCGGGGGGGGGTGGCACCTCCCAAATCTACTACAGCATAATATAGAGAAGAGATTGTATACCATTTACCTCACTGGTGCGACAAGAACCGAACTCTCATTGTAATAGTTTCTCATTATGAGTATTGTTTTGCATTATTTTGGCAGATAATTAATCCACAACTAATGATTGTTTGTTTTAAATCTATTCTAGATTGGGTGCAGCATTCCTAGTTCCCAGCAGCTCTTCAGAATACTGAGAATATCCAAGGTTGTGACAATGACCTTTGCCTGACAGTGTCTGATGTATAGTTGGATGTTCAATCATATTTATCACATTGCCTGTTAATCTTACACAAGAGCTACATCTGGCCTCAAAATGCTTGTTGTGGAATAGATTGAGGTGTCATCGGGATTTATTCAAGTGTATCTCACAGAGGGTGTAAAATCATGACGTACAACAGTTTTTAAGGAGTTAACTTGAATTCTGGGACTTATAATAATGTGAGGAAAAATTTCAAGCAGAAGTATTTTTGCCTCTGTGTTTGTAGAGTCGGAAGATGAAGGGGTAAACGTGTGAAGTGTGTGACACACAGTGTGTGTACGTGTGAGTGTGTGAAGTGTCTATGTGCTTTGTGTCATGCATGGAGCCAATGAATGGGATTAGATATGGCCAACAGCTCAGCACTGGCCCTAACTGGCTTGAGCAAGACACGCACACACACACGCACACACACACACACACGCACGCACGCACGCACGCACGCACACACACACACACACACGCCTGTAGCTCAAGAAGCCCAGCCATTGTGAGCAAGAAGCTATTACTAATCATTAATTAAATAAAATTCTAATTACATAATTTGGTTTTTGACCATTAACTATTGTATGGAGTTACATTTTATACATTATTGATCATATGCACTAAGGTACTATTCTACCGTTTGTAACCGTTTGTGCACATAAAGGTGTAAACTTTGATAGACATTGTGTGCAAAGCCACGATCAATGATTGAGAATGATTGAGAAAATAAGGCAATCACTATATCAATCAAGAGCTAATATAAAAACTAGACAAAAAATTTAATTAACAAAGGGTGCTTGTGAAGTTCTTCTATCCACGTTTTTATTGGTCTGATTAGATAAAGGAGAGCTTTTAATCACAAAGTTAAAGTAGTTCACTCGTTTTGGCACAACACGCTTCACAATTGTCCTCACTAATAAATTCTGAAAGCCAGCTCCTACACAGATGGAAATACAGCACACACAGAGAGTCCTATTTGAGGTGGATGCTGTGCACAATCCTGCTGTTGCTATAATTAGAAAGCTGGATGCCCGTACATAATGCTAATACTGTGGATCGGGATGCTAGGAGACACGTGACGTCACGCAGTGAGGACATCGCTGCGCTCGCTGATGTCACCGCTGCTATTTACAGCCGGCGAGTTGTGACAGGGAGGCATATCACGATTTACATGAGTAATATGGCATGATAATGACTGGCAGGCTGCGCAGGCTCCCCCAGTGTGTGTGTGTGTGTTTGTGTGTGTGTGCGTGCATGCGTGCGTGCGCGCGTGCGTGCGTGCGTGTGTACTATATTAATATGAACATACACCCACACTCAGGCAGGCACGTGCAAACACATCTGCTGGTGCGTTCGCTCTCCTCTTTTCTTCCTTTTGAAAGAAAACAAGTTTGTTTTCTAAAAGCGATTCCACTGGTGAGCCTCACACACACACACACACACACACACACACACACACACACACACACACACACACACACACACACACACACACACACACACACACACACACACACACACACACACACACACACACACACACACACACACACACACACACCTAGTTATTCCCCTGTAGCAGTTTTGCTGAGTTCCCACTACCACATGTTCTTTGCTGCTGGGCTCTCCCATGTGGGCGAAGTGTGTGTGTATGTGTGTGTTAGAAGTTAGATCAGCGTGTGTGTGTGTGTGTGTGTGTGTGTGTGTGTGTGTGTGTGTGTGTGTGTGTGTGTGTGTGTGTGTGTGTGTGTGTGTGTGTGTGTGTGTGTGTGTGTGTGTGTGTGTGTGTGTGTGTGTGTGTGTGTGTGTGTGTGTGTGTGTGTGTGGGAGACTGAGCGAGCGAGCAGATTGTTCCTATGCAGTGTGTATGGGAAACACCCCACTTTGGAGAGTGAGCGAGTGAGTAGGTGGTAGGCTGATCGATGAGTGTGTTCACTTTGTAGCTTGTTGAGCTGGTGTGTGTGTGTGTGTGTGTGTGTGTGTGTGTGTGTGTGTGTGTGTGTGTGTGTGTGTGTGTGTGTGTGTGTGTGTGTGTGTGTGTGTGTGTGTGTGTGAACCCAGGGAGCTCCCATGGTGGTGTCCACCCCCGCCTCTCTATAATTCAGCCACAATTACAAGGCTCTCCTCTGCCGCAGCTAATGAAACCATAAGTCAGCCGGAGACACACACGTATAAACACACACCACTGCAGCAGAACCCACCGAGCAACAAACCGAGGCAAGACCACAGCGTGATACTGAGAAAGAATATGAAAAGAAATGGCGGCAAGGTGGTGAGGATTGTGTGTGTGGGTACATGTTGACTCACAATGTATGAATCTAACACATTTTCTCATGTATGATCTGATCTACTATAAGTCTGCATGTTTACAAGCGTACACACGTGTAAGCTGATCAGGTTCATCTCGTGCAGATGCACAAATAATAATTAGAATAGCACTTGTTCCTTCGTGAATGTTGTAAAGAAAGTGCAAACCAGCTCAGCCTTCGGCAGAGATGCTGTTGTTATTGTGCTGTGAGGAATTTCATTAGCTGGCCCTATATGTCTTTCCATCTTTTCTCAGTCTGTTCTGTTTTGACAACAGCTTTGACTTGGAAAAAAATAATCTTCAATACTGCAATAAAGCTCTGATATATTTGATAACGTCCACATCTTTTAATCGAAGACTTTCTGTGCAATATTGTGTAGGTCTTACAATCCTTTCAGAATTTCTTCTGTTTCATGCAGATCATGTTGTACATCGTCCGCCTCCATTGGATCACATTTCAGTCCATGCTTGTGGTCGCTCACCTTCAATCACTTCAATCATCGTTACCCAAACAATAGTTTACTGTAGATTGTTTTCTCATGTAAATAATACACACAAAAAAGTCAATTTAAATATTTCTGCATGATGTTACTTATGGTGTTATTCATTGTTGAAACCACATGCAAACTGAAAACATATACCTGCACGAGAATGTGATTTAGCATTCTTAGACCTTATAGTAAATCAGGCCTTATGCTGCTCAACTGCCTTCATTTGCAATTTCTATAAGAAAAATAATCATAGAGAAGCAAGCGGCTGATAATTAGCCTTATCGATCATTAACTGCGGATGTATATTGTAGGAGCATCATTAGCAACACTGTCATCATGAGTCTCTCTACGCCTCCTTTGAACAATCATTTCTCAACGTACAATCATAACACAAAGCCTTCAGGATCAGTGGGTATGGATAATGGATAGATTGATGGATGCAGATAATCAAATGTTGATCCCCTCGCTGGTCGCTTTCACAAATTGCTTTCAAATCTCAGAGCAATATCTAGCTCACAATGTGTTTGGAAGTAAATGTGCTCCCCACCAAAGCACTGATAACTGTGCTTCTGGTTATTGCTTTGAAAGACCAGTTTTGTGCTGCCACTTGTCATTTAAAATCTTAAAGTCGACAGCAAAACTGCTGAAAGCCTGTGTAATAACAAACCTCATCATCAGAACGCCTTTCAGCTAAATACTTTATTCACGTCTGATGACTGTTTTTTCGTGAATCTATCTTGTATAGCATGAATTCGTAATCTTAGTCATAGGTTAAATGAAGGCTTCTCCTGTAATTAATAAATTGTGGAGAGGCCAGCTGCACTTTTTCTAATGTCCATTAGCATCAGGCTAACTGAAACTGTCGTTGCTTTGACCGATGGTCGCTCCATCGAATCCCCACGGTGTTTCCATTACCACGGTAACACAAGGAGCAAGTAGGAAGTGCTGATGCAAACACAGCTTCAGAGTTGCTCTATAAAAGTTTGCTTATTTTTACGGCCTGGCGATTATGTTTAGTGCATTACCACCAAAGAAAAGTTCTTAAATCTTTGAATATCCATCATTTACATTCCAAGTGTTTTTTTTCTTGCGATACATTATTGGAACATGTAAAACCAATAAAATAGATCTGTGGATTCCTCAGAGCAAATATGCAAAGTCAAGGTTTCTTCTATCATAGCTACTCTTAAAAACAATGTACAAACACCTTTGTGTCACTTCTTCCATCCTGTAGGTTCTTTTGCCAGGATCTTTCTGAACTCTTGAAAACGCATCGTTTTTGCTTTTTTGTTTCAGAAAAGTTTTGCATTTACACAGCAACAATTTGAAAATGATGTCCATTTACATGGAAATGGCAGAAACACTGAAAACGATGTCGTCAGCATGAGAGACCACAAGTTGTTGCTGTTGGTTGTTTTGGAATGTCACCATACACACATGCAGAGAACAATACAATATAAACATTAACTATGGCGAGTACACCGACATTTGTATGTACAGATGATGAAGTTGGAGTGCCACTACGGGAGACTCTCAATTCTAAAACTACCAAGTCCCAGGACAATATGCACTGGGAGTCATGACTCTGGAGGCCACCGCAGTTTTTATTGTCCATCTCCTCATGCATGTGCAGAAGAACTATTTATACGGCATGTGCAGTAGCAGCAGTTCAGAAAAATTGCATTTTTCTCTGTTTCCATGGAGACACAGCATTTTCAAGAACTTCCACCGTGGGAGCTGTTTTAAAAAAGTGACATTTTTGTAGCTCTGAGCACAAACATCCTGTAAGCCGACCCCCAAAACACATCAAAAGTTTAGCATTTTCACTTGACATGGTTGTCATGTAAATCGGGCCTTATTCATCTGAATTTGGGTTTTATGTGTCATGTGTTGGATTCAGTCAAACGTATCTATTTTTTTCTTTGTTGCACAGTTGCACAGTTGCATGATTTGATCTTCTTTTTTTTTTCATAAAAAGGTATTTCTTGTGTTCTGTTCATTCATAGTTCAAGAAATTGGGAATTTGTTGGGCAGGCGAAATCAAAATGAGCTCGTGGATTTTTTTTTTCCGAAACCCTGCCCTGTGGATATAGCAGATGCATGTGAATAATCCGACTTGGTGAGCAGGTTCTAGGTATGACTGACGGTATGCCTGGTTCATTGTGATGAGGCAGGGTGGCCTCAAGTCAATCAGCAGCTGGTGAGACTTTGATTTCAGTCCCTACAGTCGCCTCCAGCATGCCGAGCAAAGGAACTGCAAAGACGCGGTACTCTAGATGTCTCCCCAACATTGCTTCCACAGAAACTCTTTCAGTCTCAGCTGGTATCTCTCTCTCTCTCTCTCTCTCTCTCTCTCTCTCTCTCTCTCTCTCTCTCTCTCTCTCTCTCTCTCTGCATCATGATGTGCTTGGTGGCAGGGTGCGCTTGGAGGCCAGCGCATTTAAAAATTCTTCTTTTTAAACTCCCTGCCTTCTGCTTAAAGCACAAGTGCAGAGAGAGAGAGAGAGAGAGAGAGAGAGAGAGAGAGAGAGAGAGAGAGAGAGAGTGAGAGAGAGAGAGAGAGAGGAATCGCTGGAGGCAAAGCAGCTTCACAGAGAAATGAAGGCCTGCAGCATTCACGCTTCTCGTCTTGTCTACTCCTCGTTTTTTCTCCTCTGCTCCCGTTTCTTTTCTTCCCGCATCTGTTTTTCTATTGATTTCCCTACTTATCCCTCTATTCTGGCTTTTTGTGAAAATCAGCTTTCCACCACGGTTGCTTTTTATGTTTCGCCCCGAATCTGTGCCTCTCTTTGTTGAGATCGCGCAGCTTTGCTTTGACTTGTCCCGTTTCCACTCACATCTGTATCTTGGATCGCTCACAGTGCATCTCTGACTTTGGTGTTATTTCCATATTTTCTCTCTATCTAGATGAACACTTTTGCCAAACAGTTGTTGGAAGAAGTCTTGTACAGAAGCTCTTGCGCCGCTGGGTTATACGCGCGGAATATAGACCACTCAGCAATAACATTGTGCTATAACACCTATCTACTGTTTTAAATGATATCAAGTACATATAAAGATCACAAAGTTCAGTAAAGAACCAGTTTTAAACCAGTGAAGCTATCTAGCTCCGCCTCTTAAATGTATCGGCAATGACAGCTGTCAGTCCATCAGGCACATTTTAGGTACTGGGTCGCAATTCCAACCTTGAGCAGGTCTTCCTTCCTCTCTGACGTCAAGAAAGTGCTGTTTTAAAAATGACTATGGTCATCGCTGCCACTGGAAACTTTACGTGTCAAATGTCGCTGTGCGAAGCCTGACAGGTGTAAGAGCAGCAGCCGCGCTGGACGTGGTCGATAAAAATAAGCAGTCAATAAAAATTTGATTGCAAATACAACCTCGCTGTCAAATAATATAAACGGCCCATGGTAGTTTGTGCTCTGTGCAGGATATCAGCCAGCAGTGTGTTCACTCTAAGTGACTGATAAATCAAGTGTAGTGCAGGTGTGCGTGCTCATGACTGAAGGCCTTTTTTTGCTTACTCTGAAAAGCATGTGTGCCTCTGTGTGCATACAGTATGCGCTTCATGCGGCCGGTGCAATCCACC
Source organism: Lipophrys pholis (assembly GCF_963383615.2). Classification (NCBI taxonomy): domain Eukaryota; kingdom Metazoa; phylum Chordata; class Actinopteri; order Blenniiformes; family Blenniidae; genus Lipophrys; species Lipophrys pholis. Next base: position 13,782,529 of record NC_137628.1, read on the forward strand.
TTGAAGACAATTTGCCCTGACGGCACCTGTCAATGAAGGCGAGGAGATGGGGTTAAAAGAAATAGGAGGAAGGAGGAGAGGAGCAGGAGGGGGAGGGTGGGTGGGGGGGGGGGGATCTTGGTGCAGAGCCAACTCTGAGGTCACCTTAATATTTGATCCGCTTCAGTGAATGAAACCAACAGAGTCCGGCTATATTGGAAAGATGGAAAAAGAAAGAGATACACAAAGCAAAGAAGAGGGATAGAAGGGAAACAAAGATAGAGAGCAGGTGACATTTTAAACCACATTAAGGACGACAGTTGATTTTTATCCATTTCGCCACAGTTTTTCCCTGTGGGATTAATAAACTATTTCTATTCTATTCTATTTACACAACAATGTTTCAAGCAACTATTCATCATTATTTGCGTTTTCGTTTCAGAAAAACATTGCATTTACACATTTACACAGGAGCGTTTTGAAAAAAAAAGAGTCCGTTTACACAGAAATGGGAGAAACACTGAAAACCATGCCACGCCACGAGTCGGCGCTGTTGGTTGTCTTTATAATGAAACGACACACGCGAGTGCAGAAAACAATAAGCTTTCCATTTTTGTTTGAAAATGTAAACGGGGCTTTATTCATCTTTAAAAAAAATTCAAGCATGGGAATGAATCTGGATTAAACAGCTTCTGTGTCGTAAATAAAATGTTATTGAAATCGTTATGCTATGATAGCTAAGTTTGGACTGAATTTGAAAGATGTGGCCTGATTGAATGGGCTGTTGATTCTGATCAGCCACTGGTTAGCACTATAACGACCTCCAATATTGTGTGGGTTCTTTTTTCCATTACAACAGCCTGGACTTCACTGCAGTATCATGCACCAAAGACATTCATAGCTACATTAGTAGTCGTATCCAAGGTGGGCACTCGCTTGATCGGTCGTGTTTGTTCAACATAACATATTTCACAAATCTTTAATTGGGGGAATGATACATTCCATTTGATTAATTCTTGAAATTTCTGGCATTTTTTTTGTTAACAATTAAAAGGAGACTTTGACCAGTTGGGTTGGAAAACTCAGTGAAGCTTTGACGGATCCCAACTTTAAAATCCATCAGAACTGTGCCTACCCTTACATGTCGGAGTAAATACTTTTTACAGCACAGAAGTATTTCTTGACCATAGTGTTGCCTGTGGGTATGATGATATGATGTTTCTACATGATGAATGCACGGGAACCACTTTCATGGACTCCTCTGTTTTCCGATTTGCAACGCTATTATGAACTGGAATGCCACAACTCTGTTTTTCCAAGAAAGGGACATCAATACAAATTAGAAATTCTCAAGTCCAGACAGTACGAATGCACTATAAGATTTGAAGAAACTCTTCCATAGCTCCATGGTCTAGGTCTTAGGCTCTCATGATCATGGTGCAAACTCAAAAGGGTGGACGGGGTTTGAAATAGACAGACCTGCAGGTAGGCAACCCTTTCTGCATCAAAATAAAGCGAGTTGGATATCATTCCATCACACATCATTTTATGACATTCAGCATTACTTTTTTTAACAGTTGGAGATACAGTGGCTCCTATATGGGTTGACTCACAGAGGGCTGCCCAGTCCTACCCACATACATCACTGAGCCACGGTTGGTCATGACCCTGTCACCACATTACAAATTTCAACCTTCAGCTACCTTTGGTGGGAGCTGACCTTTATAAACCCAGAACAGCCTAATTCTAAAGATAACCCGCATACAGTCATGGAGCTCGTCAATTCAGGTGGCTTCGGATTTTGATGCTTCTGGAATGTCTTTCTTGTTAAAAGAGAGTTTTTTTCTCACACGTGTGGATTCTGCTAATTATCATCTAGATTCGTCCTTGTGAAAGTCACACACAGCTTCTGACATCAGGAACTGTCTGTTCTTATTGTCAGAGATTATCTCAGATGAGCACCGCCTTTCTCTCCGTTGACTTTTTCCCCAGATATCTCAGCGGCGGGAAGCCGCGATGTTTGATTTGTAGTTGAAGAAAACAATCTGTGACTTATGTGGAAGAACTTCACATGGATACAGGTGCACAAATATGCTTTTCACCAGATTTACTGCAACAATTGGAGGAAAAATATCAGCATGACATTTTTCTTAATCTGTGACTTGTAAAACAGGATTTGTGTACCTGTAATTAAGAAGTTGTGACTTTGTAAGTGTGGTGTTGTATTTGTGGGGAGAAAACAATTCTACAGGTACACAAAGCTATTCTACAGGTACACAACTCACGGTACACAACTACAAATTCACTTTTACAAGTACACAAACCTTTTTCACCAATAATACCTCCATAACTCTCACTCCATAGTGACAAAATTGCCTGTTCGAGTCTGTACCTGGTCTATCTTTGTGTAATTTGTGCCTTCTCCTTGCACATGTGTGGGTTTTCTCTGAGTACTCCAGTGTCCTCCCACAGTCCAGAAACGTGTTTGAGGTTTATTGATAACTGTAAATCTCCTGTAGGTGTGGCTGTCTGCCTCTGTATTTTCCCCGTGATGGACTGGCTACCTCTCCAGGCTGGACCCTGCCTTCACCCAGTTAACTTGGATCTGCATCAGCGCCTCGCGACCTTGAATTAGCTACAGTGGTGTATAAGATGAATGGATGGTATATAAGATGGGTTGATTGAAGATTGAAAACATTTGTTACTTCATGCTACGCTGCTAACGTTTGCAAACATACTTTTATGGTTTTTCGCAGCCATTACGTTTCCTTGCGAAGTTGTAGTTTTGGATGTGGAGCTCTATGTGGATGTTGAGTCCTTGCCAGAGCAAATGTAGTTACTCCCGAAATCTGGTTGGAAGGCCTGGTTGGAAGACAATGTCACTTTTGTATTGGCTTGGTAACTTTTAAATCCTTATGTTCATCGATGGAAATTGCACCTTTACATGGAGGAAGAGGCAAGTTGACAAGAAGCCTTGAAAACAAACAGAAAAGTTTAAAATGTCAGATAATTTCTTTATTTTCCTTGGATTCTGTTTTACTCATTCATGTTGATCTGACTTAATATGTGATTAACATTACTAAGTGTAGTCATTTGGAAATCCATCTTTGTATAAGCTACTATTATGTACAAGGAAAACCAAATTATGCAACAAAGAAAAAGCCCATCTGCTGAAAAAACGGCTCAGGAATGTGACATTGGTCGCCTCCGAAGCTTGATGACCACGGTGGCGCCGTGACAACCCCGAGGCCAATCAGCAAATCTGCCAGGCAGAGGGCAAACAGACAGATAGCTGATGGACAGACTGATATAAGGAGAGGAGGAGGATGGACAGAGAGAGAGATGGAGTGATAGGGCGATGGAGAGGGGTCAGATGGACGGACACAGATGCTGCCCATTGGTTGAGATCATCTGCAGACGGAAGAGGAAGGAAAGCAGCATGAAGAAAAAGTATTTCTACTGAGAGTGGGGTTTCAAAGTGTGTCAGGATGAGAACAAGTATTTAAGCTTGAATCAAATAGTATCCCCCTCCAGATAAGGTCATTTTTAAATTGTTCGGATCAATTGGTTATACAAAGCACCACTTTTGTGCTAGTAACATGCTCTGAATTACACATTTCTGGTATTCTTTTTTTTACATGTGCTCTGAAACTGTTTTGTGAGATTTGAGAATTTTGCACTAAATAATTTTCAGTCTTTCCTATTTGAAGTAACTTATTGTGTATTGCAGCAATATATTACACACCTAGATGGACTTCAGTTAAAAAAATGTGTTCTAATGAATTCATTAGTAGGTTTACATGCCACATATTTCTTTTATGAATCAATTCTAAGTCTAAATCTCAGAGATTTTCCCATGCTGGTGAGCCCTGAAGCGCTCCAGCACCACCTAAGGAAGGCCAGCTCAAAAATCCGCTTCACACACGCTGTTTTCGAAAAAGAGGCAAAATGCAGTTGGTGTATTCAAAACACAAACCTGCTGAAATCATAGAAACATGCATTTCTGATCAGACGTTGAACATGGAGTAGGTTTCATTAGTAATGCAGTTTCAAAACAAATGCAGCTGCCTGAGAAATGACATTGCTGTACTATGTTTAATAACAATATTACCACTAGCTAATGGTACATTTTGGGTGTCATATGTTCTGGAAAATCTATGTTTTCGACGTGTTTCCAATTGAGTTTAATACAAAGAGTCCTCCATGCCGGCTATTACTTGTTCAATCACCTCTTTCTACAAATTATAGTTCTAATTTAATTCAGTTTTTTTTCCCCTTTTGCCTTTGTGTCCAGGCGCTGTACGAGCGTCCAGTATCTTCCCCATCCTGAGTGTGATCCTGCTCTTCATGGGGGGGCTGTGCATCGCCGCCAGCGAGTTCTACAAGTCACGCCACAACATCATCCTCAGCGCCGGCATCCTCTTCGTCTCCGCTGGTATGAACAGAACATTTTGACCGAGACCGTCAGAGAGGTTTTAATCTTACTATGTTAGTTGTTGTGATTGTAGAGATTCTTGGTGACGTCAGGAAAATATTGGGTCCTTGTTGTGGTATTGGGTCATTTTAGGTTGCAAAGGATGAATCATGTTTGAGTAAAAAAAGTGCCCCATATTTTTCATGATGAATGACGAAAATCCTCCATTATTTGTTTTTTTTATCTAATTTAATTGTTTTTGCGTTTTTGTCCCGTTGACACGGTAATGTTTTGAAAACCTTTACATGAGTTGGTGTTGTTGGGTTTTTTTTGTAACAAAACCACACACACATGCACGCAGAGAACAACATGTAATCAACATTAACCAAGGTGAGTACACAGACATTCTTATTGACAGACCACCAAGTTTGATTGCTATTAAAGTGACTTTCAACTATGGAACTACCAAGTCCCAGCAGAATATGTAGTGGGAGTCATGACACTCTGGAGGCGAGCGACGTTATAAGCGACTCTGTCGTGTGAACGGACACCTAAAATGCATCAAACGTCCATTTTCAATTTTCACTTGAAAGCACTGTCAAAGAACGAGGCCTTAATAACACAGAATAATGATAACATTAATAACTATCGTATCGTTCCCAGTAGAAGAGCACTCCTACTTTTTCAAAGATGTGGCGCGCACAAAGAACAAGCCTCACTACTTGATAAAATAAGCAGAAACAACAGCCAATAAACTTTTTCTAGTTTTTTTTATTGTTAACACTGCCCCGCCTGGGGCTGGGCTTGCACTGCGGCTGAGGGCACAGTCGCCTCGTCGCCCCCCCTTTTCCCGCTGCGGGAAACTTGACATGCTTCCCTCGTCCTATTGATGTCCGCGGCGTAGGGGGGGGGGGTTTCTCGCGGGACGGATTCCTTCTTTGGGTGAAAAGCGGGTCGGCGGAGGGGGTCCGGTCGGTGACTCTGGACAAGCGCCGAGCCCTTCTCGCGACTGCCAAAACAAATCTGAGCTACTTCCGTGTCAACAAAGACACATGTAATTATCATATGTGGCAGAATGTTTTGCCCTGCGCTCACATGTTCCCAATAGACGCCCCAAGGCTTGCACACAATTATACGGTAGTTGTTTTTTTTGTTTATGTAACTTTTAAAGTAACTCCGCCAGTTGTTTCAAAAAATGCAATTGACTGAATTCTCGTACGACAATAATATAACATATATTTGTCAAACACGGGTTCTTTATTACTAAAATAGGCCATGTTTATATTTTTTAAAAAGCATGAGGCTACAATTTATTAACCTTCTAAACTACAAATTTCAACCTAAAAAATATGGAATCACTGCATGAAATGAGAGAAACAAACCAAAATGTGCTTTTGAACTGAAATGAAATGCAAATGAGTAAATGCAACCATTATTAATTGTTTGAACATTGTCATTGTTAATTGGTCTTTAACAATGGCGGTTAATGACCACCAGTTGTGTTTCGCCTGAGGATCAAGTCAGGTTAACAAAAACATTGCACGTTGCCTTTTTTATTTAACCCAAGCAAGTTTGTGTATTTATGTGCGTGAATGTGTGTACTGTGGTTCTAGGCCATGACCTACTGTGCTGCGCTACATAACTAGTTCCCCTCCAACTACTAAGAAGTGAGAGCTGCGTTCTCTGTTTCCTCGCTCGCTCTCTTTATCGCTGTCTGCCTCTCTCGCCCTGTTGCTAGGCTAAGGGGCGGCCACTGGGATTACACTCTAAAAATAAGTTGTCCCTGATACTCTTTTGCTCTGATCCATCTCAATCAGGCCTTCACAGTCCCAACACCTTGGTCTGCCTTTTTAATCCCCCTCTGTCTTCGTACACTGTTTCTTTATATTTCATATTTGTCCGGCTGTCTATCCATGTCAGTGTCTCACATACGAGTGTTATGGTATGCTAAGAATAATAAATCAAAATCTTAAGGGGTCATATTAGATAGCATTTAAACACTTTCACATGGGTCTCATTAGTCCAAAACCGTATTCAAATTGTATTGCCCCAAATCCAGCTTGTTCTTGATTTTCAGCCATTTGAATACGGGATCATTTGAGCTGCATTCAAAATCTGCTGTGTCTGTGTGAGCTGGACTGTCTCCACCCACACATGCCCATCTTGGGAAGAGGAGGAAGTACTTCCTCTGGTGGAGCAGAGCAGAGCAGAGCTGCCTAATAGTGCGGGGGTCAAAGGGAGGGCCTACCTTGATTGGGATTGGCTAAACCCCCGATGACACTATATAGGGTTTGAGTTCTGATTCGCTCGTTAGAGCACAAAGTTTTAAAAACTTCAACAAGCCAGGGAGAAAGATGACAGATTTGTTTCACTTCTGGGGCATCATTCCCAGATATGGGGATGTGTCTTACTGTTGGAAAACCATTAGAAAGTGGATTTTACATAATATGACCCCTTTAAACAAAACTGGGGGAAAAGACGGGTAAATGAAGAGGAAAAATGTGAGGTGGTGAAGATGCGAGTTTGACTGGCTAAAGAGCTCAGACAGGATGTAAGTCAGAAGTGAGTCTGCCCCAGTTTAGAGGGAAAAATAGAAAGAGCGAGATAAATAGTCGGCTGTCAATAACTAATGCCTGTAGAAACATACATCTCATAAGTTACCCATTTATTCTGAGTGTATTTTGTTTCCTTGTCACCCTCATTGATCAGCTGCCCTCCTCTTATCTGTGAAGGATCACTTTCAGACTTTTTTGCCTTCGAATTACACAAAGCTTCCCTTACAGCCATTGTGTCATCGCTCGGGATACAGTTGCTGTAACTTAGGACTGATTAATGAAGCACTTATGATGTCAGTGAGGCCTGAGTCTGCTACAGGCCTGATCAAAACGCTTGCACTGGGAAAACAAATATGATATGGTGCACACACTAACAGACAAGATGGACAAACTAGACAGGAACTGAAGAGAAGCTTTGGGAAAAGGCTTTGCGAGACAGAGATGGAAACAAGGTTACAGCAAAGCAAACACCACATCATGAGAAACACCAGTTGAGGAAATCTGACTTGAAGAAACACACAAAAGGACAAAGTACAAGACAGAACAACACTGTGACGCACAACTCAGTCCTTACTTTTTTAGCATTTAGGCATTCAGAGTTCTGACAAAAAATGAACAGAGGTTAAGGATTTGTTGTCTACAAGATAATACTGCCCCCAGTGGACTATGGGTACCGATCTCACTGATAATTGAGTTGTGATGAAAAATGATATTCTTTTTTAACATCGAAGTGGATAACCCTTCAACTTACCTTTAAACTCCTTCAGATTTGAAGCACTGCAGGTTCGCTATACTTTCAGCTAGATACTTCATTTAACATTTAAAATGTTGTCACATCTGTCCACTATTCAGGTGACATTCTCAGTTAGAGTCCCGCAAATAGCAAGGACCCTTTCAACACTTGTTGCAGCTTTAACTCCAACTTGAAATCGGGTGAAATTATGTAGTGTTTAAATTTTTTAAGTTGTTCTATTTCAAAGTGACACATCAACATTTTGTGTGGTATCCTGGGATGGTCTACTATCACTGTGATGTGGAATGACTTCCTAACAACTAGGAATTTTGGAGTTATTCTAACTTGAAATCTTCTGAAATCATCTAACGTTTGGTCATATTCCAATTTTCAAATGCATTTTATTTTGAAATGACTCATCAGAGTTCCTTTATATTGACTGAGTGTCCTGGGGTTGTCTATTATCACTGTGACCTCATAACAACTAGGAATATTCATAAAACAAGGATAGAGAATCACAAAAGACACAAAGCTTTACATTTGATTATAAATGGGTTCTGCTGTTACTAACAGCAACAAGGGACATCAAAAGAAGAACTGATCTTGGAAGTGCACCATCAGCAGGACTCTTTCAGATTTCAGGAGACACCCCCAGGCCCCCTGAAGAGATAAGGAGACTGAATCATCTCCTGGAGGCTGAAAAGGCTAATGTCCAGCAACCGTCTGCAGACCTGCAGGAAACTAAGCAGCAGATGGAGTGGCAGAAGATCGTCAAAGAGGCGTTCATTAAGCATGAGACAGAGACGACCAGAGAGCTGGAGAGGCTGCTGCAATGCTGTAATGTGGAGACTCTCAGCACCACCAAGCTGGCTTCTCAGGTCCACAACACAACCAAGCAGAAGGAAAAAGAAAGAGCTGCACAGAGAAGCACTGCAGCTGGCTCATACGGTCAGCCAAGAGGAGTTTTCATCTGAGCTGCAGGCCGAGAAACAGGAGAACTGGACCTTCCAAGAAGAACTGAACAAGATCAGGGCTTCACATGAGCAGTTCATTGAAAAGTATAAGAGCTAATATCTTGTTTTTATATTTCTTATTATTGTTCATATTCTATGCAACTCCTATTATTGTCCATTCACTGCTGCAACAATGCAAAAGATCTTATCTTAGTTATGTGGTGGGATCGAAGCACACGTTCCAGAAGATGAGGGAATCGGAGATAGCCTTCTTGGTTAAAGCTGCAGCCAAGAGGGAAAAACATCTTTGAGGAGAGCTGAAGGAGCTGAAAGCTCATCTCAGTGAGCAGGTCTCCTTCTGCCACAAGTTTCATGCCCAGCTGGAGGAGAAAGACGGGGAGGAACCATGCCAGCAGGAGGAGCTCTATATTATAGTCCTCCTGCCCTCAGAGTCATGAGGTGATGGAGGAAACTCCTTCAAGAAAGACCAACAAGAAGCCTTTGGTGCATTAAAGACTGCATTGCTCTGTGGGGTTGGCTCATGAACTGACTTTTATTGATTCCTCGGTCCGTTGCTTAATGATTTCTTAATGTTTTAATAAATTCCCCAATTCAGTGTGTTTGATTTCTTGATCATTTTTTTCCTATTGTGTTTATTTTGATTCATGGATTCAACTGATTCTTTGACATTTTCATACATAACTTTCTTCATAACGTTCATGAAAAGATATGTTTGATTTTTCTGACGTTAGCCCACAGCTGATGTGGGACCATTTCATTTTATTGATTTCTTCATGACATTGATTGACTTTGTCTTTGGCTTTAAGGAATTTTTTTAGTTTTCATTGATTGTTGAATTGTTCCGTGCTTTGTTTCTTGATTTCTCAATTCATTGGTTTCTTTGTATATTGCATGAAATTAAACTAAATTAAAAAAGGATATGAAAAAGTCTGCTTCTGGTTTGTGTTACACACACACACACACACACACACACACACACACACACACACACACACACACACACACACACACACACACACACACACACACACACCCACACACACACACACACACACACACACGCACACACACGTTGACCCGCCCATGTGACCAATGGACGTATTAAAATCTTTGGCATATATTTATGTCTGTCTGTATGTCTGTTAGCAAGATTACGTCAAAACTACTGAACCGATTTTGTCGAAAATTAGATAGATATTAGTCCATGGAAGATTCCATTACATTTTGGAGGTCATTTTTTTCTGAGTCCAGGTCAACCTTTGGCGGACGTCAGAAATCTCTGATTACTCTTGTTATTTTGGGGTTTTTTCTTCGTGCAATACAGCCTGAATACTTTTTTAACCTCTGGGGAGCGCTGTAAATAGTACCGCTGGAAAATGGACTTGAACTAAGCTGTAATTGCTTACTGTGTCACATTTCTGAAATATTATTGAGTAAAGTCCTTTATCGTCGACATCAGCACCGACTGTTGCACCTTTTTTGTCTTCACATACACTCCCCAATACCAATGGACGTGTTGGCAAAAGATTTCTGTGTGACTAAAACTAGGATATTTATAGAACATGTCAGACATTGAAAGAAAGACCAAAAGAGTCAAATTGCTTGAGTTTCACTGGAAAGTTACAAACTCATTTCGATCTTTGCTTCATTCAGCTGTTGAAATCCATCCAGATTTCAGCTGGTATTTGGTAATCAAGGCATTTCAAGCCGTTACTATCATACGCCAAATAAGTAAAAAAGTAGCCATGCTATTGGGTGTCTTTCTGAACACGGATTCCACTACCTCGTAACCTTATGGTGTAGTATTGTAGTCAAGAACAAGACCAGAGCATCCCTAGACCAAGACAAAAACAAGACCGTAAGAGGCCAAGACTGATTTAAGATGTGAAAATGTTGTCTCAAGACCAAGAAGGACAATACTCGTGGAGGATAAAATAGGCATATGAAATGTACAAATTGATTTGAAGATTAAGCACATTTGGCATGGATTGTTCATTGATGGACATCTTGTTTGCAGAGCTTTGGCTTGAATGTCTGACAATAGTAAGAAAAAATTGATTTGAAATGAGAAGTGCATTGTTCAAAACCTCTGGTGTGAAGGCCTCACCATGTTTCAGAGATACAGGCATTAAACAACTTGAACAAAAGTGTTCCAGAAGGGAGTTTGTGATATTATCTGCCGTTCTGACAGGCCATAAATCATTTGAAGAGTACAATCTGCTATTATTGTGATTAATGACACCTGACACTATTATCTGCTGCTATAAGAATCCAAACAAGAGACAAAGTTTGTCAAATAAGCACTATGAACTTGCGAAGCTCTGGGTTTTTAGTTATTTGAATGTTGAGCTAACTTCTTTTATTTCTTCTTCGCAGGCCTAAGCAACATCATAGGAATCATTGTGTACATATCAGCCAACGCTGGGGACCCTTCCAAGAGTGACTCCAAGAAGAACAGCTACTCCTACGGCTGGTCCTTCTACTTTGGTGCCCTTTCCTTCATCATGGCTGAAATGGTGGGAGTGCTGGCCGTGCACATGTTCATCGACCGCCATCGAGAGCTACGCGTGGGGGCGCGAGCTGCCGACTACCTCCAAGGTGCGGCCATCACTCGCATCCCGAGCTACCGTTACCGCTATCGACGCCGCTCACGCTCTTCGTCCCGCTCCACGGACCCCTCGCACTCTCGCGAGGCATCGCCGGTGGGCCTGAAGGGCTTCGGGACGCTGCCCTCCACTGAGCTCTCCATGTATACGCTGCCCAAGGGCCAAACGGGTACTCCCACAGCCACCTATAACTCCACCGAGAGGGACCACAACTTCCTCCAGGTCCACAACTGCATCCAGAAGGACCTGAAAGACTCAGGCGGCCACAGCAACACCGCCAACCGGCGCACCACACCTGTATGAAACTGACAGACGGACCACAGACACTAATAAAAATCTGAGGAATTTTGGTGGGGGGGGAGGCAGCAAAAGGACTGATCATGACGATAGAAGGAAGTAAGAGGAAGAAGAGAGGGCTTAATGGGGACGGGGGACTTGAAAAGTAAGGGTACGCAACGGGGAGGGGAGTTTCTGAGGGTGCCACAGCAGTTTCTGTTTTAGAAAAAAAAAAGGAAACAGCGTAAAAATGCATTAAAAAAAAAAAAAGAAACATGCATGATTTTCCCATGAACCATTGTTTAACAAGTTTTGAACATGTTTGTAAAGAGTCATGGGGGAGGATGGGGAAAGAGGAGTCAGGAGAGTGGGGGGGGGTGGTCCTTCAGAATGAAGGGTGGGGCAGTGGTGGTGTTACTGTAGGGGCTGTGGATCCGTGGAGTCGGGGTTTTGGGCCAGACTGCCCGTTTCAAGGCGAACCTTATATTTTTTACTCTTCCTCAGTCTGATCAAAACGAGGCATAGTCAGCCCCACTCTTCCCTGCCTACGAACCTGCCCTCGCACCACCACACCACAAGCCCCCTCCAATAAACACACGCACGCACACACACACACACACACACACACACACAGGCACACACACGCACACACACTCTAATAACTCCCTCAAACCCCACCCCTTTCTTTAGTTGCTGTATCTTCTTGATTTCATTCTTTATTCGCATTAATACTGTGAACCATTGCGGTGTGGAATTTTTAGCAGGGAGCAATTCAGGCCGCAAAAAATAAAAAAAAATAAAAAAAAATTACGAAAAAAAATCCCCATAAGTTAATATATGTATTGATTATATATAAATATATGAATATATATGTTAATAAATCATGACTAGACTACCCTGGCGCAAAAAATATCAACAAGAAAAAAAAAATCCTTACAGGTGAAACTTGTAAACGAAGACGGAGGATTCATCGTGACTGGCTCTTTTGACGGGCGAAAGGCTTCAGCCTACTTGATAAACTGATATTGGTTAGTATTAGACAGATTATCATGTTCTTTTACAAGACAAAAAAAAAATATTGGGCCTTCCGCCGAAACTTTGGCAGCCATCTTTGTTCAGGGTTGACGACAAGTGAAAAGTTGACCTTGCTTTTTTTTGTTTTTGTTTTGGGGGGTTTTGGTTTTCTTTTTGCCCCACAAAGGGGGGGCAAAGTGAAGAGAGAGAACTCTTGGTAATGGATGATCTCTCTGCAAACTTGAAGATGACTGTGGACAATGAAACGTCACTACTGCCAAAGACACAAAGTAGTGCGTGAGAGAACACGGCTACCAGCGCGCTGAAGCTAAGTGACTCCAAAAAATTAAGAATTTACATGCATGCTAATCAAAATCATCCGATCTGCTTTTAAGGAACCTATGTTTTGAATTACTGAACACTGATACCATGTAAGGGCAGTGGGAGTGACAAAGTAGAAGTTAATGTTACAGTACTGTGTCTATTACATTTCTTTTCTATTTTTCTTTTCTTTTTTGTTGGAGGGATATTTGGGGGCGGGGCTTCATTACGCTTGAAACAAAAAACAAACTTTGAAGAACGTATCAAAGCTTTTTCTATCAGAAGAAAAATCTTATCATGTCTTCTCATTTTGAATTTATTATTTTATCGGTTCTTTTGAACTCTCACACAGCCTTAGTCTCTTTATTTAAATTGTTTCTTTCTCTTGTTCTTCAGTTTTGCGTTGTGTTGTAAATGAGAATTTAAAAAAACAAAAGCGTAATGTCTTTCAAGGTGCCAAAACTGAATGATTCTGAACATGGATGCATCAAGTCCTGATGACGAATAAAAATTGAACTCCCCCCGTAGGGAAATGAACGAGTCTTTGTTGTATTGTATTTGGTCTGAAATACAACGTAACAAGCTTAAGTAAGACCACAAATACCCCTTTTCCACCAGAAAAGTACCAGGTGTTAGTTCGATACTAGTGCCAGTGTTAAGTTGGTTTCAATCTGGCACCTGGCGCCTTTCCATTGACAAGGAGCCAAGTGATCTATCATCATGTCACCGTAAAATGTCAGTACGTCCCTGCATCTCTTGTATATAATACTAAAATCCTTCTAACAATCTACATCACATATGAAGCTTCTGTTGCTCATTGGTAACGTAGGAAACCAATGACCGAGAACCAGTCGGGTCAAAATAAGTTTAGTACGTTAAAAAAACACACTTTAGTCTTCTTTTTGTTTTTTTTTAACTTCTTAATTTTGTTGAGGAGCTGGTCAGAGGCTCTGCTGGTATCCTGCTGCAGCCATCTCTCACTGTATTTCCTCAAACATATGCTTGGTCCGAGTTGCTCCCTCCAAATTTATTTTCACCTCGGTTGCAAACCACAGTGCCAGGAAGCTCTGGGTCTCAGTGTCAGTCCACTGCTGCTTTAAATGACGTCCATTTTGAATCAAAAAAATGAATGAAGCTTGGCTATAGTTTCAAAAATAGCGGTTATGTGTCTCGATAACCCCGCCCCCCGCCGCTGACGTATTGGTGCTTCACTCTGGAGCCAGTGAAGAGTTGATGCTCGCCAACCACCAGTTTTGAGAGCATAGAGCTTAGGTGGTGGAAACATGGAACTGATCCTGAATCAGGATGAACACTGGAATCAGTTTGGTGGAAAAGGGTCAAAAAAGTAACACAGTTGTCCGGAAGGGTCACGGACACAGATGCTGCGATAAGTATGCAAAAGTCATCGAGAGTAATAAAGTCAAGGTCATGGGTGCTGCAAATGTCTTGGTTCTGCAAAAATGCATTGAGGAAAAGTTCATTTAGAAAGTTGCATAATGTATTGGGGTGTTCAAGTTCCTCCAGAGCTCGGGATTATGAATTGATTTCTCATCCACCTTCTTCAGGTTCATATTCTGAAGGTCAACTTTGGGCAGCTTCAGGGACGCCAAGGTCAGTTCAATGTGGCTCCAACCAGCATGAAATGCTCGCATGAACTGTGTTTGGTTGTTTGTTTATAGCGCTTGGAAGATTATTTTGTACACATAACCTTGATGGTATGAAGCTACGCTCTTCTTCTGGAACTAAAGTCGGGTTATATTCCTACTCAAAAAAACTTTTATGATGTCCTGTTCCCAGGAAGACACTTAATTCATGTAGGTTTACTATGAGGCTGAAAAGAGACCAGCTCGCCCAAGGTAACACTACATCTATTCATTGTGTTGTTGATGACTGAAATGTATACCAACCATAACCAATAGCTTTCCAATAAAACCCTGGTAACCATCATACAGTCAAACATGCTAAATATTGGATCACGTCAAGGGCATTTTAATCTTTTATAGGGTAATCATCAAATTACTTGGAAAGTGTGAAATGTTTATATGTTCAAGACTTGAATGGCTTTTAAACATGAGGAAGAAATAAACACAATGTGGCATTTTTATTTGATGAAGGTTGACGAAAATCAATTTCTTCATGTCTATTATCCTGTAAATATCCGTGCGTGGAAAATAGTTCTGCCTGAAGATCTGTGAAAGGTTTTAGATTCCTCTTTTCGACAATTGACACATGACTAAGTGCTGGTGTTCTACAATACAATGTCCCACATGTGACCATCTGGATGCATTGGCTATGGACAAACTGTAACTTAGCTTCTATTTACATAACAACATTTCAAGGGAAAACACATTGTTTTTTGTTCCAGAAAAGTTTAGCGTTTGCAAAGCAACATTTTGAAAATGATGTCTGTTTGCAGGGAAACAGCAGAAACACTGAAGAGCATGTTGGGCCACGAGTTGGTGCTATTGTTTTTTTTTTGTTTGTTTTTTGTATTGAAACCACACACACATACGCACAGAAAACAAAATGCTATATACATTAACAATTGCAAATACACAGACATTTGTATGGACAGACGACCAAGTTAGATATGGTGACTCAACTATAAAACGACCAAGTCCCAGGAGAATATGGACTGGGAGTCATGACACTTGATGAACATGTACCAGAGCAGCACTTCAGAAAAGTTGCCTTTTCTCAGTTTCCACAGAAACAGAGTTTCATCATTTTCGAAAAGTTCCACTTTGGGAGTGATTTTCCAAAATGAGCGTTTTCAGTGGCCCCAGGCACCATTGCCGTGTAGACAGAACACAACCAAAAAAAAATTCTGTTTTCACTTGAAAACATTAATGTGTAAATGAAGTTTTAGGTGAATATTATCAAATGTGGTTTTTAAACATTTTGTTGTGAATTTTCAGAATTCTTGAAATACTTGAAGTCCTTCACAACTTGTCACTTGACATTTTTAGTTTTGTAGTCAAGGGTAACAAATGTAGAGGTTACCAAAGCTGGTCACTTTCCTTCCAAAAGATGAAAACTACAGGTGTAACCTCATGCCTCAGCACTCCAGCATTTCTGTGGCTTTTGTGTGTATTCAAGCCTCTCTGTTTATGTTGCAGCAATTCTGTTTGTGTTGTGACTTTTGGTTTTGCTTTGTGGTGACCCTTCTGTGCCACTGTAGATGACCGCTGCCCCAGGGAGCATTAATATTTGATGCATTTTGACATTAAAAAAGAGACAGCAATTTTCCAAAAATAGTTAACATCTCTTGACAGGCTAAAGGCCCCATTTAGTCCCACTCAGCTTGATGCAACAAAAGAAAATTTGGAGCTTCCTTCTCTCTGATTGAGTCATGAATTATTCAACGAATCAAGAGTGCGTAACATTGAAATAATAGTTGTGACACACTGTATGCAAATAAGAGTTTATTCCATCGCAGGTCTTGATAAGTTGACAGTACGATCAAAGGGAAAAATGACTGCAGTTGTGGGACCCGACATCAAGGCCAGTTTGTGGTTGAAGAGAAAGCAAAACACCTCATCTAAGCTAATCTATGATCCTGATGCGCAACAGCTGCTTTATTCCAAACTAAGCTAGCGCTATAAGTGTTAAATACAGAAAATGATCAGCATACAAAATCAAGCAATATGAATGGACATGAAACAAAAGGTGAAAATAGATGACAAAATAATGAAATGGTGCCACATTTGTTTGGTAGACATTGGGTGATTGTTCAAATGGAACATAATGACACGCAAAGAGAATTCTTTTGTTGATTCATGTTTGAAAACAATATCATACCTAGAATGTTTGCCACCCCCAATGTAAAACCCTCATTATATATGCTTAACGGTCATTTTTCTCTTACATTCGGTGGCAGTAAGTAGTTATACCCCTTCTTTAAAGGGCGAGAAAAAGAACAAGTACTAACCTTTAACTACTTGCTGCTACCGAGTACAAATACAAGCACTTATCAAATACAATAAAGCGTAATTCACAATCCATACACAATGTGCGAAGGCTATGCATCGCCACAAACCACCTCTGTACAGCCTCTGCATGGACGCTATACGCACCTCCAACAGCCTTATAGTCTACAGTAAGCACAGGTCAGTGCGCAGCGTCTATCCACATGATTACTGTCGACTGTATACCAAGGGATTGAGCTTGTTAATGTGTATAAGTGTATAAGTCCTACTTTAAAGGGGTCATATTACACAGCCATTAAACACTTTCACATGGGTCTTGTTGGTCCAAAAACATATTCAACGTCTATTGCCCCAAATCCAGCTTTTCCTTGATTTTCAGCCATTTGAATACGGGATCATATGAGCTGCATCAGAATCTGCTGTGTCTGTGTGAGCTGGACTATCTCCACCCACACATGCCCATCTTGGGAAGAGGAGGAAGTACTTCCTCTCGTGGTGCCATGTGCCAGAGCAGAGCTGCCTAATTGTAGGATGGTTAAAGTGAGGGCCTACCTCGATTGGGATTTGATAAACCCTGATGACACTATATAGGGTTCGAGTTCTGATTTGGTCGTTGGAGCGCACACTTTTTAAAAATGGAAACAAGCTAGGGAGCGAGATGACAGATTGTCTTCACTTCTGGGGCGTCATTCCAGGTATGGGATATTACTGTTGGAAAACCATTAGAAAGTGAATTTTGCATAATATGACCCCTTAAATCATGTGTAACATGTAGCATCACTGGTGTTTGAGCCATGACACTTGTTAGCATGTAGCATGAAGCACAGCTCGGTGCAAAATCCTCCTGGATCCACTGAACAGTGTTAAACTAATGAGCGTCATCGGGCTCACTCTGCTGGTCCAAATGTCTAGTGATTAAGTTGATGGTGTTATACCAAGTATAGCTTTCGCCTCCTTTTGATATTTTGGCAGCACATAATTTACAGTCTGTCTTACGTTGGTCATTCTCATCAATAATGAAGATTCCAAATCACGGACATCATTCGTGCTCTCTTACCTGCAGGCAACGTTGCTGATGCAAGTTGTCACGCAGTACTCGCCGGGTGGTATTGAGGATCTTTTTCTGAGTACAAGTACTCCTTGCAGGATCCAATCCGATACCTGATACTGGTATCGTGCATCGCTAATATTTTCACAAAACCAAACAATTACCACCAAAGATGACTCCAATCTCAAGATAAAGCCAATCTGAATGAAACCTTCTGGTGCAAAATACAATGAAATGCCGAAAAAACTTCTCCTATAGCTGTTGCATTATGCATGTTTTTACAAACTCACCCTCACAGCACAACTCTGAGGCGAGTTTGATAGCAATGAGGTAGCAAGCTTTCATGGTTTAGCTTTCGATGTTTTCTTTGGAATTTTTACAATTTGTTTGCTGGTTTGGCAGTCGGACTGGAGCCTCTTGTGCACCAACTTTGGTCCACTGATCTTATGTTGGTTTGGAGGATACGTGTTTCCTCTGTGCCTGCATATGGTCCCTCCAAAGTATTCCCACTTCTGAGAGCTGGAGCTGTTTTCTGGATGGGTTCAAGCTCCTCATGGGGGAAGACATGTACAAAAGGTGATTGGTTGGTTGTGCGTCTGCCTGGATTGGACACTGCAGTTACCAGCACAGGTTTGTTTATGTTTTGTCTCCGTGCACCAGCTGGGTCAGCTGTCAGTCAACCACCGGCCCACCCACTCCACAGCCTGGATGTATTTCTGCGTCTTTCTGGTTAATATTGATCAACATTATTATTCATTCCACATCTCGGCTCAGGCAAGACTTGGACAGGTCTCTTTTTTCTTTTTTTTTTCCAGCAGCATGTTTATCAGCACTTGGTCCTTTTGTCTTCTTGTACTTCATCCCAATGACTCAGTCATCCACTTATTCACTCTGTCTTGTTCAATCCATCACTTTCATGGACTCACTGCCATCTTTTCATTTTCTCGTCTTCACTCATTCACTCACTCCCAGCACCAGCGCTACATCATCTCTCTCCCTCTCTCTTTCTCCCTCTCACTTTCTCTCTCTCTCGCTCTGTCTGTCATGCGCTCCCTCCTTTCCTCTCTAGCTTTCTATTGGCTGTCTGACCTGCTGCAGAATAAATGTCAAAATCTTCAACATCAGCCTCAATGTCCTGCATGCTACATGATGCTCTGTCCTTCTCATTCTGCCTCTCTCTCTCTCTCCCTCCCTCCGTCGCTCTCTCCTCCCCCGATGCGATGATCAAAGTGGCTGGCATGTCTCTCTGCAGCACTGCTGTGATCACTGAAGAGAGGCGAGCGAGGGAGGGAAGAGGAGGGAAGGCGAGAGAAGGAGAGAAGGGAGTGGAGCGGTCGGTTTAGGTGTCTCCACGCTGCCCCCCTCTGGTGTGGAGGTACAGGATTATTAGGCAACATCGGCGCTTGAACTCGCTGACCTTGCCAAAGTGCAGGAAGTAGAAATCTTCGACAGAGCCGTGCGTTTGCACCATGAATTTTAGGGGGAGGAGATTCAGTTCACTTTCACATTTGGAGGACGAGATCTAACTTCCTCTGAGGATTAAAAGTATGAAGGAGAAGAGTATGTAGAATTCTCGAGCCATAAAACGATGACTATTTATATTAAAGTACAACATGGAAGTAACTTTTTGGTCATGAGCATCCTTTATGGTCACTTTGTGTACATTGTACATTATGTTCTATCTTTTGAAGGTCATTTAATAATTATTTTTGGCTTTCTTAGGGTTTTTTGTATCATTTTCTTGTAATATTTCATGTTCTGTAAAGGATTTGTGTCTTATCTGGTCAAAACAAATCTATCTATCTATCTATCTATCTATCTATCTATCTATCTATCTATCTATCTATCTATCTATCTATCTATCTATCTATCTATCATGTCACCGTATAACGCCAGTACTTCACTGCATCTGTTGCTCATTGGTAACGTAGGAAACCAATAACCGAGACCCAGTCGGGTCAACAAATCTATCACAATTTGTTTAGTAATTTAAAAAAAACACACTTTAGTCTCTTTTTTTAACTTCTTAATTTTGTTGAGGAGCTGGTAAAAGGCTCTGCTGGTATCCCGCTGCAGCCATCTCTCACTGTATTTCCTCAAACATATGCTTGGTCCGAGTTGCTCCCTCCAAATTTATTTTCACCTCGGTTGCAAACCACAGTGCCAGGAAGCTCTGGGTCTCAGTGTCAGTCCACTGCTGCTTTAAATGACGTCCATTTTGAATCAAAAAAATGAATGAAGCTTGGCTATAGTTTCAAAAATAGCGGTTATGTGTCTCGATAACCCCGCCCCCAGTCGCTGACGTGTTGGCGCTTCACTCTGGACCCATTGAAGACTTTATGCTCGCTAACCACCAGTTTTGAGAGCATAGAGCTTAGGTGGTGGAAACACGGAACTGATCCTGAATCAGGATGAACACTGGAATCAGTTTGGTGGAAAAGGGTCAAAAAAGTAACACAGTTGTCCAGAAGGGTCACGGACACAGATGCTGCGATAAGTATGCAAAAGTCATCGAGAGTAATAAAGTCAAGGTCATGGGTGCTGCAAACGTCTTGGTTCTGTCTGGTGCGTTCATTGAAATTCCTGCTTCACAGGTGACTTTGTGGGTGTTAGCGATTCTTCTCAACTCTTTGGTAATATCAGCAACATAAACTAACACAACTGGCAACCTCTGCTGTCTATTTTATTTTCTGTTAAATCCACTGATTTGAAGCTTATTTCAAAAAGAGTGCCACAATTCTTATTACATTACCTGCATGTTGCTTTGTTTGTTCTAAAAAAAAAAAGAAATCATATTATCGATGATTTTCCATATTTTTACTCCATGAAAAGACATGCAAATGAACTGGCAAAAAAAAACCAACAACAAAGCAGAAACATTTTTGCTGTTGTGCAGGTGAGCTCCGAGGCGTGGTGGCTGATTATTGTTCAAACAGGAGGCTGCAGATCTAACGGAACAGCTGCTGTGTCCTCCCTCACCTGCAATTAGCAAGATTTGTAGGCCATGTACAGTTTGGGGCTATAGAACAAGCCATGCTTAGACACACAGCCACACAACACCAACACAGAGCAAGACAGAGAGGGAAACGTCAAGGTTGAGGCCAGTTCTGCTTCAATACGCTCAATTTATCAAGATGGGAGCACAGGGGCCAGCTGCAGGTCAACAATGGTCAATATACTAAACGATTGGCCTTTTTTTCCAACCATGTAAGTCTGTGTGTTTAGTTTTTTTTGATGGGATTTAGTGACTGAAATAGGAATGCATAAAGAACCCAAATGATATTTTATCAAAATATATTAAATAAGTCAATGAAATGCGGAATCAATGCATTTTGACTTGAAAAGTTGTGTAAACGGGGCTTAAATTTCACTCGCTTCATTCCCAGTAGGATAAACGAAGCAGAAAGAGATGGCACCGACAGTTATTATTAGGAATGATTTCACAAGTGCAAGAGATTTTAATGTGATGTAATTACGTGCAAAAGAAAAACTCCTGTGTCGTAAAAAATAGTGGATGCGATGAAGGACTGGTATTAGAGAAAATAAGAAAAGGAAGCCACCAGACAGACAGCGAGCTGATCTGCGGCAGTGTGACAGGAGGGGAAAAAACAACAACAACAAAAACACCGCGTAGGTGTAAGATATGAGCTGAAACTCTTCGCCCTGCGCTCAGGCTGTGTCATGAATACAAAACTGTGTGTTAGTGTTTGTTTGGGTGAGGAGCACTGCGGTGAAATATTGCTGAAATAAAGTCCTGCGGTCCCAAAGCGGAGTCAGGGCCTCGCACAGATATGATGTGCAGCAATGAGCGGGCCGGGCCGACGCCAGTTATATCAGCTTTGCCCGGCTGTCACCGAACTTGCTTCAGCAGGCATAATATGTAAGGTATGAACATATTTCAAACGGCCGTTACCAGTCCATTCCTGTGTAAATCAATTAAATTTCCATCCAAATGTTGCAATTAGTGCCTGAAGTGTTTACACAGCCTTTGCCGTTTGAAGCACATGTGAAGATTTCCAATGCAGATGCGCCAGCTTCCAGCTGGGAGTGCAATATATCAAACCGGATGATAATAGGCTGTTAAACACTGTCAGAAATGACCTGTCAGTACCACTTAAACAGTAACTAATGGGACAGGGCTTTGCAGTAAGCGTCTTCAGACAATAGTCTCGCTCGGAGATGCTCCAGTGCACCACTCAGCTACACGAAAAGAAAAACACAAAGCTCCTTTTACACATGTTTTCATGTAGTTTCGGAATAATCCTGTAAAGTTGAAATAAAGCATTAAATGACATTTCAACAATCTCTAAGAACATTCAAAATGTGGCTTTCGGATGCTGACTTGCCTATTTTCATGAAGCTTTATATTTTATTTACGTATGCTGACCTTGCAATAAGTTGAGTATCTCATGGCATTGACTAGAAGCATGAGGAGGCAAAATTCCCCTGTTGAAACACAGCACAAAAAACACAAAGGATACAGCAAGTGTAGGATGATCGAACCTCTTTGGTGCCCAAATGGCTGTGTACACCGGTGCAGATAATGTGGACTTTGACATCACACTTAGTTTGAGATTCTGTTCACTGGATGTAGTCACACGTGTTAATAAAGTGTTCATCCAAGCCATAATCTGGACGTCCGATGTCTGAACAGAACTGGCCAAGTTCCCTAATTAAGAAACAACATTCATATATGATATGGATGCCAATTGAAGAGAAAAAATTGCTGATGACAAAACAACCTGCTTCAACATCATCGGTGGATGTAGAATATCCAGAAATAGGTGGATAACTACGTCAAGCCAGGCCAAGATGATTAAGTGAGAGAAAACATGCCATGCAACCAGACGCGTAGCTGATGAATGACCTTGGATCTCCACATAGACAACAAGCTTAGAGATAAAGTTAGAGATAAATTTTGTTCAGAGAAAACATTCAGCCAAGCCATAATATGGACATCCTGTCATGGTTCACGTTTGGGCTCTTGAGTTTTTCTCTTGTGAGTCTGCAGCCCCTGTTACACAACGTTTCAAGTGAAATGCACCTTTTTCGCATTTTTGTTTCCGAAACGTTTCGCATTTACGTGTTGACATTCTGAAAATGATGTCCATTTAAAGTTGGACACCAAAAAGGAAACAGAAGGTTTGACTCTGTCTTTCATTTGAGACTTTTTGACTTTCGCTCCTTGTGTCTGATTACTGTTCCCCACCCTGATGGGTTCCACCTGTGCCTGAGTGTGTGATTGTCTTCACCTGGCGGCTTTGGGTTATATTAGGTGTCTCCTGTGTGTTCTGGTTGCCGGTCCGTCAATGTTTCTGTGTCTCTAGTGGTGAACACTCTTGTGATCTTCTGGACTTTTAGGGATTTGGGGACTTTTTGGTTTTACCTTTTGGAAATGAAATCATCTACATCCTTATCCATTCTTATTTTGCCTGGTGTTTTGAATCCACTCTCAATCCAACCTTAAGACATCCATTGACAATCAAAAGACAAATGATCCTTTATCCCCTCAAATAGCTAAATGCCCTTGACAGAGGTGGTCGGCCGGGTCAACTGGCAGTTATGACCAAAAGTAGTCAAGATGACCATTGACAACAATGTGGACATCGTTGAACAACCGGAACCATTGGATAAATTACCTTAACAAAAATGTGGAGTCGTGCTACCTTGGGTACATATAGACCAGTGATTAGAATTAGCTAGAAAATGACATACAGAAAGGCCATATTTTGTATTTCTGCTGACCAGCATAATGAACTTTATATCTGAGTCCCCTGACATTGTATTCTGGATGTTAGTCATTTTAGTCTTTTTGTGTAACTGAGGTGACATTTTGCTCTTTGGGGTTCACTGTCAGAAAGAATCCTAACGAGTGCAGTGCAGCAATACTTGCTTGAATCCTGAAAGATACGTAGAAGATTAGGACTTCTCTTATCTATTTCCATCATTATGTTGAGTTAGACGATTTCTGTAATTATGATGAATACATGCCACATTTTCGATAAATTTTCCAAATACAAAAATTATGCTTCATGCTACTCTAACCTGAGCATATTTCGAATAATGTGAGCAGTATAAAACCTTTTTTTTTTTTTTTTTTGTGGTTCACTCTGCAAATGGCTCAAAAGAACATGAGATTGGCAAAGTAGCTTCAACCCCACTGAGGCCATGCATGATATAATGCAAGCACTTATGGAATGCTTTAAATAAGTCACCCACCCAATGGCACATGTAAGCATTAATATGTGAGCCTTGAAGTGCTTTAAAATATTCTTTACCAGTCTGCTGAATAGTGCAAAAAATGCATTAATGAATGAGGGACTCCAACATGAATATATATATAAAGTCAGACTCAACAGAAATCTGTTTTAAAGTTGGTTTCAGCAAAATTTTAAAAATGATAATTTTTTGGGTGGTTTGCACCTTTGGTAATAAATACCACAAATGGCAAAAATAAAAAAATAAAAAAATCCCAAGAACTGGAGCTGACACACACTTTCATCCAGACAAGGTAACCCTCTGTTCCCTGACGTAAACCTCACACTTCTTACAAGACCAGCAGTGACCACGTCTGCCCTCTCTTGTGGTTAGAAGGTGAACAGCATTTGTCCCTGCCGCTCTACAGGTCCGTGCCAAAGGACCCGACGTGTTGCGAATGCTAATTATTGCGTGAGTGATTGTATTTGGTGGGGACCGATGACTGAGGATACCAGAGAGGGATGAAGACGGACCACACGCTCAACATTTCTTCAGCTCTCCAGCCAGCCCTTTCAATATCAGTCGAAATGAGGAAGTCGCTCCCAGAGCA
The DNA here is from genome assembly GCF_963383615.2 of Lipophrys pholis. NCBI lineage: Eukaryota > Metazoa > Chordata > Actinopteri > Blenniiformes > Blenniidae > Lipophrys > Lipophrys pholis. The sequence goes on from NC_137628.1 coordinate 13,807,186, forward strand.
ATAAGCGACAGCCCACGCTGCGTCTTATGATATTATTAAGTGACATTCCCAAGGCATCATGTTCCATTTAAATTGAACAGAGGGCCGGTGAAGTAATGATTTTCCACAATGGTCTACAGGTTGTGTGAAACCTGCTCATGTGTGTAGGAATCTTTCTTGTACACACTGTTTGGATAGAGCAGTTCTTTTCGTTTTCCTGAAATATTCAAAGTTTGAGGGTTATGACTTCCCTTAAACCTCTGACGAGTTCACTATTATGGTATTAGTATAATGATACAATAAGACCCGGCATTCTCTCTGCCAGGGGATGACTTTCCTTTACAGTGCACAGAAACTGAATCATAGCACAAAGGTAGAATCTGTCCTGGTTTGATGAATCACATGTTGTGGATGGAATGTTATGAATAGAATGTGCATGCCTGTAATGTTGTGAACAATGTTCTGCAGGTAAACCTTGGGCTTTGTCACATATGTAGTTTTGACTGCTCTCCACTATAGATACTCATTCAGAGAAATGTCATTCAGTGAGGACTTGCACAGGCCTCTTCCAGCAGAATATGTCTTCCTGTCAGATAGCACAAATGGTCCCGGAATAGTTTGAAGATCATAAGACAGGGTTGCCGGTGTAGACTTGCTCTAAAATCCCCTAGATCTCAGTAAGTTTCAGATTCACTTCGTACACACCAGCGGAGCTGTATAAGATTATGTTATTCACAGCCAGTCGGTCTTCATTTCATTATGAAGAGGAGGGAAACTCCTCAGGGAGTTCAGAATACTGAATGCTTGAGGGAACAAACTGTCAGTGTCTAGCAGGCCTTGTATGAATGCATTAGATGCTCCTTCTATATAGCAGAGAAATATCAAGGTGGCTGGAGTGACAATAGGGGTCAATCAGTATTTTGAAGAGCTTTCCAACACATCAATCATAGGATATATCAGGTGCGGGATGAAGAGAGGAATCAACCATCTGTCCTGCAAGGAGCACTATTGTTAATTGACTGCCGAAACGAATAAAGAAAGCCAGCACTGGCTCAGGAGGAAGGAAAGGAAGACGAGGTCTCCATATATCTCCTGGAGGCTCAAGCAGGAAAGGTTAACAAGTGCAAAGTGTTTTAGATAAACACATCTGACCAGTTTAGGAAAACTGTATCTACTTTCCAGGTCAATAGACAAAGCTATGTTAAATTTGAAGGCGAAGCATCCAGGAAGCATAAAGCAGGACTTTTAGGATTTGAGATGGAAATGACCAGTAATGCAGTTGAAACAGTATTTTAGACCCACTTTATATCACTTGGGGGAAACGTTAGGCCTAATTCTTAAGTGTTAAAGGAAAACTTCAATTGCATTTTGGGGGGTCTTTTACACAGCCACAGTGCTCAGCACCACTGACAGTGGCTCTCAAGTTCGAAGTTTTTGAAAATGTGCATGTGCACCACAGCCATAGTAAATAGTTCCTCCGCACATGGGAGTAGATGGACAATAACAACGACGTTGTCCTCCAGAGCGTCATGATTCCCAGTCCATATTCTCCAGGGACTTGGTAGTTTTAGTTGACAGTCACCTGGAATAGCAATCAAACTTGGTTGTCCGTCCATATGAATGTCTGTTTACTCGCCAGTGCTAATGCTTACATCGTATTGTTCTCTGCAACATGTGTGTGGTTTCATTATAAAAACAACCAACAGCATCTACAAGTGGCCCAACGTGAAGTCCACATCGCTTTCAATGTTTCTGCCGTTTCCGTGTCAACGAGCATCGTTTTCTAAACACGACTTTTCAGAGCGAAAAACTCAAAAACAAGGCGTTTTCACTGGAATCGTTATTTTGTATTTCAGCCGAGAGCCATGCCACTCTGGTTTCATTCTATTTTCTGCCCTGGATATCTGTGAAACAGCCCAGGCACTTTTAAATCACTTACAGTGTTGGTTTTATTGTTTTTTTTGTGTCACGATAAATTAAAACAACACAGTTTTTCATTCGCAAGTTCAGCTGGAGAGTAGACACTTTTTTTCTTCTTTTTTTTTTTTTTTACTATTTTAGAGGCATGAGAAAGATCTACTCAACATTTCTTTTTAATGTTATGTCAGCTTGAGGTATGTGTACACTCTTAATCTCTGGTACTTAAAAAGAAAATGGAAGCCAGAAAGAGAAATACTGGAAAACACACAAAAATACTCTCACAGACATACATATTTCAGGCACAAAACAATAAAGAGAGAAAGAATTAGAAGGATTGAGTGTCTAATTGCTATAATTATGTTCACCCACTCAAGACGCACAAAAACATTGTACCGCAATAACAATTACAACTTGTTAAATGCAAATTCTGTGAAGAACTTCATTACAAGCTCAGTTTTTATTTCTTGAGAAAGAGGTTGTCAGATTAGTTCTTTTGTATGTCGTCGAGCACCCACATGTAGCAGAGAATAAAGACGGCACTGATTTTCAAATTGGTGAAAAAAAAAACCTGTTTACAAACCAGATTCTGTGACGTTATTTGAAGCCCGAACAGGGCCGACACTGTCTTGTCGTCATTGCACGCCGCAGTCACTCCATGCAGCGCATAATGAGATAAAACCAATTGTGTCTGGTCGGGGAAAAAAAACTAAAGGTTTGAATGGCGGCAGCTGGTCTGACAATCGGGGAGAGAACAAGGACGTGGCTTCAACCTGGATTAAAGAGGAGAACAATTACTGGCAGCATGATTACTAGTTATTGGCGCTGCAACCGGTGGGACACACGGCTGAAATGATGTGAGAGGGCTGCAAACAGCCGATTCAACACAAGCGTGTGGAGAGAAGGGTTTTAACTAAATAGAAAACATGCAATCAAAGAGAAATTCATAAAAGCAAAGCGATGAAGCCGATTGAGAGAGAGGCGAGATCGTCGGGGCCAGAATGTGACAGTGAAATTTAAACGAAGGGATAAAGAGAAAGACAATAAATAAGTGTGAAATCAATCCCGCCTGGAATCAGGAGCAACCATCAGGAGAGTAGACTGCGCTCCATCCTGCACAATGAGCAGCGGCGGGCTTATTGTGGGCTCGGTAATCACCGTGCCATCGCTGTGAAAGTAAACCTCGCTATCTGTGCACAGAGAGGGAACAATCAGATAAGAGGCACGACAGCTAACCGCTGACTATCATAGGGGGAAAAAAAAAAGGTTTTATTTGTAGACATATTGAAAAAATCCTCCTGAACAGGCTCATTCTGCAGCTTGCTCCGTTCAAGTAGAAAAAAAAAAAAAGTGTTTTTATATGTAAAAATCTGCATCTCCGTCAGCGTGTTACATCCTCTCAGTGTGCGTGAGAAGACGGGATTTCAAGCTTGGACTCAGGTTCTGGACGGTCTCGCGGCGCTCGGTGTAGAGGGTGTGGAAGGCTCGGGCTAAACTCAGGAGCACTGCGTCACAGTTTTCCATCTCCTTCTGCAAGAGACAAAGACATAGCCATCAAACGTGCTTTATGATATATGTTTAATCATTATCTATCTTCAAATACAACCCAAAAGAATTAGTTAACAAACTTGCTTAAGCCCTTCCCGATAAGCAGCACTACTTTGAACCACAAGGTGGTGTATTGAGGCACTGTGACACAGGGTGTCATGTACGGCACAATCAGATCTCAAAATGTTTTTTGATCAATCTGTCTCGAGCCTACTTGTTCTTACAATTTCAACACGTGACATTCAATAATGTTGTAAAGTACTGTGGACAATATGAGTTGACCGTGGACTTTTTCCCTTCTTGGTTCCAATTTTAAAGAGCAGCAGTTGCATTATGATCTTTTGATTCTTGATCATATCAATCTGAAGTTTCCATCAGCAGCCTTTCAGCAGTGACTTTCTTGTTTTTAGTCATTTTTCTCTGGTTTTCAGCCCTTGTGCTTCTGACTTTCAGCCTTTTGTCAACAGTTATTGAAATAATGAAGTCAACTACAATTTTGTCAACTGTCTTGATGCAGTAAGGCTCCAGCCCCGTTTACACAAAAAAGTTTCAAATGAAAACACATCACTTTTGCATTTTTGTTTTTAGAAAAGTTTCACTTTTACATGGCAACATTTTAAAACTGATGGCTATATACACAGAAACAGCAAAAGCCTATGTATGTATGCAGAGAATAGTACGCTGTAAACATCGAAGCTCCTTCAAACTGTCTTTCTTTGTCATTAAAGTATATAAAGTCTTTAATAAAGATGAAGAGTAAATGTTTGCTTTACCCGCCACATCTTGCTTTCTATAATTACAAGATAAATGAACAAATAATATAACTTAGTATGATATATTTCCATTCCTACTCTTCCTTCCAGAGTGGGATCATTATTCATCCATTATATTCTCAGCCAAGAGCACAATATGTTGAGACGTCCACACTGAGCGGCACTCACGGCTGAAGTCTCGTGGTACTCCAGTCCCTGGCTCTGGGCCCACTCCGTGGCCACAGATGTTTGAACCTCCCGTCTGGCAGATAGATCCGACTTGTTACCCACCAGAACACCTGGAGGATACAAAGAAAGCACGTGTGCATACAAAAATCCTGTGAAAAACATTTTAGAAGATTATTATTATTATTGTTATTAGCATTATTATTATTTTAGATTTATAACTGTGATTCTGGTTTTAGACCATCTCGTTGATCAGATTTCTTCTAATTGTTTTCGCTTCGGATAAAGAATAAATCATTGCACGTGTGACAGGATCTCCTGCACTGTTTTTGTCGGCTGATATTTATTGTCATTTCAATGTAAGCTTAAATTAAAGTGAAGTATTGTGGTGATCCACTTTAAGGGAGAGTTAAAGAACACTACCTAAGCCTGCCTCTGAAGTGATTACTCTGTCCTGGGTGGTTTCATGAGCTTTGAGGACAGAGAAATGTGGGTCCTTTTCGTGGCTGTTGAACAGAACCAAAGTGTCCGCTCAGTCACACACACTGTTCAAAAACGGTGGCAAAAGTCACTTTAAGCTGCTGTAATTCTGATTTATTTCACACGTTAGCTACATTTAATATCAATTTCTAACAGTCTACCCATTTTTGATAACCCTGAGCCCAGTAAATACCATTCACTTGAGAGGGAATAAAGACATCAGCAACCAAAAGGCTATGTATCCTCCAATGTGATGCTCAAGCTGAAGTATAACTTCAACGATGCAACAATAATGCGTGCGAGTCCACATTGCTCACTTTTAAACCATTGCAAGGCAAGTAGTGACACCGCTTCCTACTATATTCCATCATTTTCACACACATTTCCTAATTTGATCCACAACTCTCCTGGAGATCAAATGTACGCATTGTCTTTTTGTGAAATTCCGCTTCCCGCGGCGTCTTAAATTAGATTATGAACACCACTTTAATGCCCACAGGTTAAAATATGAAACTGTAAGAAGTGTGGCTTAGTGTGAAACCTGGGAACTGAGGAGGGGAAATCGAGTTGGAACTCTGTTTGGTTCGGTCTGAATGAAAGAAAATTCGTTCACCATTTACCTGGAACGTGCAGACCCCTGCAGTGGGAATGTACTCTGTCCATCCAGCTGCTGCAGTTCACAAAAGACTGCTCGCTGGCCAGATCGAACACCAGGCAGAGCAGCGAAGGTTCGCCCCACTGTGGCAGAAAATACGACACATGCGAGGAGGCATGTTGGTTTAATATTAAGGAAATGAAAGGGTTCGGATGGACAGACAGAGAACAAGGGAAATAAATAATGCTGGAGTCGTTTCTATGTCTTTTATATGAGATTCTAACTTATAAAGAATCGGTCTCACCATTTTCTCGCAGCCTTCCACAAACGTCTCCTTTCCTGCAGTGTCGAAAATGTAGAGCTCCTGAAGGGGGAGAAGCAAGGAGAACGATGAAAGAAGGATGTGGCATACATGAGGATTCAGTCAAATTAAATGGGCTGAAGTTCCCCTTTTCTTTGTCAAGGGCATTAACAACATGGTGCCTTTTCATGACTGAATACAGATGTGAAACTAACAGTGTGGAATGTTAGAAAAAGTTCATTCACACAGGATTCAAACAGATTTCAAACCACAATGTCCACTTTCAATGATTTAGAAATGTTTGAAAACAGAAGCTGGAGACCAAGAGGGGGTCAAACATGTGGCCTGCAGACAGAGTCCCTGTTTTTCACGTGAAAACTAAATATTTTCATTGCATTTTGGGGTAACAGTGCTCTGAGCCAATGAGAACGCAACTTTTATATCAAATAAAACTAAATAAAATCAAACTTTATCTGTAGAGCACTTTTCATACAAAACAATTGCAACACAAAGTGCTTCACATAAAATAGAAATAATAGAATAAAATAAAACAGAAACACTTGCATGAATGCACACGCGCACACACATACACATACCCACACCCACATACACATATACACACACACACACACCACCAACCCGAACTGCCCGTAACAAAATATATAAAACTGATGTAAGAATGTCCGGGCACTGATGATCCAGGAGAGAAAACATCATCCTCGGGGGCCGACCACATCGAGAGGAGCCACAGCCTACAGCAATGGGGGGGCCCCGCCACAGCGGACCACTCCGACCCAGCCGGTCAGGAGCCCACACCACGGTCAGTGAACTACAGTGCTGAGCGCTGAGCGCCCACCGCCGTGGCCAAAACAGTCCCCAGGATGACGCCCCCCCCCCCCCCCCCCCCCCCCCCCCCCACAGGTAGACCACACTCAACTACCGATGCGGTGTACCTCCTTGAGGAGACACTGGGTTAAAATAAATAGGAGCTAATAAAGTGAATCAATGAATGAAAATAAAAGATAAGAAAATAAAAAGTAAGAATAATCGACCAACAAGAATGAATGTAAATAGGAGCTTATAAAATGAATTCATAAATGAAATAAAGGATTAAGCTAAAACATCGGCTACATTAGAAAAAAGAACAACAAGTAAGTAGAATAGTCAACTAATTAAACGCGAAACTAAAAAAGTGGGTTTTGAGCCTACATGCGCACCATAGTAAATAGTTCTTCTGCACAGTGGATAAACATTATCAACAATGTTGTCTCCAGAGTGTCATGACTCCCAGTCAATCTTCTCATGGGACTTGGTAGTTTTACAGTTGGCAGCCACCTGTAATAGCAATCCAACTCTGTCGTCTGTCTATACGAATGTCTGCGTACTCCCGTCGTTAATGTTTATAACATATTGTTGTCAGTGCACATGAGTGCGTAGTTTTTATTAAAAAAACAACAAACAACACCAACTCGTGGGCGGGCATGCTAACTACATCTTTTTCAGTGTTTCTGCCGTTTCCATGTAAACAGACATTGTTTTTAAAATGTCACAGTGTAAACACAAAGCTTTTCTGACATGAAAATACATAAACAAGCTTTCTTTTTTTTTTATATAAACGGGGCCTCAGCCACCTCACAAGAGGGTTCAATCAGGATGATCTTTCAAAGTGTAAATATAACAACACAATTTTCCAATAGTCACTTTTCATAAACCTGCTTATGAAGCGTCCGTGTCATAGTGTGTCACAGAGACGTAGAACTGACCTGCAGATGGTAACAAGGCTCCTCTCAGAGAGATCAGAGCGACAGCAGGGAAAGCGAGTTAACTTATTGGTAGAGAACTAGTGTCCACATCCTACAAGAGTGAGTTTGTGGGGAAAAAGGGCCTGATAAAGGCTGCAGAACTGAACGTGGATTTAACCTGAGAGAAGCACTTCAGCAGAAGAGATTGCACGCTGCAAGAAAATGTCAGGCTGTTTATTTTACGTTTTGTAATAAGCGCATTTACAGGTCACGTTACCCTGCAGCCGAATAGGGATCCAATGTTACTGTATGTGACCGCTCAACTCCTTTCTGAGTTTGACACCCCAGCTTTACACAAACCGAAATGGAACATTGAGCAGGATAATGACATATAAAAGGAGACCATGTCTAAACTCACCACGCTGTCGTTGGTCTCCGGGATGTTGACACACTTCATCAGCAGCTCCACGCCTGTTGTCTGCCGAGCAAAGCCAAATAAATCAATCATGTAATATAATGTAAAGCAAAAGAAATAATTCCGACTGTCACATTATGGGCGTGGAATTCATTGAAGAGAAGAGAAGAGAAGAGAAGAGAAGAGAAGAGAAGAGAAGAGAAGAGAAGAGAAGAGAAGAGAAGAGAAGAGAAGAGAAGAGAAGAGAAGAGAAGAGAAGAGAAGAGAGTTGCAGCGATACACAAGGAGCTGTGTGGTGTGATTAATAGTTAGTGTCAAAACATAAGCATTACTAATTAGCGGCTTGGCTCGGCTTGAAAGCAGCTTCACCGTCTGCTCAAATCCTGACCAATCCGTTGGTTACTTCATTTATCTGTCTCTTATGCTCAATGTCATTTCCCCTTAATGTCTCTAGAAAGAGACTTCAGGGTAGTGGGGACTATGGCGCCGAACTGGGGAAGAGTGTAATGCTAATATTGCGGGATGAAGTTTGCAAGAAAGTTATAAATTGTACAGATGTGAAGATGTTCTTCCATCAGTGCCAAAATGGCGTTGCGGCAGCTCAAGCAAAAATATAAACAATTGACCGATTCAGCCCCTAAAAAGCCAGACTTTCTCAATAAAAGAGTATTTCAAGCCACCAGAATAGTGTTCATTTGTTGTTTTTCCACTGTAAATCGAGATTTCGCAAGATCAAGTGTACAAACAGAATCTTGAGACACAATGCAAGATGTCAACAAATCCAGGTATGTTCCACCAAATATAAATGCTGGAAATACGTGTTTGTGGGAGTGTAATGACGAATTTCCTTCAGAAAGGTATTGACGACGTATTAGACATGTGCGTCAGCAACTGAAAATGGGCCATAGAGATTTACATTTTTCCTGTTTGGATTCTGGTGGAGTCACTTTAAGCCTCTATTTCACTAGGCTATGACACATTGCAACTGATTTCTGACGATATGCAAAATGCTCACATTTCCACAAGATTTGCACGACATTTGCTTAAAAATTGGCATTCTCCAGATGGAATTCGGTATTTTTGGTACGTGTGACTATCCTCAAATGGCTCTATGAATTCTGTGTAACGGTCACCATCAGCAATGAGACATGATTGAGAAGTTTTAACCATATCAGTGCAAAGCCTTGTAGCACTCATTTGGTCCTCATGTCAAGCAAAACAAAGCTCATGAAGAAATGTAGAAGCTACCAGACTGAAGTCCTACCCGCTCATTTCCTGAACTTTTATACTGAAAATGGCTGGAGACAGTTTTGAGACATTACTTACAAACGTTTTTGAGCACCTGCAATTGACATAATTGAGAACCCTTGTGAATATTTAGAGATATTTAAAAAAATATATATATATTTGTGAACTCTGTTTAGCGAAATAGGGGTTTTAACCAAGTCTAGTCTGTCTCAATGGTTTTGTCTTCATCAGTCTGTTCGGAGTTTGCCACTGATCTGACGACCTTGGCCTTACCAAACCTTACCTTGGCAAGCAGGTTTAAGTTGTGGAGTGTGAGAAAAAAGACAGAGTACACCCTCACCCACTCAGGGATAACACTGACAAAAGTTTATTGCTCGAAAGATTTGTCGAAAAGCTCCCAGTTCTTGACAGAACCCGAATTTGCATATTCGTCACTCATTGAGGTGAAAGGGTAAGCTCGATCCTGGGCTGAAGGAACATCTTCCAAAACATGCCAAATTTTACTAACGATTGAAAGTGTGAGGAAAGTTTGTTTTGTGGGCAAGTTTGGATATTTTTGGTCTTTTTCAACAATCTGTAGCTTAGCAGTACTCCCATGTTTTGTGATTCTAACAGTGTTATCTCACCTTCTGTGTGTCAAACATGGAAAATGAATAAAACTAAATATATTGACTTAAAAACTGGCAATCATTTATACACATTAACCAGAGGCATGTTGTTATCCACATTTTCTTAAGACCACCCAAAACACATTAGTTCCCTAGACCTACAGGAATGTCTTGTGGCGTGTCTTCCCACATGGAAACGCGCCGCATCTGAAAATCACCTGCTTGGTGGGCGTGTCACTTGTGAGACACTCGGCGCTTTCAAGACAAAGAGGTTTTCCTTCAACCGCAACACTTTTATACAGGACAGCGTCTATCTGCCGTGTGCCGCCACATGCTCCAGGGATCTGTTACGTGCTATGTGTAAATAAGCCGAGCAGTTGCTGAATCTTCCACTACAGCCAGTTTAAACATTTTAAGAAAGTTTAGCGATTCTGAACTATGTTCACTTTGTCGTTTCTAACTTTAGGATACCATTTCTTTCTCAGCGACAAAAAGAAACAAATGGTACATCGGATGTCGGTCTGAGGAAGACTGCAGACACATGAAAGGGAAAAAACATCTTTCCCTAATAATTTGTTGATTAAAAAGAAAAACTATCTTAAAGTTTTGTAATGCTTCGGAGCTCAGTTCCCTGTACCTCATTTGCATAAAGTTGGTTGGATTCAACTTTATGCCAATTAGCTGCGGGCAGCTCCAGTGACGCGCCGCACCCAGCATGCACTGCGGTGCGTTTCACATAGACAATGAATGGGAAGCAGGAAACTGATGGATCCTGTGGACACGTACTATTAGGTTAGGGGACGGGTTTTTGTGCCTGGTTCATGTCCATGTAGCTGCAATTAATGACGTCCTAATAATAAAAGAAGCTATAATTTAGCTATAAACACAAGCAGCTGCACTTACTGTTTCTCTGGTCAAACTTTGGATTGAACTAAACTGAATGAGGTGGAAGCAGCAAATGTATTCTGGAGTGGGCCCCGAGTAAGCATTCACCACAAACAGCTGTTTAAACTTGGAAACACTGCAGAGGATGAAGACGGGGGGTAGTAAGGGGCTTTTTAGAACTGAATACAGGGCAAAAAGCAGGTGGCTATAAAACGCGAGTGGGCAGCAGAGGAGGATATTTGTAACCGCTCTCCACACAACTGCAAGATCTAAAGGAGTCCTGAGTGGACCGGACAGATGCAGGCTGCCTTTCACCGCGATGCATTCACTGGTGTGAGATCAGTGGTGACCTTGAAGAGGCAAGTTGAGGTTGTTTGTACGTCAGCATCAGACTCTAAATTGATCTGATCTACGGTGCTCATGCCTAACTAAGCATGTCCAATGAAAGGGGCTAACACACACATATGCCTGCACACACACACACACACACACACACACACACACACACACACACACACACACACACACACACACACACACACACACACACACACACACACACACACACACACACACACACACACTTTTCACTTTAGCAGCCCCTGCGAAATACAAACACACGCCCGCGCCTCGGACCAACATTTACTCGCTTCATACACAAACACAGTCTATAACAAGCATCCGGCGTTGTGCATACACACATACAAACCGCGCTGCGGTCCCACTTCAGAGCGGTCTAATGAGCTGGTGTGATGCATAGGAAGCCTCTCGCTGGAATGTCAATGAGGGCCTATTAGTAACAAATAAGCTCGGAATATTGCTAACGGGCCGTCTGACATTTTCAAAGGAGGACGTGAGCTGAATCGCCGACGGCCTCGGCTACCCTTCAAAATCAAAAGTTGAAGAACAAGAGGGATGACTCGGGCGTTTGCACAGGAACTAACTCAGATCGGGGCTGGTTTCTCTTTCTACATTCACCTCAATGGAAGAGCTCTGTCCATTTAGCCTGAGAAGGGCAACGAATTAAAATGCACCAGGGGAGAAGGACATTATGAAAATCCTAGTTTGAGCATGATGATGTGTTGAAATCAGGGAAACATACCAATAAAAACATAGCACACAAAAACTAATTTCAAATGCTCACGCTGTGGTGTGACTGTGGTCTGCAGACTGAAGCCCCATTTACACGACAACGTTTTCGAGTGAAAATGGAAAACCTTTGTTGTGCTTTGGGTGTCGGTAAACAACGCAATTTTTTTGAAAACGGCTCCCAAGGTGGAACTTTTCAAAAACGCTCCATCTCTGCGTAAACGGCGGGAAACCCAACTTTTTGAAAACATTCTGATTCTGTCTCCATGGAAACTGAGGAAAACCAAACGTATCGAAAACGCTCAGACTATGTCTCTGTGTAAACGGGGGAAACACAACTTTTTGAAAATGCTCCGACTCCGTCTCCAACATGGAGGAGAATGGAACTTTTCTGAAACCCTGCTTCTGCGAATAGTGGTAGTAGTAAATAGTTCTTTTGCACAAGTAGATGGACAATAACAACGTTTGTCTTGCGAGTGTCATACTCCCAGTCGATACTCTCCTGCGACTTGGTAATTTTGTAGTTGACTCACCTGTAATAGCAACTCAACTTCATCGTCTGTTCATACAAATGTCTGTGTACTTGCCATTGTTAATATTTAGAGTGAATTGTTCATTACGCATGTGTGTGTGGTTTCATTACAAAAACAGTCAACAGTGCTAACTCGTGACCTGAGGCACTACAGTGAGACCTCTCTTATCGCGATAACTTCAAGAATTAACCCTGGGTTTTCACCACTATGTCGCTCGTTCACTTCTCACCAGGATAAATGATTATCAGGCTCACGCGTGTCTGGATAAGTCAACCCAGGAAACAGAGAGATCCTAGATATGTTTATCACGGTTCGTAGTACAGGCCTCTCGCATGTAAACTACTGCATTTCTGCCATTTCCATGTAAAAAGACATCTCTTTCCAAACGCAAAACTTTTCTGAAACGGAAACGCAAAAATGATGCGTACTTACTTCGTATCGTCGAATCGTTGTCATGTAATCAGGGCCTATAGCTTTGCTTCATGGTTCCACTGATCTCAGTTGCAGTAATCTATGTTTTTTGGTTGTCTGTCCCAGGTTTGGAAGCACTGCCTCAGAGTCTTTTGTACATGTAACACTTGTGAGTAGGAAGTTAAAAATATTTCAACTAATATCAAGCAAGTGGCTGGCAACAAAAAAGGTGTTTTAACAGTTGCATAGCAACTGCAAAGACTGTGACCAGCACCTTCCCCGAGAGCATTTCTGTTAGTGCACCCGGCTAATAAAGTGCTGTCTCCTGGACACAGATCCATGCAGGAAACGCAAAGCTGAATTTAACTCTGCTTAATTTTTAAGTCACAGTGACTGCTTTGTTGTTGTTGTTGTTGTTGTTGTTGTTGTTGCACAGTATGGACAGATCTCACACATTTTCATATGGCTATTCTAACATCATCCAACAGTCCAGATGTGTTCAAGCCTATGTGGGATTCAGCATTCAAATTCAACTTCTTTCTACTTTGCAAATACATTGTGCTAGAAAAAGTGGATATAAGCGTGTGCAGTATGATGTAACTCAACACCAGTGTGTGTGTGTGTGTGTGTGTGTGTGTGTGTGTGTGTGTGTGTGTGTGTGTGTGTGTGTGTGTGTGTGTGTGTGTGTGTGTGTGTGTGTGTGTGTGTGTGTGTGTGTGTGTGTGTGAGAGAGAGTTAAGTACCTGTTCTGGTGGCTTTCCAGAATCCTGCAGTATTAATTATCGACGTTCCTGTCACCTCAGAACCCCCAATACTGCTGACACAGCAAGAGCTGAACAAACTCACTCACACACACTTTCACACACACCCACACACTTGGCTCTTATCTAGTATTTACTCACTAACCTGTTCTATACCACAACCAGCTGCACGGTTTAATGGGTAAACGTTGTACATGTGCATGCACAGTGAAGATGTGAACGTGTGGAAAGTACAGTATTAATGTGAACAAGTGAATGCATGAGATGTGAGTGCGCTGGCCTGCCTTTGCAGAGCAGCCACTTAGACCGAAGCCCTTGAAACATTGACTGAGGGAATCAGCGAGCAGCCGTGACCCCATATATCACAGAGTCAGGTTAATGACACGGTTCCCTCCCTCATGCAGATTAGCATAAATAATGCAGATTAGCCCTCTCTGCATCAGCATTAATTGCTACATTATGCTGCTGTGCACTTCAGTGATTCCTGTAGTAGATTTAAGAGACCTCTGCAGGTCCTTGAAAAGCTTGCAAAGTGTTTCACAAAAGAAACTAAACACCCAGCAAGATTAAGATTACAGGAGGGCTCTTTTAGAAATCATTATTAGCTATAATTGTATGATTATACATTGGGTCACAGCTGAGGAACCGAACGCTGGGTAAACATTTGGCACTTCATAGCACATCTATCCAGCTATTCTCGACACACTGCAGTCTGTTATGTGCTGGCAGCGAGCCAGAATTAAACCTCATGAGTTGCTTTCTCAATTGGAAACCCACAGCCAGAATATAAAACAAATATAAGCCCATGGCTCATCGCTGATCACAGTCCAATCTTTAAATCCCTCAACATGTTTTACAACCCTCCTCCTCTGCTCCCAGAGTGTGTTGTAAATATAACACAGTGTTCTCATTGATGGTAGGTATGTCAGTCTGATTCCTCTGCACACACAGGGGTATATTTGTAAATAAATATTTATTGATTGGTAATTGGACGTGAATCCTTCTATCACAGGGAGGGATCGGACCCTCAACTGGTAAGTCTGTGCTCTCACCATGCTGTAGTTCTTCTGGAAGAGAGTGCCATCACTGAAAAAGATATGAGAGAGGGCGCTTTTCCCCACTGCAGCATCACCTACACACACACACACACACACACACACACACACACACACACACACACACACACACACACACACACACACACACACACACACACACACACACACACACACACACACACACACACACACACACACACACACACACACACACACACACACACACACACACACACAATTTAATAATCTGTTTTGCTTTTCCGGGTTCAGCCATCACTTATATGCTGTCATGAACAACTATCCTATAGAGAACAACATTTAGATTTCTTGTGTAATTTGTGCAAATGACTGTCAGATATAGTGCATCACAGCTGTGTTGGCAATAATGATCTCACAAAAACTGCATTATTATCATTGAACAAAGTACTAAACTGGAGGTTTTTAAACGAGACACAGTGGGTGTTTCGGATTAACTGGTTTCCATGTTTACTGGTGACTGATTTCTTATGGTGTCCGCTGTTGCTCCAATTAAAGGCGTATATTAAGACCCGACAGAAATCCGCCCAGGCGAACTCCGTTTAACCAGATCCACATAAAATTTCGAATGGTTGTGACTTTTATGCGTCTTATTTTAACATCTGCTGTTACATCGATATACGCTGAAGGCGGTCGGTCACCGGTTAACAAGGAAACCAGTTAATCCAAAACCCCAGGTTAGCAGCAGCTCCGTTAGCATTAGCCTGTCGTACCGTCACGCTTGTACGCAGACAGGACTAAACCTTTAATCCCTTACCGAGGAGCAGACACCTCGCTCTCAGCTTCACCATGACAGCCGATAGCTTCGGAACACTGAGCGTGAACGCCTCCGTTTCAGAGACGAAGCTACATTGGCTTCTTCATTGTGTTCCTAAATATCCTTTCCCCTGAGACTCGGCAACATGGACACAACACGTCTCCTAGCAACCAGTCATGAAGGATTCCCATTTGTGGAGCCAGAGTATGCGTGAAAAGCGTAGAAGGGCTTTCATTGGTTGCTGGTGATGATGTAAGGAGCGATGACTCTCGGCAAAAATTATTATTATTATTATTATTATTATTTTTAATCTTCTTGAGCTATACAAATTTTAAACGGACGTAAAATTGGCTTATTTTACCAGGGTGAAGAAGTTAATTTTTATATTGGAGTAAGAATAGCCAGAAAGGCAAGTTTTTATACATGTAGGACCCTCTAGTGGTTGCCCACGAGAGGGCGGAAGCCCAAAAAAGGATGCAGGCAAAGGAGGACCATATAAACTCTACAAAGACAAGCCCTGCAACTGAATCAAACTTAGATCAGCTTGCTGTGGTGCTAATGTAAACCACAGCTCCACATTGTCAGCCCTAATATATTGATAATTGTTGATTTGAAGTGATAAAATATAATCCACTTGCAAAGCAAGGCAAATGTATTTATATAGAACCATTTAGATAGGCAATTCACAGAGCTTTACAAGGAAACACATTAAAACAATGCGATTCAGAAAATAATAGAAAGAAGGATCTATAGCGTTAAAACTTTATCAAGATAAAGGTAATATACTAAGTAAAATCAACTGTTTGATGGAAAGCCTTAGCAAATGATAGAGTTTTGAGTCCTGATTTAAAAGGAGAGTGTCAGCACAGTCCTCAAGTGTTCAGCCAGTTTGTTCCGCAGGTGAAGAGCGTAGGAACTGAAAGCTAATTTCCCTTGTTCCTTCTGACTCTTACACACTTAGTAAACCTTTTTCTGAGGACCTCAGGGAACTGAACCAGGCCCGGAGTGGCTAATCGGGAGGACCGGGACAATTCCCGGTGGGGTGGTGTTCACTGTTGTTTTTTTTGCCTGTGTTTTTTTTTTCTCAAAGCACTGGGTTGTTCACATGCTGTTTCCGCTGTTCCTGGGCCGCCTCTGCCTCCCTCCACTGGAAGCGTCTTCTTTTTCAAATAAACTTTATTTAAAGTTTACCACTGGGAGCTTCTTTTTTTGCAGACGCACACTGATGACGTAACACGTCTGTGCACTCGGTCAGTGGGTTTGAAAGATGGATAGAAAGGACAAGGTGGAGCAGAGAAGGCTAGAATTAAAAAGAGGAAGGCTCTGGAAACAGATGCAACAAAATGTGCTCAGATTGGCAACTTTTTCATTAGAACCAGCTCTCGGTTAGAAACAACAAATGACGATGGAACGAGTGAGATGTTTAACATTGCCTCCAAACCACTGTTGAATTTAATGATCAAGTTGATGAATTCTGTGGCATTGTGGCATATAACATGAAATTATATCATTTGAATAATAGTATGATGCAACGCCACATAACTGGGAAACTTTGTCTTTTGGCTCCTCAGAAACCAGATCCAGCAGCACCTATCAGGTAGGACTGATCTCAGGATAGATCGTATTATTATATTCAATATAATGAAGAGTAGGATGGAGACCTGCTCCATATGAGAAATGCTCTGAGGCGCGAGATGATTCAGCTCGACATTCAGCTCGACATTCATGAAAGTGACCTGAACTTTGTAAAAAGGGGAGAATTGTGCAGAGAATTTAGGCCATTTTTAAAAAGTGATTTAGTGTCAGAAGCAGATCCAGTGGTGAGGAGGGGTTTGATCTTGTCACTATGGAAGGAACAGGTGAGCTGTTGTAACAGCGTGTCAACAATAAAGCATGACTTCCAATATATGAGCAGTTTCTCAACAGTACATTTCACTAAAAACAGACTCAAGAGCACTTTGACCCAGAAGAAACTTGAGGCATTCATGCTCATGAGCACTGAGGAAGAAATCCTCATGTCTTTGCAAAATGATAGTCAAGTCAAGTCAAGTCAGCTTTATTTATACAGCACTTTAAAACAGTTGTGGCTGAGGCCAAAGTGCTTTACAATAAAAGACAAAGTAAAAAAGTACAGTAAAGAGTAAAAACAGTGAAATACAATAAACAAACAATAGATTGGCAACAATAAAACCAGGGACAGAGTCTCAAACATGGTTAAAAGCCAAGGAATAGAAGTGGGTTTTAAGATTAGTTTTAAAAGTGGACAGTGAGGGATATTGTCAAAAAATAAAGAAGCAGAGACCAGTGCACTGCTGAGAGTATACTAATGTTTATAAGAAAGTTCATTTTTTTAATTCTCTATTATGAATATAATAATTTGTGTCTTTGTTTAATTTTTAAGGTTTGGATATCTGCTAACACTTATTTGAAATATAGATTCTGAAATTATAAATAAAAAAAAGATGTGTTGTATAATATTGATGCACTTGTGTTGAACTAAATTGTCATTATGAAGCAACCTTTGCTTGCAATGAATTGGAAATATTTTAGAAAAAGACACTGAATTACAAGGCTTTACAGAATAGCAAATAAATAAATAAATATGAGTTGTATTTAGGGCCAAGACCATTCAAAGCTTTATAGAGCAGAAGTCAATCCTTTGACCCGCAGGCAGCCAAGTGCAGAAATTGAAGCTCAGGTGTAACATGTTCCACCCTCTTTGGTGTTGGTGAGTACTCTGGATGACCTGCAGCTGTCTGTTCTCGCAATATTTTTTTAAGTTGGCAGTAAGCTGATTTCGTTATTGTCTCAATGTGGTTGTTGAAGTTCAGGTGACTCCATAATTACTTGTAGATTTCTGCCTTGATTTGTTGTCTTGAGTGACATGGAGTCAAGATGAATAATAAAACATCCTCCTCAGCACATACAGGCTGCTTGATAGCGGCTCAAGTTCTGTTTCATTATTTTCATCTATTTCATCAGTTTTTCTTTTTTTTCAAGAGACGTTTTCTTTAATATTCTCCAAAGGTGGGTTTTTTCCCTCTTTAAGGACACAACTAAGTTATAAAAGAAACCCTCACAACTCATGTTATTATTAACATTATTGTGTGTCTTTAGATATTTTTTTTCTTCTACTCTTATTATTAAAATTGTTGTTTTTGTGCGGAACAAGTACAATAAACATTTTGTGGCACATTATAATGTGTATAATAATTGTGAAAAATAAAGGACTTGACTTGAACTCTTTAGAGTTCTATTTTCCATTACCCACTGAAACACACAAGATGGATCCTCTCTTAATCATTTCTCAACAATTTGTGAAGATTTACTTCTTAATGCAACCAAAAGAGCAGATTATGTTATGTGTCATTAATCCAGATAAAATAATAGGTTTTTCTAGTTATAGATTTTCTTGTTTTACCGAGATGATAAAATCCTTGTTTTTCCACTATCAATAAATGTTCTTATGTCAGAAAAAGGGGGCAGATTTTTCCTCCCAAGAGAGTTTATCAAGATTTTCATGTAATAATTGCGGTAATTCTAAAATAACAGAGATTAACTCGTTAATCTGTCATACTTGTTTTAACAGTCATATTGGAGTAACTTTTTTGTGAAAGATATTCTTACTTATCCAGATTAAAATGTTAAATTTAGATAAAAAGATCTTTGAATAAATAGGTAAGTATTATATTGATTACAATAAAACTATGTGAAATTAAATAATTTAATTTGTCTTATTGCCGTAAAACTGAATAGATCATCCCTTCTAATATGAAGATAATTCCATTTTAACTTGAGTGTAATAACAATGAAAGCACTCGTGGTAATAAAATAACCTACATGAGTTGATGCAACCATAAAGCTGCTCAACTGTGTGGATGAAACTATCATTTTATAGCTTGATCCATACAGTTGAGCAGCGACGGATGAAATCTCCAGCTACCTTATCAGGCAGAATTCCCATCTTTGGAGACCTCTGTCATAATGGTACGTTAACATTTAACTGGAAAATGGGATAGGTCAAACTTCAGAATGCAAAAAAATACACATGAAAGCTGCCAAGATGTGAATATCCAACTGGGAAAGTGTGAAGTTTAAAAATGAAGAAACAGTTGTCCTACCATCTATTGATGCACAATGTAATGAACTCAACCTATTGCAGTTCATCTGAACACAGTGATATAATGTGAATAATGAGAATAGGCCTCTCAGTCTGTTAAATAGAAGAAGAAAATATATTTTCATTTGTGATGGAGTAAAATTATATAGGGTTGCGCTCAAGCACCCACAGTGGTAACTATTGGAAGTGGGATTGAAACCTGCTAATATCCAAACATGGTGCCCTGTTGCTGAACCCCCCAAATAATGGGTGAAGAGAGTTTACACTCTCGACAGGTCATCTTTCATGGGAGAACATGCTAACTGCATACAGGAAGGTATCCGGACTCAAACCAAACAACGTTCTTGCTATGTGGTGTGCGTGAATGTATGCAACTGTGTGATGCTTTCAGGTAATTCTGTCCATGCATCCATTATTTACTATAAATGTAATTATTTAGCATAATTTATATAGAAAAACGGCCAAAAATATTAGTCAAGAAAACTTTATTGAGATTTTTTATATTCTGGGCCACACAGTGGAGTAGTGGTTAGCCCACGGTCTAAAAACATGCATGTGAGGTTAATTGGTGGCTTTAAATTGCCCCTTGCTGTGTGTGTGTGCGTGTGTGTGTGTGTGTGTGTGTGTGTGTGTGTGTGTGTGTGTGTGTGTGTGTGTGTGTGTGTGTGTGTGTGTGTGTGTGTGTGTGTGTGTGTGTGTGTGTGTGTGTGTGTGTGACTGCCTGTCTTTGTGTGTTTGTCCTGATGGACTGGTGACATGTCCAGGGGGTGTCCAGCCCTCGTCCATAGTTAGCATCTCGTCACCCTGCACAGAATAAAAGCTGTATGGAAGATGAATGGATGGATGATTGGTGGTAAAACTATGGGATAGAGATGAACACATGAATTAGTTTTTTTTCTACAGCACTTTTGTCCTTTAAGATAATGTAAAACGTGTTTCATACATACCACATATGTTGTATGACAAAATAATCATATATTTTTTAATACATTTTTCTTTGCATATGAAAAGCGAAGCATATTACTTTTTAAGATGATGGGGAAACGATGGTATTTTAAAAACGGTTTTCTATGTTCGAAATCAACTTTGTCCATTTACGTTTTATTGCAGTCAGAACTTAGTATGTGGGTTTTTTTCAGTACATAACTATTTATCTTAAATATTTCATTGTTTATTAAATACAATTCCCGACTGGAACAAACGGAGAGCGCGTGACTCTGGTGAGAGCGCGCTCCGTCAGAGGCGTGATGACGGAGGCGCGTTCGTGTGGTCGCCACTGGCTCCTGAGAGAGAGAGAGAGAGAGAGAGAGAGAGAGAGAGAGAGAGAGAGAGAGAGAGAGAGAGAGAGAGAGAGAGAGAGAGAGAGAGAGAGAGAGAGAGAGAGAGAGAGAGAGAGAGAGAGAGTATCATCAATACACTCCCTACTTCCTTGCAGCCATCAGGGAGGAAGGAGAAATCTCGAGGTTAAACGTTAAGAAAAGCACTAAGAGGAGCCTGCGCGCGCCTTAGCCAGAGGAGAGAGAAGAGGCACGCGCCTCCTTCCATCCATCCATCCATCCACCCATTCATCCATCCATCCGTGCGTCAGCGGCGACTGCAGGCTTCGGTGGTCCGTGGCAGGAGCAGAGTCGGGGGGGATCCTTGTTGAGCCTCCTGCCCGGTGGAGGAGGAGAGAGGAGGAGAAAGAGAAAGAGGAGGAGGAGGAAGCGGAGGAGGACCATGGAGGGGATGCAGGCGTACGGAGCGGGGAAAGCCGGGGGAGCCTTCGACCCCGTCACCTTCCTACAGCAGCCTCAGACCATTCTCCGCATTGTGTCTTGGGTGAGTTGGAGAAGAAATGTCAATAAGGTGGATTATCGCTTTGAAGAGGCTGCACGTCTGATTGATATCGCCAAGATCCAAATGTTTTTACTTCTAAAAGGGCCCGCTGAAGCTTGAGGATCGTGATATTTTCTCTATGTTGACACGTTATACCAACCTCATTCTGTATGTATATCCTGTAGGAAAATCAAGTCTCGATCCCACACCTGCTTTCATAACAAATGATTTCATAATAACTCCCCATTCTCCTTCCTCCCTGAGGAGCAGCACTAATGAAAACAAGCATCGCAACAAGAGGGAGCACTTTCAAAGAACCCCCAACCCCCACCCCACCCCCACCCAAATAAAAACAACAACAATAACAAAAACAACAAAAACTGATGCTTAAATTCTAAAGGTTGTAGGTCAAAGTGGACTCTGGATCTTAAAACAGCAGGTTTCAAACTGAAGTTCTATTTTGTTGCATTCAGTCGTTATGAGTGAGGTCAAATGTTCTGAGCTGGAAATTTACTAGTTGGTAAAAGTACAGATTCCTCTGTGTGACTTTCAGGAAAAAAAAAATAGCAGTCAGAAGTCAGTCCCCACAAAATCTGCGAAAAAAAATGTTAACATTGTCATTATCTTTACTGGCACACACACAATTAGAATACTGATAGTAATGGTATTGTTTATGTCATTTTAAAAGATTTGGAATAAATATATTTTATTGAGCTGGCAAAAACCCCCAATCCACTTTAAGATAATAAAGTTTTGTATTTTTCACTTCAACTATGATAAGGTTGGTTTATAACATGAGTACCATTAAATCTCCTTCCTGGAGTTCCTGACATCGGCACCTTTACTTCCGGGAAGTTCCAGGTTTGATAGTGGGAAGAGGAAGTTTTCTCACTGGGAAGTGGGAAGGTTCCATCTTTGCAGTT
This sequence comes from Lipophrys pholis, assembly GCF_963383615.2. Classification (NCBI taxonomy): domain Eukaryota; kingdom Metazoa; phylum Chordata; class Actinopteri; order Blenniiformes; family Blenniidae; genus Lipophrys; species Lipophrys pholis. Next base: position 13,829,348 of record NC_137628.1, read on the forward strand.
ACTCTTGTCGGCCCCATGAGAAAGTTTTATTGCAGCGTACATTATTAGATGAATTAGATTAGAGGCTCCATGTACACAACGTTTCAAGTATGGTTTTTTGGGGGGCGTTTTTAAAAAGTTACATGTTTACACTGCAATGTTTTGAAAACAATGTCGCTTTACACGGAAACAGTAGCTCAGAGCAAATGGAGCAAAAGTCCTCAGTTTTCACTACCAAATGTGTAAACGAGCCCTTAGTGTCAGGGACAGACTACACCGCAGTGCTTCTTCTATGGAGTAATGACACCAAAGTGGAGCTTTTTGGAGTTTTTGTCAGTCCAGACAGATTACATTATGAGAGAGCTGAAATCCTCCTTCACAAGAAGGCCTCATCAAAGAGCTTGAATGCATCACAAAGAACCAACATACACATGGTCAAAAGTGTCTTAATGGCCATAGTATATATTAAGAGAATGTTTATGTTGTGAACATACCCAGAAGGTTCCTGGTGAGTACATGTTGTCTGTATTAGTTCACTTCTTATGCAAGTTGAGTTGTTTATCTGAATGTTAGACCGTTTAAAATCTATGCTTCTATAAATTGACTTCAACTGTTTTGTATCCAATAATTCTGATCAATTCTAATCCCTTTGCAATGCAGCACGTACAAGTACAGTTTTAACTCGACTAACTTTTCAACTTTAAACACTTCTTTTTCATAGTTAAATATGTGAGATACTGTAAACTTAACAGTTTACAGTTTGTGCAAAACTGTATGAAAGAAGTGTGTGTGTGTGTGTGTGTGTGTGTGTGTGTGTGTGTGTGTGTGTGTGTGTGTGTGTGTGTGTGTGTGTGTGTGTGTGTGTGTGACTATAGCATGTGAAGGAAAGTCATGTGATAATTCTGTGAACCATAAATTGATGAGTTGGAATTTTTCCAGATATGGTGTTAACTCTCATACGCACAGAGACATGCAGTATATTCAATATTCCAACACTACGAACAATGTTATTGTGACACGGTCAGTGAACCTATTGAATATCCCATGGGTGGCTTGTAATTAATACCATGCAGTAGGTTCTGTAAGAAAACAAATATTATACAGTTTTTCAACAGTTTTAGAGGTTCAGCAACATTGTATTGAAAGACCAGCCAGGACAACATTTGGTCTTAAAATTCAGCCGGTCTAAAAGTCCCTCTACTGAGCTCTACTGAGAACAGGCTGTTTCTTTGTCTGTACCTTTAAATGCTAATGAGCTGTGCCTGTTTTCCAGAAGCGTTTGCGAGGATAGAGAAAATAGCACCCACTCGTAATTTTAGGGGGCAGGGCTCATCTACCTGTGGGAGGGTCACAGTAAGTATCCACTACCAGAGGGAGTGGTTATTTCCCCACATGACATCATGTAGGGAATGTCTCTGAATTGCCTGTATGAGCACACATCCGCTAAAAAGTGGAGCAAGCAAGTGAGGGAGATAACAGAGTTTCTTCACTTCTGGGATCTCATACACAGACTGGAAAAACATTAGGAAGTGAATTTTGTATAATACAGGACTTTTAAAGCAGGTAAAGTGATAATAGTAGAGTCTCGCTAAGCAGCCTGGAAAAAGCAGGTATTTATTATCAATAAACGTGTACACTTATAGTGACTGTACTGACATCGTTTCATCTGTGCTGGTGTATGAAGTTTGTGTGATGGCAGGTTTGTGTGGGGTCAGCTTTAGCTTGTTGTCATGGGAACATTCCCAACTGGAAAATGGGACTTTCTCAACTGGGAAACTCAGTCATCCAAAGAAATGTGTGATTATCTGTAACTAAAGAGCATAATTTCAATGTGGATGTTACTCACATCACTGTGCGCTACATATGGTTAATATTTATGGCTTCTCCTTTAATGTCCCGCTCCGAAGTGTCACCAGAGCAACCGTGGATCTCCATAGTAACAGCCACAGTCTGAGCTGTGATGTTTTGTGTGATGGTGTTAATACCCGGTGTGTGTGTGTGTGTGTGTGTGTGTGGAACAGGGAGAGGGACGATCAGCACTTGAAGCATTTGTTACAGAGAGGAGGGCTATATTCGGGGGGTTTCATTGAGAATGGGACTCCATGAATGGTGGTCGCATTTTTCTAACGCTCCCACTTCTTCCACCTTGTGAGGGCTGAACGTGGAGGTGATAATGAGCGTGTGTGAGTCAGCCTGAGGGAGTCCGTTCCTGCATGTTTGTGATGAAGAAGAGAAAAACGGTGAACATAACGAGACAGAGAGCACTTCATGCGTGATGATTATTTGACTTTATTGGTTTATTTGTCGTATCAAATTCAAGTCGGTTAAACTCACTTGCGAAGCAGAGAAGACATCTTTTGCCCATGGTTTTCTCTTTGATCGGTCAGGACAAGAGCATTTCTTGTGAAGCTCAGGATAGTTGCATTCTTTGCTTTGAGCGGAGTGCCTTTAAAGTATTCCGCCGTCTGGGCATTTGGGTTATCGGCAGGGCAACATCAAGCATCCTTCAAGCGGTTATTCCCTGGAAACGTTATGATAAATAGGGCTGCACAATACTCATCATTATCACGATATAGACTGGCAGAGAAAGAGCAATGTTATTTGGAAGAACTATACTTTAGTGTTTGTATTCTTTCACAAAACACATCATTATCGCAATAATTAACGACATGTTAATCCAAGCCTTGCACTGCAAAAGATGTGAAAATGTATTTTATACCCTATTTAGACGACAACGTTTCCAGTGAAAACACACAGTTTTTTTTGCGTTTTCGTTTCAGAAAGGTTTTTCGTTTACACTGCAACCTTTTGAAAACGATGTCTGTCTACACTGAAATGGCAGAAACACTGAAAACAATTAGTTTTTTTCAGTACGTCCATGAGTTAGCACTGTTGGTTTTGTAATGAAAGCACAACCGTGAGCAAAGAACATTACATTACAAACACTAAGAAAGGAAAGTTAGACAGACATTCGTAGGTGGAAGTTGGATTGTCTGTTTTCACTTGAAAACGTTGCGCAAACGCAGTCTGAATACGGTGACAGTTACCAAATATGGTGACTTGGCCAATAAGCTGTTCAATTACAAGCAAGATCTCACAGCTTCAGGCGATATTTCACGAGTTTAAAAGTTACCATCACCAGAGAGGAGTTTTATCAAGGTGTCAGTGTTTTTCTCCTTGGAACAGTTTTACAACCTATTTGACGATTTCAGCTCCACAAAGAGTTGAGAGTGACCGACTGTGGTCATAAACCAGCTTACTGTATATGAGTTAAGGCAGCCCAGACTCGTAAAACAGTTTTCTTTTCGTGTGTGCTCCCGAGAATCTTAAGTTACCCGCACTCACACAAGAATAGAAACACCTCATAGAAAGGGTCTCGACATTTTTACGTTTTGCCAATTTTCACAGACTGAGACAAACATTTCAAATGTTTTAGCACGGAATACCTGGAACCTATTGATCTTTCACGGTGTGTCTGCAATGCAAGGCTTCACGTTTCTTGACTTTAAGCACATTTTCTCGCCAGAATGAGCCTCCTAACTAAGTGTGATTTCATAAATCTCACTTGCTGACGCACAGAATTAACCTCAATAAAGAGCAACTCCACTAATTCGGAGGAGGAATCCATCAAAAGGTGTGTGTTTTTGAACGGCGGGCAAACCGCGCATAAACATCTCAGAGGAGAACCTTTCACCTCAAACATTTCTGAGTTGAGAGCAGCTTTAATTAAAAAGCTTCTTACATTAGTAGCACGGCTTAACGTTATAAATTAGGCCGCGCTGGCGAGAAGCATTCGAGAGGTCAGGAGATTTTGTAACTGGTGAGTAACTATTTGATATTAGCAAAACAATCACACACACACACACACACACACACACACACACATTTTGTCAGCTCCTCGTTAAACAGGAACACACTCACACACCAACACCCACGGTTTGTTAGTGCCTACATGCCGAAATTCAGACGGAGTTTAGAAGCTATTTTAGGACATTGGCTGCATGTTTGTGTTGTAGAAGTGCCTTTGTCTGCTTGTAACTTGTCATCTTTGAACATAATGTGTGCAAACTTCAGTATAAAATATTCACAAATGAGCCCCGAGCAACACTGGGCTAAATGTCGGATTGAATTGTTTACACGTTTTATAATTTGGATGCAGCGCATCAGCATCATCCTCAAGTCTGCTGCTTGTCTTTTCTGGTAAACCTCACCCAGTGCACTTTTCTACAGTATGCAGATTACAACAAGATCCATGATCACACTTGCTGTGTTTGTTTTTTTATAGTATTTCTGTTGTTGTAACGGAGTGCTTCTTGTTGTGGATGTGCATGTAAAGATCTGTCCTGCAAATGTATTTGGGTGCAGTGGATTATGGGAATTGTAACACAATGAAGCCCTCCAAGGCTACATAAAGTTTTATTTCCTATATCTCACATGATTTTATATTTTTAATTCAACATTGAAATGCGGATTGACCTCCTGGTCCACATGCTTCACGTCGTTTATCACTAAGATTTCACAGCAGGGAGCCAGGAATTTACCCCAGTCAGCTACACAGGAGAACCTATGGCAGGCAAAAAATGGCAGTCGCTGGAAGCCATGAAGGCGACACAAGGAGTTATTGAAAAGAAGATCTACTTCCTATTTATGGATGATGATAACTACGACCAGATTATCATTATTGTAGTTAGGAGGGCTTAAACACGGATGAAAAGTTTATTTTGAAAGCTGATACTAATCCAGTCCTCTAATTGCAAAATAGAGGCAGTCTCTTGCTGAACTCAGCTACAAATCTGATTATAATCTGGACTTTTCACCAGTAGTTACACAAATTGGTAAGTGTGAAGTGCAAAGGGCAAGTACCTGCCCAAGTCAGGTGTATAGGAGAGCCTGTAGAGGCCAAGAAACTGGTAAAGCAATAAGTCAGTGGGTGTTGTTTCATTTGTTTGTTTTAAACAACTACAGAAACTTGTTTTGTGCAAAATATCACTTGCTGCATACGTGGATGTTACAACAGACATGAACAAAAGTAACTATTGTATTTGAATGTTGTTTAAACGCGAATGAGGAACATGATTTAAATACCATCATTAATTTGTCCCCAAACTGTAACAAACAGTGTGATAACCCACTCAGTGCACATCAAAGCTACAGGCCCCGTTTCCATAATTGGGACCTTTCCAATTCCCTGTTACTCGTGAATCCTGAGTAAGGCCCCGTTTGTGCCAAATCTTCAAGTAAAAACGGGCAACTTTCGTTGCATTTTGATTGTCTGTGTACAGGAACGGTGCTTGGTGTCACTGAAAAAGCAGCTTTTTGAAAACGGCTCCCTCGGAGGAACGTTTTGACAATTCTCTGACTCAACTTTTCTGAAACGCTGCTACTGCACATGCGTACCACAGTCTTAGTAACTAGTGTTTCTGAACATGCACGATTAGATGGAAAATAACAACAATGGCGGCCTCCAGAGTGTCATGACTTCCAGTCCTTCGTCTCCTGGAACTTGGTAGTTTTATAGTTTCGAAACACCCGACAATCAAATTTCTTCATCTGTGCATACAAATGTCCACGTAATCCTGTTGTTAATCTTTCCAGCTCCCATTAGTGGCCCAACATGAAAACTACATAGTTTTCAGCGTTTTTTGCAGTTTCCATGGAAACAGACATTGTTTTCAAAATTTCTGCTGTGTTAAAATCAAAACTTTTCTGAAACAAAAACACAAAAAGTATGCGTTTTCATGTGAAACGTCACATAAATAGGACATTAGAGTATTTTGATATAGTAAAAAAAAAAATCATAACTAAAGAAAATCACGGGGGCTGAATCATTAACACTGGTTACAGTTACAAAGTTTATTTTATGTAAGATGTTGAAGGCATGAATAGAATAGAATAGAATAGAATAGAAATACTTTATTAATCCCAAGGGGAAATTCTTGAAAATTGCAACTTGCAAAGTTAGACAGGAGAACATATATTGGCCATGAAATTGCAGCAATAAAGTGAGTGGTTTGTTCTTTGTTACTGTGGGAATATAACAATCGAAGTAATACTGTGGGAATACATGTATATATAATAAAGCTCTTTAACCATATCAAATATGGAGACTGATAATATTATGCTGTACATCATTAAGAATGGTCAATGAATTTTCTTACTGTGTTGTTTTACAGTTGATTTATGTAACTGTTAAAGTTTAATTCAGCTATTATCTCGGTGTTGGTGACTGCCCTTTGTTGTAAAATGGTGTGATTAGATGTGAGTGGGTGTGTTACACCCAGAACAGTCCCCGGGTGGTCCGGTCGAGTGACCAGGCAGTGGGAGTGTAATCGATGGCTGAGTCAGCCTGGCTTTGAGGTTTTATCACTGGAACACAATTCACAGTGATGAAATAACCGTGATAAAATAGAAATGGTGGGATTTTCACAAAGTGTGGAGTTGTTGCCATGAGGTTTAAAACCTTTATTCACTTCTCACAGGATATGACTCCTGTACATGCTGGATACTTTTGCCAACTGTGGTCATAGTAGTTGTAGTAGAGTAGTTGCTTAAATTGGAAAAAAAAAATGTTAAGAGAATATTTGAGCAAATGTAAGAACTACTCAGAGTTGTATTTACTTTTTAACTGTTGGGTTTTTGATCAGTTAAATGAAATGTCACTACTTGAAGCACAATTATAAGTCAAACAATATAGTATAAAAGAAAGAAATTCTGATAAACACTTGTATATTTAAAGTAAAACTCAAATAGAAAACAAATTGGCTCCAAAAAAGCAAATGGATGCTTAGAATCTATATAATTACTCAATTTCTTAATACGCAAAACGAACCAAACTCTGCCGAGTAATGTCAGTATTGGTAATTAATTTCTTTCAGTACAGGACAAATCACAAATTTCAAGTCTCAGGAGTCATCTGATGAGGCCCTGTGTGCCTTTTTTAAAAACTTGAATTTGCTATTCTGATTTATTTATTGAATTTAGAACAACTGTTACTTTGTTTCCTCCAATTCCTTATTTTCCAAAGGTTGGAGACAATTGAAATAGCCTGATCACTGATTTCTGCCAATGGAATGCCCTGCAGAGCAAGTGAAGGATTCTAACACTGGAGGCTCTGGGTTTGGTCGGACCACTTTGCAGTGTAAATCAGTATTGTAGGGTCAGGAAGGAAAAGGGGGTTTGCACAAGTCACTCATGTCCATGAATGTAACAAGCATGTAGTGCGGCAAAGGAAGGATCTTTCCTCTGTAGCCATTTCCATAACAGGAGTGTTTTACGGAACAAGATTGTTTGTCCTGTGTCCAACCCTCAACCTGGAGGGCCAGTAGATCACACTTTGTCAGGCCTCTACCCTTTGACCTCTCTTGCATGGGTGACCCTACAAGGAGACAAACCTCCCACCAGCATAGCTCTCAGGGTCACTGAAGCAAGCAAGTGTTGTGGTAAATCATGTGACCCCACTCGAAACCTAACGGAAGGAATGAAAACTCTTGTAGTATATTGGCTCAAAGAAAACCCGATCGATTTGGTATTCTGAAAGATAATTCCCAAGCCTCTATTGGATTTTCTCTAGTTCTCACCAAGCGGAGAGTTTTGTGACGAGGATGTTAAAGGCTTCAAGAGCCAACTTCCACAAACCTGCTGTTTGGTTGGGGTGACATCAAGCAGCCCCCTAATCACAAATGATCCCCACTTGTTTGTTGAAAACATCCTTGCTCGTGTTGGTTTGACCCGCACTTGAGTACCACACGATTTCTCTTTTGTTTGCAGTTGCTGCTTTAAAAAAAAAAAAAAACATTGCTGTAACTGAATGAGCAGTTAACCTGATTATGGTTCTGCCCTCCCTTGTTTCCGGTAGACTCGTCTGTTTCCTTCAACTGGTTTGCTCCATGACTATGTCTGTGCAGCAGCTCCAGCTCTGTAGAGCAGAGAGTACGTAAGGATGTGAGGGCAGCTGTGTCCTGGATTTGTGATCATAACTGTCCATCTCATTGTGTACCTTGATACTGCAGTGGTTCTCCTTGAATTATACTTTGGCAAGGTCTCTCTCTCTCTCTCTCTCTCTCTCTCTCTCTCTCTCTCTCTCTCTCTCTCTCTCTCTCTCTCTCTCTCTCTCTTTTCATCAGCTGCTGCTGCCATGGTGACAGCAGCAATCAGGTATCCCCAGTCCAGGACAACGCTCTGCAGCAGACAATAAGCCCACACACACCCTCAGACACATATACTGCCTATAATATCCTCCTGCAGTGATCATCTGTTACGCAGCAGCGAGCTCTCTGAAGGCTGATAGTGAACGTCTCTTTTCACTGTCCTCTTCTTCCACATGTTGCTTTCTGTGGACATTTCAATCCGTGTTTCTCTTACCTTTGCCGCCTGTTAAAACCAAATAACATGTGAGTGCTTTCATTCCGATGTATCCATCAACTGACAGTCTTCACTGAGTGTATTGTGCACGTCAATGCACGTTTGATAGAGCACAGGCTGGGGGGGGGGGGGGCTTGGCCGCTCAGCCTGGCGTCATGGATCGGGGGCCTGGAGCCTTCTGGAGTCTTCTCTGGATTCTCTGTCGGGTGCTTTCTGGGCTGGGACGCAGCTATCTGGGGTGGTTTGCTGGGGCCTTCCCGGGTCTGGGGGGGGCGCCGGGCGCCGAGGTGAAAACCACATAATTTTCAGTGTCTCTGCAGTTTTCGTGTAAACAGACATAGTTCTGAAAACATTGCCGTGTGAACGTGAAACCATTCTGAGTGTAAACGAGGCCTATGAGTTTTGCTTCACATTGGGGTTGACTCACTGGACAAAGTCACCTGCTATCATCAGTCAGTCAGTTGACTTGTTGTATCAGTTCACTGATTTCATGTATTTCATGAACTCAACTTTGATTCTGTTTCAAATTTTGGCAAAGCCTTTCAACTTTCCAGAGATTATTACCTTTCAACAGCTTGCCAAACATTACTGCTCAATATTTGTGTATCTCTGAATAAAAAACAACATGTTACATAGTTTTCATGAGGTATTGTTTCTGCATCGGGCAATTCCATTTTTCAAGTGTGAAAGTGGGTAAAGTTTACATTGAAAAAATGTGTAGCTGCAACCATTGAAATAAATAAAATCAGTAGGCATGCATCGAGCACAGTAATTTTCCTTTGATTCATAATTTATCATGTACGGACACGGATCAAACTGTATAGGAGTAAATAACATCATGTTATTTTTCTTTGTAGTACATCAACAAAGTGAGATGATTTATTCTGCTCGTGCTTTCTCCATGCATCCCCACACAGGATCTCAGAAATGTTATCGCATGAACTTTAACGCAGTGTAAGTATGAAGGAATGCACCCTGCTTGCCACGCTGCGCTCTGTTAGCCACATTAGCAATCCGCACGACCAGCAACAGCAGCAATGTCTGAATAAGAAAATTCCTTCAATGAAAGAAAACTGGATGCACAATGAATTTGAGAAGTTTTGAAAGAAAAATGAAAACTAAAATGTTCCCCCAGCTGTTTATTTCAATCTTCATAGATCCAAGTGTTTCTCTTTTGTTTAGTTATAGGTACAGCTTAATACTTCAGCATATACTACCAGCTTCCTTTTGAGGCTGTGCAGTCTCTTGGTCCTGCAACACATTTTTTACTTTTAATTTATATATTTTCTGGACTAAATAAGCAGTATATCTCCACACATTTCACATGATACCTCAAGCCTTCTGGAGCCAACAGACAGTGTCTCCTCATCTGCTGAGGTCCACTCCACAGCTGCAGATGTGCCTCCCCCCCTGCATATACATACATGAATCAAGAGAACTCCTATTGACATTTGAAAGAACATGGCAAGCTTGTGATTGCAATATAATCTTGACCGTCTTCTGGTGGCTCCAAATGTACAACTCTGTCCCCAGACACTGCAAGCAAATCCAGAAGTCAGACAGCAGAATATTGTGAAATGCGTTTAATCGGTAGTGGAAGTGCAATGTAGCCTCGTAAGAAGCTGCAACTGTCAGCAGCAAGGACCGAGTCAGTCACTGTACTTCCCTGGATCCCCTCCATCACTGGCCTCCCCTTTATTTAAATCAATGGCCAGCTCCTCTGCACTGTGTTTTATTTTCTTGACTGCTAAAATTGTAAAGAAATTCATTGTCAGCAGACAACAAATCTCAACAATCTCAAATTGCTATCCAGGCTACAATAGAATAACTTACCAGATGGCAGAATATTTTTGTATTTGGTTTTCACCTGTTGCCAGGTTCTTTTCTGGCCAGACAAGTTAGTTCTTTATGAAGGGTGATGGATGAAACAGAACCCAACATGGGATAAATGGATTCAATAGATGACACAGAGTAGATCATTTCTTTGAACTTATTCATACTTTACATAACCTGAGTAACATGCACTTCAGTGGGCCACATTAAAGCAAAAACACCTACTGATTAATGGACCTGAAAAGTCATCAGCTCCACATCCTTTAACTGTAATCATGACAGTTCCTGTGGAGTACATTTTATTAATCTACATGTTTGGGCTACTTACGCATTAAGCCGGTCCGCTATTGTCTGCCATGCTTTTTCCCTCTCTTTTTTAGTGGCACTTGTGTTTCCTTTTTGCATATACTGGCTTTTAGTTCTTCATATTGTTGAACACGCTGCTCTTGCTCGGCAGGAGTAAATGTAGAATTGCGTCCGTTATCCATTGTTCCAGCGGTGATTCTGTGATCGATTTCGTGGACTTCTTAAGAATGCCGTGAACGCGAACTTATCCCAAACATCCCCACCTGGCTTGATTAAGCCGCGTCTCTTCATCCTGGCACGGCAAACGTGAAACCAATGAATCCAAGAAAGGCTTGGATTCATTGGTTTCATGAGCGCCTGTTCATTTATCCTGGACGTCTTTATCCTACTTTTGTGCAATACCCCTCAGACTGTCATGACTCCCAGTCCATTTTCTCCTGGGACTTGGTAGTTTTACAGTTGAGAGTCACCTGGAATAGCAGTCCAACTTTGTCGTCAATCCATACGAATTTCAATCTACTCGCCATTGTTAATGTTTCATACTGTATTGTTCTCTGGGCACATGTTTGATTTCATTACCAAAAAGAACAACTTTTGGCCCCGGCAATCTGACTACATCGTTTTCAGTGTTTCTGCCATTTCCATGTAAACAGACATTGTTTTTAAAATGGTACTGTGTAAATGTGAAACTTTGCAAAAACAATGCATTTGCTCTCGAAACCTTGCTGAGTAAATGAGGGCCATTGTTTGCTGCTGGTTTTGACGAATAAAATAGCAACAACTCAACCACTCCTATACCAACTTTCTGAGTCACGAGTTACTATTAGAAACCATATGAATGTGGGGTAAGACCTGTCTATTTAACACCAGACTATTGTTCTGAACTTGAATTCTGTCATTTTGACATCTATTCTGATTTGAAATTTCAAAGCAGTTAAAATAATTTTACCCAGGAAAATTAGTCAGTCAAGGGTGGTTAATAACTTCTATTCTTTTTTGTACTTTCTTCTGCAGTGTCTACGTTATTGTTTGAATTCGGTGTGTGTGGCTTGTTCCAATGTGGGATTTTGTGTGCGGTAGTGTGTGAAGGCCACTGTGACATGGGGCCCAGCTTAATTGTCTAGACCTTTGAATGGAGCCGAAAGCCCTTTTAAGCAAGAACAAGAGCACCTTTAAATCATTCACAACCAAACAGACGGAGCTGATATGATTTCACCTGATAGAACCAGAGATAGGGGCATTTTAATTTGACTTTTCAATGGAAAAAACCCCCAGAAAAAGCACAGTAAGGGAGTGAAAAAGGATTCAGAAATATAGTGAAGCAGCATAGCGACGAGTGAAAACACATTTTACACACACACTTTTGGCAATTGGCATCCATAATGCGCAATTTGTGAGTGGCCCTCAGATGGTCACAAGATCAGAGACCCACGTGGTGTTCTTCACAGTGCCTGCTTTCATCACCTTCAGCAGCCTTGTGATCTGTCTGGAGATCAGTGTGGCTGTGAAACCTCTCTCACACACAGACACACACACACACTGACACACAACTAAAGAAGTCATATACCAACAGAATCACAAGGGGAGAAAGGAATGGGGGAGGGAGTGAAGCCAGATCACATGCTCCACTTTGCACGACGTCCAAGCAAGTGAAGACGGTTTTGGTGCAGCGAGTGCGCCGCATTTATGTTTGTTTCACATCTTTTCAACCGTTTGTGCTAAGCTAAAACATCGCCCCCGTTTGGTGCACAGCCAAAACACACTTGAAGGTCGTGTTCCAGCGCCAGTCATCATAAACCCAGCTGGATTTCTACCGGCGGCTTGAACGAAGAAAAGACTTTGTAATTCGATCAGCGCCCGTCCATGTGACAGCAAACGTGATTGCGACCCCGAAGACGACATGAGTTTTCAGTTTTGAGAAAATGGGTCATGCTAAAACCACTGTATTGTTTCAAGTGAGAGTATATTTGTGTTCATGGTGCCCGTGTCATTAGAGAAAAAGCAAGAGTTTGAGAAATAGAGGAAGAATCTCTCCTGGCGAGTTTATTTCCCAGTGGAGCTTCTCAGAGGAGCATTAGAAAAGCAAAGTGTGTCAGACTACTTTAAAGTAGTGGCCCTGCAGGTTCTGCTGGCCTTGTTACAGGAAGTGACTCCCTGATGATTACCCATTCAAAACAGTCGCGTTCACATGTTCCATAGTCGCTATAAAACAAAACCGTTATCGTTAGCAGTTCAAGACACACTGGAGTCCTTTCTGTGGTCATTGATAGAGGTGAGGGGAGCGATGACATTAATTTAAGACACCATCAGCGTTTCAAGTGAAATCGCACCGTTTTTGTGTTTTCGTTCAGAAAAGTTTTGTGTTTACAACGTTTGAAAAGGTGGCGCTGTTGTTTTTTTTTGTAACGCAACCACACACACGTGGGTGCAGGAAACAATACGTTAGCTTAGGTAGGAGACCTTGAAGCCACCGTCCCTCCAGACTGTAGAGCCAAACCAATTCTGGTTTTCGAGGATGTCTTGTGTTATGTATTGAGCGTGTGAAAAAGAAAAGCTTTAAAGGGTCACGCCAGGCATAATCTTAGGACTATGTCGTATAAATCTAATACGTCAAGAATTTATTAGCTTGTGCTTCTGCGCTATGCAATTGAAAATTCTCATGAAACAAATTTTAATTGCTTTATTTTTTCAAATTTCTGAACTGACGTGCTCACGATGCAGGTATAGGATTGCACACCCTCAGAGAAGGAAAAAATGTCAATAATATACAAGAAAACAACCATGTATCTTTCATTTCTTTGTTGTTTCTGTGTAAGTCCAACAGCATTTACAAGTATTGCATCTCAAAAAGAGAATACAAGATGCTTACAATTTAATATCATTTTTCTTCATCATTGGCCATTGATTAGAAGGGGAATAACACAATTTTCTACTGCGACCTGTGTGAAAAAGGACAAACACTAAGCCAATAAAACAGTCACGGCAAAGGATGCATCCACTCACAGCACTGTACTTCAGAGGTTCTGAAACCTCTAATAATGCCTATGGCAAATATGTCATCCTCAGACTGGTGGCAATGCTCCGTCCAACTCAGAAGTAAAAACATGAAGGAGATTACAGATAACAAGAAAGAAAAATATGGCTGAGCATACTTGATATAAATTGCCCTGATCAGCCTCTTGGCGGCATTGGGTGTTGAGAATCAGAAGATTCGATTGAGGGAAAACCATGAAACAGTAAAGCAAGATTATCTAGTGATGTATTTTTTTACATGTGATGACCCGGCAGCCCGTCCTGGGTGCACGCTGTCTTCGTCCTTACTTAGCTGGGATAGGCCCCAGCGTCTCGCGACCCTGAACAAGATGAAAGCGGTCTTGAAGGATGGATGGATGGAAGGAAGGATGATTGGCTCGGTACATGTGCATCATTATTCTGGGGAAGTTCTCAGCAGCACGCAGAAGAAAAGCCAGCGTGCAGCGTGATTCTTTGCAATCATCCATCTTAAGACATTGTGTCTTAACAGTTTTGCCGATGTTCCGTAACACATGTCAGGTACATACAAGCTTTCAAAAGAACTGATGCTACCTGCTGTCGCAGTTTGAGGAAAAAATAGAACCACTAGACACTTACATACTGCTTGAGCCCTTCCCCCAAGAGGTCACAACTGCTAGGACATAACAGGAAAGCCGCATAATACTGAACAGTGAGTTTTAAATGGCACTGACAGGTGCACCTCCTGTTCCCACAGAGAGTGTTTTTGAAGAGTTCCACCTTGGAGCCGTTTTCAAAAAGTTGTGTCGTCAGTGGTTCCGAGTACCATTGCAAACAGACACCCACAATGCAACCAAAGTTTCTAACTTTCAACGTTTGCCATTAATGTTAAAAGTCTAGTTGAGTCTCAAAAAAGTTCAAGCCTCTTGCAGCACTTTTGTTATCATCAGAAATGATATTCCAAAACCACCTGTAGTTTTCAGTTACAGCAGATTCCTCTGCAGTCATTGCATGTGCTGTAAGTTGCTGTGCACTTAGCTGGCGACTCGTTTTGTCAAGCGTGGGTGTGGTTTTAGATTGAGGTTTTAATAATCCTCTCATGGTGTTGTGTGTGGGAATAAAGGACCATTGAAAGCAGTCAACCAGATTGATTTGACACTCAGTTTCTGCTGTCAAACAGAGCTAATTTCAGTTAACTGAGCTAAAAGGCAGGCTGTGCCCAATAATTTAATAAGATTACACATCGTAAAAAAAACGTTCAATTTGCAGCAGCACATAGACACTCATGATGTGTGTGGGTGGGTAAGGGTGTCGAGAGAGTGCAAACAGAGAGAAATGGGAATTTTCCAGCTCGCTGTGAAAGAGTTGACATTTCCTTTTGAAACATTTTGAAACTTCAGACTTTTTTTTTTTACTTTTACTGGGATCTCTCAAATGATTTGAGACATTTCTCTCATAACTTTTTCCAAATATTTGCTGAGAAATCTCTCCAGAAAATCCATAAACTCTTAGAGAAATCATAGAATCTGATCCATACAAAGCACAAGTACTGCAAATCCAACAAATCAACATTCGCTGGAAGAATATTACCTCGTTTTGCTATTAATGACAAGAAAATAGGAAATAATATGCATGCAGACAAGCATCTTACATATATTCCATGACTGTTCAGGGTATATCCATTTTTTTTGCACGCTTCCATCTCATGCGATTGGCTGTGTGTTTGCACATGTGTGTGACTTTGTGTTTTCTGACCTGAATCTTAAATTGAGCCATCCATGTGAAGCGGTTGGACAAAGTGTGTGTGCGTGTCGGCGTGCGCTCATCATTCTCAAAACTGCTCGTGGGCAAAGGGGTAGGGCCAGTAACAAGGGGAGATGGCTGAAGACGAGAGGGATAGAGGGAATGAAGGCAGGAGGGAGGGGACAATGATGCAGCCAATCTAAAAATAGCACCGCCTCCTATACCCTTTCTGCCCCCGATGCTTTCCTCCGCTCTTCCCCTCTGCAGTCCCACCGTTCCTGGCGTCACAACTTCCCTGTCTTTCTCATCAATGAAGAGATGCAGGTAGACGAACAAGGGGGGGATGGCAAATTTTGCCGTCCCCCTCCACGTGTCCTCCGACTGGAGACGGCGAGGGGAGCAGAACGGTTCACGCTAACAAAGTGTTCCAGTTCGACATCAATTGACAACATTTTCACATTTTTGTTTCAGAAAGGTTTTTGTGTTTACACGACAATGGCAGAAACACTGAAAACGATGTAGTTATTATGCTGGGCCACGAGTTGGCGCTGTTTGTTTTCGTAGAGAAACCACACTCACATGAATGCAGAGAACAACACATTAGAAACGTTAAAGACTGAGTGTACCTGACTATCATGTGGACGTTGATGAATTGGATGCTATAAGAGGTGAATCTCAACTATAAAACCGACTATAAGATCGACTATAAAACTAGAATATGGACATTTTCATGTGAATGGACATGGTTTAGAAAATGTTGACATGAAAACACAAAACCATGCATTTTCACTTGAAACGTTGTTACATAAATAGTGCCTAAATGGTGTACTGGAGCTTTCCAGCGCTCTTCTCTTCTACTCTATAATTCCTGAAACAAATTTTGCGAGTCACAGTGATCCACCTTCTAGAGACTCTGACGGTCTGCATCAAAGACTTCCAGCAATGCATCCATCAAGCTTGATTGTTTTTGCGCCATCCTTGATATTATCGTCCTGAAAGCCACACCATCTCAGGAACATTGTGCTGCACTGAGCTTATGAAATGTCCTTGCATTCAATAATTTGACCAGGTAGAAGGCATCTCCAAGCAATTGAACAAGATCAGCTGGACATGATTGTCGACACTTTGCCTCTTATCCAACTCGCTTCACCAGTTCACCGTTCCCTTGCGTAGACTCTATAAAATGAAGTGAACCTTCAGTAATCTTCATCAGGGCACTTTTTAAATGACTTCTGCACAGCTGGGAACAACTACTTCAATTTTCAAGTCTCTATAATCAGTAATGCATACAGAAAAATATCGCAGAATTAAAGAAATGTAACTTCATTTAAAGCTTTTTTTTTCCTCTTTGGACAATCCACCAAATTGTCATCTGCAGCCTCCAACTTCAAATAATGAACTTGTTGTTGAGAAAAATGAATACTGTCGACTTCTGTCTGACTTGGGCTGATTTGGTGGTTAATATATGGCTTCCCAATTGTGAAGTAGACACAGTGGAGAGACAGTGAAGGACGAAGAAAAGCTGACTCGTATTATATCTCCTCCATGTCTGGCTGCAGTATGGGGAATCTGTCTTTGAAAGCACGGGCCCATTGTGTAGTGTCCCTTTGTGTTGCTGTCATTTCTAACACAAACAGAGACACAACAGCTGGGCAAACTGTCCACTGTTGGTTTACTTTCGGTTTTCTTTACACACACACACACACACACACACACACACACGAACTGCAGATAGATAAAAAACACGGCGCCTCGATTTTATCCAGACAGAAAGAGCTCCCTGGGGGTTAGGGCCTAGAGTAGGTCTGCTGGGTGGACATGTCTGATCCGCTCTTATCAACTTAAGCACAAAAGAAAGCTGCTGTGCAGTTTCACGGGGTGCAAAACTAACATCTCATGTTTATAGCCCTGATGGGGACAGCTCCACGACGCTGTTCGGTAGAGGAGAGGAGAGGAGAGGAGAGGAGAGGAGAGGTGGAATAGATAGTATCTTAGTAACCTGCTCCTGTGATTGACTCCATTTTGTAGCCTTTTGAGCCGCCACTGCCTCAAGGCAAAGAAAAGAGGAGGAGAAATAAATGATAAAACGTGGATGAGAGGAGGAAGGCGCAGCTGAATATGGAGGGATGACACATTACACACAAGTGTAGTAAACTTGGGCATCCATTGGCTCTCTTCTGTGAGCGTCACAGCCCCCTTACCCCTTACTTCACAAGGTTTCTGGACAGATGATTCCTCTCTCTCATTTTATATTTCATGTCATATGCCTACCTACCAAAAACAATCCTACATTTCAATGTAGGCAGAGTGTGACTAAATTAAATCAACATGGCTCAGACTCAGATGGCACACAATTTACAGTTTTTTTCAAAAGACCCAAACTTTATTTCACTCATTAGTAAATCTTTGAAAAATTCATAGACATTCTAATAAAAAGGTCTGTGTGGGCACTGGCTCAACAGAGGAAAAGGACATGTTTTAGTCAGATGTGTGGGCCACATAGGGGGGGCAAAAAAGGAAAGAATATGAAACGAAACCGCAAAACAATGCATTTTCAATTGTGACGTTGTCATGTCAACAGGGCCTTAGAAGCATACCTGAGCCATATCTGCTCAAAGATGCCAAAAGCTCGGCCGAAGACAGATTCTACTTTTAAGTTTTTTCAAGTTCTGGAAATTGAATTTTATAATTTAAGTTTAAAAAATGTGAGCAGTTTTTTGAAAGCCCACTGTGTTCATTTTGTCCAGTTTGCATGTTGCAATTAATGCAAGTAATTTAACATCAGCATCATTGTCTTTCCAAGGTTCACTATGAGCTGATGTCTGTTTGTCTATGTTTTTACCAAAGTGACACTTTGTTACCGAATGTGATGTAAAATTGTGGTTGTTGTATGAAGTTGTAACATATATTGAAATGCATAATAGTTTGCCCTTATAGAAACATATTCATACTTTTTGGGTAGCAGCCATGTCGATGCTAAGAACTCCATATATGAAGAGGAAACCCAGAGTCACGGTGAGCCAAACTTGTTTGAAGAAAACACGAAGGATTATTCATTAGACTCCCCTGCAGGGCTGTCGTGACATTAAGGGCTGAGAGCATCAAGCTGAAGTGATTTGTTATTCATAAATTACCCGGTCAGTCTAAATATACCATTTGCCTACAGCAGGTGGGAGGTGAAAAACCTCTCAAAAAATGCAAAGTGGGAACCAGATGTTGGTTTGCTCCTACTAACCCCAAATTTGGGGTTCATGTTGCGGTCACAGACACAGCAAAACATTTCCAAATTGTGTTTTTTTTCTACAAACATCTAAATGCACTATTTGTCATCTTCATAATCTAACCCCCTGAGTCGATCAACCGTGATGGTTTTCATTATAGTTGACTGTAATTTTTATGTGTAAATTTATTATCAGATCAATGGAAGTTAGTGTAGCCCCATTTCTAATTAGCAGTTATTGGATTTTTATTTTATTGCTCAACAGTTTTAAAATGCTAGACTCATGAAACATGCAGAAGATAGACATCTTTATTAAACCTATCAAAGTTATTATTGCTAATTGCTCACTTGAGTGTAGAAGTAGTGCCTCCAGCTGTTAATCTGGAGGTACTTCTACTAAATCTCATCTACTAAATATGAAATGACTGTAGTTTCGGAGTTGTATTCATTTACGCCGGAGATTTGGAAGCCCTATATCATTTATATGTCTGATTTGGAAGAAACTACATTAAAATTGTGGAATCAAAAGAAGGTAAACGACTAAAATGACATCCTGTGTTGACTCCAACACGTCAAAACATTTGTGAACGGCCTCTTTCTTCTCCTCTGCAGCTCTTCTCCATTGTGATCTTTGGCTGCATCGCCAACGAGGGCTACATTAACCGCCCCAAAGAAGTAACGGAGTACTGCATCTTCAACCGCAATCAGAACGCCTGTAACTATGGTGTCTTCATGGGCTCCATGGCCTTCCTCTGCTGCGTGGCCTTTCTGGCTCTGGACGTCTACTTCCCTCAGATCAGCAGCGTCAAGGACCGCAAGAAGGCCGTGCTGGCGGATATCGGGGTGTCAGGTAGAGTCATCATCTGTTCATTTTTCATCAGTACATTCAATATCAGAGAAGTGCGCACCACGGCCTTAGTAAATAGTTGTTCTGCACATGCACAATTAGATGGACAATAACAACAATGGCGACCTCCAGAGTGTCATGATTCTCAGTCCATATTCTCCTGGGACCTGGTAGTTTTATAGTTGAGAGTCCCCTGCAATAGCAGTACAACTTTGTCCTCTGTTCATGCGAATGTCCGCGTACCAGTACATGTTAGCATTTATAGCATAGTGTGCTTTGCATGTATGTGTGTGTGGTTTCATTACAAAAACAACCAACTGCTCTAACTCATGGCCCAACATCCTAGCGACAATGTATTCAGTTTCTGTCAAATCCATGTAAACAGACATTATTTTCAAAACTTTGCCATCAAAAAGCGCAACTTTTCTGAAACAAAAACGCCAACATTTTTCACAAAGTTGTTGTGTAAGCGGGCCTTAAAGTGCAGGGATTGCAAGAATGAGATTTGGGCCACAAGGCCTCCTCATAAAGAAATCCCCTTTAATCACCTTATATTAGAAGTGTACGAGGCAAAGCCCAGGCTAGCGAGAGGTAATTGCAGTATCTACCTCGAGTGTGAGCTCATGATCCAATGAAAAGAGCAGCAGAAAGTTTTCAGAAACAGGGATGTTCTCGCTTCATTCAGTTCCATCATGCCACAGCTACATTTCAATAGCCGACAGAATGAATGGAGAAATATCACAGGTACTTCTTTACATCATTTTCTACAAATGACAGACTACAATCAGTTAGTATACTGAGATTTTATTCCAAAACATTGAAGGACAATTTTTTTTTTTAAGATGAGCACCTTCAAATGACTTCAACAAGAATATGACAAAAACACCAACCAAGTAGTTTAATTATCAGCACAAAGAAGAAACAAAGAACAATAATGGACCCAGTATTGACCCCTGTGGAGCACCATCCATGAAAGTAGTAGTCAAACAGCAGAAATTACTGCCAAAGCCGAAGTTGATAGTGTTTTGCTCGTAAGTCATAAGTCCAGAAGAAAGGAGACGTATTCAGAAATCAGAAATTGTGGCTGTAAGAGAAAAAAACATAATCAATAATGTAATCTGAATCACCCAATGTATCAGGATACTGCCAAACCTGGTCATGTGGAAACCATCTTATATCACAACAGAGATGTTGTGGGAGAGAGAGAGAGAGGCAGAGAGTGCATGAGTGATGGAAATAGGGAACGAGAAACTTGTCAACGGCAGGAGCCAAGTCATTAACCAGCTCAACACTTGACTGCAGTCAGCATGCAGCAGAGGTGTTGTGGGAGCCATCGAAAGACACCAAAAGCACGAAGTCTGTTAGTGCCAGAGGAGTGCTTGTCCCCTTATTATCGCAGCCCCCATGCCCACTTCCCCTTTTGTTGTGATGATAACCTCACTTCACATCTCCAAAGTGTCACTTTTCTGAACTGGAAGAGGTGCATGCACTTCCTCCGAGGGCGTGGTTTTATTATACTTTTGGAGAATCTGCACAGAAGCAGGTGAAACAGAACAGCTTTATTTCATTCATTCCTGATTTATCTTACTCACATAAGGAGTTATTTGACAACAAATGTCTTGTGTGATCTAGTGCCATAAAGGTGATGTGAAAGAGTAGCAACGCAAGCACGTAGAAGAGAACTCAATTCTGAATATCAGAAATGACAAAAGAAGGAAGGGTTGGAAAATACAGATATTGATCGTCTGTTTATAGATTCGGAGCAGAAATATCAGATTTCATAATGTCCATTCATAACTTTCCACTATCTTCTTTATTACATTTGTCACGGATTTTTAAAATGAGACAATGATGAATTTATTTCATCCGTCAACAAATCAGCTCATGAGCTCACCAAAACCCTCGAATTCCCTTCAAGAAGAGTCTATTAAAGTCTGTTTCCCTCAGTTGGATGTAACAGTTTCTAACCCTGCTTATCTTTCCATTTTCCTGACTGCTACAGCATGCACTAACCACCACGATGAGCTCAAATTACAGCCTCGCGCTGAGGCTCCAACTGTGTTCCCGAGAGAAAAGTCCTGTAGATGCAGCAGCTGTAATATAATCCCTGAACGCTGTTTTTTTTTTTTTCTCTCTCTCGAGGAAATGCATTTGGTTATCTTATGTAATTCAGAGCACAATGCTTGCGAAATGACCTCGCCAATAGACTGTTTTTTGTCCAAATATGACTCATTCAAGGCAAGAAGTTAGGATTTATTGAGTCGCACAACCTTGCAGCGAGAAGACCCCAGTTCGAATCCGGGTTCAAGTCCTTGATGTAGGAACTTGGGTTTACATGAGATTTTCTGCTTTGTCGTTTTGGTATAGTCCATAGACACGCTCACACCTTAGGTTAATTATTGATTAGGTACCTGATTCTACATATATAAATTGTAGATGATCAACTAAGAATAATTAATGAGTGACATTACATGCAAACAGAAGAAGTATTTACCACAGTCGTGATGAGCATGAGCAGTTGCAGCATTTCAGAAAAGTTGTGCTTTCCAAGGATAAGTAAGTAAATTAACTAGTGCTGTCGATCGATTAAAAAAATTTACTTATTAATTGCACAATTTTCTGTAATTATTTGCGATTAATCGCATTGTTTTTCTACTGAAGACTGAAGCTTGTAATGGATATTTATTCAGGGAAAACTACGGAATTAATGTCGACTCAACACACAGAGACTATATTTAGATTCAAAGACTATTTTTATAATGTCCTTTTAGCTGTGCGTGATGCCGTCTCTCTCCAAGATTAGCAAAATAATAAAAACATTAATAAATTAATTAATAAACATCTAACATAAGTCTGGGTTTTGTTAGAGTGCAGGTCCACCACTTTGAGAATTTTGAATATTTCTAGAAACAAAGTTTTAAGTTATTACATGAACAAAGTGGCAATGATATACTGTAATACACACACACACACACACACACACACACACACACACACACACACACACACACACACACACACACACAGTGAGCATTCATGCACACGGATTCAGACATAATGGAAATAATTTTATGAAAAATACTTTTTGTCCCAGTTTGCAATCGACTTCAAGTTTCCTCTCCCCTCGAGATGGATGTATGTAAAACTTCATCTTCAAACTTTCATAGGTTCTTTCCTGTCATCTGAATTTGGAAAGCTGTCTTTTTCCATGGGAGAACTATTGACTCCAACATTGAAGGTGTTGAAATATACACTGATCCAATGTCGGCACCACTTACCACCCCAGTGAATTTTCAGAATCAGGATTGTGATGATGTCAGAAGGTCAACGCTTTCGATCTGTCCCTTTGGTTTCCACAGAGGCCGCCTGACTTCGGTTGGATGGTCAATTCAACTCCTTTTCCTCTCAGCTTCTAGTCAAACCAGCCAAAATGTGTTGATTTAAATTTTTATTTTAACACCACTTCTGTGTGCTTTTTTTTTTTTTTTTTTTCGTCTTCACAGCGTTCTGGTCCTTCATGTGGTTCGTGGGTTTCTGCTTCTTGGCCAACCAGTGGCAGGTGACAAAGCCAGAGGACAATCCACTGAGGGAGGGAGGGGACGCTGCCCGGGCAGCCATCACCTTCTCGTTCTTCTCCATCTTCACCTGGGTAAGGCTCTTTACTCCTCAGTGGGCCACAGTAGGGGTGCACTGATACCGTGCAAGTATCAAGTGTCAGGTCCTATACTACACTGAGTACCCGTATTTGTAAAAGCTCCTCAATACAACCCGGTGAGTATTATGTGACGCCATCTGTCAGCAACGTCAGCAGCAGGCAGACAAGAGAGAGCAAGCAGTTTGGAGATTCTTTAATATTAATGAGAACGATAAAAGTAGTCTGTCAATTATGCCCAAATATCAAAAGGAGGCAAAGGCTAGTTTTTGTAACGCATAGTCTTCATGCATTGTTTGCGTATGGACTATAAATTAGACTTGATGGTATTTAATAAGTACTTGTTTTGTAACTCAGTATCACCAAGTAGCTAAAGGTGAATAATTGCACTTGTACTCTTTAAAATAGTGATATCGATGCATTCCTAGTCCACAGTGTAAGCACAACATGGCACTGATATGAGGCGGATGCTTTCCAAACTTCGAAAGATCTGAATCCTTTTCTCTTGATTTCGTGCTTGCCGACATGGTCGATCACCGTTGTGAATGCGTACAACGTCACCATTGTTCGTCCGTCTTCGTTTCGATGAGGGGAGCAGGCGTGCGAATAGCTACTTACACATGTGTGAATGTTCCTCCAACAGGGCGCCCAGACGCTCTTCTCTATGGAGAAGTTCAAGAACGTGTCGTTCGAAGAGGAATACACCAAACTGTTTCCCCCTCAGCCTCACCAACCGCTTGTCTGACCCTGCTCTGTCTCCTCCGTCTCTCTCTCTCGCCTTACGCCTCTCCAGCAGGTCGAACACTCTCCCGTTCAGGGCACAGCTACAAAGAAAGAAGCCCCGCACTATTACTCTTGCCAGTGAGATTTTCTTTTTGCCAGAAGCGTTTTTCTAGCAAATGTTTGACTTAACCGGGTCACATTATAATGATATGCAATGGCAGGCTGGGCGAATTGTTGATCGGTGCAGATGACTGAACAGGTGAAATTGCCAAATTCCCAAATGTGTGGTTTTAAACACCCACTTCAGAGCCTACAGGCGTAACAGCTACCAGCCCACTGTGATTTTATTAAATTGCACATGTGTTTAAGTCCTTGTAGAAAGCAGGTGCATGCAAAATGAATGTTTGACTGTTCAGGCATTAAACTTAAAGCTGTAAATCTAATTATGTCTTCTCCATCTACCTTGTGTTTTTTTCTTTTTTTGTTTTCTTAAAATCAGGCAAGTTTATGTTTGTGCCAGCTGGTTGTACGGCCGTAGTGAAACCACAAAAGCTTAAACAAGTGCTGACATTTATGAAAGAGATAAACTCTTCTTGTAACTTGATAAAACCTCTGAGGCTTGGTAGCATGGGTGTGAAACACATTTTAGTTCAGACACACACATCCTGACTTCATCTTGAGTGGGCCGGACTGGTAAAATAGTACCATAATAACCTTAAATTTACACTCCAAAGTTTTTCTTTGTTGTGGCGCAGAGAATACATGATGAAAATGTCTATAGTCAACAACCAAAAAATTACTACAGAAAGTTATTTATACCTCCTGCTGCAAAATACAGTGAAATATCCCTTCTCAAAAAACACAAACCAAAGCCCCAAAATTTATATTTTCTTTTAATTTTCTTGGTGGTTTTGCCGGATTGGAGCCTCTTGCAGGCTGGTTTCGGCACACAGGTCTTATGTTCGACACCCAAAGTTTATCGTACAGGTTAGTGAGTCCTGACATGCTTTTAAAGTAGGTTTGTAATATTGTGTTCGTTTTTGACATTGGTTCCATTGATGGGACTGGTCCTGTAACCTTAAATGTATTGATAGCTGTATTTAATATCGCTGTATAGTAACTCTACATGCTGATTTTCAAAAACTGTAATGGAGCACGAAGATGACCAAAGAAAGTATAACGATGATGTTGGACTTACTTCCAAAAATCACCTCCTGTAATCATCAGATCGTTTCATTACACCCACTGCTTCTTACAAAGCAAAGCACCAGAACATTCTTCGTCTTGGATTATTGCTGTTGCATTACTTCTAATTAATTCCTAAATCACCTGAAATATTGATAGAGTTAGTATTTTCAATATTGTCAACACGCCAATGAATCTTGCTGTTTTCATTTCATGGATAAGGGTTACCATCTTACATCAATGACCATCTTCATCAACATCATAACGAGCATTCGTCACCTTGATTCATTACAAATGTGAAGGTTAGCCATCAGGTATGCTGTTGTGTATTTGCCCTGTTAGCCTCTTCCGTAAGAAACCAGAAATTCCATGAAAGTCACACAATAATTATTGTCATTGGCAATTTTGAATACATACCTGACCTCTGACTTGGTTGAACTGGTGTGTATGAGGGGCCCTCAAATTGATTTGCCTCTTTTTGCCTCTTTTTTCTTAAAGTGACTTTGCTTCTTTTCTTTTTTGGACAAGAAACCAGGCAGACACAGTAGCTCCAATGTGACAGACTGAACGAGTCAAAGTATTGAATTAAAATCTGCCTGCTACATCTGATCAGACGACCTCCTCATGTAACTTCCCAGAACTGCTCGCAGTGATTAATGGATCTCTGTCTGTGGCTGCTCTGCTTTGCTCTTCGTTCTCTGTGTCTTGGATGTTGAAATTTGTGAAAGGACCGAGGCTTTTCTCCTAACACACACACTCACTGTTTCGTTGCACAGCAATCCCACGAGAGTCTGTTGTTTTGTTTTGTTTTGTTTTTCTTGAAGAGAGATGACCTTTGTGCCTCCGGTCTTTTTGCACTTCTGTCGACTTAACCTGCTGTGACTCATTCCAACTATCTAATGAGCTTCACAAGCTTTCCAGCCAACTAATCAATGTTTCCTTCTCTCTTTCTCTTCCCCCTCTGCTCTAACACCACTGCATCCCCGCTTCGGTCCCTACCCCACCTATATCACTTTCTCATCCCTCCCCATCGCTGCCCACCCATCCCTTCCTCCCCCACAAGGCGTGTCAGTCTTTCCTGGCCTTCCAGAAGTACAAGCTGGGGGCCGACTCGGCCCTCTTCTCGCAGGAATACACAGACCCCAGCCAGGATGCAGCTGGAGCTCCCTACACCTCCTTTGGCGGGGACGACCTTGAGAGCCCAGGAGGTGGAGGAGGTGGAGGTGGAGGAGGAGGAGGAGGAGGAGGGGGCCAGACCAACAGCGAAGGGGCCTTCGATGGCACCGGAGGGTACCAACGTCAAGACTACTGAGTTGACACCGAGGCATATATCTGTTAGGGTTGATCTGGATGAAGTTGTCAGAAATTATTCAGTTTGAATTATTGTTACGCTGGAAAGAAATTACAATCGTACCCAAGTTTGGGATCCGTTTTGGGTTAACTTTGCCCAACATGAGTGGGAAACTACAAACCTAAGTATACAAAATCATCACAACCTGAAAGACACACAGATTACCAGGGAGTTGTTCTATCTTCTGCTCTTGGTTAAAATCTCACACTCACAGCAAAGTGGCATCGTTTTTGAAAGTGATTTCTCTAGTTTCGGATTCTTATAGTTGTCCGATTCACATTCAGAATTGGTGTGATTCCCCTAAAGAATATACTGCATCACGTAATTAAGAATATTACAATAGGACCCATTTTTTCAATGGCTTTTGCCCGAACGTATGGGCAAAATGAACCCAATTAACTGTGATCTTGGCTCTTTTGCAACAGTTTTAAATGTATGTTTATGATTTTTATCCATCTTGCTATATAGTAATTACAGAAAGTGGTTACTGTCAGTAAATTGGGGGGGGGGGGGGGGGGGGGGGGTTCTATTCGTACATACACACAGGTAACAGCTTGTAACAGGACAAAATGTTAATTACATAGTTGAATGCTGCAGAATAAGTGGATTCAGAACATCCATACACTGAAGGCTTTGCATTGGATCAAACGTGTGAGGGTGGGCGGTTCAGGTCTCTCCAAGTTGCAACACACCTGCATGCAACAAGAGGCCCGTTATTTGGGCTTTGTTACAAGCTTGATGATGACATCAACATTAGACTGAAGTGTGCTGAAGCTGGGAGACGTCCAAAACGTGCAGGACATCGGCCCTCGAGGCCCGGAATTGAGTACCCCTGCTGTAAGGGATCGATGCTCGTGACCACACTACATTCAGTTTGTAAACGTTTGCTGTCAGTCAGCCAAACGATTCCCATCAGTGTGAGTCCAACACACCAGACCAGCTTTGGGGGCCGGGCGCATCGATTTCAAACAGACGAACCTCCTGAGCGCTGCAAACCAATCCCCTCCACTGTAAAACAAATGAGTGTTCATCAGTGTATTGAATGGTCGCAGGTTTTGGCTTCCCCCTCCTCAATGTGTGGAAGTGTGTTGGTGTGCTTTTCTACTTTTATTTCTCAACCGTTGCCTTAGTGCTGACTGCCAAGCAAAATCCACCAAACACCGTGTCACTTGAACCTGACATTCACATTATTAAAAGGGACCGATGATGTTTATTCAAGAGTACCTTTCCAGGATTTAAACGGTTAAAGTTCCTAGGCTCCTGTTCAAATTGGCTCTTTGTTGGTTTACTCTTTGACACATGCTGTTTCCAGGCATCATTCAGTTTAATGACCTGCTCTAAAACTCCCTTCTTCTAATTGGCTAGATTGTAAAGAATCTTAGCTAAAGCTGCAAACATGCTGCATTATGTGCTTGTAATTTGACATCGGATTCATGGACTTTTTTCACTTATTTCATGGAAGTATAGTGCAATGTCTACTGGTGAAAACTGCATTGAGAAATGACAAAGACTTCAAACACGCGACATTTAATGTTTGTTATTTGACATTAGCCTCATAGTCTTTGTAGATGCTCTAACGCCAGGCGAGTGACGTGTCAGGAGCAAAAATCTCCATTAAAAAGAAATCACAAAGCCTCAAACACATATCATCCAGTGTTTGTAATTTGACACCAGACTCGTAGTCTTTTTAACTGTTTATTCTCTGAACGTGTCATGTCTGGTGCAGAAAATAAACGTAACAACACTATATGAGACCGCAAACATCAAGTGATTTCACACCAGCCTCCTCGGCTTTTAGAATTCTTTGGTGGTTGGAAAGTGTCAAGTCCGGTTTGGAGCAAAAAAAACAGACAAAGAACTCATACAAAGGGAAACTCATAGCATCTAGTGTTTGTGATTTGACACCAGATCCCTAGTCTTCTGATTCGTTTATGCTCTGAATTTATTTTTAAAGATAAAAAGAAGGAAACAAAACTATACGAGAGGAGAGAAATATTTGAGTGTTTGTAATTTGACACCAGCCTCAACCTTCAAGCTGAAAAGGTGTTCTTTCTGCAGCAAGAATCCACAGAATTAAAATACACTAGGCTTCAAACACCCAGCAGTGAGTACCTGTAATTTGACACCAGACTCCTAGTCTTCTTCGCTTTCTGTGCTCTGAATTAGTTTTGTATGAAGACGGAAAAA
The DNA here is from genome assembly GCF_963383615.2 of Lipophrys pholis. Classification (NCBI taxonomy): domain Eukaryota; kingdom Metazoa; phylum Chordata; class Actinopteri; order Blenniiformes; family Blenniidae; genus Lipophrys; species Lipophrys pholis. The sequence goes on from NC_137628.1 coordinate 13,857,726, forward strand.
AAACCCTAATAATATCAAATGAGACTTCAGTCATCAAGTGCTTGTAATTTGACATCAGGCTCCTAGTCTGTTTGACCTTTCTCCAGCTTAAAAAGTGCTGCATCTAGAGCAGGAAACCACATAATGAAAATACATGAGGCTTTAAACATCCAGCAGTGAGTACCTGTAGTTTAACACCTGCCTCACAGTCTTAAAAACAAAATGAGGTAAGATGAAAATCCAATGCTACTGAAATGTAGTCGGTTTCCTTTAAAGCTCTCCTTCACGATATTCAATGCAGAATTAGAGATGATTGAATTTTGTCCATAAGCACATAAAAACCAACATTTCCCATCATGTTTAAGTATCTGAAATAGTTTCTCATCACTTCACCTCACAGAAATATCACCCTCTTGTGTTTCTCCTCGAGGCAAACATGAGCATTATGCGTATTTAAGAACATGCTTCATTTTCCTAAGGAAGTAAGATACCTATCGCTCTATACATATATGTAAATCTATAATTAATTCTATTACAGTGTTTCGAAACAGATTATGATTTATTTTAGGGCATTGTGCTAGTTCTGTATAAAAAAAAAAAGACAAAAGAAAGATATTTGTGATCCGTCGAGTGTTGTTGTGATCAAACGTGTGGTGAGGTTAGCACACCTCATTTTATATGTTGCTTTCAGAGGAAGGAGATGTTTTTATTTTTGAGATAACACTACTAACTATTAAAAAAAAAAATTAAAAATACAGCAACAAGAAAAAGGCATATATATATGACTAAATTACCTGAAGTATATTTGAATATATACTTTATACTGTACATTCGTATAGACGTAGTCATGTGATGTTCCTTTGTGAAATCTGTTTTGAAAAAATAAATGAAAAAAAGCAGGGAGGAATTGAAAAAAAAACTGTCGTGTATGTTTTTGACGTGTTTGATTTTAACCAATAAAAATAAAGACATTACAAACCAGGATGCTGTTTCATTTGTGTGTGTGTGTGTGTGTGTGTGTGTGTGTGTGTGTGTGTGTGTGTGTGTGTGTGTGTGTGCGCGTGCGCGTGTGCGTGTACGTGCGTGGCTACGTGTGTGTTCATCTTAACATTCTCTCAAGGATAAGAGCCAATATGTGCAAAGAAACCAGAATGGATCACAATATGGGTGTAATGCCCCCGGAATGACCATAAATAAATAACTACAACGAGGTGCAAGAATCACAGCCGAGTGACAGGAAATGATGATGAGTGCATCACAACCATTTCAAGTGAAAATATAAACGTGTCAATGAGTTTTGCGTGTCGACACGAAAATAGTGCTCAGCGCCAGTAGAAGCACAACTTCTTGAAAACACTCCTTTTCTATGGATTTAGTATAATTATCGAATGTTTATGAGTGGCAGATTTCATTGGATGTTAGTTCAAATAGTTATATGTTCTTCAGTTTTCTCTTGTTTTCTTGAAGAATGGCGCGTTGATGTCAGACCGGGATTCATGTTGACGTTGCGGAGGATGAGTGCCTCTGCTCAGTGCCGCGGTCGGTATCGCTTCTCGGCCTTTTGGCTAAGATCAAGTGTAGTATCTGTTCTTATCAGTTTAATATCTGATACGTCCCCTACCCGGGGACCATATATTAAATTGATTTTTGGAACAGGGAGATGGAATAGGGGCTTGCTCCGTCCACTCCACGTATCGACCTGGTATTGCAGTACCTCCAGGAACGGTGCACCCCCCTCTGCTGTACAAGAAAAAAATACACTTAATCTCATGCTATGATGTTGTATTACAGATTTGGGTTAATGTCATATCTTGTTAGAGTACTTCTATCTATGCAGTTTAAAACATATGTCTATAGGAATAAAGTCCTATTATATCAAATTACATTTAACTGCCCTTA